>NC_086332.1:62453988-63155373 GCF_032445375.1 Bacillus rossius redtenbacheri
TCTGTGTGTACTGTGTGTACATTCCGTTTTCTTGTGTTTACTGTGTGTACATTCCGTTTTCTTGTGTTTACTGTGTGTACATTCCGTTTTCCTGTGTGTACTGTGTGTTCATTCCGTTTTCCTGTGTGTACTGTGTGTATATTCCGTTTTCCTGTGTGTAAATTACGTTTTCCTGTGTGTACTGGGTGTACATTTCGTTTTTCTGTGTGTACTGTGTTCATGGACTATATGACTGACATTGTTCATGGCCCGGTCTTGCGGTCCGTGCCTTTTCGTTGAAGGTGCTTCCAAATGTGCTGTCTTTTCGAAAGCGGTGCTTCCAAATGAGCTGCCTTTTTGTTGGCGGTGCTGACTTTTCGTGGTCGGTGCTTCCAAAATGTGGTGCCTTTTCGTTGTCGGTGCTTCCAAATGTTCTGTCTTTTCGTTGTCGCTGCTGTCTTTTCGTTGTCGGTGCTTCCAAATGTGCTGTATTTTCGTTGGCTGTGCTGCCTTTTCGTTGTCGTTGCTTCCAAATGTGCTGCCTTTTCGTTGGCGGAGCTGCCTTTTCGTTGGTGGTGCTGTCTTTTCGTTGATGGTGCTTCCTTTTTGTTGATTGCGCGTAGTACAAAATGTAGTGATTGAATATTTACTAGTTTATCACCTCTTGGTGTTACTAAAATATTTTTCAAGGTTACTTGCTCCTTTCGAATGTATAAAAATGTCACGATGGATTAATTGAATATAATTAGCTAACGACGAAGGTCATGTGGTCCTGAAATGACTAGCCTATACGTCTGATAATGACATGACTCGGTCTCATGGACTGAAGACAATTGTTCTTTATGTGCGGTTTTGTACATGAACGGCTTATAGGTTATTCAGATTATTCAAAAATTAGACTTTCATGATAGGCTTATCGTCACTGTATTAATTCTTTGGTTAGGTATATTGACTTATGATTAATAAACTCCGCGAAAGGTAACGGAAAAAAGAATTTAAAATTTATTTAATAATTAGTTACAACTGTCACTGGTCAAGAATCGAACCGTGGACATGGATCCATCGATTCAATTTGTAAATTAATAATTGATTTTTTTGGAGACTATTGGAATTTTTCCCGCATTTCTAACTAAATAATTACATGATTTCAACATGGCGGTCAAATTTAAAGATGGTGGGCACCTCAGCAATAATAAATTATTACTGCACTGTAGCATGTTAGAATAGAATTTGCATGATGGTAAGACAAGTACACACAATATGGTGACCTCCAGCAGACGAAAACATGATGGTGGCAATGACCACTAGCATGTACTGAACATAAAATGACGGATCCGTGATGGACATCAAGGTCAAAGTCAAAGATCAATGTCGAGGTCAAATTTCAAGGTTAAGGTTAAATTTCAAGGTCAAGGTCAAATTTCAAGGTCAAGGTCAAATTTCAAGGTTAAGGTCAAAGGTCAAGGTCAAGGTCAAAGGTGTGGTGACGTCATACCAGCTGATGGTAAATACCTTGTTATTGGTGGAGGTAGGTCAGTCTGAAGGTGGCTTCTGTGGAGGAAGGATCTGTTGATTTTATATTTTTTGCCCTCGCCGGTTTCGAATCAAGGACGGGAATCGATATAAACAGAATTCTATTAAGTTAATTTTTTGATGAATTTTGAACTTTTTTTTCATTAAAATCGGATAATAAATAAAGATTTTCAAGATGGCGTCTAAATTTAAAGATGGCGACCATAACGATAATTGTAACATTAATAGGACCCAATATGGCGGTCTTAACGAAAAGTGTAAGAATGATATGGTACTCAACCAAGATGGCGGGTGTAACGAAATATGCAACATTTATATAATCCAAGATGTCGACCGTAACAATAACTGCAACAGTGGTTTTTAAGATTTTTATTTAATTCGATTATTTAATTTTTTTAATGATTTTTAAAAATTTTCCCGAATTTCTAACATAAAAAATTGCGGATTTTCAAGATGGCGACCGTAACGAAAATTGCAACGGTGACGTCACGATTCGAAGTTGGTGGAAATTACTAGAAATACAAAATGGCAAATGGATTAGCATGGATTAACATATGGATTAGCATAGATTGGCATATGGATTAGCATAGATTGGCATACAGGTTAGCATAGATTGGTATACGAATAAGCATAGATTGGCATACGGATTGTCATAGATTGACATGGATTAGCATAGATTGGCATGGATTAGGTTAGGTTAGCATAGATTAGCATATGGATTAGGTTAGGTTAGGTTAGCATAGATTAGCATATGGATTAGCATAGATTGGCATGGATTAGGTTAGGTTAGCATAGATTAGCATATGGATTAGGTTAGGTTAGGTTAGGTTAGCATAGATTAGCATATGGATTAGGTTAGGTTAGGTTAGGTTTGGGTAGGGTAGGTTAGGTTAGGTTAGGTTAGGTTTAGTTTAGTTTAGTTTAGGTTAGGTTAGGTTAGGTTAGGTTAGCATAGATTAGCATATGGATTAGGTTAGTTTAGTTTAGTTTAGTTTAGTTTAGTTTAGGTTAGGTTAGGGTAGGTTAGGTTAGGTTAGGTTAGGTTAGGTTAGGTTAGGTTAGGTTAGGTTAGGTTAGGTTAGGTTAGGTTAGGTTAGGTTAGGTTAGGTTAGGTTAGGTTTAGTTTAGTTTAGTTTAGTTTAGGTAAGGTTAGCATAGATTAGCATATGGATTAGGTTAAGGTTAGTTTAGTTTAGGTTAGCATAGATTAGCATATGGATTAGGTTAAGGTTAGTTTAGTTTAGGTTAGGTTAGGTTTTCATAGATTAGCATATGGATTAGGTTAGGTTAGGTTAGGTTAGCATAGATTAGCATATGGATTAGGTTAGGTGTGGTTAGTTTAGTTTAGTTTAGTTTAGTTTAGGTTAGGTTAGCATAGATTAGCATATGGATTAGGTTAGGTGAGGGTAGGTTAGGTTAGGTTAGGTTAGGTTAGGCGTGCGAAGGAAGTACCTACGGGCTCCGACCAACAGCGCTTCTCTGCTGTGAAGTATTAGGAGATCAGAACTTGAGAGGAGGTAGTAATAAAAACTTGCCGGTGCCGTTGCGCGTCGTGGAAGTAGAGCGCGCCAAAACACACGGTTGCCTGGCCGTATGTATCCGGCGTTCATAACACGTGTAGAAGTAGGCTTATATTCGTTACCTCCTGGCTGTTTATTACCGCCTAATACTTTTCATAGCGAGACGTCCTGGCGAGCTGGTCTGTCCGTCCTCCTCCGTTCGTTCGTTACGTAACGGGACATTTTTTCGTGCGTAGATGGCTGATTAACGTAACGGGACACTTTTTCATGTGTGTATGGTCGAAGGAAGTGACGTAATCCAACATGGCTGATGAAGCGAAGCCTTAAGGTGTCTGGATCGGATCCCCGGATCCCCCACCACCCACCGGTGCGCCAGGATGAACCAAATACATCTACTACCTACGCTTGTAGGCTATGTCGAAAGAGCATTTTTTTAAATACTACACAATATACTGTTCAGTGTCAGTCTGCTGAACAACGATAATGATTCTAATGCTTCATATAAAACAACTAAAACCTCTAGACTATGTCTTGTTCAATCACCCCCCATAACTCATCATGCATCATAAGTTATAATTATAAATCATAAACTATAAGTTATGAAAACAAAGCAGTTTGTCAACTATTGTTAAACTTTAATTTATATCTTGCGGGATGCTAAAAATCGGCGCAGATATAGAGTTATGGAGTTGAAGATAGCTAAATAAAGAGAGGCAGATAGAGCATCAGAGAACCTAGCATCTAATCTTGGGAGGGGCGATTTTTTGCAGTTAATTTGATTTTAACGCATTTAGGACACAGTTAAAAAGTATTTTCTATGTCCTCCGTTATTATAAACTATATTGGTTAAGCTTGGAAAGGGGAGGGGGTGTTCCTTTATCACCGCCCCTCCATAGGACCGCCACAGAGATAAGACAGCGGCAGATTAGACACACAGTTATATACATATGGGGATAAGAGAGAGATGTAGATAGATGGATATAGATACATATCGGTGGATATGATATATATATATGGATATAAATGAATATAGACACATAGTGAGCGATGTATGTATTGTTAATATTGTAGAAATACAGGTCCGAAACTAAGAGCCCAATTAATTCGATCGCAGTCTTATTATGTAATCATTACATTGTTAGATAAATTATAACCGTTTAGATGTCTGTCCACTCATTAATTGCACTTTCGTAAGTCTACTATTTACTCTCTTCCAATGGAGCGCGTCTTGACTCTTTCTCCATTACTGCTCGGTTCTTACTGCGAATTTCTGCCCCAACACACTGACTCGCACTACTCACTCGTCCGTCGCAGTCCCAGATTCTTCGGTCCCCGAACATCCGGTCGCACGCTTATCGCTCGCCGAGGGGTCACTCGCCCTCTTCACTTCATTGCCCTCGCAGACCGGCCTCACCGCTTATATATCTCTCAGTCCCGCTCTGAAAATGTCTCGGACTCTTCGAAGTTTCGCGTCATCGGGGTCGACTTGATACCCGAAACTCCCAAGAACAATGGGGTCCTAGTTACGCCACTTCACGCAGGCGGGGCTCTGGAAACGTGCCGAACCTACGGGGGAGGTAGAGAGGCGCCGCGCTAATCGGATTAGCGAGCAGCAGGCTGGCGTGTCGGCTGTCTGGTCAGCCTCGTCGCTAGCCGTGGCGTAACAGCGCATGTGTATGTATGTGTGTATATATATATATATATATATATATATATATATATATATATGTATGTTTAGCTTTACCTGCATCTCAATAAACATTAATAAAAAAATTATACTTTTTTCTCGTAATGTTTATTCTGATTCTGTAGCGGCCGTATACAGACGTTTATAACGTGGTCAGTTAGATGGTCCAATATTTTTGGTCCCTATGGTTAAAAAAACCTCTTGACACATTAACTTTTTTCTCGTAAATATCAAAACTTTTCTTCAAATTTTTCATTTTATTTTATATATGTGGACATATGCATATAGTGTATTTTGGAAGATGAAAGGAGTTAGTGGAAGCATATAAGTTACTTGACTGTTGGTTTTTTTTATGTTATGTTTTACTCGAACTCTTGCGAATTTGTAGTCGTGGTGCGGCGGCGGCGGCGAATTGCAGCGGCAGTGAGGACCATAAAGACGGGCGCTAACTGCCGACGTCAGAGTCGCGTCTCCTGGAGGAATGGCGCGGGAAGTTGCCGCGAGTGGGCTGTAAAGATCGTACACGTGAAGGCCCTCGGAGCCTCTGCTGGTTCTCGTTCCTCCCGCGAGAGTTCTCTCCAGGCAGCGGTGCAGCCGTCTGGGGGCCCGTGAAATCTCGCGCCACTCTTGTCAAGTTTACGGTTAGTGTTGATATTTCTTTAGAAGCGCATTTAAATATTTTCTTATCTAAATTACTAATTTTATGTTTTTGTAACAAAACATGCGCATTGTTTTACCGCTAGTAAACTAATCCAGGAGGTGTTTTTTTAAAACAGCTGAATGTGACAGTTACAGTGGCACCTCCACTAGAATAGTTCTATATGATAATTTAGTCTATGTCACAGATGGCGGCAAGCCCAGTTCTTGCTCTTTGGTGAAATAATGTTTCCGCGCGCTGGAAGTGCAAACCTAGCATACATAAAGTTTTTTTTAAATGTGTAAACCATACGGCATTTAGTTGGAGTAATTTTATGAATGGAACGGAATTCTATTGGAACGCAAATGTGTAAACACGGTGCTGCCATCAGTGTAAGTCTCAAATCTAGAAAATATGAACCCGTGTGATTTATCAGTATATACTGCTTTCGTGAACATCGCAGAATTTAGGCCGCGCATTGGTATTAAAAATAAAACTTTATAATAGCACAACTAACCTTTAATACTTTTTTATAATTTTTAGTCATTAAAGGAAATAAAGGCAATTAAAAAAATACTTCAGAATCCTGTCATTACAACCCTAAGTTAACATTGAAATGTAGCGCAGCTTTCGACATACCGTAGATACACAGTTGTTAGCCTACATTTATATTTTTCCTAAACGTCTCCTCCACAGCAAGATCATCAGAGATGGTGACACACAACACAGGCCAGGAAAGTAAGGAGAGACAAGGTCATGGCCTAATCGCTCCAGCATTTGCCCGGAGTGAGGTCTGGATACCGAAGAAACCCGAACCTGATCCGTGAATCTTCATTTAGTGTAGGTGAGACAACAAACCGAAGTTCCTCTACTCACTCTGTGCACTGTTTCACTGTAGTTCAAGATGCACCATACACTTTCGTAGAATCGCCTGGATCCAACGGACGAGGTGTGTGTTCTGTGGGATGGATTATACACGGCCCTGAGTGTGCCCTGGTATGTAGTGTTATTTATGATAAGTGAATGTACCGCTTGCATTTGCGTGGGGAGGGGGAAAGGATACTCCCCACCAGTTAGATCGGCTAACCGGCGTGATGTAGTGTCGTGTTGTCTGAGCAGGCTTGTTAGTGTGCCGAAATGCAAGTGTACGACAGTTTGTCAAAATGCGTTAAATGTACTCAATTCAAAATAAAAAAGAAGAAAGAGGTTTTAAAATTAATAGTTTTGGTGTACGGTTATGTAATCATTAAAGCCCTGAAATTTTCTGTTTTTGTGTACTGCTGTGACTGAATTAAAACACGCATAAACGAATGCGTGCGCCAACTGTTTAAAGAAAGTAAAATCTCATACAGCGGCACATCTGTTGTCGGAAACAAACGACGCAATAGAATCACTTTCCCGCTGAAATTGTATGCACAATTTTGTAATAATGTTTCACGGCGAAATGTCATAAGGTAAAATGTCTGTAGTTATTTTTATTTTGACCAGTTGAATTTAAGAAATCCAACTGTAAAATGTGGTTGGTTCTGAGGGACAGTTTGGTTGAACCCAATCCTCACCACGAGCAATTAACCTCGAAGTAAAAACTAAAAGTACAAGCGTTATATATCGCTCATAACCCGTGTATGTACTAATAACTTGGTCGTTATCATTTATTTTACGTCACTAATATTTTTTTTATCGCTTTGGGTCGTTAAACTTGATGTGCGTGCTCATAATTTTTTTATGAGCAGAGTGAATCACCTTTTGTGTCATATCTCTCTCGCATCGCTTTATGTATCTAGGATATCTGCCTGCAGACCGAAGGTTAGAATGCATCAGATGATTCCTGCAGTTATAACGTTGAAATATCTGTGAATATAGGTTCGCAATAAAATTAGGGTGTTACTTATAACCGATTAAAATTATTAGTTGAATATTTACAATTTATTTTTGATATGAATAATAAAAAAACACAAGACAATGCTAACTTACACTTCCATGTGGTACAGTTTAGTACAAGAATGGAAGCAATAAGTGCAGTGTGAAACAGGGTGAAATTATGTATGAATCCGGGAGAGGGGAGGGGGGGAGATAACTTTTATCATTCTCATTTTACAGTTACGATTTTGCAAGCGGACCCCTCAGAGAGGTTTTTTTTTTCAGAGGTGTCCCTCCCCCCTCCTGTGATCTATGCCCATGGTGTAAAATACATATGGGAAGGAGCTAAACAGCGTTGATAAGGCCTGAGATAGCTGGCCTCTGAAGGTGTGGGAGAAGTGGCCCAAATGGCAAAACATGGGACCCCGCATTAGAGTGAAACCGAATTGGTATCTCGGTACAGCCAACTGTCTCGGTTATCTATGAGAATTCTGGGATTGGTTCCTTATCATAGCCCATGGCCGCTTAGTTCTTCAATTTCCCTGGAAATTGTATGTGGTTTTGTCCTTTTCTTTGATCTCGCTGTGTGTGAAACATGAAGTCCCGGCCCCACCACCCAAAAACATGAATTAGTGCGGGAAAGGGGAAGGGTAACCGGACGTGTTCTGCAGGGACATTTGTGGGTATGGCTGCGTGCGTGACTTTTTAGACGTAGCGGACCCTGAACCACTAGAAAATCGACGTGGCCTGCTTTTTCGACCCACAGAGTAGTGGGTTATATTGGCCAAATTTTCCCCAACTGTCACTTGCAAAGCAACACACGATGATAGTCACACAAAGGTTTTTTTTTTTACAGACAATGTTGACATATCACTGTCAGAAAGGTACTTTAGAGAACTGTCAAATTTAAGACAAGGTACATGACAGACTTTATCAGTTGCTGTGTAACCTACCTGGGCGCGCTATGTACGCTACGTTTAATGAAAATGCATAGTTTAAAGATCTCCAGAAACTTGTAACACTATTAGACGTTTATAAGTTAAAAAAAAGGGACATATTTGACAACAAAAGTGTGTGTATGTAGTTATTTTGCGCTTCGAAGGAATCCATTCTGCGCATTCAGATTGATGTTAACACTTTTCAGTTACAAATATGTCAATTTCTAGGTTATCAGTATCTTGTTTGTCACTATTTGTTAGGCACACACGTTTATATGACAGCAGAAAGCGTTTCAAAGTTTTTTTTTTTCGACCTGCATGTAGGTTGGCGCAACCTGCAGCTCATAAATTTCGTGCAGCCCAAGGACTTGTGTTTGGGAGGTTGTCGGAAGCGGAGATCAAATATTTGTGTAAATTTCCCGAGAGTCTGAAATCCGGCAGCGAAGCTCAAAGTCCCATGAAAAAGTCCCATGAAATACCTCCGGGCAGTGTGGGCAGACTGGAAGCGGAGCTAGCTCGCGGGGAGTAAACACGGAGACGTGCACTGGGGGCCTTTCCCAGCCTTGCAGGGTTGCCAACTCAAACAGCGCGCGGCCTTGACTGCCGGAATGACTGCCACCTCGCGACAACAGACGCCTCCAGCCTTTCGTATCTCTGGCCCTGTGATGACATTGAGGGCTGTATTCCAAGACGTTCGGGTAAGATAGCGAATAAGCACTGCCTTGTTGGGACACAATCGTAACTTAACTCGCGGGCTATTCCAGAACGTGTCCAAACTGAATCCCAGTAAGGAAACAAATCGGCAACAGTTTTAGTTAACGGAACCCTGCGCGATGCTAGAAACGGATTTCAATGCAATCTAGCGGACGTTTCGCAACCATCGATACAATCGTTACGGGAAAAATACTAAAGGTAGCAGCACCATCGCATAAAAATAGAACAGCGTTTCTAATTTTCTAAAGTACTTTTTAAGTTACGATTATTTCTTGTTATGGCCATTAAAGTATACAGAATGTATTCCTTGATAGTTTCGCTATCATCAAGTTTCATTTGACCCCACCAATACGTTTGGTCTTTCCCCCAATATTCACGAAATTGATTACATAGGGGTTAATGGCGCCAGACGCGGATCCGCTACCTGGACGAAATAAAGAAATGAGCACTGCGCTGCACGGAGGTTCCTTCTATAATAATTTGTGAAATGCAGGAATGTTTGTGCCTGGTGTGATCTTTAATTTCGAAACTAAAACTGAAGGTAGTAAGTGATTCAGTTTTGGTTTGTGCATAAAAACTTTTTTTTTAAGGAAATATCGAATGTGTTTAGTATAACGTAGGACCGGATGGAAGAAGTTTTATTAACTGTGGAATATAAAGCGACACGACCTTTCTGTGCTGTGTTGCAAAGGAAAGTGCCCTGTGAAAGGCGAAGACGCTCTCTGTGAAAGAGCGAAGGTCGGCCTCGCTGCCCTGGACTACGACCACTCTTACAACCGCCGTGTGCTCGGAGCCTTTGACGTACCTTTGCCGCAGTCGGAGAAGGGCCCTGTGATCCGAGTGTGTGTGCGTGTGTTTGTGTGCGCCGGGAGAGAGGGCACAGTAAGGGCTCGTGCTATCGATCTGCGGGGCATGCCTCTCCCTGCAGCCCCCAGCAGGGTGCAGTCGGCGTTCATTAGGGCGAGCCCCACACCTCCTGCCAACCCGTCAGAGGCTTGAGGTGCCAGCGAGAGCGAGTAGGCATCCGCAGTCCCGTCACACAGTCGACTCCGTGTCTTGCTCCCGTTTAGTACTGGCAATGATGCTTTCAGACGCGGTTATTAGTTTTTACTCTCGTCAAATTCAGAATGATGTTTACCTGGGTGTATTTGTGTTAGTGAGGCGGGATGATAAGAGCGACGCTCGCTGGTGCTTCTAGCACGATGTCGCCTCTAAACGCAAGGCTCTGAACTGGTGCGCTGTCTGTCTTGTCGTGCACAGAACAACCATTAAATTTGAACGGTGACCGTAACATTGTATGGCAAAGAACTAAAGGTAAATGTGTAATGCAAAAATACAATTGAAAAACCAAAATTTAATACAAAACTACTCAATTGCATTCAGCATATTCTTAAATGATTTTTGTAAACAGACACCACTGATATCTCGAGCAATTTCAAGTCACGTAGTGTTTTTAAAAAAAATTTTATGGATCTGTGCGCACCGTTCGAGTATACCTCAATATCCTACCCCCGCCGCCCCGCCTATGGGTTTGGTCACAGCATTGAAACTGAGTTTCTCGTGAGTCTTTCATTTCAATGTTGTTCTATACGTTTCGCGCCAAAAGCACTTTGACCCTCGCCCGAGGCCCTAGCCTTGCCGCGCGAGCATGGCGTCTCAGGGAAGGCTGCCTCGAAGGGGCTGAGACGCGATAACCGCAAGCTGCGGTATGCGCGTGTTGCCCGTCAGCTGCGGGGGCGGGGAGGTAACGAGCGCCGATGTGTAGTCGTGCTTGGAATATGGCCGGGAGCTGAAGAATGCGGCGGATATCACAGCGCGCTACCTCACGAGGCAGCTCTCCCGGGAATGTGCGAGGCACGGAGCACGGTGCGTGCCTCCCTTTGAGCTGTCCCACCTCCCCGGGCAGCTGCCAGGGCGACCTGTATGCGTCTGTATGCGTACCAACACCATTCAATAAATACTGGAAACAAAACCATCCTACCAATATTATCAGTCCAAAAGTTTGTGTGTGTGTGTGTGTCACGCTTTGGTTATTGGTTGGTGTCTTGCTGTGAGGGTTGTTGATTTGCAATAGTTTTTCGTGATAAGTTAATTTCAGGTTTTATTAAAGGTATACATATATAGTTTTAATTTAATACTTTGTTGAATGATTACCTTGTTGTTGGTGTTTTTAAATGTTGATTCCTTTAGTTTCCTTTTAATCGTGTGTTCTTCCTGAATGAGTGGAGTAGCATTTTCCCATATATCTATGACAATTGTTCCAGGCATGTTCGGCAAGTCTTTACTTTGAGTTTTGCCTTCATTTGTTATTTTTGTGCTCTTTAATGTGCTTTGAAAAGACTTTGCTAGTTTCTCCGATGTGCATGCATCCACACTCGCAGGGAATTAGATAAACCCAGTTCCTGGTATTGAAACTTGTCTGTGGCTGGTTTTACTTTGGTGATCGTGCTTTTTATAGCAGAATTTTGTTTGAAAAGGGTTTTTAGTCTGTGTTATTTTCCTAATCGCCTTAATTTTTCTGAGAGGTTTCGGGCATACTGAATAAACAATGTACCAATTGGTTTCCCGGCTGTTCCTTGTGTAAAGATGTGTGTGTATTCACTTTCGTGTTCCTTCTTTTGGTTTCTCTATGGCATACAGTTAAAACCTGCATTGGCTTAGGTACAAGAATATATTTTCAATCATGCTTCCCCATTGCAACATTGCAAGATTCATTCAAAGAACACATTTATTTTCTTTTAGCTGTTAGTTTATAGGGTAGTAGCAGAAGTATCCGGCGTTGCTCAGGCAAAACACATCATAATATAAGGAACATCACTACTGAGTTTCAAGTCTGTAGGGCATACACTTGAAAAACTGGAAATTTTGAATTTACAGTCCCATTGATCGCGCAATCTCGACGCATCTAGGCTTCGTGTCAGCAAAACCGGGATGTCAATCTACAGCTTCATTTTGTGGGGAGGCAGGTAATCCTAGGCAAGACTTGATGGACGCACCAAACGATAACGGTTACAAGTTGAAGTTCTAAACTAAACTGTTATTAGAGACTTTAGTTCGCTAATAGCCGCGAGCTTCACTAAGCGGCTAGATTTCGCCAAGGAGAAGGATAGGAAGTTGCCACACCTTATCATATGACCTGTGGCGGACATAGAGGAATGACACAAACTCACAGTGTGTCTATGATCTACCTCCTATGATTTTCTGTTATAAAACTGAACTTACCTCTTTTTCACTTCCTTAGAGATGGAATTTCATAATTATATGTATTCTGTGTCACTCTCCAGCTCATAAAATAAATATCTATATGCAAAAAAATCATGTCGGTCCGTTGCTCCGTTGCTGCGTGAAAGGAGGACAAACACACTTTCGCATGCATAATATTATTACGGTAACCTCTTTTTATTCCCTCCCATTTGTTTTGTGGGCGATAGTCGTGAGTCGCCGAAAGGCGCGTGTCGCACGGAGTCAGCAGAGGCGTCGCATAGTCTGCCGGCGAGGTGTGAGGTGCGAGGCGCGTGGACGACCTTGAACCGCGCTAACGGCCGGCCGTCATGGCAGGCTGCCTGCCCGCTTGTCACGCGACCCGCGTGTCCAGTCGCTCGTCGCACTCCCGTTCGTGCGCTTGCGTTTCATCGAGCGAACGCAATTGGCAGTTGTGATGATATTTACAATGTAGTGGTACCAACCAGACGTACTCACTTGAGTTGATTCTGTTATGTGCGATGGATCCAGTAGTGCTTGGTTCCACGTTGACTAAGATAATAATTTAATTATGGTGAAAAACGTAAACGGAGGGAATGGCACGTGATCGGGGTTCTCGCGAGAGTTGAAGTATTTTAATGCTTGGATTTAACCTGATAGGATGGAAATTACATCCATATTATTAATATAATTCATCCGAAACCTTACAACCTGAGATACGCTCAGACCACGTTTGCAGTTATGACTACAGTAATTCTTAGAAAGTCTTTAGTTTTTTTTTTTAATTGTGGGTTTTTGAATGTTCTACATTGAACAACATTATTTTCTCCTTTTCCCATTTTTGTCTTGATGGTCTGCGTGTGCCTAGGTTTGTGGATGTTGCATACAGCTATATATTCGTCAGTTATATCCGTGTGTCAGTAACTTAAACATCGACATCAAAGTAGTTCATTTTGGACAAGTCCACACCAAACAACAAACAAGCGAACCTGTGACAACTGCCGACACGGCAACCTGCGTGCGCACGGTGGATCGTAACGTTTTCGTTAAACCGATTATAATTACGCTCTACTGCGAATAAAAAGTATTATTTGATCTTGATACTATGTAGTGTGTCAACGCGGCGTTCGGGCAGACGCGTGGATAAAATGTCACTGCAGTGAGCTTGGGTGATTTCTCTTCTCGAAGAGTTGCCTACTTGCCTGCAGACTTGCCTGTTTGAAGGCAGTATGAAGTATGTTAAATTAGTAGTTGCCCATTACATGACTTTCCCGGTAAAATGTCCTTGCAAAATGCTTGCTTGCTGCTGCATAATGCCACTTCGTGGTGGGCAGGCACCGTCGTCTTCATTCCGTGGTGCAGTGTAAATGTGAACGTTCGATTTACATCATTGAAATAAAGGTAACTAAAACTTTAGCCAACCAACTTTTTATGGTTGGTAAATTGTTGGACTTTACTGTGAATCAGAAAGATTACACTTGAAAATATGCGAAAATTAATTCCAAACCAGTGTACTTTACCAACTGAAATAGCCTAATGGAAAACACTGACGCAAGTTAAGTTATTTTAAACAGATTTTCAATAAGGTTTCAATTGTTTTGGAGCAGTTTCCACAATTTTGAGCGTGGAGACCAGACCCCACGAGAGCGCTTACGTCACCAGGGGCGATTGACGTTCGTTGGCCACCGCTGACGTCACGCCGTCGCGAGACTGCCTCGGGAAGGCGTGTGGTTGGTCGAGTCCAGGGAGCTATGCCCGTGCACGGTGGACGGCAGGTTAACCTTCCGGTCAGGAGGCTCAGGAGTGTTCCTGTGCGATCGAGGTGCGTCCTGACAGTGGCATGCATGTTGGATGTTGCGAGATAATGAACTGGCATGACGACAATTGTGTGTTGTTGGATCGGCGAGTAGATACAGCTAGTGAGGTTGCTTTTACAGCACCTGAATACTGCATAAAGATTGCGCATAGATAAAGGAGTAGCATTATTAAAAGAACACTGAAGTAATATAAGAAAATATTTCAGACACATTTTAGTGTATTGTGTTATCCCCCGTTAATTTTTTTATAGTTAACAAAAGTATAATATTGTATAAAATTGTAACTTTCCATTAATTTAGCTTTAATTTAAAAGTTTAAATTAGTAGAAATCAAACATGATCTTAAATATTTACTAAGAGCGTGTACTCAGTTTATTATTGCTCGAAGATACCATTTTGATTATAAATTCTACGAAAAAATGTGTCTTAGAGATACCGTTATAACATTTTGTAAGATATAAAAACTAGAATAAACATGTTGAGCCGTTATCATTGACATGTCGGTCGAACAAGGAAAACCTTTCCGAGAATAGTCTGTCCTTTAGTTTGCTTGCGTTATCAGTGGTTACAACGCATCCGGGTGTCGCGGCTAAGTGTGGTTGTTTCCACGCTTTATTTGGGACTAAGCGAGTCTTGTTCAATCCATTTTTTTATCTTCACATTCTTTGCATCAAATTTGAGATTACTCTTTGAAAATAGGACTACAAATGCAAGGGGGCATTAATAAATAGATTTTATGAGACTGTATGAGACTGCGTTGCTAATATTATTAATTTTTAATAATTCTTTAAAAAGTGAGTTATTTAACAGCAAACATTTAAAAGGGGAAAATAAATTAGCCAAACGGTACCAACTCCGTGAAATCCGATTTAGACGCGTGCTATGCTTTGCGGAATTCAAATTGTATGAAGAAACAGTTAGCTGGTTGCAATGGCTTAGATGTTGATGCACACGAGATGGCTTTCTCGCTCGAAAAACAGCCGTTTGAATGCACCGGAAGGGGGCGGTGGCTCCTTGGAGCGGGCCAGAGCGAAGGTTGTTTCCGAATTCACGTACACAGTTGTGCACTTGCGACCCGCATACGTCATTTGCCCTTGTGGTTTAGTAGAGCATTTCGAACGGATGTAATATTTGGCCTCTATAAATGAAAATAGTCAGATAATCAGGTAAACATGATTTATTTTAATAAATATGGTAATTTGAGAATATAATAATTTATACTTTCAGTTATAGAGGTATACGTATTAATTTCGATATAATATGATTTTACTTTGGCTTCCTAAGTTACGGTCGTTTCCTATATGTCCATGGACTTGATAAAACTGCGTTGTAAACATGTTAACATGTTAACTTTTCGATAAAATATGCTTATCTGGCTAAAATATAAGGTGAAAATTACTTGAAGAGTCTAAGTTATAAACGTGTTTAATCTAATATGACCTGCAATAGCTTTTTAAAAATGACTGTTTTTATTTTACCTGGAAGTACGCGAGAAGTGCAGAGATTCGTTCACGTGCATACCTACGTTCTTCACTTCCAGTGTGTGTGTGTGTGTGTGTGTGACGTCACTCCCGGGAACAATTACGTAAGTATACACTTCAGACGAACTCGGATACGGCCCAAGACGCGGGGCGTTGACCCACGACGACCGGAGAGGTAATTTTGGAGGATGAGCGTGATTTTGCTTGGCTTTTAGTGGCGTGGAGTCGGTAAGGGAGGGTAGGGGGGGAGGTGTTGGCAGGACTCACGTACGTCAACTGAAGCTAAGCCAAGAATCATAAGGTGAGGCCCAGACCGCTGTCTGGACGCCGGCGGCTGCTGCCGAGGACTCTTAGACCGTGTTCAGAGAAGCTGAGTATAGTTCCGCGAGTGCTGTGTTATTGAATATCATATTTTAATCTGTGCGTTGGATTGAAATCAACCGTGCCGATGAATCGAGCCGTTAGAATATTAGTTGTGTATCGTGTGCCTCAAATTTGACTGTTCTCAAGAGTGGTACCAGTGGTAAATGTCACTTTCAAAGCAACACACACTGTTTGTTTTTTTTTTTCTAACGGGGACAACCGCATGGAGTTGCCAAACACTGTTGACACAACCACCGTAGCAGAATGATATGTAAATCATTGGCTTACATTGTATGTAAATGTGTGAGATAACTTGAATATTGTAATAATACGTTTTAAATAACTTGAATTTATTTATTTGTATGTTTGTTTTGTACTATCTTTCTATGTTATAAAGATTCTGCACGCTTAGCAAGGTCTAAACAGACTGGAGATTATTTAAAAAAAATTAAGACGACTAAGTAGCGATGTACAGCGTGTCAGAAAATTGTATCACCCGAGTCATTTCAGTGGAATAAGTTTTTTTTAACAATGAAAATTGTTGAAGTGGTTGTATACCTTTAATATACATTAGGTCGGCTTTGCACAGTCGTGACTTGAGGCAAAGGAAAATATTTCTCCATTTGATTAATATGCAACGTTTTTGCTTGGATTTCACTTACCTAACTGCAAGCGGCCATCAGTGTTCCGTGTTAAATACTTTATCATTTGCAATAAATTGGGGTTTTCATCTCCAACTTGAAAAGTGTACCTATACCAGCTTTGGGAAGCACTTTAGACCATTAGTCGTATTTACGTTTTGAACGTATTTGTTCCATGGTGATACTGCAGTCGGAGTTGGTCGGTCTGTGTAAATGCTTAGGTTTAGTTTGGTGGATGGGGGAAGGTTGCTGGTCCATTTCCAACACAGTCCGAGAAGCCGAAGAGGACTGGACTTGGTGTTTAGTGAAGCTGGGGGCTGCTGCGGTAGGAACTGGGCTAAGCAGTGTCCCGAGAGGCTGGCATGGGATGAAGGATGTACGTTGTGGTCCGCTAGGGCTCGTTAAGCCCTAGCGGAGACCAGCGTGGGCGAGCGCGGGCGAGGAGGCCAACAGACTCACCTCCGCCTTGGGATGTGCGAGCGTGCTGAACAGTGCTGTGAGAGGTTTCCACTGCAACAGAACACAGAGGGGTCGTTTCCAAGTTCTCAGTTAAGTATTTTTTATGTGTAAACATCTTATCTCTTTGTAGACGGCATTTCGTAGGAGTAATTTCGTGAAAATGGATCGGAAGTAATTGAACGGAAATGTGACACAAAGACGACGGACCTACGTGTAGCAACCTAAACCTCTAATTAGTCACTTTCATAAAAAATTAGGAGACATACCAAACGTATTGGTGTGCCAAATGAAACTTTTTTGATAGCGAAACTGCCCTGGAATAATTTGGTAAACTAAATTAGTCATAGTAAAAAGTAATCACAAGTGGTAACCTACCTAATAAAACTGGCATTACAATGATTGTAATACATATTCTCTTTCTGAATTCCCAAGAGGCTTAGTAGCACAGCGGTAGAGCGCGCGGTTGGTAACCTCAAGAGACGTGGATCGAATCTCTTAACTAGAAAATTTTTTATTTACCCGAAACTTAGAAAACTTAATGAAACCCCCACGTCGATTAAAGAAAAAACATACGCATTAATTCAAAAATTAAACCCGTAGGCTGGGGGTATCTGTGAGTCCAGACGTTTCACCCCCGCCGAAATATTATGAAAATAAAACACGTTATATAACAAAAATAGTTAACCACATTATTGTGTATATACTTATGCATTTTTTAAGACTTAAAAAGTATCGTGTTATAATTTTTAAATTTAAAATGGAATATTACTGTTGGCTCAGGTGAGAGAAGCACTCATTGTATAACACCTTTACAGCCCCCCCCCCCCCCCCCCCCCCCACCAAAAAAATACACATAATAACGCATTTCTCCATTTTCCATTTATACATATGAACGGGATATTAGTAAAACACACCCTGACTGATGCCTACCATAGGTTCCCCATTGCAAAATTCGTGGATAGTAACGTTAATATCTACTTTCGCTGTGTTATAACAACGCTTGTTTATAATCACAATCGGGTCGTATAGGCATCCGTGAATTTTGTTAAAATTGGGACGCTACCGAAATTATATCGTGTTATGTTTCGGGACTCTTCGTGTGGCTGCGTCGTAGGTCAGTCCGCAGAGAGGCTAGATTATTGCTTGTGCCACTCCGCTGCCAGCACACCACAACTCACGGTGCTCTCACAACTCACAGTGCTCTCACAACTTACAGTGCTCTCACAACTCACAGTGCTCTCACAACTCACAGTGCTCTCACAACTCACAATACTCTCACACACATACTTAACGAAAACCTATTAGACTCATTTACTGATAAAATGAAAAAAAAAAAAAAAACAGTGTATTATAACATGATAAAAACATCGGGACGTCTTGAGTATTATACTCGACTCAAACCACTCGGGTGGCGATATGGTGCCCGCAAATTTCTGGTTAGCACCGCTTTATTATTTCAGCTTTAAACTGAAAAATAAGAATTTAAAAATTGCTGTATATTATCAAATACTGTGATCATAGCCATGTTCTTGTTTTAATTTCTCTTGAGATATTATTTTTTTGTGGCGATAACCAGCTTGATAATTTAATTAAATTTAAACTCATCTTATCTAACCTAACTAGAGAGGCGTTACCTAATTTGTGAATTAAAAAAAACATATGTGCAGAGAAAGTTACATCGTTTTTATGGCACTGGCTTAGTACCTTTCTGTGTCGGGTCAAATTTAGGTTGTTCCAAAGCATTATGTTGAGTAATCAGTATACATATCTACGCACATAATAAATTATACTAACACTTCGTAGTAAGAGCCTAGTATATTTGTATGTAATTGAGAAAAGAAGAGGAAATTTCGATAGATATTTTGTGGGAACTTCATTGAAAAAGAAATTGCTTATTTAGGTTCCCATCAAAATGTCGTTAAGATCAACCATAGTTTTTTTATACTTGACTAGACATATTGACACCTCTGTGTTGTTAGGCTAATCGGAAGTAGCTTACAAACTAAACTCAATCTTATGCTAACTGAACATGCCGTACATCTATGCGTTACCCATATTCCCTCGCTCTTAAGTGACCAATTGAGCTTTGAATGTCGGTTGTTTGACATAACAAAATAAACCATATCTAATGTTTTGTGATAATATATTTTCAATTTAAAATAACAATTTGCGTGTGTATATATACGTACATAAATTATCGGACGAATATACATTTAAAAAATCTGAATTTGGAATTTGATTCTTAAGAGTGCATCGAATCGGAATTTAGTCATCAATAATTGGGAAGAAAATAATATATGAGCAAAAACAAAAATTTAAGTTTTAGACATTCAGTCCAATAACTTTTTATTTTTAAATTAAAGTATTTTTACATGATTAAGATACAACAAATTTCTCTGTGTGTCAAAAAGGTTCCTTGAAATATTAAACAAAAAAATTGCTAGTACATTGCTGGTAGCTAGTGGCAGATGCGAACATTTATTTGATAGCTTCTGTAGGATTTAAAAAAATGTAGCCCTTGTCTACTACAGAGGCGCTAGTGTCTGTATGTCTGAATTTCCCTTTCTCTAATATTTGTCCTCGAATCTTTTAGTATGAAATGTTTCGGATAGTAAAAATGGGATGGCATTTGAAGATTTTTAGGATTTGGTTGGCTCATAACACAAATATATATAAATATAGAAATGAACTAAGAATTAATATGTTACTTTAAGCATTTACGAATGAATTAAAACCATCTGTGGTCAGTCACGTGTATGTTGAGTCGGTGAAGCTGCCAGTTCCTCCTCCCCCCCCCCCCCCCCCCCCCCCCCCCCCCCTTCGTGTTCAGTGTATATACCCCGCGCTCTTATCCTCGACACGGCCCAGCGCCGCGCTGGCCTGAAACACCGAGGTAATTTTGTCATTCGTCGGCGCGAGGGTAAGGGGTGTCGGGGGAGTGAGGGAAGGGGACCCTCTCTTCCACACGCACGTTCAAAGAGACGGCAATGAGTCGCTCGGAGCGCCAAGACAAACAGCCTCTGATTGGCCGGGGCACCCCCTCCCCGCTCTGCTTATCGTCGAGGAACGCGGCGTCTATTAGCCCCGCGGATTCCTGGCGCTGTGTTCCCCGCTCGCCCACGTCGGTTTTATTTAAGCTCCGATAGTTTATTCCTCGCGGCCTGCCGTGCGGTGGAAACTCTGCATTCTGATTCATCTCGAAGCCGCGAATAGCACACAACGTTATGGCGTAGCCGAGATTGGAACCCATGATTTTGGCCCACGAATCTGGCCTACCTCACCCGAACATTTCAGTGGAAAAAAAAAATCTACCAAGAATTAATTCTGTCAAAAATACACACGACCTCTTAGCAGCGTACGTTTTGAAATAGGATTCCCGAAGAAACTCTTGTTTCGTGGAAATAATTGCGCTCTAAATTCTTGGTGCAATAAAAATATTTCAAGGCAATCTTGCATTGCATCAAACCATTCGTGATATGTCCGATCAAATTAGCTTGATCAAACATTTGATAGTGTAAGAACGCCTTAAAGAAATCCGCCCTAGAGTTACAAAATCAGTTTTCTCGTTTTTTCGTCAGTGAAATTTGTTTTATGAGTTCACACGTTATTACTTACAAATTTAGCATTTAGGATCGTGCAGCTTGATTGTGTAAAGAATAAGCTAGTTATTATTGAAATAGTAAGTCAAGTTTTTGATGTATAAACATCGTTGCTCTCGGTATACGGCATTTGGTCGGAGTAATTTCGTGATGGAACCGTGATTTCGTGATGTCGGTTGAAAAAATGTGTGCAATTTTTGGAAGTCTCAGAAATCTCGAAAAGATGGCGGACCCGCGTGATTCATTCCTATATAATAACTTTTCGCTAACATCGGACTATGTATTAAGCGTATTGGTGTGTCAAACAAAACATTATATTAGTACAACTATCCTTTAATACTTATAATTTATAGCCATAACAAGAAATAACACCTTAAAAATACGCATAACAATTTTGACAATCCGTAGTTAACATTGAAATGCATAGATAGCGCAGCGTTCGTCCTACTAGACATACTATAAATTGTTAGCCTACACATATTCGACGCCCCGTTGAATAATATAATTTCGTAATGAAATTTTAACTGTTAAATTTTAATGTTGAATCAGCTCAGTAGAGTTAAGGCTTGTTTGTAGGAAGTACTTACAGACTGATTTTTCGTTTAAGCAAAAAACAAATATGCATACATTTAATTTGTGTGATAATTTTCAAAATGTTTCAGGTTAATTTGGTTTTAATGTATCTATTGGATTGCAACTTTTAGTTCGAAAAATACTTAAATGCTAGCACTGCGTTCATAATGCTTTAGAGGACTAACAAAATGTTAATTGTTCCATCACAGTTTTTGTGGTTAGTTACACTACACAGGCCAACAATAGTTTTGGTGCCGTGGTATTGGTAGCTGATTTCATATGAATTTGGTGCCCTGAATATAAATATAGCATTCGTTTTTGTCTAGTAGGCTAAATTTCTAAGATATAACGTTTTATTGAAATGTATGTTTTACGCGCTTATCTTGGTGCATACCAAAATTACTCACTCAAAGCACCTAATGAAATATAATCTAAAAAACGCTTGCGATGATATTTCCGGCTGGCTGATCATTACTGAGCTATAAGAATTTAATTCCCGAAGGAATGTTTTTTTTTTTTAACTCTACCCAGGCCTACTTTAAAAGTTATGCAATGGGCGAATAGTCTTTGTAGGAAGAAAATTTTTTTTTTGGATCATCGGATGGAGCAATGGTCGCCTCGAGAAGGGAGCTCGGGGGTCGGCGGTTATGAGTTAGGTTGGGGAGGGGGAGAGTGAAATGGTGTGAGGTGTCTCAGGGCAGTTGGCCAGCAGATGTAACGAGATAAGATCGTGATTTGTGGCGGCGTCGCCGCGGGGGGTGTGTGTGGGGGGGGGGGGGGGAGGGAGGGGTTTATCTCTCTTTGCAGGGTTGCCAAATTGCGTTGACCCACAAAGACCGCCCTCCTCGTTGCAGTAACAATCCGAAAGGTCTTGGACCTGCTCTTGCTTCCAGCCCCGTTCCGTAACTCGGCGCCTCAAGCGAAAGCTGAAATCGGGCGTGAAAAACGACTGTGCGAGGCAAGCAGCATCCTAGATTGCGACGACTGCGGCACGGAATGGGTGGACCTGTTATACCTATTGCACGTATTCTCCCCCTTTCTTTTTCTGCTTCTAAGAGCTAATATGAGCATATACAATGAGCTTTGTCAACAACTGAACCGAAAAAAAGATTCAACTTCGCCTAGTTTACATCTTTTCCAATTTGGTTATTGTGACGAACAGTTATTTTTTTACTTTTAATTGATTTAAAAGGAACACTTAACGAGGATATAAGGTCTTCTGATTAGCTGGAATAAGTTTCAGCAGACCAAGAACATTTTGCAGCACTGCCATGTATCAAAGGGACAATAGTAAGAATAAATTGCCAGAGTACTAACAAAACAAAACAGCAAAGCTGTTCAGAAGCCATTCAGTAAACTGAAGTTATTTCTCGATACTGTTAAACTCTTAAATTTTACAAAGTGTTTATAAAGTGCTTGCCTTGCTCCTGCAATAAGACCTATGTACAAGAAAAAACTGGCCGAAGGATATACACTCGCCTGAAAGAACATTTAGCAATATCAAATGCAACAGAAATAGCTCAGCCGTAACATCGTACTAGAACGAAACAGAACACGCAATCCACTTTGACCAAGCCCAACACAGCGTTTTTCCAATTACAGCCACAAATTAATCAGAGAAACTATACAAATAAAAAAAACACCATAATAACATCAACAAAAAATATGGCTACTTATTAATAAACATAATTCTTTATTTCACAATAATTATGAACCGCCACCAACCAAGAATTACACACATCAAGCCTGCTGCACCTACTGAGCAGACCCTCCTCCATAATGGCCGCCTACAGGTACCATTTACTTGGCTGTGAATGTCGCTGGAACGTAATGTTATTTTTGTTTACAAAAAAACCTGTTTAAATCTATTTTTAAACATATTTTATTTATTATCATTGATTGGTTTGTAATAAATAAAAATAATATGCTTGGATTTAGTTCATAAATATACATTTCCACGGTTCCTATATTATTCTGCTGCTGCACACATTTTTGTCTAATGGAGTAATGTAAGCTGCACACAATTATACGTTTCACATAAGCGTAGGCTATTTATAAGTGATCTTACTGCTGGTTCGTCGGCAAGTTACAAGTATTTATTTTGTTAGTCGTTAAAGTATTCGTCCACTGACCATTGATAATGAAAAGAACAATGAATATCCATCGTGAAAGCCTTATGATACACGTTATCTGGTTTAATAAACATTGTAAATTGTTTTTATTAAACAAAACTCTCTCATTTAAATACCCCTGAAAACAAAAACCCTCATGTAGAATAGGACGATGCTTAAGTATTGGCTCACCAAAATATACACACAGCAATTTAGTACTTGGTGGCATTTTCTTATGAAGTGATTAGTGCTTTTAATCTTCTTAGCAATTATTCTACAATATTTTTAAGGTGATATTTAAGCCTATTTTGCTCGATTCTTGAGCAAAAACACTCTTTAAATTTTTTTTCTTTATAATCCGTTTATTTCTCAATATCTATTTTATTAGAGTCCGTAATTGCTTAGTGGTGTTGAAGTCTGGCGACGGGGGCGTTGTTTGCAGGACTTGATGTTTATTGTACAACAACCATTCCTTGACGTCCCCAATGGTATGCTTCGGATCATTATATTGTTGAGAGTAATAGAAGCTAGCTATGCCCAGCTTCTACACTAGGCCTCGGGTTTTGCATTAATGAATTCAGGTATGTCATGTTATTCATAGTTTCAGGTTTAGCGTGATAATTACCTGTCCCATACCATCATGCTTCCGCTGCCAGATTAGACTGAAAGCGACAGGGTAGTACTTCTTTCTCCACGTAATTCGTTTTTTTCCCGATGAATCAAATAGAATTTGCAGTCATCAGTAATGAAAACCCGCCTACAACGCTCAGGTTGCATTCTAACACGCTGTTTTGCAAATGCAAGTCTCTTTTTCTTGTTTTCTTTGCTTATGAAGGGCGGCTTCCAGGTTATGCGTCAGACTAGTCTACCTCTGTGCAACACCGGTCTTAACTGTGTCGATGCTTGTGCTCCTCCCCGCAGCAGCTTCTGCATCAGATCGAAGCGCAGGACCAGAAACACGAGCATTTTGCTGCACCGACAGCTTCCTTGGGCATCCGCTTCTTGGATTATTAATCACAGACGAACAAGTTTTATGTGTGTGGATAATACTAGATAATGTTTTTCGTGATGTTCTCGTAGTTTCAGTAATATTTCGTCGTGACTTTTCGTCTGTATGTAGTTGGATAGTTAAACAACAGTTCATTCTTTCTTGTCCTGCCTATTCTACCCTATTGGTGGTTGCTTACTCGCACACTCAAGTTAGCCCTAACATATTTAAGTTTCAGATTCAACACAGTAAACGAAGTGGACGAATACTATTGTATGATTGTTTCCGATAACATTTACGAACACTAGCATCATTTAGTTCTTTCCACAACAGTTGCCTGTATGTTCTCAGTCAAAGGAAGTTTGGCGAATTCTATGAAACATAGAGTAGAGGTGATTATAAAATATTTTTTACTAACTCCAGTCTCAACGAAAGCTTGTGGAAGAAAACTTTTGAAATTATTTGTATATGATCCTATTTATAAGTTCAAAATTACTAGGTTGGGAAAGGTACTTGAAGCGTTGGAGGTAAATCGCAGTACATTAAAAAAAGCTATGTATTACGTTTGAAAATTAAAATAAAGTAACGAGCAGTTATTACAAAAATATCCATGAAAACATTCATTTATGAGCATTGCTGATTTTTTGAAGTATTGAAGTGTGTAATTTGTATTTTATGTTAGTAAAATATATCTGAATTAATAAAGTGTAACACAGTTTATGTTACTTCTTATATTTTATTAATAGTTAACATTTTACCACATATTATTTACGAGTTTGTTTTCAGACATAATCGCTTCTATGCAAAAGTTATCGTTTAAACTTTCTTAGTTCGTTTTTAATAGCGAAGAGAACGCGCAAGTCATTAAGAAATTTAGTGTGTAACTCTGACACTTCACAAAAATTCTCGTTTTTTTAAAAGTAAAACTGTTGATTTAGTTAATTTAGCGATTTTTTAAACTGTTTTTGCGCAGTTTGAGATTTCTGTTGTTAAAAGCGGTACTGCAGTTAGCACATAGTCAGTGTGCAATTCTTTATTAGCGGTATTTCCATACGTAACCATGTCGCGCGGTAAGGGTTGATCATCGGAACGAGCCTTGCAGGCGGCAAGGTTGGCAGTAAGGAGAGAGTGTTGGCGGACCTGCGGCCGGTCGAAGCGCCCGCCCCTCCCCCCGGGCCGGGAGTCACGTGACTGCGCCGCGCGCACACGCGCTCCCGCGTGGGGCCCGGCCGCCCCCTGCGCCGGGGATGTGGGTCGCCAGATAGTGTCGGGGTTCGCGTGTAGGAGGCCCGCCCCTCCCCGCGGCGCGCTGTGCCCGAGTGTGCCCGAGTGTGCCCGCCAGCTGACCCCGGGTCCCCGTGGCCTGGCCACGCCACGCGCCGTGCCTTCGTGTGAGCTCAGTTTAGTGACGTGTTCAGACACGTGTGACGCCTCCTCTGCCCCTCCACGTCTTCCTAGTGCCGCCGGCAGCCAATGGCGTCGCTCGAGAGTGACTTCCGCTTTCTGAATGGGGGGGCTTGGAAATAGCCCCCCCCCCCCCCCCTACCCACGCCTTCTTCTCATTCTCTCCTCCTATCTATCAGTTTGTGTTGTTTTCCTCGGAAGCCTTATTTAAAAAGTCCTAGTTTGTTGCTAATGAAAGTTACATCCTTAAATTGCATCATTATAAAATGCATTTAATTTTATGAACACAATTTCGTTGACGGTTTTCGCTCAGGTGTTTTTTTAAGGTGCTTTGCCAAATGAAGCTGTAGTTTTCGTAAATACACGGAAGTACTTTAGTCGTAATGGTGACAATAGAAATCGCGTCAGCCAAGTCGTGTCTGTGTGCATAATTTTCATTGTCGTTTACATAACGTGAAAATTCCGTAGTACAGTTCGTTCTTGTAGCATGCAACTATTTTTAAGTATTGAGTTGTAATATTTTGAGATCTAGCAGCCTGAAATTTAAGGTTTTAATTGAAAGGTTTTTTTCTCGTCTAATTTTTTTTTTGTCATACTAGAGTCATAGTTGATGGTGAAAGAGATTACTTGTATTATAATTGTGCGTTTTATTGATTTTAAAACCAGTTTTAAATTTTGACAACAATTTTAAATGTGCTTAGGATATTAAACAGTTGACACATGGATCTCAACTATTATTAGTAGTTTTAATTAAACAGTAAAATTGTGTGTTCATTTGGACACGAGCACATGTCAAGTATTTGCGACGCCTACATGAGTAGCAAACGCAACATTCACGCCGGCGAGTAAAGCTGGTTGCTGCCACGCTGTGCCGCAGGGGCCAGCGCATAGACGTGACTCATTTACGAGTCCGATCGCATGGCATGCTTGCAGATACTGTTACGCTCGGCGAGGGAGGGGAACAAAGGATCGTGTGAAGGAAGGGGGGTGGGGGAGCCGTAACTGATTGTGTCACTAGGGGCGTTAGTGGCTTAGTGCCGTGTTGGTTGGCTGGTGCGGTGGTAGGAGTGCGTTCCGCCGAAGCATGCTTCACGCGAGTGAATACTTCCGTGTTGCGCATAGCGCGCATGTTAACAGTAATTTCCGCTTATTTCCAGTTGGAGTTTAGCAAAGGCAATACATAACGGTAAAATTAAAAATATACAAGTTGCAGATCGGCGTTACTTGGTGCATGCATTTATAACTTGAGATGATAATTTTAAGGGATTGTTATTAATAAGTTACCCATCTTTAAGTTATGTGATGTAGTTTCTACCATTGTTTACTCTTCCAAACAAACGTTTGTTGGGACTTGAAAAAAATTTCCGTTCAACGCCTGTAGTCTCGATACACACAATTAAAGTGGCACACGTTCCACATCGAATTGATGAGTTTACAAAAATCAGGTAACATAAACAAATCGTGTTAGTGTAACGTTTTGTATTTGTTTGTCTGCATACTGGAAAACTTTAACTTTTAATGGATCATATTATATTATTTTACAGTTTGAAAAAAAAAAGACTTGGTTATTAACAGTATTCACGAAAATTCCCATTTCCTATGACTAGTATTAATTCCCTTTTTCAGGGAAAAAGCCTAGTTGTGAATTTCCAACCCGAATCGTATAGGCATGAAATATCAGATAAGGAAAAAAATAGTGGCAATATGGACTGTCTTTTGATGTTTAAATATCTGAACTCTCGGTATACGGCATTTGGTGGGAGTTATTTTGTGAAAATGAAACGGAAGTTGATGCTCAGAAATGTGTCACAGAAACCCAAGTGCAGCAACACAAACCCGTATATAGTCACTTCAGTAAACATTAGAAGACAATACCAAACGTTTTGGTGTGCTAAAGTAATCATTATGCTTATGCTCGTCACTGGGTGTTTTTTTTTTTACTTTATTAAATAACATAAAATCATATTTAATAAGCTCAGTAAGGTTTAAGGGTTGTTTGTTGGAAGTATTTACATACTGATTTCACAAACACAAACAAATATACAAACTTATACTTAGTGTTATGTGCTTTAAAAAGTGTCAATTTAATAGTTTAGCATTGCCATAGAAGTATAGCTTCTAAAGTGTGCGGAAACATTAACTGTTTAGTGAATTTTAATAGATTGGCAGCATTTAATTAAAATTCTTTGTTGTAAATCAGGTCCAAAGCCGGTGTTTTTTCTGATAGTTTGAAATTTTAGTTTTTTCGTGCTGATAATTGCTATCTGCGTTTGGAGGTGGCAAGCAACATTTACGATTCAGGCAGCGAATTCTAGCGGCGAGCGCAGAAAGAATGTATGTGATTAGAATCTAGAAATGTTCCTGATTTGAAAAGCTACTATTTTATTTATCACTATACAGGATGATTTTAAGAGGGTTAGACAAACTGTTGTCTTAAATTAGAAAAAAAAATTGTTTAAAATGCAGAAAAGGAAAAAAAAATTGTTGCTCGTATAATATTTTTTTTTAGTTTTAAAGAAATTTGACTTCTTAGCTTTTTGTCGCGTGTTTTAGATTTTATCTTTTTATTTACGTTTGGTCACTGATGCAGCCTTCGTCTATGCGAGGCAGTGTGTTTCCATTTTTCTGACTTTATAAAAGTTCAGAAAAAATTCTTGAATAGTTCTTTGCACCTAACACTGCCTTGCATGGACGAATGATATTTCAGGGACCAATCGTAAATATAAAGATAAACCTGAAACACAAGATAAAAGCTTGATGTTAAAAGAGTTAAAATTTCGGTAAAATTTCGGTAAAATTTCGGCAAAACTAAAGAAAAATTTTAACAAATATTTGTACCCGTAGGGCCTTTTTTTTTGTTGCTCAAAATGTATTTTCTGAATAGATCCACTAAGACACTCGTTCAGTTTGTCTAATTTCTACAAATTATCACGTATTTATCACGCTTGACATTATTTTAAATAAGTGTACATTTATGTTCGTGTCCGAGTTTCGTATTATTAGTTTATTTTCAACATGAACAACAGAGAACACATGAGTTTGCTCGTTACCGAGGTTAGATGTTTACACTGAAAGACTCGCTCACATTTTTTAAAAATATTCTTTCCCGATTTTATAAAAAATAGCTCATAATAGCTTATAGCATTACTGCACGCTAGTTAAGCGCCGATCGCATGCACTTGATGAGGCTTTTGATTCTTTATTTAATCTTCTCGCTTATTTTTAGCGCGTTAAAACTGAAGAATAGCAGTAGGTGGACGGAATGTTATTTGGACGTAGTTATGAAAAAAGGAACCAACCCACATGAAACCTATTCTGAGTATTTTGAAGTAAAAGTTAATAATAAATTGTTATTCTCCTATTGATAATATTATGTGGGTATAATTTTAATGGTCTAGTATAAATACTGATATAGTAATAGCAACGACGGTACAATCAATTTTGTACTATTTTAATTTATTTTCAAATAAAATATAACAAAATTGTGGGTTGGTTCCTTTTTGCATAACTACGTCCATTTGACAAGTATGCATGATTCCCTAACAGGACCAATATTTCCAGAAGTGTAGGAACGCACTGATATGAGTGACAGCGGCGACGCAGTATGACATCGACTAGGCCGCCACTTCTTATGCAACCTTAATTTTAAAATCCTCCGTTGAAACTGGAACGTCTTCAGAAGTGCCGTCACCAAGGTCCGACGATTAGTGTGGATTTTTTTGCTCCCAACCTTTAAAAGCGTTATGTTTTTATTTAGACTGTGGTTTTATGATTATTGTCTATTGTTTTCATTTTCTAACACTTTACAAACATTTAATTAATTTTTGCATTATTAACGACCAAACGCAAAATTTTGAATTCGTGAAGTAAAAACAAGAAAAAAAAACTGAGCTGCTTAGAAACTGAATAATTAAATTCAAAAATAGGATGTTATTTTGTGCTATTTATATCTAGTTTCTGATAATTGTAATCTATATTATCAGGTAGAGGGAGGGACAGAGAGACCAGCAATGTTCCACTGGCGAGTTCGAGAGGCCACACAGGCACGAGAGCCGCTCTGCCCGCGGGGATGTCGTCACTCATGCGCGACCCCGGCCGGAGCCGGCTGTGCGCGGCAACCGCGCGCCAGCCAGTACTGTGGCCCGTGGCGCATATGTCCACCCCGCGGAAACAAAAAATCCTTGATTTCTTATGTTACTCACGTCAGTTATCTGGGATTATTTTCAAAAACATACAGCGTAAAAATCACTTATAAAGTATACACTAATACGTACCTTCAGTCGTTACTGTTTTATTCTAAAAGTCTTAAGATTTTTTTTAACCCTTTGTCTATTCTTCAACTAAAGTGAACACTTTCTATTTTAATGCCACATGGATTAATCAAACTTTGAATGTGTGGGTTAAGATGTATCCTACATTCTAGTCTACATCATTCTTTAGGGCTGTGAAAAAAAAAGGATATATTAAGCTAAGTTGTATAAAAATATTTTATCTATTATAATTAAAGCTTAAAAATATAAATAATAAAAAAATAAAAAATGACAGTGTGACAAAGTGTTAAATCATCTGGTCAAGAATAAGATTTACTCTAGCCCATGAAGCGCTTTGTTTTGCTTTGGATGTGTTTTTCTCAGGCTGTGCAAAATGGTTAAAAAGGTTTGGGAAAGGACAAGTTTTGCACCCTATATTGTAAATTTTATATTTATTATTTCGCTACCAAATCTTTGGTCCATCGTTTAGCCTGCAAGTCGTGTTAGTGCCTACAGCCTCGCACGTAGAGGCTGTGAGGCGTGTGATGAGCGAGTCATTGTCGCCCCTAGCGCTTCCGGTGGAAATTATATCCTGGTCCTGCAAAATCAGTTGATAATTTTTTTTAATTCACGTCCAATATTTTCAGTCACACGTGTGCAAAATAGTTGATGATATTTTGATTTTTCACTCGAAATTAATATTTAAAGAAATGTGGTGAAGTGGAAATAAGTTAACGTTGTTAAAACTAAATATTTGTCTCTCTAACTTTCTTGTGTGTTTTATTCAATTGATATGACAAACGAGCTCAAAAATCTTAAAAAGTTTGGCAACAACTAAAACGCCGAAAGAAATGTAGCGCATTAAATTTACAGTTTTCAACCTAAATGCGTTGCATATTATTTCTTTTGTTTAAAATGTTTGAAAAGGAACAAATAATTGAAGATGCAGCCATTGTTTCGTTGGTGGGAACGCTTCTTCTGTCTGTCTCCAAAGTGAAACATTTCCAAATATTTCTGTGCTTGTCTAGAATACACATAGTATGCGCGACCATACATCAGAAGTATTCTTAAGAATATGTACTGATACGAGTTTTGTCTGTTACTAAGCGCAGTAAAATTACACATGGAACTTAAGCTATGGAACTCAACGAGTTCTACTTATGCAAAAGTGGTGTCAAAACACATACCTATTGGTAAAATTTCATGAAACTTAACGCTTCATTAACAAGACTAAACCGTTTCACAATCGCGACAATTTGTCAGTGTTTAAAAAGCTACTGTTATTAAATTACATATCTGATTCAACATTTAAACTTTGTCCTTTAGTTTTTATTTATTTTATCTTACTACTGTACTGCTACATGAAAAATAAATAACCCAAAAATTCACAAAATTAATCTTTCAATTAACACACACGTAATAAGAAACTGGCTATGAATTGAGGGTTACCTGCTAGTGAATATTCTACAAATTTGTAAATATTCCAACAAATATTGGCGTACATATGATTAACCAAATATTGTAGTACTATAATATTTAGTTTAACAATAAGTAGGCCAATTTTGACAAATTTCTGTTTTTCAACTTTCAGGAATACAGTTTTATAAAACAGTTTTGTGACATTTTCTGGAGGAGGAGGGGGGGGGGGGCGGTCTAGTGTATCACGATTCTCCTCTAAATACTCTGACGATTAGGATATATGCGACATTATTCATTATATAATCTACTGAAATTACTGTCACACAATGTGCACGCTTTGACTGAATGTCGAAGATTATAATGGCATGGTATAGCGACTGTAAAAATTATTTAATAATTTTTGTCGTGTATTGTGTAGGTTTGACATAAATATAGGTACTTAAATTGGTTGCAGATAAAAACTTTATGTGGATTATAATACTGTTTTTACTTTTTATGTGCTACACACGTAGAAAAGAGCAAAATTGTATTGGTGAGTTTGAAAGAAAACGAAATAAACGGTAGTTTGTTAAACGGATGTAGTTAACAAAGTTTAGCTTCAAGATATTTAAGTTTGTCGCATAACTAAAATATTACAAAATAATTACTTAAGTCGGTTGGTTTTTCATTAATGTCTCCACACACTAGGTTCGAAAGCCGGGACCAACTTCATTTACTCGCAAAAACAGATCACAGGTTTGTGGTCATCGATTTTTATGTGTATAGTAGATATTTGACGGTAAAAAAAATCTCGCTACTGTTCCACACACTTGGCTACCCCCGTCCCCGCTCCCGACTAAGCAGTTTCTCCATAAAAAAGATACCTCTCCGACCAAATGCCGGGAGTGGGCAAAAGTAAATAGCTGAGTAATGAAAATTTAAGGCTGCGCGATTAGCAGTCAGATTTGAAAAGTAATTCCAAGCCAACAAATTATATAAATTTATGAAATTAATTTTTCTGGGCGATAACGCGCGAACAAATATACGAACATGGCATTTTACAAGACGCATGAATAATCAAAAAGAAATCACAGCTAAAATATGACAAAAAGTGTAAAATATTATTTTTTAAACTAAGACAAAGTGAAAAATGATCACGCGCGTGATACATCTGTCAAAAAGAAAGGGGGTCCCCCAATATGAAAATAATAGATTAATAATTACGCGAAATTAACCACAATACATTTAATGTTATAAATAAATATAATAGTCTTTTAAATAGCTAATACGAGTCCCAGACACGCTAAAAAGCAGCAGTTTAAATTCTACAAAGTTAAAACGAGTCATTAACCTGGCCAGCAAAATAATTTTAAAAAAAATCTCGCAAAAAAATAGTAAGCTTCGTACAAAGACCTGCACTATGCAGAAAGTTCTACGATTCACGTTGAAGACGTTCAGGCACAGGTGACGTCACTGACGGGGCATTCAAAAATTAGAAAGGGCAAACGCATGGGTGAGCTGCGGTACAAAGGGCGTAGCATGGTTTTTAAACGGCTACCCACTTACTTGTAGTCCAGGGTTGTCAGCGTGGTTAGAGCGCACTCACGAAACGCAGCATGGTCTTTCTTCTTCTTCTTACGCCCTCACACTTCACGATCCTTGATTATCATGCCTGCGAATAGAGCCATTTCGAAGCCAACTTGGCCCTCCCTCTAATGCATCACCAATTACTAGAGACCTGCAAAATTCGCTGTTTAGATGGCCTTCAGGATAGACTGCACATACCCCTGTACACTCGGGCAAATAACGCAAGTTCATTGGCTGCCGACTTGTAAGTCGTCTCAGCTGGTTTGTCTGTGATTCGATCCTTCTTTGGTTGAGGGTTTATAACTGGTTGAGATTCGTCCAGATGAACAGTAAGCCAATAGCAAAATTATCTAAGAGGTATATGTGTTTGAATTCTAGGCTATCGCCGAATGAATCCGCGAATTTTGCAGGTCTGTACCAATTACACAGGCGAAAAATACGCGCGCCACTTCGTGAATAGCCGATGCGCTGGCACCGTAAACTCTCGTGCACTCGTAAAGTCCTAAACCACCGTGCAGCTCCAAAACCATTCAACACCTTTCATGTGGACGAAACAAGCGCCACGCCCAGTAACACGTTTATACTCGCGCCGCGCGAAGTTCCGCGCGCGGAGATCTGTGTGTACAGTCCGGCCGGCGCGACTCGACTCTCAGTTCGTCTCTCTCTCTCTCTCTCTCTCTCTCTCTCTCTCTCTCTCTCGCCGCCGCCGCGCACGGGCGCTAGTGTCGCACGTCACACGATGAAGACTGGGATCAAATGTCTTACACTTTGAATAAATAATCAAACTGTGTTCTGCGCCCCACACAAATATTTATAAAAAAATTTAAATATCACCAAAGACTGATATAAAAAGATACAAACTTACACACTAATTAAAATAACAAAATATAAATCTTTAAGCGCCTGCAGGTGCTATAGCCAACCTTAGGTAAATAAAAGCGCAAAGAAAGTGGTAAAATAAAAACAATACTAAAGGTAAAATAAATGAACTTAAAATCGCCAACAAAAGATTTTTATAAAAAACAAACAAGGGAAATAAAAGTACGTTAAAATTAACACAACCGCATTAAACAAGAAATAATAAAAAAAGCCAGTGGCATGATGACGCCAGATATCGTCTCTCCGGTGGTCGGCTTGTTTACGCCGGGAGTGCCGTACAAAGCACACTTTGATCGCAGCAAAGGGCACGCTCTCGCGCGCCTGCTCCCTCGGCAGGTGTCGTCACGCGCTGCTGGAGAGGAACACGTCGCTAAAAATACGGCCGTGCGTAAAGTGGCGAGGCAATGGGGCCTGCGCTTTGCTGGCGGGACGAGGCGGAGTGTGGTCGGGGACGACTCGGACGATCTGGCGAGGCGCCACGTGGAACATGCCTGCTCTTACAGCAACAACAAGAAAGCTGCGCGCGCATCAAGCTCTCAGTTGCCCCAATGGGCAAGGCAGTGATGCATGGACCTTTGAAACTTCGAACGGAGACCATGAAATTTTATCGTTTGAAAGTGTGTAGTTTCGTAGATACTCTGTTTTGGCCTTGTTGAAGGGTTTCCAATAAATTTTCGGCAAACTCAAATTTCTTTGAAAGTACACATCTCGCGAGTTCTGAAGATTGTCCTCTTACCGAGTGACAACTGATAGCGAATACGTACAAGTTTCCTGTATAAACATACATTTCAACTACATACCTGTTGCGGGTGCCGACTGCAGTGGCCAATTACTTCAACTATTCATTTCTTGGGCCTTTAAAAGTGTGTGGTAAAAGCTGAAGTTTGGTCGTAGTGTCCGTTCGTACATAACATATGAAACTAACTTCCACATTGAATGCGTCATTTTACATTGATGTTCATGACATTTTACCTAAATAACTTAATTAGTTGTATGCGTTGGCTCAACATGAAATGCTTTCCTGTATTAGCCTGTGTCCTGTGCGTACGTAGCCTATGTGATTAAACTAGAGAATATTTAAACGTTTCTCTACATTAGTTATACATCTTGCATCTACTATGTAATTCGGTACCTACTTAATTTACACTTATGTACTTATGAATACAATTGTTTATGGCAAAGGGAAGGGTCGTTTAATATAAAATGAGTATTAATATTGTTACGAGTATTATGTGGGCAGAACTGCTGGGTTAGTAAGGAATAGCCTTATTAATTAATACAGGTTCATTTATTACTGAGTCTACACTATAAAATTAATTGCTGCACTCAAGATTTCTGACCACAACAATTAGTCTTACACTCATCGTTCAAACATTAACACTTTCCACTGGAGCCTGGCTCGACAATGGCTCGCTCTTCTGTCCGCCTCTGTCCGCTTCCTTCGCACACTCACCCACTCGGCGCCGCAGTACAGTCCTCAACTATCGCCAGGCCGACTGGCTCGCCAGACCTTCAATCGCAGGTAGCGCCCGCCGATAGGTCATGTTCTCTCACCAAGGGCTGTTGCCCTCTTCACCTCGCTCTCGCTGATCGCACGGGTATCGTCAGTATCACTCCCGAGGGGCAGACTCTATCCCCCACTCTCAGAACTCTCAGAACCTTCTCGGAACTCGCTCGGAACTCGCGCGGAGGCCGGCGTCGTCGCTTATATACCCGTGGAGTCCTTCTGGAAGGGACGAGAGCGACTGTGACGTCGCGTCATTCCGGGTCGACCCGATGCCCGAAACACCCAGAACAGCGACGCTTATTCACGCCACTCCTCGCGGTGGCCTCTGTAAGCCCGTAATTCCCAGGCCGCTAAAGGTGACAATAGCCCGAGGCGGGACGGTGCGGTTGGTGCACAAGGGCGTGGGTGGGTAGCGAGGACCCTTGTAATCCAGCCAGGCACGCGTGGCATGCCTTACGTCAATGGACGGCGCGTGACGTCAGTGGCCATGCAGGGCCGCCAGCCCGCTCCGAACCTGGCGCGCGTCGCGGTCCTGTCTCTCGCGTTCGTAACAATATACAGGTATTCGGTTAAATTTCATTTGGTGTTTCAGCCTTTTTTATTTTGTTTTTGCTTAGCTAACGTAGCAATTATTTTGCGCATGCGAACTACGAAATTGGGTATTTATTTTTGTTGCAAGTAACTAAATTTTATTAGAAATCTATTTTTCTTCATAATTTTCTTGATATTTAAAAAAAACCGCCATTCAAAATGTGAGGTACCAAAAAAAAAAACTTTATGTACCTTCTTCCTCATACTATTTTTCATTTTTTTTTTCCAGTTTACTCAGTCAGTCTTATCTGTTTGTCGGGCAATATTTATTATCTAACCGCTATAAATTGACGTGAACAAGCCTCCACCACACTGTCCGCAGGGACGAGTTTCGCATCACAATTTCTACTGATAAAAGTAGTTATCATCCTCTGTAACCTACAGTCAACAATCATCAGTCCACAGAAGTTTTGGCTTCAATTCTTCTAAAGTAACTTCAGCAATAAACATCGTGTAAAAATTATTTTTCGATGTTTTTTCATTGTAAAATTACCTTAAATTATTGAAATATTTTTTTATGTGGATATCTGGCATAACTTCTGTTATCTTGAATTGGGGTACTTTATTAATCCGGTTTGAAAATTGATTTGCATATATTGAACGTTCGTTTATTTCCTCTAATTTCTCGTGAAATGTGCGTATATTACTGGAACATTTAAGAAAATGGCTATTTACATTTTACTCAAGAGTTTATCTGCGAAAAATTTGACTGATTACCAACTAGTTTTTTTTTATTTTTCATATAACAACGAAACTGTTATTTTCAGTACAGATTTAACCTCTTATCTTAACCTATATATTTAAAACATGCTGTGCTTTGCATGAATTTTATAAGATTTCAATGTATACGCATATCTATTTTTATCCATAATATATTTACATAACTTTATAGAACAGGAGAAAAATACACCTCAACGATGGTTGCGCAGGCAGAGTACTTACTTTTTACCACAAATATATTAAAAGTTGGTAAGCCTTTAACTCAAAAATATAGGTGTATTAACTGCGCTATGGGGGTGATAAAGAATAAGGTACCATTTCCGTGGTACATCTCGGACACACTAAAGTTCAACGGCATGTGAGTTACGGCATTAGCGATGTACTTGCGAGGAAACGGGAATGATCTAAGAAAATATATACTAACTTGAGATACTTACTCCCCTCCCCAACTCAACATTCTTCACCAAAATCTGTAGAATTTTACTGTTTATTCCAGTGACAGAATTGAACTGATTTTCCAGTAAACTCCACTACATTAATTTTTTTGATGTCCATCCATTGACCTGCCAGTAAGTACGTGTCAGCAAAGCATCGAGTTGCAACAGTGGCACTGATCCAGGTTTAGAGTGAACAATCCCTCGTGATCGGAGCACGTGGCAGAAATCGCGCAGTGCCGAGGTTGCGCGCGGGATGACAGGCGGGACTGGCGTGCGCGCGGCGGGTGACGGTGACGGTGACAGTGACAGTGACGAGCGACGACCTGCCCCGAGGGCGGCCCAAGTGCGTCGAGCATCGGCCGGAGGAGCGACGCGTCGTCGGCGTCCATGAGAGCGCGGCTGCCCCGCGTCACTCGTGACCTGGACGCCCCCGATGATGGGCTACATCATGGGCTGCGCCTGCTTCAAAGGTGAGCTGCTGCTGTTGCGTCCGCGGTGTCTGACCAGTTCGTCCTGCGCGTCTCGTGGCACGTTGTTCAGGTTATCGAATGTCACTGCACGTTGTATATCCGACTACCGAATCGGAACTTGGCTCGTACATGAAGATGCACACTGAAACAATTTACAAATTCGAATTTATCAATTTTAACAAAAGGGCTGGTCTGTTGTTTCAATACCAAATGTAAACAAAATGCTCATGTTTATAATCGGCTGATTTTAATAGTTTTGTAAATCCGTGATATGTTCTTTTGCTGAATAATTGGTGAATGTTCTTCTAACAGATAGTGCGAATATCCCGATACCAGTTTGATGCAGTTCTCCCAGTTTAGTGCCACATATACTTTTTTTTCTTAGCGGTTTAGGCAAAAGAGTATATAAAAAAAATTGGCAAAAATTTAATTTTATTATATTACTTATATTGAAAGTCAAGTTGTAGCATATATTTAGAAACGTTTTAAAATACACTGTACCTAAAAAGTTCAAAATAGATGACAGCATAAGGTTAAATTTAAAATGTCTATCCTGAAAAAAACTTGCTCTTTTCAAAAAAGTCTTAAAATTTTTGTATGTGCAGAGGCACTCCGCTGCATGTATTGCTGAAAAATAAAGGGCACGTACCTTAGAATGCTCGAATACGCTCCTCATATTATGTTTATTCTGGAAAGTTTTCTCTTTAATGCTTGGTGGCGTTTCTTGAAGTCAAGCTGCGATCCAATGTCACGCCGAGGTACTTTGGAAACTCCCAATGTTAAAGAGTTCTTGTGTTTTCGAAGTTATGGAGAGATCTCTCTTCGCTTCTCTGTAAATGGAGAGTGGAAAGTTAGGTTTCGCTGTGGGTGGGCTTTAGCTGATTTATTCTCTTTATATCTTATGTCCAGTTCTAGTGATGCTGTCAGTTATGTTCCAACTGCCACCCAAGTTTTTTCAGCATGTGTACACGTTGACTACGGAACCCACTACAATCACAGGGTTCACGATAAAACGAACAATGTCGGGATTCCTTCTTAGTGTTTACTTTTAGTTTTATTTTCCAACATGCGTAAATAGCATTTTCATTAACATTAAAGCGTATTGAGCGAGGTGATGCAACAGTATGACTTAGGACTTGCATTTATAAGGACTGGTCCAATCATCCCGATTTCGGATTTTCAGGATTTATAGAAATTCTGCAGGCAAATTCTGGGTTAGTTCCTTACTATAGACCAAGGGATTTATTACCGCAAATTTATTTTTAAGAGTTCTACATGCTACATCTGACAACTTAGATAAGTGATAATAAGTCAGTATTAGCAGCCATTAATCCTAAACGTAGAAATTTGATTACGACGAAAACTATTCTCTATTTGTTATTTACCTAGCTGTGCGTTTACGGGAGGTGATGGACGATCATTATTCACGTTCATGGCCTGAGATTTTTTTTTCATGATTTTGTTTCAAAGTTTTTTGAAAATTTCGTAAATGTTTACAATATTTCTTAACATTTTAAAAATCTACACATTAGTTAGTTGTTAATTCTTATTATATGTTCCAGTAAACATAAATAAATAAACATTCACATGTCATAATTTTCATGACTGCAGTATGTTCGAAAAAAACATTTAGCAAGTTTCATAGTTGCATTGTTTTTTTACTGTAAAAATATTCCATTTACAAAATAAATATTACCTACATCTGTCGTCTATAAGAATTAATATCAAGTAAATTTACATAACTGATCAATTACATTAATGTTTGAACTTTTAGTACAATGCGCGACTGAAAAATGTCAAAGATTTAAAACATTTTTACAATTTTTAAACATTTTTATAATAGGCTATGACTTTCCCGCACTATAGTGGTTCTAAAAAAGATATGTTTACTTTATTTGGACCCGCCGCATGGAGGAGCCTGTGTGGGCACAGCGAGCGTGAGCTGAACGAGGCAGACGGGGCCCGGCCGGTGCTGAGCTCTCCTTGGATTACCGCACCGCCTTCGCCGGCCACTCGCGTCCCTCTGCGGTATCGCCCCCGCCCCTCTTCTACAGCCACGCCGCACTCTCGCAGATAAATTTTGTTCGTAGTTATGGCATACATTTCCTTTGGAGGAGATAAGGGTTTTACCCTCCATTCGGCATTGGGTAACCTTCCCTGAAATGTACCACTAGTTTTACTTCGGAAGTGTTATTTTATTGTTTTCACAACCGACGAATTTATTAAAAAACGTATGTTAAGATTTCTCTGAGAACACAAGTTGAGAGTCGAGTTTTTTAAATTTTGGTTTTGAGGGATTTAATTTGTGTGAACATGGATTATCGAGCTTCTCAGTATCTGCGTGGTCGATTTCTGTAGTCATTTATACTTTTCATTTCGCCATGGAATTAAGACATTTTCGTCGACTTTCATGCTATGTAGGCTTCGCTCGTAGACGTTACGTAAATGATCACTTATGCATGTGTATATATTTTATTTATTTTCTGACATTTCAGTGGATTACACGATCGAGATGCAGTGTTCATTTAACTTCATGTCGTATTCACGCGAAAAGAGACATCGTCTCATTACTAGGCACGAAGGCAATTGTACTTTTCTCTTAAAATATTTATATTTTTAAATGTTTAGCATTTTCGGAGAGTACGTGCTTGTTCATTTTATGTTAACTATTTTTATTAGGCATTTGAACCACTCCCCCCTTAAAAATTATAAGTAATATTAAGTAAATTATCTTGAATGAGTGAGGTCACATTTTGTCAAAAACAAAAATTAAAGAATTTTTTAATTTGATAACACACATAAAATGTAAAGCTTGACAAGTAAAATAATTGTATAAAATTTTGTTATCCCCGAAGTCATAATTTTTCAGGACAGCTCAGGACTGTCTCATCTCACATTTTGTGTGTATTTAATTTTTCTTGTCATTACTATCTTTTGAGAGTTATTCTCTTGCGTTTCATGTTTACTTTCAAATTTTCTCGACAAATATGTACTAAATATTGCCGAGTAGTGGTAAAAAGTAATTCTAGTGTTGATGTTTTATCATCAGTTGCTTGACCTCTTGCAGCTGGAAAATAACGGCCAGTAAATATCTGGTGAGAATTTGTGGGCCTAGGAACTAAATACAAAACTATTCGAATATACATTTAAAGGGAAAAGATAAGGGAATTAAAACAACTCGTCACGTGAGACCGAGCCTGAAACGCTTCGATCCGACCACAATAGATGTGACCGGCCGAGCCACACCTCGCCGCAGCTGATGTGTCGCCACTGGCCGGCGCAGCGGCTGTCAGTGTCGCCACTGGCCGGCGCAGCGGCGGGTCAGTGGGCCGTCCGGCGCGGCCGCACGCAAGGAGCCGCGGTCCGCCTGCCGCGTATTGATTGGTCCCCACGGCCCGAAGTGGGGTTAGAGGGCCTATTTTCCTGGACGAAACCTTTGCCCTCGTATAATGCAATTTATTGTTACTGTTACCACGTCCCTATCACTAAATGAGCAAATAAAAAAAAACACAGTGAGTATTTAGTATGGTGAAGGTGCAATTATTTAAAAAACATAAGGATAATTCTGTTTGATAAGTAAAACATAAAAACATGCCAATAAATAAATACATTCGCTGTCATTCCACATTCTTATTCTTTAAATCTTTTCCTAATCACCACCACCGCCATCATCATCGGCGTCACTGCTGCTAAAAACAGATTATTTGAATGGGGAAGGAGTTTCAAGTAGGGAAAGAACATCTGGCTTTATTATTTTGATTTTTCTTGGTGGAAGAGTTCTTCTAATCGAGGAGATCACGTGGTCAGATGGTATAAGTATTATATTGTTGATATTAAATAATGCGGGGGAATCTGGGTTCGTAAGGCATAACCCAGTTAGGTTTTATTACAATTTTATTAATTACTGATATTTACATTAATAAATAATTGTCCTTATAAATGTCCGATCACAAGTCACTCATTGTCTGTCAAGTACCGCTGGGCTGGAAGAACCAACGTGTCGGGGGGGGGGGGGGGGGGGGAGTGTGGTTTTACGTCGTACGGTCACGCACACTCGGTTCTTTGCAACATAGTGTGATTCATTCCAACCCTCAGCCGTCGATAAACTTTATTTTTAAAACTGTCATAGGGTTTCTAGTAGTACTCTCGCAACTCGTCCCTAAATCTGAAAATATTCCAAAGAATGTTTTTTGCAGTAATTAAAAGGTATGAAAATCCTTGTACAAAACAATTTACGCGGAAGAGGAACGCGCGTAACTCTTGTCATTACTGCGACAAAAATAGAAAATATATCTCTTGAGGTCGTATAGATATGGTCATTCCCGAAAATGAATTTCAAAACCTAACGTCAATGACGCCACAGGGGAACCTATTTGTAGCAGAGAGTACTTTTAACTTCAAGAGATTAATTAAATATAAAGAACCCAAGATTTGAAAAATTAATAAAAGAATATGTATGGTCATTTTATAAAAACCGTTTAAACCATTATGGTGTTAATAGGTTTTAATCAATTTCCCTTACGTGCACATTTCCATTTCAATAGTTAAAAAGAACAATTTAGCAATATTTTTAAGCTAAAACATAAATTTAGAAGCAATTGTTCAGAAACAATAGTATAGACACGCTTTGCCTCTTTCCCGGATAAACCAGGAACAAGATGCCACAAACTTGGTCTTTGTTGCGGAACTTGGAAAGGCTAGTAGCGACTAATTCGTGGGCACCCAATGAAAAGTATACATACTCTCGCGTATCCGGACCTCATACACGCCTAGGATCTCTGGTCAGTTTGCACCCATACGGTGGAGTCTCGCATGCTACGATGATTTTTTTTTCTCGTTATTACAATTTGTTAAGGGATATTTATGTAAATTTAAAACTATATCTCTATTGAATTTGTTGTTTTGTCACAAATTATTTCAACAAATATTTCCTAAAGTGTTAGATAATGGGTGTAAAAAAGCGCACTAGTGTTTGTAATTGCTATCACTTGCGCAAATTTTTACAGCAATTTTTTCACTCTAAGAAAATTCTCTCAAGAGATTGCAGCAGCGCCAAGTTCGGACAGTATTCTTACACTAGTTATCATAAAAAACTAAACAAAAATTGTATTAATCTGTAAATATGCAATTAATTTTATTTACGATAAATTAATATCGATTATCATTGCTCCCAGCTTTTAATATCTTTAGTGCCGACAAGGGACGTGACCCTCACTTTGCAATCATTGCAATTTGTTTAAAAAAATAAGTTTAACTTAATGTGTTGACTGACTTGATGTTTTGGTTTTAGGCAGAATATCTTTTCTAGATGTAAGTTCACATAAAAATAAAATGACATGTTTACAATTTTTGCTTACAAAAATGGTAGTTATTCTGACAGAGAAAAAAATATCAATCGATGGCTGGATAATTTTACTAATAATTGTGAGATTTTTCTTCTCTCAGGTAGATTATGAAGATTTATTTTTCTTTTATGAGTGTTTTAAAATTGTTTATTTCAGGAATAAACGTATTTATTTATCGTAAATAAAGTTAATTGCATACATAAAGATTAATATAATTTTTGTTAGATTTTTTTTATGGTATGATAACTGTTGTAAGAATACTGTTCGTTTTAGCATTCGCACACAAACTAACTTATGTGGGTTGTATTTGTTTCCTGTAAGACATGATGTACTTGTGTAAGTGGTGCAAAAGAAGGAAAACAACTCCTACTAACAGGTCTGGTTGGGTGTAACCACGAACCTCGCGATGCTGCGAGACGCTAGCCTGCGCTGTGTCCCGGCGCATGAGGCAGTCCCGGGGCCGGGACTGGCCAGTGCGCGGTGATTATTTTCCGATGAACATTGTTCTTTATTTTAGTTTTGGTTTTTCCAAGCAGCGATTGCGTTTTATAATGTTTGCGCGTTCCTTGTTTGCAATAGACACCGTAAGCCTTTTTTTTAAAAAAAAAGTAGGCTATTGAAGTTATATTGTCTCTATTTTTAATTCTATGAAGACAGTTTCATTTGTTTGTATTTTTAAAAAAATAATTTTACACGCGTTACTTTTTTAACTGACTTGAAAATGGTAGGGTGTCGTAGGATCTGTCGCGAGTGTAGTGCGCGTGTTCGCTCAAGTCTTTGTATTGGTGACGGCTGATCTTAGCGCTGCCGCGAACTCAACACTGTCTCTAGATTTCGCATGATTTTTAATGGATATGTGTGAGGAGAAATTGGAACCATAACATTTAATATTGGTTTCAGCAGTTTTTAGGAGAGATCTATTGTTTATATGTTAATATAAAACGTTTTCCTTCTTTACCTTAAAGCTCGTTCTCATACGCCTTGTTCATCTTTATAATTTCTTTCGTCATTACTTTCCTACATGTTTTTTTCCCTCTAAAATTTTAACTCTATACTACCCTTGAATTCGTAGTGTTTTCATGAATATTTTCAACAAACATTCACTGTGTTGGTGTTAATATCATTGGTGTAAAAAGACGCGTACTTATTCGTAATTATTACTTTTTCGCGACTTTTTACATCCACGACATTATGCAAAGCGAATAGCTGTTAAAAATATGTGTGGCAGAATTTAAAAAAATGCAAGGACGATATCGAGTTAAAATTTTAGAAATAGCGCTTAAAACAAATTATGACGAAAAACTATATGTGTGTGTGTGTGTGTGTGTGTGTGTGTGTGTGAAAAGTGAGACCGACCCTTAAGATATTTTAAATACATTGAATAGTATCTATCGACAATTCAATTTCAGCTGTAGCAATACCAAAAAAGATTCAGGACTAAACTCCAATTATTTTACAGGCGAATATGTTTGTAGCAGCCAATCACTGTTCAGACATTCCTCTAAACACTATACTTTGCGATAACGAGGCCATATTATGACAAATGAACTAGAGAATATATAGTTGTGGCCTAAAAAAAATTATCGAAACAGAGATAACTGCTTTCTTGGTGTACGTACCTATTTGCAATTGGGCGAACTCTGTGTTCGTATTTCCTCCCCCCCCCCTTTTTTTCCCCCCCAGCACCCCCTTACGAGTTGCGCAGCTGTGCGAGGTGTGCGCTGATAACCATCTCCCCACGTGAGTTGCAAAGCGCTCCCTCCTACTCCCCCCTTGGCCAATGAGTGTTGGGTCACGCCAGGTCAGGGGTCGCCATTCCTATTGCCCTCTGCCCCCTGAGCTTTGACCCTCCACTTTGCCAATCGCTGCACGGTGCCCTGAGTGGAATTATACAGCGTGTCACCGCAACGTTTATTGCAAATATTTGGAAATGGCTTACTGCAATAACTGCATTCTCTGTCAAGGATCTGTCGCTGAAGAATTTTTTTAATTACTATTGTTTTCTGTAAATTAATCGTGATGGCTCCTTTGAGTTTTGTGTTTCGTTACGAATTTATTTGCCAGATACGCATAAAACAATATTATATCTAACAGCGGTAAGAGAGCTATAGGAATAAATTTATAGTAAAATATTAATAGTATGACAAAAAAATAAATTACACAAGTTATTAAATTAAATTTATTTATTAAATTAAATAAGTACACAAAGTAAAATAAGTCTAATAAAGGAATTACCGACCATATTTCATAAACACTATTTCATAAGCACAATTAACAGAATAATATTTGTATTTAAATAAATTTTGTGACATGTCAACCAGCAGACCTGAACCTGAAGTTGAGATTAAACCCACCTTAACACGATTATTAATTTCTGCCATAACGTCTTATCATACCCATAGATATAATGGAATATTATTGGGGAATTGATATTTATTTTTTCTTCTATACTTACATCATTTGCCTAAAAATAAAGGTGTCTTAATATACTGTCTATAAAAATATTCTGTGCAATTTTTAACTTAATAAAATTTAATCTTCCTGCTATAATAATGTGAAAATTCATTAATATTAAGTAAAAGATTATGAACGAAATGGGATCTGATTTAATGTAGATAATTTTTAATGATACAACTATAATACTACATGCAATTAGTCACTTCATCGAGATAATTCACAGCAATAATTTGCTCATGTAACTTAACGTGTCTAAAGTGCCACCGACTTATTTTTATAATTGGATTAGTTATTAAACTCATTAAATTAATTTGAACATGTGTAAAAATTATCTTACCTACTTAAACAAAGGAACAAGCACATCTTAATGTAATAGTAATTCCTATTCTTAAATTCGTAGTGAAATTAAACCGGCTCGCTATTTTTTCTAACAGGGATTCAGTACATATAAATAATTCGTTTATCCATAAATAATATATGAAAACTTGTTTACTTACAAAAGGCGTGTTCAATTTATGATTAACTTTTTTGTTCAAGGTGGTTGTGGTTATATTTATTTTTACTATAAGACAAGTAACAATTAAAGGCTACGCAGTATGAAATAACTGAACACAGTTTTCTATTAAAAGTTACTACAGCAATTAGATACAGAAAATATTAAATAATTTTTGCTTGAAGTACAATTTGTATAGTGAATATATATATATATACATATATATATATATATAAATAATTTGTTTCCGATGATGGAATTTGAACACAATCAAAAATAACCATATTTTATTCGGAGGCGCACACTTTGCCAACGTGCTATCAAAGCACAACAGAAATTGTTGGTAATCAATATAATAATGGAAAATTTTAAACGTATTTTGAAAGTCGCCATTAGAGACGTTTTGCTACTAAAAATGTTAATTTGGTACACCAATACGATTGGTGCGCCCCACAATGTTTACGAATTGGTGTGTGTGTGTTTATGCTGCAACACATGGGTCCGCCATGTTGAAGACTTTGGTTCGGCGGCAGCGATGACGGGTTCTATCGCCTGTGGGCCTCATTGCGGTATTCTCAAATACTAACAAGCCACAGACGGGAGTTCTTGGCTCGTCGCTTATGACAACAGTGGGTCAATTTCCAAGCTCCTTTGCACGAGGCTACAGCCACTGGCCACATGAATTAACTAGTCAAACCGCAGGCAGGGCATAGCCTCGCAACTGGGGAGCTTTAAAACGACGGAACTGGTTGTAGAGAGCGTCCGTGGCGTGTCGTTAGTATTAGAGAATACTACACGGCCCGCAGGTGGGAAACTCGACGACACTCAAGCCTACCGGCTACTCAGAATCGAGCCACAGGACACGGGGGCTCGGGAGAAGAGATGGGACGGATGTAACATTCGCTCGCGAACAGTGCAAATGCGCTCGTGATTCGCGAGGAGTCGTGAAACATCGGAACGGGCTCGGAGGATGTCAGCGGCGCTGCCCGCCGCGGCAGTTGTTCCGTATCACGTATACCGCAGCGTCGTGTATGTATGGATCTCGTGGTAAATGATGCTTGCTGTTTTAATTTAGTATGTCGAAAAATCTTGGCTAAACAAAAAATCGAATATCACAATACAAAAATTGTCCGGTCTGTGGACATTTTTTCTTTCTTATTCAATTTACGATCATAATTAATTGTTAATATCACCAGTTTTTATTATGTCCAGGATATTTCTACGTACAAAATTAGAACAGAGAGCATCATGTACCACAGGATCAATGTATACAGTATTATTCCATCAGGATCAAGGGATGAACTTGGATACGGCGGATGGAAATGTTACCATCGCCGCCTCTCCGCTCTGTCGTCAGGGGAAACGCAATGCACCTTTTTATACACTATGGATACATTATAAAATTGCATTTTCTTGTTACATTTCCAAGAAAGACTACCCACCTATTGCACTCTTTATCATTGTGTGACTTCCGCAGAATATCTACGTGGTTTATCGTTTCATGGTCCCTAGACCCCAAAACCATCATAAACTATGTTTATGCTTTTCTTTATGGATACGATTTTGCACGAATAACTTCCAGTTTGATACCTAAAATAGAGATGGAAAATCTCGGTCGATTTCGTTAATGGGAAAAATCAGACCAAGGGAGTAGGATTGGGGGAAGGTTTAAAAAAAACTGAAATATTATTATAACTTTCTTAATGTGAAAATATAGCATCCGTTTTTAGTTATTGTATTTCCTAGAATTTACACCAAAAAGTTATTTTGTTAAAACGAACTGTTGGTGCAAGAGTTGGAAAAAAAAATAGGGGTGAGGGACAACAAACTAGTATTAAATTCATTTGAAGTTTTTTAAACCTTATCAATATTATTTAAAAACCTTTGTCTGTAACACTTTTTGTTGTGACTAACTACTGCATGGAATAACATGTTTACTTTTTTTTCTTAATTTTAAGGGCATTAATCGTCGGTCATAATGCATGACATGTCTATAGTTGCATTCCATTGTTCTCTTTTCTTTGCGGCGAAACTCATTTCTGTTTCTTAATGATTGGTTGAGAAACGAGCTGAAGTATTAAATAAAGTCTCTAATATCTGGCATTCTTTAAAAAATATTTAAACATCATGTCTATACCGATGACAATTGCGCACTTATTTCGGCCCTATGAAGTTGCTAAACAACTTGGTAGAACTGCAGTTACTAAGGAATAGTAACAATATACACATTTCAAACAGGCAGACGCAGAAAATATGTTTCTTTCACTTTATATTATTGTATGATTATAAAAAAAAATTGATTCTAATCATCGGCCAAATCCGATATTATGAATGCACGTATGTTTTGTAGCTCAAAATTTATTTATCACTAACTGAGGAAACATGAACACACATTCGTTTATTTGTACAATTTTCACCGATTTCGCTTGCCGTACTTTTTAATGAACTTTTTGAATTTAACTGATGATAGTATTTCACCACATTAAATATAGGCTAAGGATGATTTAGTATTTCATAGATAAACGTGTCTGTGCACAAGGGTGTGGTCTTCAATACCTCTTTACGACCATTTGATGGTTGCGAAGTGTCCTCCGCGATCGTAGTCACGTGCTACTGTGTTGTCCCCGTGTGGCCTGTAACAGCGATGGCTTCAGGCCTAGTACTTACACCCTCGGTAACATCCAGCCTGGTAGTTTCATCAGTCTCGCTCTCATGACGTGTGTTTTGAGGTCAGGTTGTGTGATAACATGAACAGTTGAAACAGGACCTACAACCAGTCAGTTATACCGCACTCGCTGGTGAGAAGGAATAGTGGTCCTGGGGAAGCTGCAGATTATATTTTATTTTCAATATACACGGTAAAATATTTTGGCAGCGAAATGTTATGACTACTGTAAACTAAGTATTTAGTTGAGTGTACATCGGAAAATATGTTGTGGTGGCTAATTTTTTTTTTTAAAGTGCTGTTGTCCAACTTTCGCATGTAAAAAAGATTCAGTGGTTGATTAAACACTCGAGATGAATATGGCTACAATGTAGCGATGTTAAACGTTGGTTATCAGTTTCTCTTTCACTCTCTTTTTCTCTCCCCCATACTCCTCCTCTTTTTTTTTTTTTTTGCATTTTTTTGCAGCAAACTGTAAAATTGACGAAACAACGTGTGTACAGCAGGAAATCGCTTCCCCCCCTCCCTTTTGGAAACTGAACTTTTAACTATCGTACTATGTTATAAAAAGTATCCCAGCATTGGTAAAACATTTATTAAAACCCATACAGTTTCCTACCTTGTTTAAAACTTTAATAATTCAACAGAACTATTTACGGAAATGGGTCTTTATTTTTTATTTATACGAGCGTAATGATAAAATACCCAACCTTTTCCGTATTTAAAAAAAAGTCTCGCCGTACTTCCTATGAAGCGTTTTCCGCTGTTTCAAACTGTAAATGATGCTTCCTGAGACAAAGTTATAAATTTTCATAGCTTAAATACTAATCCTTATAACTTTGAACCGTTTTTTTAACTTGAAATGTTTTACCCTTTTTTAATCTTTTACCCTTTTTTAATCTTTTTATAACTTTGATATAACCGTATTTAATTTACAACCAATCAAAAATGTTCCATAAAGTCCTATTTAAAAATAATTATTTCCCGGGGTTTTCTGTACACATTTAATATAATCTATTATTATGTTTTATTTTGCTGTATTATTTAATGTTTAGTTATAATTAATTATTTTAATAAGACTAACAGTTGTGATTGTGCAATGGTCGTTTTATGGTTGGACACAAAAAATTCTAATGAACGCAGGGTACAGAAGCAGCTACAAAACAGCCTTTCTTTTATATTATAGAAAAAAAGAAAGCCTATGCTTTACAATCATAACAAGGTTGCAATAAATTTTCTTATTCTGTATGGCGTATCGTTACTATCCTCCTTGAATCTGTGAACAAAATAAAATACGTTTCATTAAACATGACCCTGAACAACATTTAAATGACGCTTCTTTTGCATTACAGAGCAATTATGTTTAAAAGCCCGTCAAGACAAATTTACAAAATTATTATTGGACTAAAATTTAAAATAAACTTCCTGTAGCACAGGCTATTTACTGCTTGCAATTAAAAGTTATTTCTTTAATTATGTTTCTCTTGAAACTAAACTTGCAATAAAACCGTAGTTTATTTTTTCTCTTTAACGAGTGCACTCGTTGACTCCAATGCGAGTCCTCAATAGACTTGAACACCAATTTACTCGCCACCGAAGCTTTCTCTGAAACGTCGGTCGTCTTCTTCCCCTACAGTCCACCGCACTCCAGGTGCGCTGGGGTCCATCTCCCCAACTCGCTGCATCGCCTGGACTCGGGTTGTCGGCCCCCTCACCCCCTGACTCAGGTCCTCCGGGACTCGCGTCTTGGACCTCTGGCTGATGGACACACTCGGTGGCGGGCTCGCACCCGCTGGATCTCCGCAGTTTCCGCGACGAGTTGTCGCTCCGGGTCCTATCCAGCCTATCCACTCGATCAGCGAGTTCGCGTGGAGATTGGCTGCCCCTGGAAAACTCCGCGGGGCAAATCGCTGAGACAGTGACAGCGCCAGCGACCAACCCTTTCCGCACTCGCTCGATCAGCTGGTGAGCGAGTTGGTTTCCAACTTCTCCTCGCTTGGCAAGTCTTCGTATTCTGTAGTCGCATTATTGAAAGTACGACTCGCAGCAGACTGCACCGATGGTCTTTTCTTAAAGTGGGACTGCAGCTCACTTGCCAGCGAGTGCCGTACTCGTCGCCTTCGGCTCGTAACTAACATGGCGGCAGCTTTAAACACAGGTAGATTCGATACGACTCGCTAAGCTACTCGTGCCTTTCTCTGGTTGTTTCGTCGTCATCAGTCACGTAGTCTGGTCTGTGATTTCTTGCGACTTCCCTGTAGACTGACTGAGCAATACCTTGAGCAAGATTGACTCTTTAAGAGTGACTATGTAAACTGTGCCTGTCGTCGTACTGTCTGTCCGTAGTACTGTCCTTTGAAGACTGTCCTCGATGACTGTCTCGTGGTAACTGTTGTATTCTGCTCTGAAGGCTGTGTTGTCTCCTGCGGCCGCGCCCCTATTTATACCTCTCCGCCTGCTGTCCTAGAACGTTTTCCCCTGTTCTCTGCCAATCTCGGTTTATGCCAACTCCACAGGCTCAGGGTCTGCACGCCTTCTACTTCGCGAGTCGAAGGCCGACCTTTCACTGCAACCGAATTGAACCGAAAAGAATTCGACCGTCGGTGCCCCCACACGGCCGGAAGATCAGATAACAACATAAGGAATAGGAACGCGTCCACTACACACTCCCCATTGACAGTTTACAGCCGGCTGACGGCCCGATCCGATAGAGATGCGATTTTCCGGTCCCATTTGGCTGAACAGTACAACTATCCTTTCATACTTAATAATTTATAGCCATCTAACGTGTGCGGAAACTATAGTATTAATTTTTAATCAATACTTACAAGATAGGCAGTATTTTAATAAAATCTCTTGTCAAAAATCAATCCAAGCCACGGTTTAGTATATTTTAAAGATTTTTTTTTTGTCGTTTTATCGGAGCCTTTTCATAATTACAGTTAAATCTTTTGCTCTGAAAATTGAATGTTTCGATAGCCGACCTAGCTGCTCCGGTAGCGAATTCTAGTGGAGGATGCGAAACTACGTGAGAGTCGCGTTCAGAAATTTAGTAATTGATATTGAATACTGGTCCATAAAAATAAAAATATTTATTTATTGTGAATATTAGTAATAGAAATTGTTTATAAACTTTTTCAAGTGTCTTTATTATTAGTATTATGTATTATTTAATATTATTAGTATTATTTAATCTGAATTAAATAAAATTATTTTTTATTAATACTAGCTGTAGTACCCGTCGTGGCCCGGGCTGAACACAGGGTGATATATTTTCCGCGAGTTAAAGCAAAATGGATAGCGCTATATGACAATGTGGTGGACGTAGAGAAATTACACACTGTTACTGTTTGTATGTCTATGACCTATGATTTTCTGTTTACCCATGGCGATCGGTTGAACGGTAGAGAATATGATAAGCTGCAGCGCCATCTAGCGGCGAGTTACAAAAAATGGATAGCATATAAACCTTCTCCATGGAAATTTTTTTCGATGTGCCAACTTTCATGGCGACCGGTCAAACGGTGTCGGAGTTTGTCTCATACATACCAACATCCATTATTTATATATTTATATATATACACACACATATATATATATAGCGAGAGAGAGTATTTGTTTAATTTTCAGTGTAAATTTCAATTTAATTGAGTGTTAATCTTTTAAATAAAAAAAAGAAGTATAACTACTAAAGCACGTTTATAAGTACACACACACACACACACACACACACCTTTAAAAAAAAATTACCCCGTAGCACGATGATATACAACTGGTAACTGGTGGCCGAACGTTGGCTACAGTGGATGTTCACCCGGTTCTTGTGCCGGTTGTCTGTTTATTCGACCGAACACGGCCGGATGAATGTTTGGCCCTTCATGGTTCCAGTGGACGGCCGGCCGAAGGCCATTCTTCTCGCGCGCGCGGCGCTAACATTCACTAATCTGTCAGCCGGCGGTTACTCGTGCTTGAAGGGTCGTTACGGGTAAACGCCCCGTAAACATTTCTTCATGTATGATGGCGTGCAGTACACTAAACAGCCACCGAATTGCGTCAAGTCATGCTACAACTTCTCTCGGTCAAATTAAAATTAGAGAAACACATGCAAGGAATAAGAGAAGTCGTACTGTGTGACGTGTTGAGTGAGCTGTGAATCACGTGTTGTATAATACATAAGTTACATTATGTGAGTTCACAGTGTACTCACCTGCGAAACCACTCACTGTTAACACGCTTGCAAAATGAAATTGCTGTTGTGAAGACTTGCTTTCTGTTCTTTGAAGCGATATGTACAGTTGAAGTTCGATAATTTAAAACATGTTTATGGACATACGGCTTTTCTTATTTACACTGTACGTCATAGAGAGAGCGCAAGAATGGACAAGAAAGATGAATAGTCTAGAAAAAAAAACAAGCCAAAATCCTAAGCCAAAACTGTTTTGTCGTAGCTTTGAATATATATACTGTATAGAAGTCGCCAGCCCAGGTTAAAATTTCTAATACGGTTTTGAGGTAGTTGGTTAATTCACCGCTGCAATCGCCACCATCTCTAGGGCATCGACTTGTGGTGGTCCCTAGCGGACAAGTGTCGAGCTCTTCAAACACCCCTTCCCCCTCCTCTAGAACGACGTTGAGCTGCAGTGAATGATGGATGAGGGGTGCGGGGAATGACAGCGGGCGACAGCGCTGCGCTCTAACGTGTAAATAACAACTAAGACGGTACAGGCGTTACGGCAGCGCACTGCAGCGGTGAAGTTCCCAAGCTGCTCATCATACGCTTCTGAAAAACGCAGAGTAAATCCTATCCACTCGCGACTTCTATACAGTATATATATTCAAAGGTCGTAGAAACCCTACTGTGTTCGTCTGTGCCGTCGTCGATGTGTTTTGTCCAGAATATATGTTCAGTTTCAGCGTTGGGCTAGCCCGTGCGTCGCTGTGATGTCTTTGTGTTGTCCACATTATCTGTTTTGTATCATCGTTAGGTAAGTCTGTCGCTGTATGTCGACATTGGTTTTTTTTTTTTTTTTTACGTGTTCTTGTTAACTTGTCTTCGTCGTTATCAGCCCACTGTGTTCGTCTGTGCCTTTTTTTTTTTATTAATTCCACGTAATTTGAAGTAAGCTAATCCTGCCTTTTTTTTAAATATTAATACTTCTCGTCCATTCTCGTAGTTGCTCTATGGCGTATAGTGGGAACCATCAATAGTATTCCCCGTTGCAAAAAAACGTTCGAAGGCGTGTACTGAAGCACGATGTTGCTGAGTGGCTCCGAGCGCGGCCGGTGGACTCGCCCCGCGCGGCGGGCGTGCCGACACGCGCGCGCCCGGAACTGCCTGGTCGGGCAGGTCGACGCCCTCGCCGCCTCGCCGCTGTCTCCGCCGGGCTCACCACCTCGCCGCTCACCACCACGCACCATTGTTTTTATTAAACTCGACAGTAGGCGCCTTACAAGTTATACATGCTTACTTGGCGTAATAAAAAAACTTCAATTTTGCATGCAAATAATTAATATAAATAAAATAAGAGGACTGAAGTTATGTTATAAATATGGTTGGTAAAGTATAAATTCAATCAAACAAAAAATTTGAATAAATAGGTACCCAGTATTCAGTTCTATTAATATACAAATTTGTATAAAATAAATGATTTAATTTAGTAACTTAACCGAGATAAAATTTTAATTATTTATTAATATATGTAATATTTACTGCAAACAAATTATACATACGGGAACACAACCTCACTTATATACACTTGAGAAAGTTTGTGAACACAATTTCTATCACTAATATTCACAGTAAATAAATGTTTTTAATTATATACAATATAAATCACTAAAGTATGTGATGTTAAAGCATATATATAATTTTTGTTTGTATGTAGCCCTTTTTTTCATCGGTGAAAATTTCGTTGCATGGTGTGCGCGCATTGTAAAATTCACGCTGCTCATTTTTTCATAACGCGCTTAAAGAAGCATGGCTTCAAAAATTTAAAAAAACCTGTAAATTTCACCTACCCGCATCGCACAACGTGTAAGATTTCCAGTGGATTATATAGAAATGACGTGTAATTTCCGCCTTACTGTCATAGTAAACTCGAGTTTTAAAAAATAATATCGAAATTAGAACGGGCTTTTGGTCACCCCCCCCCCCCCCCCCCCCCCGCCAATTCGCGGCCCCTCCCTCGATGGCCCTGGACGGAAGCATTACGTAAATAGTTGTCTCTAGACGCATCTGGGAGTCTTCTAGTAACTTGAGCTCTTTAAGGTGTGTATCAAAGTCCAAAGCACTCGTATTTATTTGTTTGGCTGACATTCAGTTTCAGGGCCATGAGACATTAAAATGGTCCTATATTGACCATGCTTAAGGGTTTGAATGAATATTTATTAATGTTATGTGAATTTCTTAAGAGTGAGCACTAGTTAAAAATTTTTTTTGGAAAATGTTAATATTTTTGAATATAGGATTATTAAGTTATTTTATCTGCCTGCATAAAATTAGTACAATTTTCCTTAAACTAATTCAGATTTTTAATTATTATGATATAAGCTTTTTAATAAAGAACGCCGGGGTGCCACAAGCCTGAGACACTAGCCATACCTGTGGAAAATCTTATTTTTTTACCAAAATAAAGTTTCATTGTCACAAGTTAAATAATTGGATTATAAAATAATAAATTGTAACCCCCTGTTTAATGCTAATTTGCAGTCTTACAGATAATTGCATCTCCCGCATTTCGTAATGCTTAAAAAAGATTGCAATTGTACCTCGACACCCACAAATCATCATGGAATAATTGCATTTCCAACATTTATATCTGACACATCTGACATATCTGAGAATGCTCACCTCGAAGTTCATTGCAACACATTTTTACTTGTGACAAGTGCAGTGTTCTGGAGTAGGCCTATTGCTATTTATGTAGCACACATGCGTGTTACACGATGGCTCATACAAGTGACACACAGATGAAATGGTATATAATCGTTTGATACCTACCAGACATCAATGCGATGTCAGGAACTCTCAAAATCATTGAATAAATAATTTAGAATTATTTAGACTTCTTCGCGCAAACATTCACAGATAAAGACGAGCAGATGACTGCTGCCAAGACGATACTCCGGCAGGAATATCAACTACGTCGCAATTAATATAATCACATTCATTTAGTTTTAAAAACGTAATCCTCCATTCAGAGTAATACAGGAACTGTAATTAATTAATTAATTTTATAAGTGGTTTAGTTCTATCTTAATGAAACAATGAAATTTTAACACACAAAGCAGTAAAGGATACTTATTCGGACATCTACAGCCTAGCTTGCCGTAGTGGGTGTTAACTGTTGCACAGTAAAAACGGGATCTTGCTTGGTACTGTTTTGCGTGGTGTAATAATATCACTTTTTCTTGTTTATTATTAGTACTAGCTTTTTCTCATCAGGAACGTATTACATTAAGTAGCATTATTTCATTAAAAAAGCGTTATATTATTTTTCGTAATCTTATGTTCCACCTTTTAAATTTTATAAACTCGAGTGAGCTTAACAATTAAAATTATTTTGAATTTTTTTTTATGTCACCGTGTGTTTATTCAACTATCCAACTATAAATACACAATTACAATGAATATTAATACCATAAATGAGAACTTACTACAGAGTAAATCAAACATTGGAATATCCCGGATTTTGCTTACATATGTTGAGAATAAAATCTATATATTTTTCAAAACTTCTCTTCAGTATGAATTTATATTGTGCAAACACACATCACCAACTTATTAAATTTTCTAATAATAAATCATAAACGCCAATCTCATGTGCAGACAGTTTCAAGTCGCGTTAAAATAAAGTTTACGTAGTGTGGATGGCAAAGCTTGAATAAAAACTGAAGCACGCAATTAAAGAAGTTAAGGTAAACGATATGCGCAGTTTTGTGTATTGGGGGTCACAAGAGCTGTGGTCGAGAGAAAAACCCTCTTTGATTGACAGTTACGACACTGCGCTCCTTGAGAATTTTGTGGAATAACTAGACGAGATTTTACACGGCCCTTTCAATCGATTGCGAACACCTAATTAGCGCTCACTCTTTAACAGTAGACTTCCCCCTTGCTTGAATTCCCCTCCCACTGCCCCCCTTCAACTTCGGGTGAAAGTGGATTGCGAATACTTTATTTTCTTGTACTGGGTGATTAACGAATATACTAACAGCCATTAACATGGTTTATTCTTTAAATCATTAGGATATAAATATGTAATGCCCTATTCCAGATATTTGAATAGTAATTCGAAACATATGAAAAAAATGACAAAATACAATAATACCCTATTTATATGTAGAGACGATGATGTTACCATTTGTCATTACAATACATTGTGCGTAACAAGATTACCAAATATGTTAAAAAATGTTTTCGTCTACTGCCAACAATTTACCGCACGCACTTCACAATATTTTATGTATTTTTTATACTAAACTCCTGGTCGCTGCTTGTGCCTAACTTGCGGAGGCAGGCTGAACTCTAACAGCGATAGTTATTGCGATGCGACGGTTATTTCACAACTTTTATCCGTAAAACTATATGCCAGATAATCATTATCATGGTTTGATACAGCTTTATTCATTATCATTATTGAAGTTATACTTCTTTAGGCACATTAAGGGTAACACTTTAGTGAGAACGGGAATGCAATTGGGTGCTCGTGGACGGAATGGACGGAAGTTGAACGTGATTGAGTCTAATGCGCGTGCGCGTGCTATACCCACGAGTTGAAGTCGCCCATGGAACATCCTGTGTCACGGCATTAACCTGTATAGTCCCTTTCGTGAACATCGAGGGACCTACCAAGCGTATAAGTGTTTCAAATAAATATTTGTGATAGCGAAACTATCCTGGAATATATTATATGAACATTAATAGCTCTTAAAAGAAATAATCGCAACTTACAATTACGTTATAATCCTGGGAATACAACATTGATAACACGATATTCTCTTTTTTTTTTTACCGCATCTCTTAAAGCTCAGTGCTTAAATGCGTGTTGTTGAATTACAAGGTTCTATGTTGTAATCCCACCACTTTAAACTTCTTTTTATAACTTTTTATACAATTTATTATTGCATTTTAAACAATAATATTGTTATGATTTACCGCGGTTCGTAAAGGATAGCCCTATTTAAGATTTTATTACACTACAGAGTTTTATTTATTGCCACTACTTATGTCACTTACAAAAATCTTCTAAAATGGCAAATAATTAATTACACTTAAAGAAAGGTCTATTCCCCAGTCACTTGTTTCACACACCTCGCTGGGCCGCACCCCTGGCGCAACTCTCGCCGCAGCACCCCTCGTGGGTCTCCGCCGCGGGACTCCGTCGCCACACTCCGCCGCCGCCGACACACTTCCCCTTCGCCGAGGATCCGCTTGACTCCTCGCTCGAAACTTCGCTCGGGACTCCGCCGCGCCCGCGACTCTATCGCCCGGAAACTCCACCGCGGGAAAACTCCCGACTCCACTGAACTCACTCACTCCCTGCCCTGGAACCTTCGTCCAAGGACTTCGCCACTCTGCGGTACCCGCGGCACTATCGCTCGGAAACTCCGCCGCGGGAGAACTCCCGACTGAACACTCCGAACTGACTGCCTGCCCTGACGTCCTCGGCCATATATATAGGCCCCGGCGCAATTCCAGAACTCACGAGAGCGGCCGGGGCCAGTCGCGTCATCGCGAGCCGCCCCGACGGCAGAAATCTCTCGAAAACACGTGTCGGCGGCTCGCGTAACTCCCAGCTGTCCGGTGTCAGTTACGTGTCAAAGGCAAGGCGCCGCGCGGGGAGTTGGTGAAAGAGGGGGGAAAGCGACAATCCTTGTTATCTTCCAGGCGCGCGTGGCGCATATTATATTGCGGCAGTCGCCAGCCATCTCTGCACCTGCACGTGTCCCGGCCAATGTCACGTTCGTAACAATATTTAAGAAAATATTAATTCTTATTTGTTAAACTGAAGTTTTTATTATACCTCTTTAATATAAAGCTCAGGCTGTTTGGTTATTTTTTATAATTTTCATTCTTACCCCCTCTCCTTTGCCACAGTTTTTAGCTGAATTTTGGTATTTATTAATGAAAATTTGCACACTTGACATTCTAAGACAAACATTACTGTCTTCGTCTGATTTTGAAGGGGGAAAAACTACCATTACTCATACTCTAGTAGCCTAAAGTTCTGCAATAAAATAACATTTTTGTGTTAGTTACTCTAAAAGAAAAATCGATGCCGCTTCACACAGCCTAAAGCCCGGGAAATGCAGGTTACTACAGATTATATGTGTAAGTAGACATATAATTAACTCTATCCAATGAGCTGTAAAATATTTTTCTGTGACAAAAGTTATCAAACAAAAATTGTAACAATAATGTTACTATTTCAAAAATAAGTAACTTATAACGCGCGTACGTTAAGTATACGCTTATATTTTTTTTTAGATTGTTTGCTGGATAGTAATTCTTGAAATAAAAAAAATCAGTTAAATTCATAAATTTTTGCAGATAATTTTTGTGGAAAACGTTTATTCAGTTTATTAAAAAGTTCAAAAACGCTATTCACTAATTTGTGGACAGTTTATTTTTCTTCTCTGCAAAGTGACTTGCTGTCAAAGCAATTTTCCATGTGTCTACCTACATTGATTCGAACCCGGGGGCCTAGTGACCTGGACGTAGAAACTCTTCCTTGTGTGAAGACCGCACGATGGGCCTATCAGCATCTCTGCAAAGCGCTTCCCGCGAGCCAATCACAACGCGGTGTCAGCTGGAGCACATGCCTCGCGCAGTGGACGGCTGTTATGTTTTTTTTTTTGGGGGGATTGGGGAGGGGGGTTGGTCGGCCCGAGCGCCGTGCAGCGGGCGGAAGCTACAGACGCGGCGGCAGTCGCTGTAAACAAAAGGAAGGAAAAGCTGCCCCCGGTATTGATCTGCCCCCCGAGTGGGGAAGGGGGGTAGTTGGAGCAGTGGGGGGAGGGGAGAAGGGGGATGGATCGCCGGGTCGATCAAGCGGCCGCCAGCGCCGGCGGCACGGTGCGTTACCCTTGGCGGCGACGCACGAGGCGCTACAGGCCGTCCCGCTGCCAAGTCATTAATTACCTCTCGCGCCTTAGCAATCACTGATGCACGCTACTGCGCGTTTTCTTTCTAAGAGGCTCAAAATCAACAAATACTAATCGTTTTTCAATGCTGCTTTAGTAAGTTGAACATACGGTTTCTCATCATCATATATTGTGCTTTTGTTAGTAACGTGTTTTTATTTCTTACTAGCTGTAGTACCCAGCGTTGCCAGCGTTGCCAGTTTATAGTTATTTACCTGGTCTGTATGTAATCTAGACTCTATAAAAATATAGAAAAAACTGAAAAATAAGGGATTACTAATATTGAAAAGATTCCATTATATAGCTAATGCTAGGCATGCATTGCAATGCCTCATTCAGTTTTGTTTTGTAATATGTTTGAAGTAGTTACACATATACAAATAATCTATCCATGTCTATATATATTTATCTCTATCTACATCTATAGTCCTATATATCTATGTATCTCTCTATCTGTATTTATATATTTATATATACATATATACCTCACACTATCTCTATGTATTCTGTATGAGGGTACTGATTGCTTCGTTGTTAATATCACACGGGTGTTTTTTACTTGTATGGGAAAATTAAGTATGATAAGGCATCTAGTGCGTGGCAACAGTGTTAATAGGCAATAGGAAATAAACTTCTAGCGCCTGTGGCATTGTAAACACGCTTCATACGTGTACTGCATGTTGTATCTAACCCCCTCCAACGCATTTGATTCTAAATTGGACTTTTAGTAAGGATCCCTAATGTTATTGATAATATAATATAGCCTATAGCCTTCCTCGATAAATGTAGTATCCAACACTGAAATAATTTTTCAAATCGGACCAGTGGTTCCTGAAATTAGCGCGTTCAAACAAACAAACTCTTCAGCTTTATAATATTAGTATAGATATTAAAACATAACCTCGTATGTTGTATTATCCCTTCAAATTGTTCAGTGTTAAAATGAGTTATTTTAATGGTTTTTGCAATGGGTAATATTGATTTAAGGTGTTGACTTAGAAATGCACCATTTCTAGTTGCGCTGTATGTATGGAGTAAGAAACGCCAGTAACTTTTTGACGTGACGTCTAATAAATCGATGAACACCGGCTGCACGCACGAAAAAGTGTCCTACTCCTGTAACGCACATTGTCCCACTACGGATGTCCCACTACGGTTGTGTCCTGTTATGCTCATTGTACGCATGCGTGGCATCTCTCTTCCACTCGATTGGAACAATCATCGATTTGACTTTTCAAACTTTTTCGTCCTTTGAATTATTAATATTATGTAATTTAACGATCGTCCACCGATTTTCAGCACAATCGGTACGGTTATTAATTTCCCGCCGACCACTATAAGAAATAAACATGGCGGACTACATACGTTTTTAAAACTTCCACAACACAAAACACAATTTTTATAAATATATATAACATCTCAAACAATTGTTTCCAATATGGCCTCGTGGCCGTGCAGTGAGCATCGCTGACTACCAATCCAAAGGTTGACGAATCGAATCCCGGCCGCTGAAATACTTTCGTTTTTGTACTTGTAAAAATAAATACGGCGCGTGCGACACTACAAAAGTAATAAATATATTTGAATTAATGAATGCAAATGAAAGTAAATTTATCAATTAAATTGTAGATTTCATTTCACTCCTTCTTTGTATCCATACAAAACAGTGATAATTCAATTAAAATGATTCAATTTTATTCATAAAAGTATGCAGAGGTAGATTTTATCATACAAAAGATAGAAAAATTTAAAACAAATTTACTTCCTCAAAGAATATAATATTTTTAATGCCTAAATGTAAAAACCTATTACGGCTCAGTCTCAGGCCGAATATATTTCATTTTCTTCTGGATCAATCATTTCATCAATGTTTTGTTATGACGTTGTCACGTTAAACTATCGTCCGTAAACCGACTTTACAGACAACCAATTTTTTTTTCGTTATTGAGGTAGGTTTCTTGTACAGTGTAATCAGAAATGGCGTATGTCAAAAAATATATCTTAACTGTTTATCTACGCTATGATCTTCAGTAACTATTTAACACAATTATAATTTTATTTTAAATACAATGCGTAAAATTTAATTTTATAACTGGGCACAACACAGCTTTATGCGTTGTCTGATATTCGTAAACCATAGAACACGTTATATTTTAAAAATTGTTTCAATCACAAAGTCGGGTAAGCTGTTGCACATACAAACAGCCGGCCGCTACATGTTTTGGATATATTTCGCCGATTTCACATCTTCGCCAAGAATCAGACGTTATACGCCATCTATGTCTTTTCCTAATTTGTGATTTCCACGAGATTTTTTTTTTGCGACGCGCTCATATTCTGTGCGCAGCCATGCTGCCAACATTACGCCCGGTCTTGTGATGCAATGGAGGCCCGCGCCATTGTCTGTAATTACCTCCGCCCCGGGCGACAATCCGCTCTTTGACCTCGCGCATAGCCCTTATGGTCCTCATAGTCGTCGAGGGCTGCCGTATTCGCTTGCTTATGCGCCAGACAAAGCCAGATGATAACCACCGCGCATCTGTGGTTATCCGACTGCCTACTTTTGTAAGCTATGCTTTGTTTCTCCTTTCAGAATATCGCGTTTCCTCCTGCCACATGTTTACTTTCGCAGGCGGTGCTCCATTCACTGCTGCTGATGCCTCGTATGAATGCAATTTCTGTTGCTAGTGCATACTATGATTTTATTTGAGATAATATTTATAAGGTTTACAAAAAGTTTGAACGGATTTGACAGTGTACTACTATTAAGCGAGTTATGAATTTTATTTCGGTAACCTTTGTCTTTTTCCACCCCTTGCAGTAATGGTTGGTCGTATAAAAATATTAATGAAGAATTATATAAAATGTTTCCGAAAGCTTGTTTTATGTGTGTGTATCCATACTTTTATGTCCGTTCTTGTGGTTCCTGTATGACATACCGTGTTAATATCACGCATGTTGAATGAGCGTATTGCTTTTTTTTTACAACTTCGTTAAAAAAAAACCTAATTCACCACACACAAAAATTAAATTGCCACGCTGTTTATGTTTTAAATGAGATGTTCTTTCAAATATATAAAATGAACGGAAGATAAATTAATTTTGGAAATAAAAAAAATACTTCGATTTGCAAACTTTTTCTATGTAGTTCAAATGTTAGGATATGGTTTGTAGTGACTTTCAGATTGCATCCTAAATTTTTATTTGATATATTTATTGTAATGCATGTAAGGATTGTCTGCGTGTGATAAATGATTGGAGTGTGTAGAGGGGTGTTGAGTGCTTGTTTGTGTGGAGAGGCCTGTGTGAGCAAATTCAACACTGTCATCGCGGCGGGCCAACTCGCCCCAGTTGGTCGCCCGCCTGCTCGCCTCACTCGCCCGAGCCAACTCTGACTCGCTCTTCTCTTTGTTGCAGGTATGTTGTCCTTGGCGTGCCCCCAGCCCGGGTAAGTGCGCCTCGTGCACTTCGCTTCCTTTTTGTTTGTTATCGTTTGCCCGCACGTCGCCGCCGTACAGACCGGATGAATTGCGGTCTATTTGTGCCACCGAGCGAAGAGCAGCATTTTCTGCCAAGTGGTTTCTTCCCAAAAAAATATTCCTGAATCACACTAACCTGTTTGTACCTTTCTCCATCCGTGACCCCGCTCACCCCAGTTGTGCCATGACACCACGTCTTCCGTATTGGCAATAGCTTTAGAATATGGCTCCATTGGCCTACACAGTCACTTCCTTGGACGTGGTCTCAACGCAGATGCCAAGAAGTAGTTGGTGACTGGGAGCGAAAGCCTACGATGTACATGCATACTGACATGAAGCTCTACAGATATTTCGAACAGTGACTATAATTTCATAATTAAAGAGCGGCGTGAGAGTTCTGTATAGTTAAGGTTTGTATACATGCAATTCTGTTTTCGTAATATTATCGTACTGCAATGGTTCGTCGACTTAAAGAATGACTCTCCATCAGGGTAAACACTAAAGCAGAATTTTTTAAGGCCTCTCAGGTTAACAGTGTTAGTCTACTTGCTTTAGACATACCTGCCCCGCTACACGTATGTGGTGAAAAATTTTCACCCCTATTTTTTTCTTCAAATGCAAACGTAGTGTTATTTTTTTTTTAGTTTCTCAGAAAACGTTTGGAGGAATATAGGACCCGGGAAAAAAACTCGAGTTCAACACAAAATGCATGGCGCTAGCTCCAAGTTAAAAATATATGTACTCTGAGGCAATAGCAGCGTGTGTCATCATTATGGTGGTTTGTTTTTATCATATGAATAAAGTTAATACATCAGTTTTGTTGTATAGCGTAGTTCAGAGCTTTGTTAGCATTTCGATTAAAATAGGAATGTATTTTCCAAGTCGCGTGGTACGTTTTCTCTCTCCATAACAAAGCAGGCTCGTTACTCATTAGTCTTTTCTCACAAGTTCATTAAATCAGACTCGCTATAAGTTCAAATTTCCATGGCAGGAGAACGTAAGGCATTATACAAATGTCTTACGTCACTGACTTTAATTGCAGTCCGCCTTGCGCCCGAAGTCTGTTATAATTGACCCTTTGTTAGTCATTTCGTCTTGGAAGTATGCTTTTTTTTATGAACATTAGTGCGTAGAGACCAGATAAGTTTCATTTGATTTTATTTCAGACTATTTGGATTAACATGAAAATGTTTTGCAAAAATTAAATATAAAATAAAAGTCAGAGGAAATATAAATTAATTTCGTCATTTTGATGTAAGTTTTCATGGGAAAAAATTCCCGCAACTTTAAATATGGATAAGGGATAAAGACGATCGCCATTTGGAATTGGTGGATTTTAAGAATAATTTTTTTTCCATCGACACAGATTTTCCTTCTTTAAGATACGGAGTAAACGCCGATTTTATAAGAATGTTTGAAGGATAGTTTTGATGATTTTATCTCAGTTATACTCATTCTTAATATATGCGTCGAGAACCAAATGATTTCATCGCGGAAAATATTTATTAGTTATTTAACGCTAGTTGCAGCATTTAAATCAATATGCTATGCCTCCACAATATCAACGATAGCTACCAATTTGATATGGTCAAAAAACTTTATAATCCAAGATGGCGTCTCCACATTAGTATGGAACGCAGCCTCGTGAAAGCGTAGCCCTGAATGAGGAGTGGTATGCTGTTAAAAATATTTTCGTTCATAAAATCGTAAAAAATACACTAGCAAAAAAACACCGATATATATATATATATATATATATATATATATAAATTAAATTTTACAATGAATCCGTAGGTTTGTGGAATTTCTAAATAGTTTTTTAGGAGCTTGCGGTACATTGTTTTATTAAATTTTTATAGTGTTTTTGATTTTGGAAATGGAATTTCGATATATACTTTATTTTCGTGATCGAAGAAATGTACAGTATATAAAAATAAATCAAAGTAGAGTTGGTTGATATTTGAACTCGAATGAACATTCACTAGCTTGTCACGCGAACCATAGCCCTACGAGTCTCACATACGCATCATATTTGTAACTGTTAAAACTGAACAGTGTCAGTTTTCTGTTATGTTGAGGATTTTTTCAGCGCGTTAATCAATTTCTGGTGGGGTGTGCGACTTTTTAATATTCCATAATGAGCTGGAAGTTCGTCTACCGAAGCTGCAGGAAGAATTACGGAAAGTTCCTTATTTGTAAATAACGGATATGAAGATTTTTTTTAAAAAAATAAAATAAATTACGGACCAGGTTTCCGTAAATGAAGTGTCCTTGAAATTGTCGGTGGGTTAGCTGAGGCTTGCAACAGTGTAACCGGAGCAGGGTTTTGGCGAGGCTGGAAGGTCGCTAGGGGCGGGCGAGGAGACCGTCACATGGGAGGCGAGAGCAATCGTCGCTGTTTGCCCGACGGATGATCGCGGCGTGATGAGGAACAGGGGCCGCCCTAGACGCGGGTTGCCTCGCGAGCAGCTACTCAACTAGCCCCGCAGTTGGTCATTTCAACACATGGCATACTTGCTCAGTATGCACTTGTAATAAGTTTCTGTTGATTCGACAAATGGTCATTATTATTATTATTATTATTTTAAGTGGACTTGCTGCCTTTCTGCCGTTAGCGTTTCAAATACTACTGGAGGCGATTCCCTATGGAAAAAAAAGTAAAAAATATACAAGTCACTTACGGCCTATCTCGGTTCCTTAACATGATTCTAGCCCTTGAAAAGTCAATTTGAGGAACTTTTTGAAATCAAACGTTTAATCACGCGTATATTGTTATGTTTCATTCTACATCCTCCGTCTAGTCATGTGGATATTAGTTGCCGTTTTATTTAAACGCATGATCTGACTAACCAAAACGACGCACCTCTTGTAGGATACACCGTTTCGACGTAACGATGCATATGGCAGTTTCAGATGCAGCAGTGATACAACACCTGGGGCACGGGGAAAATAAAAGTATGTTACTTTTGCTTTTTTACAAAGTTGTTTCACAAATGGAGTTTATTTTGCACCACTAAACAGAATCACACTGAATGATTTTCTCAACACATCCTGTAATCAGCTGTTTCTTCTTACACTAACGCCAAAGTAGAAATTACTGCCAAAGCGCGGTAAAATTTCTTCCGGTTGACATAACAGAGGCATTTTGTTTACTGTTTTGGCATTACAGTCAGACGTGACATAATATTTGGAAATTTATAAAATTATTTGCATTAGCTTGTGTTATTTTGATGAGAAAAAAATGTTAGCTGTTTTATGTTGACCTTAAACGACAGTGTTTTGGCAGCACAAGTACATGAGATTGGATCTATGATCCAGAAGTCGTTGGTTGGAACTTTATGTTGGTGATTCATTTTCCAGGATGGCCACCCGACATGTAAAATCTGGAAACGTGGAAAAAGAGAGTATTTTATCGTTCCAGGAAGAAGCGTGGTAAAAGTCGTTGGATTTTTTTTATCAATAATCAGTATATAATTTGTATTTATTACATGATTTTATTTAGGTGCAAAAACACTATTGACTATCAAAGTAATGTTTATTGTGTTATTTTTCTCTTCCTTTTGATTATTTCATGTAATAATTATTCATGGTTAAATAATTTCTCTTCAAGCAAATCTTCAAGCTATTCATGCTTATCAGTTATGCGACTCAGGTATTAAGAGATAAATTATTTCCTGGTATAAAATTTGTTAATTTGCAATGTGTTTATTATACTTACATACCATTTTCTAATACATAACAAGTGAAGAATAAAATTGGGTGAAGTTGTTAGAAGTTTTAAATTTATGAACCCTTAAAAGCCTTTTGGTTATACATTATCTAATTGCAAAGAAAGTTAGGCCTTTCGCTCCCTTCTGAGATAATCAGCTTTTCCGTCTCGGACAAAAGTTTTGGAAACCTTCAACCTGTAGTCCAATATATGTTTGTTGTCTATCCATTCGTGATATCTAAACCTAATCGTAGTTACTGGTTACTTAAATTTCTTTTATTACTTTGAGGCGGGTCCCATCTGGTTCAAAACACTCGCTGTAACCACCAACTCGCTTACCAACTCACAAGGTAAACACTTGCTTGCTCATATGGGGCCTAATCTACATATTAAATTTAAATCAGAAGAAATAACCTAAATGCAGAAAACTTTAGAAAATGGCAGAACATTAACATGACAAAACAAGTAAATTTTATTAAATTTATTGTAGTTTAAATATCAAACAAATATAGGAAAAAACAAACTTTCCATGAACAATACAAAAATAATCAATCTGATCTAATTATTTTTTGAGATACAATTAAGATTTTATATATTTTATTTTTAATCACACGAAATTATCTCAAAAAATATTCTCAACTGTTAAATATATATCTCAAGTATTTAAAAAAAAGGTTTTTGAGCGATAAGTTCTTAAATCTCTGAAAAATAACACAATATACAATTACAAATAATTTCAAGGCTTTGGAGAGTTAAGTTACTTTTACTACTCTGAAACAAATATGGCCACAAATTAAACAGCACAGAAGGTGCAGAACGTGAGCACAAAAAAAAACTTAAAATTTACTTTACCAAGTGCATCACGCACAAAAGACCAAGGAAAAAAGTGTCAGAAAACATAGTGAAATTTGCAAGTAACCTTGTTCAACAGCAAACATATAAAATTTCGAAAATATACTAGCCGTTAAAGAAAAAAACGAACACAAAAATTACTTAGCTTTCCAATAACCTACATAAGTTCGTGCCCCCCCCCCCCCTTTTTTTTTCTCACTGGTGTCATTGATTCATGGTGACGTCTCTTGATGGTCCTTGCTGCTCCATTCTGAACTGCCTGAAACCCCGAGTATTTATACCGTAAATTCCTCCCTCTATCCCTCCTATGCATCTCAAACACTCTAGGATGAAATAGAAAGTCTGGAATGGTTACAGAAAGTTCTAGAAGGTTCTTCACTGTACTCCAGACAATTGATACACAGGCTAATCTTCCGGTTGTATTCTTCTTGCTAAGATCTCGGTTGGTACCTCTGAGTTTGAAGTTGTTTTGAAAGGAACCCTCATGCTTCTGCGTGAAGAATACTGTCATAAACCGCGCACAGTAGTAGCCTAATCTATGACTTATGATGTCATAAGATGATAATTCCACATGGTAAACAGGTAAGGTTATGTTTCTCTCGTGTCCTTAAATGTTTTTAATGTAGAAAATTAACATGAAACGACTCATGACCAATACACACGGTCACAACATATTTGCAGAAGATTATTATTTTTACCTTTGAGTTGTGGGAATCACAGTCTAGAGCTCTTTAAAGAACACGATTATTTTATATTAAATAATACTCTGTAAGTGGTCGTTTGGAAAGTTTTAACAATTTATTTTTGGCTATAAATGGAAACATTATGCCAATTATTCAACGTTCACAAACAATTAAAAACAGTAAGAATGCCTTAAACCGAAATAGTTGTTCAAGCAAACAGCGAACAGCTCTCGGGTGAGAGTCGAATTTACTGACTTCCCATTTCGCAAAAGCCGCCAGATATCTCTTCCAAATTAGTCATATAAATGTTCTCAAATTAATAAAAAAATACTTTTCAGTTTAGGAAAGGGTCAAAGAAGCTGACCAAATTAATTATTTATTTTAATGAAGTAATGCCCTAGCCATGGGCGTAACCAGTATTAATATGAGATGTGGGGCCAAATGAATTTATAACATTTTTTGATACCCTTGTTTTTGTAGATCTGAGGTGAGTGGTATGGAATTTATCCCCCCTCCCCAATCTTTACCCTTTTCAGTTACAGAAAAGCGTTTCCTGGTGTTTCTCCTCCAGAAAAGTTAACTTTAATACTCATGTTTGACTATCTGATGACTTTCAAGTGCATTTTTTTTTTTTAGTACGTGAAATTTTTAAATAAAACGTGACACTTAATGAACTGCTGATCCTTAACACTATGTACTGCTGCTTCGAAGAAAAGGCTACTTACTCCATACTTTTTCATATGCTGTGGCCTTAAATTGAGACATTCGTTATTTTAAGCTGGTTAATAAGTTTCTGTAAAAAAAAAAAGGTTTGTTGGTCCCTCCTGGCTAGATACATTCTTGCTCCTAGCACCAGTCCGAAACTTTTGTCCTTTTTTTCGTACTCGCGCGTCTTTTGTAGCTATAAAGTTTAAATATAATTATGAACAAGTTTTTATATAAATAAAATATAATCAAATATCTATCATCAATTATATGAATCACCATAATTTTTTAGTCAATTGTAACATAACCTATTACTGCACTCGCCGACAGCGTAACGGAACACAGCGTAACGGAACAAATAGCGTAACGGGACACAGCGTAACGGAACAAAGAGCGTAACGGGACACAGCGTAACGGTTTAATTTCTCACACAAACTTTGTACTTTTTCAGTGTGACCACTTTTCGATTATTTTTATTTATAAATAATAATTTTTGGTTTAAAAAAAGCGAAAACGTAATTTTTTATATCTTATTTCTCTGTCCTCATTGCAAATTTTTCTTCTGTTCCACTTATTTTCTTCACGCAGTTCACGTACAGCCAATCTGTCTTGGCCACTAGCCTTTTCTCTGTCTGCGTTTCCTCTTCCTCCCTCTTCGTCCCAACCTCTTCTGACCCCGGGCTGTCATGAGCTGGCAATAAAACGCTCGTCTATACGACACCAACCCCTCTCCTTTCTCCCAAACGAACACGTGCCTTGCCGTATCGACATCTCGAACCCATCTTCGACCTATCGCTGCTCGGTTCGACTTCCCAGCTCGTTTGCCGCCCAAGGGGCGAGATTGTTTACTCGGCCCGCGCATCCCAGTAATTCATGGGCTCCGTTCCCCCTCCTCCTGTCATCAATTTCCACGTAGTAGCCATTTTGAATTCATACATTACTCGCGATATCTTGTACCTGAGATCGATATTTAAAAATACGTCACTGTTCAGGCACGGAGCGTCGGATAGAGCATGACTGTTGATGATATTACAGCCAACGTAGGTGCGAAATAGCGTTGAATAAAACACTTTAAACAGGCGAATTTTTCCTTTTAGTCTACACCAATTTTTTTATTCGTTTCATTCGACTGTAATATTTGTTTACCTTCCCTAAGAAGAAAACTCGTCTCCGTAATAGTGTACGGGATGAAGGTAGCGTCCAGTTAACAATTAGTTGCAGATAGTAATTGTTGTTGATTCTCGCCTACCTACCGTGCGTACATTTTGTGGAACATTTATGTAGCAGTTAATGGTTTCTCTGCCTTGTAAGTAGATTGCATCTGCTTAGTTTCTTTTGATACAAATGATGTAATAGATTATTCTTAATAGTTAATTCAGAGGTTTAGTGAGACAGCTCGGGTGTATGAAGGTAACAACATTATGTTTGGGTTAATATGTAAGAAAGTTTACTGTTATTTGTTATTGGATGTTACAACTCGTCTTTGCAAGATTCCTACTGTTACGAGGACTCTAGCGACGATGCTGGCTTGCAAGCATCGAGCATTGAGCCCGGAGAATTATCTGCGACACGTGGGTTCGGCACGTTCCCAGAGCCCCGTCTGCATGAAGTGGCATAACTAGAACGCCATTGTTCTCGGTGCTTCGAGTGTTAAGTCGGAGATTCTGACGACGCGACACTTCGGACTGCTGAGAGATCTTTCCAGGGCAGGACCTGGCTAGTATATACACGGAGAGACTGGCATGCGAGGGAAGTGTATAGGGCGAGTGACCTCTTGGTGAGCGAAAGTGGTCGACGAGCGCCGGGCTTAGTGTGCGAAGACTTGTGCATCCGGGTCTGTGTCGTGTGTGCGGCGGACGAGTGAGTGGTGCGAGGCAGTGTGGTGGGACAGAGGTGCGCGGTAAGGGACGAGCAGTAGAGCCACTGTCGAGCCGAGCTCCAGTGGGGAGAGTAAATTGTGGACTTAATGAAAGAGTGATTAATTTGTGGGCATACATTTTAAGTGTTGTACTTTAATTACTAGTGGTAATATTAGCCAATAAATGAATTTCTCGTAAATTAATGGGCTGTGCTTTTCAGGACCTGTTTTCCTACTCGTAACTCTACATTTTGTCTTACGTATGCATGTGTGTTTTGACCGCAGCTTTGGTTGTCATCAATTCATTACGTGTCCAAGAGCTGATTTTGGCTTATTTCAGGGAACTAATAAATGTTGGGATAAAACATTCTTTAAATTTGAAAATTTGATTATAGAAGCTAACAAACAACGAGCCAGTTGCGGAAATATAGAAAATGAACTTCTTGTAATTGCCTGTAACGATGTTAGTTTGACAAAAAAAATTTAATTAATGAATATTCACCTTACTTTTATACAAATAGCTGGTAGTTTTAGCGTATATTTAGACATTCAAGCTTTTAAAAAAACGGGCACATAGTTATGTACCCACGCGTGTTAGACGTTATACTTAATTGGCGTAGTAAAAAAACTTTAATTTTGCATGCGAATTAATTACAAAAATAAATTAATAAAATGTTTGGAGTGATATTATACATACGGTTGATAAAGTATGGATTCGATCAAATTAAAAGAATTAATATAAATACTCATTATTCTGTGTTAATATATTTAATATTGCAAATCTATAAATATGTTGTTTCTAATTTATAATTTTAAATTATTTATTAAATAATGTAATAGTTATAAAGCAAATTATACATACAGGAACATAACCTCACAAACATTCTCATGAAAACGGCCAGGAGACTATTAAACCTTCCACAGGCATCCCCTACCAGCGACAATGGAAGTTTACAAGCAACTTTACATTGTTATACATACGGGAATATAACATCACTTATATAAATACACTGGAAAAAGTTTATAAACACAATTTCTATCAGTATATTCACAATAAATGTTTTTGATTGTATGGATAAGTATCAAATTATATGATTTAAAAGCACACACAATTTAATTTTTAACATTTTTTGTATGCAGCATTTTTTTTTCATCCTGTGAAAATTTCGTTGCATGGTGCGTGCGCATCGTAAAAATACTCATTTGTTCATAACGCGTCCAAAGAAGTATAACTTAAAAAAAAAAAGAAGTGTGAATTAATTGTAAGCAAAACATTCGTGTTGTCTTCAAACGTAACTAATCCATAAAAATGTAATTTTCCAACCCGGGGTAGGGGTGGTGGTGGTAAGCTGCAATTTAAGACAACTCACTGAAATAATGTTATGCGTGATTACCAATAAGCAATAAAACTTGTTTTATGCGCAGCTGCAACTGTCAATTTCGACAATATTGTGTTTTCTATCAACCTCCATGCGCATGTGCTGGCAAGAAGGAAGCTATTAATAATTTATCCCAAAATGGCGGATTTTCCAACATCCACAGGACCATAACACTGGAAATTGACACTTTTTTTTAGCTTAACAGAATATTCTTTACTTAGTATCTTATAAATCTTGCGTAGTTCTTAAGACAAATGTTGGAGTGAGTTTTTGGATTTAAGACAGAATCTGTAAACAAAAAAAAAATCGCCAGATTGGAACTTAAGTATGTGTGGTTCTAAGGTACAAGATTGTATGTGCCACACACACATTCACACACGCACATGTATGTTCAGACGTCTTGGCCATAAAACATATCCGGAAGGCATCGCGTCCACGTGTCGCGCTGCGTCGCCGGGGTTGTATCGGGGTATGTGGGGCGCGAGCCGCCAGCTGGAGCGAGTGGCATTTGCGTCGCGGGAGTCCACCCACGTCCCCGCGCGCCGCGCCGAAAGTTCAGCCTGACGTCAGTGGCGCTGTTCAAATACACAGCCCTGCTCTGCCCTCGAGACGACGCGGCAGTTGAATGGCGCCGCTTTTCATTCTTCCTTCCGTTCGGTTTACGTCTGCGCGCGAGCGACGCGTGGGTGGCTGCGGTATGTGGGCTACAGCCTGTTCACCAGCCGCTGACACCCCTGAGGTATTGCCCGTCCGCCGTCATTTGACACTTTAGTCCCCCGCGATCAAGTGGCGCGTGGGTGGCTGCGGGATGTGGGCTACAGGCTGTTCACCAGCAGCTGACACCCCTGAGGTACTGCCCGTCCGCCGTCACTTGACACCTTAGTCCCCCGCGATCAAGCGGCGCGTGGGTGGCTGCGGGATGTGGGATACAGCATGTTCACCAGCCGCTGACACCCCTGAGGTACTGCCCGTCCGCCGTCACTTGACACCTTAGTCCCCCGCGATCAAGCGGCGCGTGGGTGGCTGCGGGATGTGGGCTACAGCATGTTCACCAGCCGCTGACACCCCTGAGGTACTGCCCGTCCGCCGTCACTTGACACCTTAGTCCCCCGCGATCAAGCGGCGCGTGGGTGGCTGCGGGATGTGGGCTACAGCATGTTCACCAGCCGCTGACACCCCTGAGGTACTGCCCGTCCGCCGTCACTTGACACCTTAGTCCCCCGCGATCAAGCGGCGCGTGGGTGGCTGCGGGATGTGGGCTACAGCATGTTCACCAGCCGCTGACACCCCTGAGGTACTGCCCGTCCGCCGTCACTTGACACCTTAGTCCCCCGCGATCAAGCGGCGCGTGGGTGGCTGCGGGATGTGTGCTACAGCATGTTCACCAGCCGCTGACACCCCTGAGGTACTGCCCGTCCGCCGTCACTTGACACCTTAGTCCCCCGCGATCAAGCGGCGCGTGGGTGGCTGCGGGATGTGGGCTACAGCATGTTCACCAGCCGCTGACACCCCTGAGGTACTGCCCGTCCGCCGTCACTTGACACCTTAGTCCCCCGCGATCAAGCGGCGCGTGGGTGGCTGCGGGATGTGGGCTACAGCATGTTCACCAGCCGCTGACACCCCTGAGGTACTGCCCGTCCGCCGTCACTTGACACCTTAGTCCCCCGCGATCAAGCGGCGCGTGGGTGGCTGCGGGATGTGGGCTACAGCATGTTCACCAGCCGCTGACACCCCTGAGGTACTGCCCGTCCGCCGTCACTTGACACCTTAGTCCCCCGCGATCAAGCGGCGCGTGGGTGGCTGCGGGATGTGGGCTACAGCATGTTCACCAGCCGCTGACACCCCTGAGGTACTGCCCGTCCGCCGTCACTTGACACCTTACTGGTTTGTTTTATAGCTATTTTCCACTCCATGCCTTTAGATACCACGCACTTCAAACACACATTGTACAAAAACGTAGGTACACTCCACGCCGCCAGGTTCGCTGACATCTTGTCTCGCGTATTTCTTACCAGTTTCCCATAGGGTCCCTATTGCATTATTTGCATCAACTACTTACTGCATGCCAGCTACTGACAAATCAAAATTCCATTGTGGCAACAGTTCAATTTTATTCAATTTTTGTTCTTTGATGCTATCTGGTGAATCTATGTGGGACCTACCCATAAAGGTGTAGTCAGATATACAATCCGGGAACATTTGTTGATGTTCACGGAGCGCATTATGTTTTAGCTCTCTATTTCATATGTTTCTTTGTTCTTCAAAATCGATTGATTTTGTCGGTTGATGAGAGTGAAAACAAATGAATTTAGTTCTTCATAATTTCTGTTTATATTTTCTTTTTGATATTGGTAAAAATAATATTTATATATGTATTTTTTACCCACGATGATATGTAATTAAAACAAGATAAAACGTATACTTTTTTTTTGAAATGACATGTGAATTCCATTTATCGCATAATTAAATAAACTTTTCACCAACGCTTTGACATATTGCAGTTCTTGCTGTTTGAATTTAGCACATCTGCGCTTTCATGTTTCGGTGACGCTGATTTTTTTCTTGATATGCTAATGTGCAAAATATTCAACTGAGGATGTTTTCCTAGATAATGAACGAACATGTTAACATACTCATGAAAACAGCCGCCAAACCTGATAGATATTAACGGAAATTAATCCTCGACATAGTGGATTTTTAAAAATATTTTGTGGCAGTTTGCAGTAGCTGATTTTTTTACATTCTTGCGGTTCGAAGAAAGCATCAGTAATTATTTTTGACACATACCCAAATCACTGGAAGAAAAAAAAAAGAAATAACAGATTATCTAGCGTGGGCGGCAACAATAACAATGGTGAAAAAATAACGATGATGTAGTTAATAATCATGATGAATATTGTCATATTTCGTTATAATTAAGCTTCGCTATGAAATTTGTTTGTGACGTTAAATTAATGGAAGGTACTACAACATTGTACGTAAAATTTATCATACAAATGCATGGTTTATTTGCTTTGTCTATTAATTTTTCTAAACAATTGTAGGGGTGATGTCATGGATTCACGGCAAATATTTTTCTCAGTTTACAAGTTAATAACTTATTTTCATGTTTAGTATGTTGCTTTGTGCCTTGTCGAGCCTTAAAATAAAGCCTCTTTACTGCAAACTGCGGCAGTATCTATTAAAATTTCAAGTTTACGGAAATCATCGGTACTTACTTATTCACGAAATATGTATAATTTTACTTAAGAGTTTAAAAATATAAATATTTCTGTCGAATAACGGTAAAATATCTCGGTAATTAAACCGTATCAGGTTCTGGACTTCGTAAATAAAACTTTTACACGAACATGCCTGTTGCAAAAAGTTTCTTAGTTAAATGTGGAAGTTTCTTCCTCGAATTTAGTTTTACAAGTTTCATTTATATGTTTCTTGGTACTTTTCGGTTGTTACTTTTTATACCTAAGTATAAAAACAGATCCACTATGAGTGGGTTGCTGTTATTTTTTTATATATTTTATTAAGTTGCAATCGCTCTACAATTAAGTGTTCTATAGTAACTCACACTGAAAATGGCGCAGTAGCATGATAGCCAAAATACAAGTTCTTTTCTCGTACTAACGAACTAGTATTACCTTACAAGTACCACAATCCTCGTAGCTCGTATTGTATTCGTAATATAGTGTGTCTCATATATGTACGGCTAAGTTATAATGCAAACAAACTAAAAAAAAGTAATTTTCTTGTACTAATGAACTAGTATTACCTTACAAGTACTACAAGCCTCATAGCTCCTATTGTATTTGCAACATAGTGTTTGTCATATATGTAGGGATAAGTTATAAACCAAACTTAAATCACAACCAGTTCTAAATGTTGTAGAAAAGTGATAGGTAATTAATCATACTGCCACTAAGTGTCCCGTGCGAGTAGGGAATCCACGAGAATCAAGGCTTGGCCTCGTCCACCTTGAATAATTTTTTTTGCTGCTAATTCTGGGATAAATTTGACAAATCTTTTAAAATCAATCATGTGACTACGAGGGGTAACAAATAAAAACCGGGATCATAATGTTGTGCATCATATACTGTGAAGCACCAGCTTTCGCCGCTAGCTGTTGTAGCACCTCTGCTGAGTCAGGCTGCGTATAAGTTGGGCGTGAAAACATCCAGCTTTGTGGAATTCCGGCGATATACTCCTGCATCATGACGACGCTCCCGCGCACACGGCTCTCTTGTGTTCGCGAGTTTCGGGCTCCAACGAAGACCCACGCGCCCTATTCGCAAGATTGGGCTCCCTCGTACTTCTTCCTGTTCCCTAGGATGAAAAGGGACTTGAAAAGAAAGCGTTTCGTCGATGTCGATGGCGTAAAACGCAATGTCACGGTAAGTGGTATCGAAGAAGACGATTTTGAAAAGTGCTTCCAACAATGGAATCGACATTTGGACACGTGCATTAGTACTAATGTAGAGTACTTTGAAGACGAGTACTTTGTAGGAGAATATTTTGTAGGAGAATATTTTGTAGGGGAGTATTTTGTAGGAGAGTATTTTGTAGGAGAGTATTTTGTAGGAGAGTATTTTGTAGGAGAGTATTTTGTAGGAGAGTATTTTGTAGGAGAGTAATTTGAAGGGGAGTAATTTTGAAGGGGAGTAATTTTGAAGGGGAGTAATTTTGAAGGGGAGTAATTTTGAAGGGGAGTGATTTTGAAGGGGAGTGATTTTGAAGGGGAGTGATTTTGAAGGGGAGTGATTTTGAAGGGGAGTGATTTTGAAGGGGAGTGATTTTGAAGGGGAGTGATTTTGAAGGAGAATACAGTTGTATTTGTAAAATTAAAGTATGTGTTTTTTATGAAGAACTTGCTGTTATTTCTTGGTACCGCATCGAATATAGAAGTAATAAAGACCCCAGAGTTTTGCGGTCTTTGGTAATGTTGTATGGATTTAGGTATGTTGTATGGATTATCATTTATATTATTTGTATGAACGAAAAATACAAAATACCTTATACACTTAGTACCAACAGAAACACCTACAATACTAATACAGTGAAGACCACGCCACAATTATTATTCAAACATCTCCCGCCGTAAAAAAAAAAAAAGTTGTCTTGACTTGTTAAATAAAACCAGCTGAACGCCATATTTCGTGCACAGATCAATGATGGAAATGCCTATAAGTGCCTTATGAGCCATCCTAAACGTGCGACAGAACCACAGTACTTTCGAAATTATTTGTTGTAAGCCATGAAATTGGCACGGGAGAAGCATACTGCGGTAGACAAATACAAATGTTGAGCCATTTTGATTTTTTTTTTTTTCATGTTTTTGTTCATTAATATAATAAATAAATGATAATCCATACAACATTACCCAATACATTACGATCGCCATACTGTAAAGAGCATTTTTTTTTTTTCAGTCGTTGCCTGGCAACGGTCCGATTTGTATGGCCTCACTTTTGCTAGTGCGTGTTTGAGCCATAAATATTTTACTGCGTAGTTACAGGCGCTGTTTACTTCATACCTAAGTTATGGTTTTCGTACGAAGAAGCTAATGTCAAAAAAAAGTGCCTTCTTAAATCGTATCAAATCATCGATTCTTGTGCGTTTTCCGTTTGTTTTCGCATGACAACATGGTCTGGTGGCGGGTGGCGCTGCCAAGCGACCACTCCGGGAAGCTTCGAGCACGCTGCCCCTGCGCTCTGGCGGTGCGCTCGTGAACGAAACTGCCGCTGGCGCACCCTTTCTGCCCCGGGTTTCTCCCCTAAACGTACCATCTCCTAGCTCTTTCTCCTGCTTTGCTTCTCTTTCTGCCCTCATAGGGATGGCAAAAGATTTTCCACATATCGATTCATAGGTCTTTCGATACATAGTTTTGAATTTTATCGTTGTTGATAAAATAATGTCTCGAAAATATCTATGTTCTCGATGTAACGGGTTATAGAAATAACCAAAATTTTTACCCTTTTCTACTTAAAAAAATTTATTAAGTACCTGTAATATCGAGTGCTTGATGAATCTAAGATTTTATATTGATATTACAATTTTGTCTCTTACCATTAAAAGTATACTACTGAATCATTTTTCGTTATTTTATTATTCTCATTGCCTATCATGAAGTATTAATCTGTAATGGTGTACAATCTTCGTGGAATTATTTTGTTCTATAAATCGCGTAAAATATATTATTTAAATTCAAAACCACCATCAAGGAAAAATTGGCGTTAAAAATTTACCGACATCAAAGTATATGTGTGTGTGTGTGTGTATGTGTGTGTAGGTGTATGTGTATATATATATATATATCCTTACTTATTATACTTATATACTTATATACTTATTATACTTATAATATTATAAGTGCGAAAGTAACTCTGTCTGTTTGTTACCTTTTCCCGGCTGAACGGCTCGTAATGAAATTTGGCAAGGAGATAGATTATATCCTGGGAATGGACATAGGCTATCTTTTGTCTAAAAAAAATAAATTTTAATTTGGTTAAAAAAAGATATCTTAATTTTATGTAATGTGTGTCATAGATATACAAACTGTTAGTGTCATTCCTCTATGTCTGCCGAGCAATAGCTTTCAAGCCATTACGTTACGTTTTGCTATTGTAAGGAACTAAGTAGAGAGTAAGAAAAAAATAAAGATCTTTACAGTTTGTAGTGTCGCCATATTTGTTTCAATTTTCAATACCGTTTTTGTATATTACAATTTAAATTGCAGACAAAGATCATGTTTCATAGACACATAAATAGTGAGTGTGTGTCATTTCTTTATGTCCACGAGGTCTCGCCGCGTCAATTTTCTCCTTGGGGCGAACCCGTCCGCTTAATTAAATAAACAGCTTTTATCGTTGAATGATTTCATGATTTATTTCATGAAAATCAGCTCTCATAAAAAAGTTAGTTTTATAGATATTCAATAGGTCTCTCTCTCTCTCTCGCTCTCTCGCTCTCTCTCGCTCTCTCTCGCTCTCTCTCTCGCTCTCTCTCGCTCTCTCTCTCGCTCTCTCTCTCGCGCTCTCTCTCTCGCGCTCTCTCTCTCGCGCTCTCTCTCTCGCGCTCTCTCTCTCGCGCTCTCTCTCTCGCGCTCTCTCTCTCGCGCTCTCTCTCTCGCGCTCTCTCTCTCGCGCTCTCTCTCTCGCGCTCTCTCTCTCGCGCTCTCTCTCTCGCGCTCTCTCTCTCGCGCTCTCTCTCTCGCGCTCTCTCTCTCGCGCTCTCTCTCTCGCGCTCTCTCTCTCGCTCTCTCTCTCGCGCTCTCTCTCTCTCGCGCTCTCTCTCTCTCGCGCTCTCTCTCTCTCGCGCTCTCTCTCTCGCGCTCTCTCTCTCGCGCTCTCTCTCTCGCTCTCTCTCGCGCTCTCTCTCTCGCGCTCTCTCTCTCGCGCTCTCTCTCTCGCGCTCTCTCTCTCTCGCTCTCTCTCGCGCTCTCTCTCTCGCGCTCTCTCTCTCGCGCTCTCTCTCGCGCTCTCTCTCTCGCGCTCTCTCTCTCGCGCTCTCTCTCTCGCGCTCTCTCTCTCGCGCTCTCTCTCTCGCGCTCTCTCTCTCGCGCTCTCTCTCTCGCTCTCTCTCTCTCGCGCTCTCTCTCGCGCTCTCTCTCTCGCGCTCTCTCTCTCGCTCTCTCTCTCTCGCGCTCTCTCTCGCGCTCTCTCTCTCGCGCTCTCTCTCGCGCTCTCTCTCTCGCGCTCTCTCTCGCGCTCTCTCTCTCGCGCTCTCTCTCTCGCTCTCTCTCTCTCGCGCTCTCTCTCGCGCTCTCTCTCTCGCGCTCTCTCTCTCGCGCTCTCTCTCGCGCTCTCTCTCTCGCGCGCGCGCTCTCTCTCTCTGATAATCAATCTATGAATAGTTACAAATTTATTTCCTTTATTTTTTTAATTTGATTTGATACAATATGATTTCACTAAAATAAATTTCTACCCCTTCCTATTTTCATTTCCACATTACGAAGTTTCACTTCTTCCACGCGTAGGGACTCCACGCAATATTTTTGCATGCAATTAAAAACTAGTTTTTAATGATGCCAAAGAAGTATAACTTCTCACACGCACCCATTTTTTTTATTTAATATCTTCTATATACATTTTTTCTCCCTACCTAGGGCACTCATAATTCTTTTAAATTTCACGTGTATGTTTTCAATGTCATTCGAGTTGTACAATTTTTTTTGGTCAAATTGGTCATTACTTATACTTTGTTTCATTTTGGAAACATACGTATTTTAGGTATTATGACAAATAAAAAAATTAGTTTCACTAACATTCTTAGGTTTTTATTGTGTGGATTGTTTCAAGTTTAATATTATGTAGGTACATAAATTCTTAAACTTGTAAATTTCTTCGAAATTTATTAATAGGTTGGTAGGGCCTACTAATATTTTCTATTTGTCAATATTGTTATTTTTTTACAGTACCTACTTATTTGCAAGAAGTTTGGTTTAGTGTTTATTATTTATCTGCTGAGCGTCAAGAGTCTTAGGGCTGCCGAGACCGATGTACAGAAATATTTATCAATTATGTAATATATTGTTGAAAAATTTGAATTTTACTTTTTCAGGAAAGTTGATTTTTTTATTAATTAGAATAGTTACGTGTAATTGCCATCTTCCTTTATTTCATATTAAACATTATGTTTGGTTGAGTGTGAGATAATATTATTTATGTATGTTTTAATTTCATTTAATTTCTTATATATATATATTCATTCTTACCTACCTACTTCTATTAAATTTCAGGCGGATGTTAACATTGTCATTCCAGTTATATAATTTTTTTTGTCAAATTAGTTGTTTTTTATACTTTGTTTCATTTTGGACTATGTTTTTTTTTAATTCAAAGATTTGTGGTGTGTACAGGGAGTGATATCTCTATTAATTTCTATACTCCTTTGGATAAGCGGAATATTGCCACCACAGTTGTACATATATAAACAAATCCTACAAATGTTTTAAACATTATGACAAATAAAAAATAGTTTCACAAAAATCCTTAGTTTTTTTTTTGGTGTGTATAGTTTGAAGTTTAATATTATGAACGTAAATTCTTAAACATACAGTTATTTATTTATTTATTTAGATAATTATTCATAGGTAGTTAATAAGCTTTCTATTTGTCAATATTGTTATTATGGTAGATAGGAGTACAGTAAATGCCAAGTTCGAATGTTTAAAAAATTAAAAAAATCTATCTCTTTCGATTTTAAGTGTTACCGAGCCATTCAGGGTCCTCGAACGCCCCGCCCCCCTCTGGGAACAAAGCCCCAAAATTTCGACAATTTCAGGAATTTCAAATATCTATTCTTTCGAGATGGAGTGTTCCAAACCATTCGAGGTCCTGAACATCCATTTTCCGCAAAAGTGAAAGCCCCAAAATTTCGAAATATAAGAATAGATATAATTGGATGTTGGCATGTATGACGTCGATAAACTCTTACACCGTTTGCCCGATCGCCATGAAAGTTGGCACATCGAAGTGTTTTTATCATGGAGAAGGTTTTTATGCTAACCATTTTTTTTGTAACTCGCCGCTAGATGGCGCTGTAGCACATCAACTTCTAAACCTTTCAACCGATCGCCATGGGTAAACAGAAAACCATAGGTCACAGATACACAAACAGTAATTATGTGTAATTTCTTAATGTCCACCACACTGGACATATCGCTATCCATTTTGCTGTAACTCGCGGACAATATATCATCTGGGTACTGCAGCTAGTATATATATATATATATATATATATATATATATATATATATATATGTGTGTGTGTGTGTGTGTGTGTGTGTGTGTGTGTGCATAAAAATTTTATATTACCGCTATATCGATATATAGCGGGATGCGCGTGGACAACTTAATAACGATTCACAGAACTTTATAACAGCAGTAACATTTGATTTTTTTAATCAAATATTTTCAACACAGCTAGGCTTTGAATTCAAATAATCAATAAAAATCAACAAATAGGCTATTAATTTATCCATTTATTTTTTAAAACTGGTCTTGAAAACCATGCTAGCTTGATAAAACACTTGGATAATGGTAGAGGATTCTGTCATTACACTCTTTTGTCACGTAAATTATCTCATACTAGCGGCCCGTCCCGGCTTCGCACGGGTGGACATGATTTTTAAAAATATTTTTACCATTTATTTATATATTTTTGTTGTTTCATTTCTATATTTTTTTAAACACAGTATCACATTATCTATGTGTACTTACAATCCGAATTTGTTCATCGTTTTTTTCTATTAAAGTAACTTAATCTTAAGGGAAACATATTACTTAGTATTTTTTTATTTACATTTTTTCAACATTTTACATAGCCCCCAAGTATTGCTGGACAATGAATTAGCTCAAACTGTTAACCGTCTAGAAATTCTGATAGACACAATCTATCCCGACATCGAAAATCTCACAGAAAGAAATTTCAATTGGCTCTGTTCGAGGGCGATAGTCATCGAGATACGACTCAATAAATGAGATAAATAGAATGATTATGGAAAAAGTACCGGGTGATTTTAAATGTTACAAATCTATTAACACCGTGTGCAACATCGAAGATACAGTGCACCCACAAGAATTTTTAAATTCCCTTTATCCTGCCGGCTGCCACACCACAAACTAAAATTAAAAGGAGGTACTCCCATTATGCTATTGAGAAATTTAAGCCATCCCAGTATGTGTAATGACACAAGACTTTTGATATAGGAATTACGAGACAATGTGATTGTAGCAACAATCACCGGACCCGCGGCCGGACAGCTCGCTCACATTCCGCGAATCCTGATGATTCCGACAGATTTGCCTATAGCCTTTAAAAGGTTACAGTTTCCTGTGAAGATATCGTTTGCCCTTACGATAAATAAATCACAGTGTCAAACTTTTTCGATTGTTGGCATTGACCTAAGAAAAGAGTGCTTCTCTCATGGGCAATTATATGTTGTCCTTTCTCGAGTAGGATCTCCTGAAAATCAATATTTTTTGTTATCACCTACAAATACCACTGCCAACACAGTGTACAGTGAAGCTTTAAGCCGCTAGTAGTGTAGATTATAAAGAGGAAAGAGCCTCGTGTCACGTCAAACGTAAACAAACCTATCGTCCATAGACAACCATAGCGCGCGTCGCGAGCATGGTTGTGCCAGGCGACATTCCGACCTCCATGGCAAAACAATTAAAGCGTTTTAAACAGAAGTATAAATAACATGGTCTATCAACTTTTAAAATTTATAATTTATAGTTGTACATATAGTATCGCAAAGTTTTTTGTAGTTATTGATATTTTCTTTAATATTGTAGGACTTACCTTTGTTCTATCATCAATAGTTTCCGCATCGCATGCGATGTAAGATGTTTTATGGCATTATTTTTACACCTTGGGTTACGTTACTGAAGTTTTAGTAAGGATTTCTTATCTTTTCTGGCAATAAATATAGCCTATGTTACTCAGGGTGAATGTAGCTTTCTAATAGTGAAAAACGTTTTGAAATTGGCTGAGTAGTTTTTGAGTTTATTCATTACAAACATGCACACAAAAATACAAATCTTTCCTCTTTATAATATTAGTGTGATATGAAAGTGCTCAAAAGTAGTACCAGTGGTACCCATTTCCCGACTATCACTTACAAACCATCGTATTATGTTTGTTTACAAACTTTAAAAACTACATGAAGTTGTTTACAAACACTATTAGCAGAACAATAATTGTGGAAGGATGCGTAGAGCATTGGTACTACTTTTGAGAAATGTCAAAGTTGAGAAAGTTACATGGAAGAAAGGGTTTTTGGTGGTAAACAGAAATGTATGTGTTGTGATACGAGGCGCCATGTACACCTTTGCTCTATTGCGTATTCCCTGCGCTGAAAAAAAAAGTGACACACTTAAAACGTTTTGTAGAAATATTTCCATGGTAACAACAAATACAGTTTGGAACTATCTTGTACTAATTACTATATACGTTTCTCCCCATCCCCCCACCTCACCCCTCAATTTTATTCTTTTACACGAGCAAAATATTTTAAAGTCAGTTATTATATCACAGAAATATGAATATTGAGTTAAAAATACTCAAGTCACGACACATAAATAACTTTAAAACGCAAGTTAGAACGACCATAACGTAGAAAATCACAACTTAGAACTGCACAACTTAGGAATATCGTAACGCTGAAACTTCCAAACGCAGAAACAAACATCGTAGCGTAGAACTGTCGCAACAGCTATTGTCGATACTCTATAAAGAGAGTTGCTAGATGATAAGGGCAGACACAAATATACGAGTTCGTCAGGTCCACGAAATCCTGTCTTATGTCAGTAAAATATTTGGAAATCAAATATTTTTTCCCCTTGGTGTGTTTTTGTTAGGATATTTCATTGCCAGCCATTTTCTTTCACATCCCCGCATAGCCCCACTATAACCCCTACCATAGGATGAAGAGGAACTGACGAGGTTCTATAACGGACATGGCATCCCTGGATTCACGCCGTCTACTGCTGTGCCTTTTCTTCCTCTGCCATCGGCACTTGTGTTGCGTTGGGCCTGCGCAAAGCACGAGTGAGGGTGGCGGAGGAGACTCAGTAGGAAAGGGCGAGAGCTAAGGGAATATAGAGAGAAAGTAAGAAGGGAAAAGAGCTGAAATAAACCCAGATATAAATGTGTGCGCTACAGAACTCTGAAAAGGTTGATGTATATGTCTTTGCCATGCGGTACGTGGTAGGTCTGACAAAGAGCGGGGTAATTTTTTTTTGGTGGCTGCGCTATCGGAGAGAAGACTGTATTGGCGAATTTCTAAGTCTGCAGTTTTTCCGTCTGCCGATTCTAGCCAAGAAAATAGGTCGCATCGATTAAGCTGGATTGCTGTAGTTGGTGCCTTTATTTCGTGTTTCAAACTGACAGGAAACCAGAGCTTTTACTCCACTGCACTGCATTATTTTATTGTAGTTATGCTTTAGAAGTTCTTTGAATTGTTCTTGCAATGAGAAGGATTTTTTTTTCATACCGTGTGACGTGCAGTGGACGTATGTCCAAAAAGAAACATCTTAAATTATGCTTTAAAAGGCCTATTTTTTTGTTTCAGTATTTCCCCCTCCCTCCTTAATTTTTATCTTAAGATGGACTAGGCCCGACATCTATATTTGTCCATTTCCTTGGAATAATTGTAATTTTAAACTAATTTTCCCATTTTTTTTTTTGGCATGTCAAGGCATAAATCATGTCTCCCAGACCTTGTATACCTTGTTACAACATCATACTAACAAGCTCTAATCTATGTATAAGCGCCGCGAGGAAATAACTTATTCCCCGCGGGCGACTACAATTATGATAATCACACCAGTTCACAAGTGTTGACTTCATATGTTTTCAGTACCTATGTAAATCATCTGAAAAAAAATAGCTGTATTGAAGACTAAAAACAGTGATTTAAAAAACTTTAAATCAATACCGTTATTATACCAGGGTGGCCACTCACCGGGAAAACCGGGATTTATCAGGGAAATCACGTTGATCGGGAACTATCAGGGAAATGTCAGGGAATTTTTTTAATAACCGGGAATTTTTTGTGTCATGTATATTTCCGCAGAGCTGCCAACCATTACGGATATTCCGTAATTATTACAGATTTAACACAGAATTACGGAATTACGGAACATCGCTGGTTTATAACGGAAACGAGGCTTTGTGCTGCATGGTAACGGAAAAAAATTCCTTTCGAATACATCACGTGGTTGCGCAGATAATGGAACTAATAAATGTGCGCATTTAGCCTACTGTCGAAATAAGTAGATTAATTCTTGTGTTTTGTAATAGAAATGGTACGGTATTACGTCCGTTGTACGATACAACTAGTACATATTCTCGGAATTTTCGTTTGTTAGCTACTTACATCACGATAATTTTTGTACGGTACTTTGGCTAACCTGTGTTGTGTTAATTACTTTCTTGAAAGCTATTTTTTTCATCAAAGTGTTTTTGTCGTGTCTACAGACGTGAAATCTTTTTATGTTCGATAATGTTGTGTTATTCAGTGCCGGTTGTAGAAATGAAGCGTGTGGCAGAACAATGTGTATCTGGGGCAAAAAAAAAAAAAAAAAAGAACGTTATTCTTCAGAACTTTCGACCAAACTATTCAAAAGAATGGCCATGATTGTCATCTTCAAATGTTTTGGAACGCCACGCGTTTTTTAATGTATGCACGTGTGACTTTTCGATTGCACATGGTGGAAGGGATGACTAGACGGCATATTGAATCAAAGAAACATGCAGAACATTTTAAAGCCGTGACGAGCAATAAATCTATATCGTCGTTTTTTAGCTACATATGAAGAAACTAAAGTAACAAACGCAGAGTTATTGTTTACAAGTTTTTTGGTAGAACACAATTTACCGATAGCAGTAGCCGATCATTCGGGTAATTTGTATAGAGCTATGTTTCCGGACTCAAAAATTGCACAGAAATACAGCTGTGCGAGAACAAAAACATCTGCCTTAGTGGAGTATATGGCTGGTGAAACTAAATTGAAACTGTTGAATCTTCAGTAAGTTGACCATTTGCTTTAGCTACAGATGGGAGTAGGTACTGATTGTAATGCAGTGAAGATTTAGCCATTAGTTGTTTCATTTTTAAATCAAACACAAGGTAAAATTTGCACTGTACTGTTATCCCTTGTTGAGAGTACTAAGACAGAATATTTCACAACTAGAAATGTTACAATTCAAAAATGAATGTAAGAACAGTTATCAAATGATGTGTGAAAAAATGTTTGAGCGCTCGCCACTGAAATACCCCATTACTAGGGACAGAAAAAATTCGCGGGTTCAATGACCTGTAGGATGAACTCCATAGTTCTGCGTACTCTCGGTCAAATGCCACCCACTCATTGGCTGCTGTCTTGTGAGACGTCCCAACGTAGCTGCCTGAGATTCGATAAAGCTTTGGTCGGGTGTTTCTCATTGGCCCAGAGTCATCCAGGTGAGTAGTGAGCCAATAGCAGAGACAGCACTGAGATATAACTATTTGTATTTTAGCCTATCGCGAAATGAATCCGCGAATTTTTCCGGTCTCTAGACATAAAACAAAACACAGACTGCAGGTCATTGAAAGGGACGCTATAATGTAAAGTGACATATTTAAAATGTATTATGTTATTTAACGAACTTCCGTATGTATATAATGAAAATACAGCAGGGTGCTAAAATGTGAGTAATCTTCTATAATATTGTATTATTTCATCAAAAGTATGTTTTTTTTGTAATTGTAAATATCAGGGAAATTTTGAATTTTTAATCAGGGAAATCAGGGAAATCAGGGAAAAATCAGGGAATATTTTTGGTGACTGTGAGTGGCCACCAATACTTATCAACAAGTAGGTATAATCTGAAAGTTATTGACTCATACTATCACTTTAGTAACGTACTCAATAATTATAATCTACCCAGGCTACGTGGTCAGTTTGAAAACAAAACACGTGATAGTTGTCATAGGCTCAATTAATGTTTGCATTTCGCATCATAAGGAAAAATATTGCCCGTTGTAATGTCATAAAAATCAAACCCGCTTTTTCATCTACTTACAATACGTGCTTATTCAAACAATTCACTAGCATTTTTTTCCCCCTTTTTAGTAAGATTTCTGTTAACTGGGGTTGAAACGCCCCGGCACGAGCGACTAGCACCCCCGCGCTACCACGCCCGTAATGCCTCAGCGGGCAGATCGATTATGCTGCACTCTTAACAAATATAACATTTTAAATCTTAAGAAATATGCAAAACAGTTTTTTTTTTTCATGGAGGACCCTTCATGGTTATGTCATTTGTGTTTTTCATAGGCCAACAAGTCACGACGTAGAGCAGTCATAACTTCGATTTATATATAAAAAAATTTAAATGATCATAAATTAAGACACATAAACTAGAACCGTTATTACTTATAAATATAAAGCTTAGAAACACATGTTAGAACTTATTATTATCATGAAACCTATAGTCATTATAACATTTTTAAACATAAAAGTATAACTGGAATAAGTTCGAACAATTTATTTCGTGTGGTTTTTCAAGTTATGTGTTATGTGTTGGGTATCTCTAAGTCGTGTATCTCTTAAGTCGCGTGTTTCTAACTAAAAGCAATGTCAGAACCCCTGTCAGCCACATGTACTTGTGCCGCTGTTGCATGGCGCTATTCGCGGCCTGTCTTATTTACCACTCTTTATTTATGGAATACTGTGATAAATGCCTTATTATTTCGAAGGAAGACACCCGTGCGAAATAAAACTTTGGCTTTCAAATTTATTAATACCTTTTTTTTTAAGTCATAAGTTAAGTTGGCTCATTTGGCTAGGCGTGTGGTTTGTAACTGCGTTAAGAGTGAAGAATTGTTTGTGTTGTTCCGGTCGACATTGCAGTTACCTGCCAAGGGCAGCGTTTGCCTAGTGAGGTTCTGTGTTGTTCTTTGCCTTTGTTTCTCCTTGTCTGGGTAGGGCTTGCCAATAATTAACTCAATGCCAGATTTTTGTCGTGTGTTATCGTATCTAATGACCCGCTGTGGACGAGCCGTACATCTCTACTGAACCATTTAGTAGAAAATATAAATAATTTCATAACAAAAAAAAGTATATGCGCTGACAACCTAAATTTTTTATATGTTTATTGTTTATGCAGTACCTACGTGAACACATAATTTTCACGCCTTGTTTATCTTTTATGAACCATAGTGTACAAAATGGATTGGCCAAGATGTTTATTGGTTAATCAAAGTTTCATGGATTAGAATTCCTGCCAGGTCAGACTTTACTATAAACCTTAAATAATCATTAGGATATATAATTTACAGCCATTAAAATGTGAACATACACATTATCAGGGGTATACATATATGCTTCATAAACTAAACATATAAAAAGAAAAAAATTCAAAATTTAAAATTAACGTAAATTTCTTATTACAATTACAATATACACGTTTATGGGGGGGGGGGGGGGAGAGTAGTAAATGTAGACAATGTTTCCATACACATTGACGAAATGTTATAAATGTTACTTCAGGAGGAGGGTGTGTGTAATTGTTTGTGATTGTTCGAGATTGTGTGTGATTTTTTGCGTGATTGTGTGAGATTGTGTGTGGGTGGGAGAAACAGGAGTGATGCCATTTTGCCCGTATCTTCAAAGTGCGCCAGGGAGTTAAATTTCCCAGCAGACCGGAGCGTGACGCCGCGTCGCGGGGTTGCCTTGTGTAAGATGGCCCACGCAACGCCCGTAGCCACGATTGAGCTCGACTTTAGAGCCCTAGATTCATTGACCTCCAATAAGATCCGAACCTATCTGAAGTTCGCCGCTCACTCATGAGATTTTGCGGTAAAAAAACAATTGGCCTGAATTCATACTTTTTAACGGTTTTTAATTTTTTTAATATCTCTGACCTAACCAAACCAATCTTGAATTAGAAATACGATTACATAAACGTGAAATTCTTACGCTCCCGAGGGAAAAATAAAGAAAAAATGACGATAATTTTAATAAATTATCAACGATTTACCATATTATGTGTAGATCCAACCTAGCCAAACATTTATTTTATTTACGGCCATATAGACGTGCGAAAATCTTACCTCTCGAATTTTTCGTGAGAATTTTATTTATACAACAGATCTAACCGAACCTACATTTCAGTGTGACAGCAGGGAAAAAATTCTGAAGATGCACGAACGCAAATTATTCGGGTGTCTGACTCGAGGCTAGTGAATAGCAGGTTTATCTCCACCCCCGCGCATGTGTCTCTGTCGCCACTCACTTCATCATCCCCCTGTCTCTCTCTCTTTCTCTCCAGGCCGTATCGCGTGCCGGCTCCGGGCGGAGCAGTCATGAAAGAGGAGATTGGAATATGCAAGCGTGATGAGGTCCGTTCTCTTCCCTCGCCTGCTTGCGAGAGCGTTCTTGCCCGCTTGCCGCCTGTCGCACTCTGGCCCTCGCCTTTTCCCTCCCCTGCAAACACGGCTCCTTTTGTGCAGCCAACTTTCCGAGGGGCAAAAAAAGAAACAGGAGTGATGCCATTTTTATCGCTCGTTGTTACTTGGTTTTTGTGCGTCGCGTCGCGCTCGAGTTTAATCTCGGCTTGCGGTATGAAAGAGCTCCTGCCCTCGCACTCTCCGAGTGCAGGGAGGCTGTGTGGCTGACGTCTCGCAGGCCGTGGTCTCAGGCCGGTTCGGCCAGCAACTATGGAAACATTTGCGAGTTTCACCTTGACATACGCTTAGTCGGACTTTATTACTAATGTATTTTTGCTTGCCGTTCTCTAAAAAAAAGGTTGTCTGTAAAGTCGGTTTACGGACGATAGTTTAACGTGACAACGTCATAACAAAACATTCATGAAATGATTGCATACTTTTATGAATAAAATGGAATCATTTTTATTGAATTATCACTATTTTGTATGGATACAAAGAAGGAGTGAAATGATATCTACAATTAATTTGATAAATTTACTTTTATTTGCAGTCATTAATTCAAATATGTTTATTACTTTAACTAAGAGATTATTTTAACTATAACTTTTATACATGTTTGCTATTTAACTTCTTCCAATCTGTGTTAAGGATAGGACGATGATAGGAAAAGTAGGAAATGAATTGGAGTGTATCAAGTTTAATGTGCCTCGAAAAAGTCAAATCGATGGTTTTTCAAATCGAGTGGAAGAGAGATAGATGCGGCGTAAGCGTACAATGAGCGTAACGGGACACAGAGTATCGGGACAATGTGCGTAACGGGACACTTTTTCGTGCGTGCAGCCGGCGTTCATCGATTTATTACACGTCACGTCAAAATTGCTTCGTCGAATAACGATGATTGGAGTAAAGGTTTAATAAGTTCTTAGACGTTACTTTCCCGTCCAGTAAATTAATTTGGCTGTATTTCGTGTCATTTGTTTTTGTTGCATCTCTATCAGGAAAACAAAAACAGTTTATACAACAAGATTGGGTTTCCACCAGATAAGAGATATAACAAACTTATGGCTGATGGTAGATCGTGAATAGCACGTAGTTGTAGTTTTCGCAGTAGGAGGCCAGAATGCTTACGGGGGGCGGTGGAAGATGATGTGCTTCTTTTTTGCTTAACGTAACCAAAACTGTGTTCTGTAGGAGTAGTCCGGGTTAGGTAGGGACCTAGGTGCGTCTCAGGTCGAAGCCTAGTCATGCTGGGAATTAGCCATGCAGGGAGAGGGCCGCATGCATTGTGTGCTTTGCGCGAGGATTGGCCAGCCATGGCAGCGATTTAATTTATGACTAGAGACCCGTGAATTTCGCGGATTCATTTCGTGTTATGCTAAAATTCAAATAATTATACCTTAGTGCTGCTTCTGTCATTGGTTCACTGTTGATCTGGAGGACTGAGGGCCAATTAGAGACCCTCACCCATAGAAGTGTCGAATCACAGGCCACCCAGTCGAGACGACTCACAAGTCAGCAGCCAGTGAACAGTTGGCATTTGCCCGAGTGTGTAGAGGATATTGGAGTCTATCCTGGAGGTCATTGAACCCGCGAAATTCACGGGTCTCTATTTATGACTAACTACCCTATCTTAAATCTACAAGAAAACTGTGATAAGTTGGGCCCAGGTCAGAACCTGCATAGACACAGGCATACGGGGTGCAATATATATGTACGAGAATGCAGGCTACAGAGGATGGTGTGGCTGAAGACTGTCAGAGTAGAGTCGACCGTGCAGGGATCGGGACACTTGAACGCGAGGTCCGCTCTCACATTTTATTCACATGTGTATTTTGCTGACCAGAGACGCTGGCGCCCCTGGCGGTGGGAGGCTTACCCGGGTCCCAGCAGCTCCGAGAAGCTAGAGAAGGGTCGTAAAAGGGAGGGGGGGGGGGCAGAAGTGCGAGGCTACCCGGTGACGCGGTTGGCGGAAATACTCGCGGCGCGCCGCGGTCAGGGCGCAGGGCCGCGGACAATGGGAGGGATGAGCCCGGCGGCGCACTTGGCGAGAGTGAAGGGGGCGGTCAGTATTTACGGCCCTCGTGGAGGGGGGGGGGGACCTTGGCGGGGAGATGTTGATTATCGCGCGGGGACCCCGGGCGCCGCGCCAACTTGGTCAGCGGGCAGCGCCGCGCCCCGCAGTGTGTCTCTCGGCGGCCCCACCCTGCTGCCTCAGGGCTGTCTGGCGAGCTCGTCTTACACAGCGCGATCCGTGTTCAGTGTTGTCTTGTGGCCCTGGGGGGGATATCCATTCCTGAGCCCACATTGTAGAAAAACTTCACGTCTTGCTAATTTTTTGTTGTTGTGATTTTTCGTTATACAGAATTTTCAAAGATTTGTTCGTCAAGAATGGAAAATGTTTACACGAAATCCGTCAGTTAATGCATGGTTGAGAAAGTTCCACTCTAAAAATAAATTATAAAGTAAAATAAAATCGTGCCCATACCTTGACCACTAGTACTCATGCGTCTTTAACGTCGCTTCAATGCGAACCCTGAGGCAGAAAATCGTTCATTTTATTTTAACTCCCATTTACATTAAAACATATATATATATTAGCTATTTATAACTGCTTTATTTTATCCGAATGCCAAGCCCGAACAATAAAATTTAAAAACTGCTTTTATAAGTACTAGCTGAAGTACCCGGCGTTGCCCGGGCTGAACACATGTTGAAAGGGATATTGCTTGTGGAAATCGGATGTATACATTAATTTTCATCGTATTTTAAATGTCAAGTTTGCAAAACATTTTCTGGTAGTAACAAAATTTTGCTGGAATGAAATGTAGACAGATATTTCCTTTTACTTTAAAAGTCAATTGTGTAAATCTTAAGTACAGTAGTGTCTCGCTAATCCGGACCCCGCTAATCAGACATCCGGTTAATCCGGACGGATCTAAAAATAAATAAATGATGAAAAAGAATGCCGTGACAAAGGAAAATAAGAAAATACATTTCTCTTGCCCTCAGTTGCCGGGAGTCTTACCGCTAGTTTTACGCTCATCGTCTGTTTTCCAAGAAGTGACTCGCTCTATACCTGCGAGTTGTTTTGTTTTGTTCCCTTCAGTCGATGGTTACTCGTTCTGGTGATAGGTGCTTGTGGCAGTTATTTTTATTCAGTGTGAGTGTTGTATTGTGTGCACTTATTAACAGCAACGTAATGACTACTAAACGTAAGAAAGTGACTGTAACAATGGAGCAAAAACACCAAGCCTTATTTCGTATTGATGCGGGTGAATCATCAACTAAAATCTGTTTCTGACTGGAAAAAATTCGGAAAGAAATTGAAGATTTTTGTGCCAAAATGGTGAGTAAGGACAGTCTGGGTAACATAAGCACGTTAAAAAAAAAAAATGAAACTTTGGACGAGGTTTTGTACATTTGGTTTTGCCAACAACGTGAACAAGGCGTTCCGCTGTCGGGCGTAACATTACAAGCGTTCGCACTCAAACTCAACGAAAAATTAAAAGGTGACCCTGATTTTACTGCCAGTGTAGGATTGTTATCTCGTTGGAAAGATCGACACTGTGTTCGTAAACTTAGTGTAAGTGGTGAAATTTTGTCAGGTGACAATAGTGCAAGTGAAGACTTTAAAGTAAATTTTGAAAAGTTTGTTAAATATGAAAATTTAGAGCCTTGCCAAGTGTTTAACGCTTACGAAACGGGATTAAATTACAAAATGCTTCCAAAAAAACATTAGCATCAAAATTGGATTCTGTAGCCAAAGGTCATAAGGTAAAAAAATAGAAAGAGTAAGTTTGCTTCCTTGTAGTAATGCTTCTGGCAACTTGAAAATTCCACTTTTGGTTATAGGCAAATCGTCTAAACCTAGGGCCCTTAAAAATCTTAATTGAAATGCTCTTCCAGCCCAGTACACTTCACAAAAATCGGCATGGATGGACGGAAAAATTTTTAAAGCTTGGTTTTTTGAAACATTTGTTCCTAAAACAAAAATAAGTTTTTGAGACAAAAACCGCCCATAAAAATCTGTGCTGTTAATTGATAATGCAACATGCCACCCGAGTGAAGAAGAATTGCGAGATGGTGAAATTTCTTTAAAATTTCTGCCACCAAACGTGACTGATCATATTAAAAAAGTGACAATGAAGAGTGTCATTTACTTGGCTGCAGAAGCATGGGAAGAAATTAAGCCGTCAACTCTTCAAAAAAGCTGGAAAAATTTGTGGCCAAGCATTTCACAGGAAAAACAGGGACAAGACGAAACTCAACCAACTTCAACTAACTTTGATTTTGTACATGTTTTTCAACAGTTGGAGGGTTGTGCCAACATAGAGGAGAATGACATCAGAATGGATTAACAGTGACAGCGGTATTGGTTATCAAATGTTAAGTGAAGATGAAATCGTGGAGGCGAGCATTGCAAACACGGTAACTGAAATAGACATTTCGGAAGATGACGATGGAGGTACGGAGAAATCAGCTAGCCCAACTCATGGCGAAGCGACTACAATGCTGGAGGGGTTGCTGAGTTACTTTTAGAAGCAAAGCGACACATCGTCTGCTGAGTTACTGACCTTGAGGCGCCTACGAGATCGCACGGCAAAACGACGGTCATCTTCATTAAAACAAAAAGAATGTCACAGACTTTTTCGGGTAAATTGTAATTGTTTTTAACCTTTAATTGTTTTATGCTTTTTAATTATATGTAGGTATGTACAATACATATTATTGTTTTATATTCATATATAGGGGAGAGTAGGGTATAACGGGGTACTTAGTATAAATCGCTTTAATTTATTGTTTTAATATTGCTGTATCTGTCTGAAAACATCAGCATGCGTAGATTAGAATGTGAGTTTAATTCTGCAACTAGTACCGTGTCTTCTGAAATATTATTCTTGCAGAGATATTTATTTATTTGAATGTATGCACACTACCCTGTTTTACCCAACTGGTTGGGTAAAACGGGGTACAGAAAGCAGATTTTTAAAATGATTTTACATGTGCACTATAAAAAATTCTGAACAACATGTAGTATGACAAATAAATACAAATGTCAGTAAAAATATGAGAATTTAAAAAAAAATCAATTATAAGCCTTCACCTTACATTTTCCTCTGTATTTGCAGTAAAACTTCACAAAAACATTGGTTTGCGGAAAATCACAAACATTGTTTGAACAACAATAACACAACACTGTTAATTTTGAGGAAGTGGTTAGTCTAAAAGCATAATATTACTATGTATAATACAAACTTGCATATGCGGTGAACCCAAATATCTGACAAAACATATGATTGTTTAATTAGCCTAATATGGCATAGTAGGCCCATCAGAACACAAAATAAGGCCAGAGTCTTTATTCCAAACTGGCAGAAATCACATTCAAATGGCCTACAGTCATCTGTGTCTACACCAGCACATCCTTCATGGCTCCAAGAATGACACTTTAATCATTGCACCCAACTTTCGGCTGATTTTGAAGTGGAGAACTGTTCAGCGCAATAAATGCAAGGAACGTCATCATCATCAGACACACGCATAGTTACTGTTGTTATGGATTTGTTGCTGTCTTCTTTATTCTTATGTGTTTTAGAACTGTTTTGAGATTTAGACACACCAGCATTTTTCCTTTTTAAAGATTTTGGTGAAGCTGACTGAATAATAATTAGTTCGTTCTTATATGGCGAGTCGGTCAGCACAGCTGCCTTGCCACGTCGTCGTCCTCTTCCTTCTGCAGGATTCCTTTTGACATGGGAAATCGGCATCACTGTAGTCGGTGGAATTGTGAAGCTACTGTTTGATGAAGCATTTCGATTGTTTTTATCAGATAGGCCTAAACGAGATTCAGTTGGTGAAGATACCAAACCAGATGTCCCAGGAATATTACCAACACTGACATTTCCATGGGACTCTGAAGGCATTGTGTAAGCTCGATCAGTTGTTGCAGCAGTCACTGGAATATCACCTACACTGTCATTTCCACTCGGTTTTGAAGGCCTGGAGTTAGCTCGGTCAGTTGTTGCAGCAGTCAGTGGAATATCACCGACAGTGTCATTTCCACTCGGTTCTGAAGGCCTGGAGTTAGCTCGGTCAGTTGTTGCCGCTGGCTAAAACATCCAATCTGGGAAGATACTTGCATCAAGGGGAAATATTCCAGTTCTTCTGAAACCATTTACCGCAGTTTCCATAGAAGCGGCCTTCGTAAATGCAGCGCCATAGAGTTTCCCGATCTGGTTAATTGTAATGGGACGTCCAGGATGTAAACGAACCCATTTCCTTGCTTCATCACTATAATACTGCATCAATGGGGACATGAAGGAAACATCTAAGGGCTGCAACCTATGGGTGCAGTGTGGGGGAAAACACAATAGGACGACATGGTTTTTTCGAGCATGGTTTTTATTTTTAAAAATAGAAAAAAAGATAAAGTCAAATTACAATTTAATTACATGAGCCTACAACATTTTTACGTTTCCAATTTTTTTCCTCACCGATACAAGACTTTTGGTTGACTGTATAAATGTACTGTAGGTAACTCTGTATAACATTTAGTATGCATAACAAAACTGTTTTTAATTTTAAAAGTCATTTGCACAATTGATCGAAAAGATGATTAAAACAGGAAACTGGTTGGACAGAACGAGGTACTACCCCGTTTTACCCATTACCTGTGTACCCTGTTTTACCCTACATGCAGGTTCTCAAGCAAAAAGACAACAGAAAATCTTAACACCCGTCAATTACATCGGTTACTATGGCACAACATAGCAAATATAATACTTTACTTGAATACAACTTACCATAAAATATATCTGCAACCACTGATTAAATATTGTATAGCCAATACACGCTAAACATTTTAGTGAAACATCATAAATTTGTAATTTCCATTATTACGCACGAAAGAATACTGTGCGACACTTCATACTACCTCACTCTAGTGACGACGTATAGAGGAGTAACTTACCAAACGTACACACAGATAGCACCACGTGTACGGAAAATAACAGTGGTACCCCGTTCTACCCAACTACCCTGTTTTACCCAACTCTCCCCTACATAGTTTCTTAAGTACTTTATAATAAAGCACAGTTGATTTTTAAGCATAAAGATTTTTTTTGTTTAGCCTATAAAACTTGTTTTTGATACATTTTAAAGTTGATTACGATTAATCCGTACTTTCGGTGATCTGCACATGGTCCGGTCTGGACAAGTCCGAATTAGCGAGACACTACTGTATTATCAACATTCTTCTTCCACGAGTTGCAAAAGAACGACAGGGTATTTTTCCAAATTCATGTATACAGAACGATTATTGTGGTGTTTTTCAAAATAAGATTTATACAGGAATTTTCATTTTATTTTGAAAGTCAAGTCTGCACAATTTTATTAAATAGAACAAAAATTCTGATTTACGGGGTGGGAAAAAAGGGGGCCAGTTTTATCGAAATCAAATGCAGATGGTCATTTCCCTATAATTTTGGATATCAAATGTGCAAAATTTTGCACAGTAATGCCCTTTTTATGCCTTTAGGTTTAGGCAAGGGGATGGAAATATTTTTCGAAATATAATGGGGTATTTTTTTCTTCTCAGAATTAGATATATAAAACTATTTTCCTCTTATTTTAAATGCTATGTGTGCAAAATTTTGGCAAACGTTTCAAAATTAAGCTTTGACTAGTGTGGAACAGAAATAGGGATAGTTACGTGAAATCAGATGTAGACAATATTTGTATACTATTTTAAATTTAAAGTATGCAAAATTTTATCATGCAATAAGAAATATGCTTTAAGGGTGTTTTTTTTTTAATGTAATGTAGATCCTAGGATATTTTTATTTCTAACCAAATACAGACAGTAATGTCAATTGTGCAACTTTTCATCAGTAAGTAGCAAAATTTTACTTGAAGGATTGGGAAGAGGGTTGATGGTAGCAAAATAATATTTTAAGGTATTGGGAAGGGTTTTAGAGGTTGTTTGGAAATATAATGTAGAGGTGTATGAAGGGTTTCTTTTCCCTCAAAATCAGATGTTTACAATATTTTTCCTCTTATTTTTACAAGTGTGTAGAATTTTATAAAGAAATACCAATATCCTGTTTTAAGGACGTGAACGAGGGATGGGGTTGTTTTTTAAACTTCATGTGGACAGGAAGATAGGTAGGCTATTTTTAAATCAGACGAAACCTTAAATTCCCTCTGGTTTTTAACATCAAATGTGCAAAATTTCATTTAGCTGTGCCAGCATTATGCTTTCAGGAATGAAAAAGGGGAGTGCGGTGTTTTCTCAAAATTTCATGTAGACAGTGACATGCCTTTTTCTAAATCAGTCGAATACAGTAATTTTCCCGTTAGTTTTAAACGCAAAGTTTGCACAATTCCCTAAAAAAAAGCTAATTATGCTTTATGGGGTGTTAAAGGGGGATGGGCTGATCGTTATTTCATGTAGACAGTAACCGCCTCTTTTTTTTAAGAAATATATTGTACACTGTAATTTTCCCCTCGTTTGAACGAAAAATGAACATAATTGTATCTAGTAGTGTCAAAGTTCTGTTTTAAGGGGCAAGAAATGATTATGGTTTTTTTTTTAAATACCTTACTCGTGTTTCGAAGGTAAAGTGTGCAAAATTTCATCAAGCGTGTAGTAAAACAGTAGATTTGTATAGAAGACAGACAAACCTACAAACGTAAACTCTTTTATGTACAATTTGTTCATAAAATAACGCCCCAGTTATAAATTTTAATAGTATCAACTGCAAGCGTTGTAGAGTTTTGGTTCAAGGTCACAGTTTTAGATAAGGTTATGCGCGAGTACTGCTTCATTGTTTTCTTGCTTGTAGCGCCACCTACACAAAATGGTGACTGAGCGTAAAGCGTTTTGTGTTCCGCAATTTGCTAAGAGTGAATCCGTAATTTCAATCAACGTGCGTTTCGTTTAAATTTTAATTGTGATCCCCCCATGTGGCAAAAAGTGGTTGAACGTCAAAGTCTCTGACCGTTGGATTGGTAGTAATGGTCGAGACGACAGAGCTCTATTTCACTGGCCTCCACACCCACCTGAAATAACGCCATGCGATGTTTTCCTTTTGGGCTTTACAAAAGATCGTGTCTACGTTCCGCCTCTACCTAATGTTTTGCCAAAGTTGAGAAACAGAATTGAAGAGACCATTGATTCCATTACTCCGGACGTGTTAACAAAGTGTGGGAAGATTTGCATTTTAGGTTGGAGATGTGTGTCGTATAATGAATAGTGCACATATTAAACATTTTAAAGAAAAACTATGTTCGTTTACGTTAAATTTGTTTATGACTTGTTGTAAATATACCATTGAAACTGGGACATTCTTTTATGGGCATTCTGTATAAAGAAACACAATTTCAGCTACTCCAAACAGCCAAAACATAAGTTCTGTCTATGAACGCTGAGTGCAAGGGGTGACAGTCGTCTCCCGGGACTGCGTGCCGGCCTGCGGCTCTGGATCCGACGACCATCAGGGACACGAGACCCGTCACTGTCACATGGTTACATGGTTACATGGTTGGCAGCACACCCTGCAGGTAGGTATTCTCTTACCGAGTAACCCGCCTGAACTGCCATGTTCCGGCAATTGTGCTGTCCGTACTGTAGGCAGTGAGAGACCATCGCAGAGCTGCCGTGTCTGTGCTCTGGAGATACTTAACCAACCTCCGCGCTAATTGTATTATTATTCATCCTCACAACTTAACACCATTTCGCACAAACTAAATTTCAACTTTGTGCAAGTGCCCTAGTTCTTTATTGATCGACTTTCTGTTCAAGGGCCTTTTTTTAATCTCTAGTTTAGCCTCGCCTTCTGTCTTGCCAAGGACGAAATTAAAAAAAGAAGTTGGCTTGCACCAGCCAATCCATCATTCAGGCTGTGTTTACGTATCTTGGAGCTTCAAAAAAAAAAAAGCTAATCAAGATAAATGATTCATAACTAAACAGTTCTTAATTTAGTTTTTATATTACTGACTTCTATCAAGTTTTAGTTAAGTAGTTAGACAGTTTTGACCTTACAAATTCAACACATACTTTTTTTATAAAACTTTTTCTAAATAATTTAAATAATACATTAAAATATGAATTGACGTTCTGCCTAAATAATGTAATTAAAATATGAGCAAATGAGGAGACATTATTTTGGATGAAAAAAAATACCAATTTGGCGGTTTTATGGCATAGCATTTACTTATGAACTTGAAGGTTAAAAGTAATCTTGGTTGGTAGAGGGCTTCAAAATGTTTAAACAATGGAACTTTACATCTGATTATACAAAAAAAACTGTACTAGTTTTTAATTTAAAGAAAAATACGTTATTTACGGCCGAGTCTCTTACATATTATGGATACTTAAAAAAATTTTTTATGTGTAAAAATCCTGGCTCTCGTTGTACAGCATTTGATAGGAGTAATTTCGTGAATGGAACTGAAGTCGATTGGGACGGAAAACACGGTGCTGCAATCTGTGGAAGTTTTAGAAATATATAAAAGATAACGGACCCGCGTGATTCATCAGTATAAATTGCTATAGTTAACATCGCAGAATTTACACCATGCTTGAGTATTAAAAATAAAATTCTACAGTGCAAATATCCTTTAATAATTTGTTATAATTTATAGTTATAAAAATAAACAATGACAACTTTAAAAGCACGCATTACAATTTTTACAATCCTTAATTAACATTATCTAGAGATAGCACAGCGTTTGTTGTACTGTAGACACACAAGAAATGTTTAGTCTGCATATATTCCACGCTATGTTAAATAAAAGAATTTCGTGATAAAATTTTTATTGTTAAATATTAAATGTCGAATCAGCTCAATAAGGTTAAGGTTGGTTTATAGTTAGTATTTACGGACTGATTTCTGTCGTTTAAGCAAAAACAAATATACATGTACTTAGTGTTATATTAAATGTTAAAAAATTATCTGGTTAATTTTGTTTTAATGTATCTGTTGTACTGCAACTTATAGTTTGAAAAAATACTTAGAATATAGCGCCACGTTCGTAATGCTTTAGAGCGCCAACAAAATGTCATATATCTTTGACGAGATGTTTGTTCCAAAAAAATTTTCCTTGATAGTAAATTATAAGTATTTTAAATGCTGCTTTTGCATTTTCTTGTGACTATTGAAGTTTACAAAATGTGTTCTAGAATAGTTTCACTAGGATAGTTTAACTACCATAAAGTCTATTTTGGCACACCGATGTTCACGAACGTTAATATTTTACAGATGTATGTTGCCACGAGTCTACTTCGACTTGTGGCTATAGCATTTCGGCACGCATGCGCATTGGACTTCAAACTGCCGAATTTCCGTTGTTTAAGGCGCACTTATTTCATTGCATTGATGGTGCAGACTAAAATTTCACCCTCAACATGCCTAAGGTAATATAACTACAAAAACGCAGGCAATGATTAATTCTTGTATAGGGGGAATGTCTGTGTTGAGGCATTTACATTCGACACGTTTGGTACTCCTGTTGTTCGGCTATCCCTGATAAATCAATAGTACCATCTTGTTAAACACAGTTATAGTTAAGTTTTAATGAACAACTCAAAAAAACCGACTTCAAAATACACAAAAGTAACACAAGTTCACTAAAAATCAGAACATAAATGTTGTTCATACCAAATGAATACTTAATTTTTTTCAGTTTATTTAAATTAATAATTGTTTTATAATTTTGGAGTCTGTGTCAAGTTAAAAAAAACAACATAGGGCTCCTGTTACACTGTAGCCTACACGTGATATAAGTGAAACTTCCCTGGCATTTCAAACCCAACTAATTATGTATACTAGTGCTATCTTTATATCTCTTTGGCTAAATAACCAATATCTTTCCTGTTCGAGGTAGAAAAATTTCACAAAAATGTTTCATGAAAATGTTGCATTAAATATCGGGTTTGAAATTTCAATCTCAACGCGCCCAAAGAAGTTTTAGTTCAAAATTACACTATAATTGCTATTGATAGTCATTAAATTTCAACGACTGTTTAAAATAAGCTTTAGTGCCAGTTAGGAAATAACTGTCGCTAGTAGCGCTGGCGTAGTGGTTGTCATGATTACCAGACAGTGTTCGGAAATTAGCTCTGTAGTCATTGCTGTAAGTCTTTGTTATATATATTATATATTATATATATATAATATTACACAAGTAAGGTACACAATTTTTATGTTATAGGAGGCACCGACTTCAAAATTATAAAACAATCAATAATTGCATAATTTAATCTATAAAACATTTTTTTTACTTTTTAGTGAACTTTTGTTACTTTTGTGTATTTTTAAGTCTGTTATTTTTTTTCAAAAAAGTAGTTTATTTTTAATTTTTAGTGATGGGTAGACCTTGTGAAGATATTTCTCGAATTAGGAAACGACGGCTAGTTGAAACTGAAGACGAAAAACGGAAACGATTATAAAAAAAATATAAACAGAAATATAAACAGAAATATTAAAAGATATAAGAATAGTAGTACACAGGAGCAAGAAAATTGATTGTAAGGTGTGAATGCTTACGTGTTAAATAAATCAAGAAACGAAAGTCAAGAAGATCGAGACAATAGATTCACCACAATACGTGAATTAAACAAACGCAAATTTTGAACACCGTGCTCATCGACTTAGTTTAATGCTCAGGTGACTGGCTTGTAAACAGAAGTATGTGCTCATCGGCACTAGAGCGGCTTTTTTTAAAACACATTTTTAATATTACACTTGACGAATTACACTTGATGAATATCTTTTGAGAATTTTTGTGACAATATCAACAAATGTAAAAGAAGCATAGTGTTGAAATTTGCAGAAATATCCCTTAGTTAATAGTAATGACGATATACGAACACGAACACTCAACATGGTGTGTGAGTCGAAGCCTCATCAGGTTTGGCGTCGAACTGGGCCGATAAACGGCGTGTGGAAATCAGATGTTAACGCGTCGTTTACAAACTCTTCAAGATATATTAAAGTTTTCTTATTAATAACATTATTCAAGAGCCATAATGGCTCTCTATGATATTTTAGTTTTTAGTTTGTTTTTCAAACAACTAAAAAGGCTGAAACTAGGCTTTAGAACAGATTATTTTTTTATGTATAAAAATTTAGTACCTAGTATTATAAGTACGATGGTTACTTTCATGCAACAGAGATTAGTAAATGATAAAGATGGAGCATTAGTCGTCAAACGTGAAGCCGATTTCTACCCTATTTTATTTCCTTCGGATTTTAACGTGTATGGCGGACGTTTGTTTATATCTGTATCAGCTGTTTTTAGCCTGCTTTGATTGACGACTGTAGTCAAGTTGTTCGGAAGAAAGTTAGAACAAAATATTACTGGGTTATATGTTCATATTGTCACGATCCACCTTCAGAGGGGGGGGCGAGAATCGTAGCTCTTTACATAGAAACAACTCGCTTGGCATCAACTAGTCTTAACTTCATAAAATACTTTACTGTACCTAGGATCATAGGTTCGTCATCCCGTACAGGATGTCTGGTGAGAGCTGAACTAAGGAGATTTTGCAAAATAACATAATACTAAATTAAAATTATTTTATTCTTAAAGTCAAATAATCAACATCATTCTTGACGAACATTTACACATCGGGATTAAAATTTAAAACAATACTCTTCTTTACTTCCTTAACGATTGAACGACCTTACAAGAGAGAGAATGAGAGAACTTCACTAAACACTTCCCTAGTCCTTCCGAATACCTCAAATCATAATTAATACTTAAAATTAAAACAAAGATAAGTCCATACTCACATTTTCCGAAAAGCCTTTCTTGATCGATTACTTAAAACTAACGTAGGGGCCTCTCCTGCCCTTGAAATCCCGAACGAACATTACATTTTAAAAACTATGACGCGTGACCCCTGACGAGGGCCATAGCCTCCGCCCGAAAGCTTGACGACTACATTATGACCTAACTTAAATTAAACGACTCGTGGCCTCTGGCGTCGACCATAGCTTCCGCCCGAAAGCTTGAATTCCTACATCACGAACGAACTAACAACTCGTGACCACAGGTGAGACGCATAGCCTCCGCCTGAGTGAGCCTGAATTCCTACATCACGAACGAACTAACAACTCGTGACCACAGGTGAGACGCATAGCCTCCGCCTGAGTGAGCCCCGAGTCACCACTCACTTGCGCTTAAATTCGCGCGCCCTGCCGCGCCTACCATAACAAAAGCTCGTTATTGAAGTCAAATTTACTAAACAACTAACTAGAACATCTGGGAAGGCTACCCCCCCTCTACCCCAATGTGCAGGCCACACCGCGCGGCTTGTTACGACAGCGCGCCCCAGTAACTGCGGCCCGTGGCTGCGCCAGCGCGCGGCCAAACAAACAAACAAAATTCTGCAAGCCCGCAGCGCGCCGCGCCGGCCCCGTGCCCCAATTACATGGTCACGCCACTTGCGCTGACGAGTGAACAGAGCAGCCAGCCCAGAGTCCCGTCAGTAAAGTCCCTAAATTTGATTTCAACAACCCTGCAAAATTTCAACCCGCGACATAACCCTCCCCTCACAGAGCTCGAGCCCCATCGAGCTACCTCAAAATTACAAATTGTCTTTTTCCATTAAACCATAACTATAAATTCCTCATTTCACAAAAATAATAATTTTCTTAGTTCCTTGCTGTCTGAACATACATCTAAATTCTGCATAAGATTTATTTTAAAACAACAAGTATTCATAAAATTAAATGTAAAACTTTTATCTGGTTTGTTCTCACAGGAACCTTCAGAGGCTCGAGTTCTCAATTCTAAAAAAATTGTTCTGTTAGTGAAGCTCTCTTTACAAATTAAATTACTGTTCTTAGTTTCTCAGTATTCGTTAAACAATGTGCAAATTCTTGATAATTATTATTATTTTTTTTTTTTCGGTTTCCGTTTATTACCATACTTCTTTCGTTCTTCAAAAAAAATTAAGTGTCCTTACAGTGTTTCAATTAATTAAACTCTTATCTCGTGAAGGTTGGTGCAACTCCTCGAAGTCAGTGTTGTCGAGAAGAGTAGCTCCCTGGGCTGGCCATCAGCAAACACCACTCAACTCCAACAGCTACTGGACTGGCTTCCAGGGCAGCTCACAACTTCTCCCCACATCTGCTTCGGAGTTGTGCCATCCTCATCACGAACAGATTACAATTCTGAAACATCATCAACAGGCATTACCATCACGCCTGACAAATACAAAACTAACTACTAAACTGCAATCGATGGGCAAGGATGCAAACACACAAAAAAATAAAATTAATTAATTCAACTGCTAACATAAAGTATCCCACCCTTAGCATAATCTAATCAGGCAAATAATTTGATAGGAAAAACTTAAGGAAGGGAAACATGACCTCCAATGATTTTCCCTAACTCTTGAGTCTTGATCTTCTCTATACAGCAAATAGTCCCCACGAAGTAACTGGGTTGAAGGTCAGTTCACATGACCCACCCATAACCTCTTCTACTCTTCTTTTCTTCTTCTTCTTCTGAGTAAAACATCTGATTAATCTTGCTACTATTCTTCCGAACAATAAAAAAAAGTTCATCAGGTATCTTCATAAAAAAACATTCTAACTAATAATAAGTCTTCTTTTTCTTCTTTTTTTTTTTTCTGTTAGATGTAATAGAAGGCCATGTTAGGGAGGTTATAGGGAAAAAGAGTGGCCAATTCCCACCCCATCACCCACCTAGATCATGACTAATTAACTTTTAAACTTTCTATTTCAAACAAATTAAAAAAAACCATTTTTTTATTCAAACTTTTAAACTATAATTACTTTTACTTCATAACCTCAAAAGCTAATCAATAATTCTAAATGAAATTGTGATTTACTGCATCCTTGTTCCATCCGATCTGTTTGTTTATAACCTTTCTTGTAAAGTATAAAATTTTCAAACATTACTAATTCAAAAAAAAGTAAATTCTGGTGTCCTTCGAGTTACAATTAACTTTACTATTTCTTAGCTTGAAATAATTTAAGTTTTCAGAACTATTTCATTGTCTAACTCACAACACTTAAAAATCAACTCAAAACAACAAATCATCAAAATCAATAAGATCATCTGACCTACCTATCAGTACTGTGAACTTGAACTGTTCGTACACATTTATAATAAGCTATTGTATTGAAATTCCAACCTAAATAAGGTTTTAAAAAAACTACTAATCCCTCTGTAAATTAAGAAAATTAACTTTAAAAATTAAACTTAAGGTATTAGTTCTTTTTGACAGCTATCACAACTCACTAGTTCCATTACATTACTATAACCTAAAAAGTTCTGTAAATAATGTTTATAACAAAAAAAAACTCCAGTTACTGTCTTCCATAAAAAAAATAAAACTTTACATGACCTTATTAATCTCCACTTGTAAGTCCATGGCTGCCAGCTTTCTCTTCTCTTGAATCTTCAGTCTTGGCTCTTGTTTCAGTGATCTTGTATCTTGTCTCTCGAACTCTTGTCATCTTGTAAACTGGACTGCTGCTCAGCTCATCTTAAGGAATCTGTAACAGTTTCAAAAATACATGTTAATTTAAATTACATAATTCCTGTTCTTTGGTCCTAAAAAAAAATTGTATTATTAGTACACATTACCCTGAAACAACATTATTATTCATTGTTTATTACTTAAAAAAAAATGCTTTACCATAAAATCCTTTTTTGTTCTTTTCATTAGGCCTATTTATTTTCCTTCTTCTTAATTAAATTCTGCTTCAAATGTTAATCCTAACTTAAGACCTACCATCTATTTATTATTCATTACCTACATTATTTATGTTACCCTAAAATTCCCATAAGTTTCTAATACTTCCTATCAAAGACATTCTCTCTAAAAAAAAAATTACTTGTGACTCTTAACTTAACAAACTTAAAAAAAACTTTTACACTAGACTTAACTTATTATTCATTCTTAGTTACTAAATTTCTATATGTAAACTTTAGTACTTACAAACAAAAACTGCCTATTTCTCTCTACCTCTTAATCTCTTTCAATTATTACAATAATAATGTTACCTTGCATCTTTAAACTTTCTTCTTTTCAATTAAATTAGACATCTCATAACAATAAAAATTCTGCCTATACTCTTCTTATGGGTGTACAAACCAACAACAAAATTTCAAATTCTCAAGTTTCCTTATATTTAAATTATGCAATGCACATAACCTCTGTGGTGCCTGTACCCTTTTAGGCCTACCACCTTCTCCTCTCACAGCATGACAACTCTTATTCCTCGGGGTCTGTATTCACTGTTACAAATCAAATATCTCAAAAAAAATTAAAAACAAATTTATTATTTTAAGAAAACAAAAATTTACATTGAATTTACTATGGAGCCTGGAAATCTTAATGTCTCACAGCAGCTAACATGACTAAATCCCATGGAACCCCAGGTTTACATAACCTGTGCCCAAAAATTTAAGCATACCAGGCTTTCTCTGCACTGGTTTTACAGCATCACACACTATTTAGGGCCCCTGATCTGCCATCAGTCCCAAGGAGTTTTCCCACAACCCCTCTCTACACAAGCGCCTACCGCATTCCTCTCAAATGGCTATCGGTTTTACGGCATTCTTTTGGGATCCGACCATCAAGTTAGGGCTAATCGAACACTAAACCTCCATACTTCCAAACTAATGTAAATCAATTAAATTTTCTCTGTAAATTCTAAAAATCAAAAAAAATTATTCCAACATGCCAAAGAAACTTCCAAAAAAAATTCATAATCTTATCTTCAAACCATTAAAATAAAAATAAATAGATTACTCTGTTTTCTCCTTAATAACTGTAAACTGTCAACAAATATCATGTCGTAAATTTTAACTATGCTTACTGACTCTTAATCATAAAATCTCATTTGTCCTAATTAATAAACAACCGATTTCCTTAAAATCTCACTGTATCTCTCACACTCAAACTTCACTGGCTGAATATCTCAATAAATTCAAAAACAATTATCTAAACTCTTAAAGAAACTCCTCCCCAATTATTCAAATTACTTCACCTTATTTTATTTCATTACTTAAAACACCTTACTCAAAAAAATTAATTAATTCCCTTCCATTATTATTTGACCAGAAAAAACTTTCTCATTAATTAATTTATTAAAATTCAATTTCACATTAGGCAAGTACACTAACTCTCTACAGCAATGTTTCTCATTTCCCTCCTTCCTAACTGAATCCAATCTTACTTAACCTCCAGGGAATTTACCTCACAAAATAACCAAAAATTTCACTGTAGTGCCTATCTGCTATAGGCCCACTACACAGGGGGCTCTAACCCCACCAACAAACTTCATTGAAATGGTACCCTATCCCATACAGGATAGCCACTTCGGTACTACCATGGGGAACTCCTGCCCCAAACTACTCACAACTCTCAGGATTCTCCTGACCCTTAATTCCGTAGTCAGCCCATCTCCTATGGTCTGCGCTACAATTCCCTTTCTTCCCAGGGACACAACGCCTCACCTTAGGGTCCCTCGCCTTAAAGAAACCATTAATTTTCTCTGTTCCCTTGGAGTAAATTCCCTCTACACACAAAAACTATCCTTCCACTTTTATCAATGCTTATTGATTTTATAGTGTACCTCCTTATTACTGTTTACAAATCCCAAAAAAATATTTTTAAAACCGAGGTAGGATTTAACTAACAAAAACATAAACAACTTACAACGAAACACTTCTAGCCTATACATCATACACTTCTTAAATTAAATTACTTACATACTGAAAGTTCCTCTTCTCCTAAAACACACTTAAATTTAAATTTATTTAACCAATAGTCTATTTTCTTATCGCTAAGTTACCGTACAGCTGATCAAAACAAGGTCACGGCCGTCCACGTCTCTGTACGTGCTCGTGACGTCACCGAATTCCATCAGGTGCGCCAACCCTCGCTTGCGGTTCCTCCGTTCTCCGCTAGGTCTCAGCACCTCCCCGTCACGTGTTCATTCTGCCACGTCCACTGACGTGTCGTTCTGAAACAACTCTCAACATTTTTCTAATTAAAACAAAACATCACTATAAATTCTATAACTCTCTTTTACATAAACTCTCGTTTTCTTTTTAATTCCTTTCTAACGTTTATCCTTCCCTCGACTGATTTAATTCGTACGTCTCGTCTCCTACGCGCACGACAACAAAACAAACTTCTCTTGAAAATAATTCCTATTTACGACAAAAAACTTTATTTTAAATTATAATTCTCTTAACCTACAATCTTAAAATGAACTTCAATTAAATTAAACCACTTGCATTATCTCTAATAAGCATTTAACTTATAACGTATTCTCCTCACGTAATAATCCCCGATATAAATCTACAATAAATTCAACGACTTAAAACAACTTATCACTATAAACTTTATCCTTACAAGTATCCTCAAATAAACATCTGTTACGTCAAAAAAAAAATCTCAAAGACTTCCTCCACTATAGACTAAAATTCCGTAATCCTCTCCTCAAGTAAACTCTTAATAACCTGCTATCAGAAGCTGAAACTAACTTAATAATAAACATAAAAATCTACCTCTCTCTCTCTCCAGAAATAGAACCTATCCGGCGAACTCTACCATTTCTATCACGTGCACCTACCCGGCGCCTCCACCATTTCTGTCACGATCCACCTTCAGAGGGGGGGGGCGAGAATCGTAGCTCTTTACATAGAAACAACTCGCTTGGCATCAACTAGTCTTAACTTCATAAAATACTTTACTGTACCTAGGATCATAGGTTCGTCATCCCGTACAGGATGTCTGGTGAGAGCTGAACTAAGGAGATTTTGCAAAATAACATAATACTAAATTAAAATTATTTTATTCTTAAAGTCAAATAATCAACATCATTCTTGACGAACATTTACACATCGGGATTAAAATTTAAAACAATACTCTTCTTTACTTCCTTAACGATTGAACGACCTTACAAGAGAGAGAATGAGAGAACTTCACTAAACACTTCCCTAGTCCTTCCGAATACCTCAAATCATAATTAATACTTAAAATTAAAACAAAGATAAGTCCATACTCACATTTTCCGAAAAGCCTTTCTTGATCGATTACTTAAAACTAACGTAGGGGCCTCTCCTGCCCTTGAAATCCCGAACGAACATTACATTTTAAAAACTATGACGCGTGACCCCTGACGAGGGCCATAGCCTCCGCCCGAAAGCTTGACGACTACATTATGACCTAACTTAAATTAAACGACTCGTGGCCTCTGGCGTCGACCATAGCTTCCGCCCGAAAGCTTGAATTCCTACATCACGAACGAACTAACAACTCGTGACCACAGGTGAGACGCATAGCCTCCGCCTGAGTGAGCCCCGAGTCACCACTCACTTGCGCTTAAATTCGCGCGCCCTGCCGCGCCTACCATAACAAAAGCTCGTTATTGAAGTCAAATTTACTAAACAACTAACTAGAACATCTGGGAAGGCTACCCCCCTCTACCCCGATGTGCAGGCCACACCGCGCGGCTTGTTACGACAGCGCGCCCCAGTAACTGCGGCCCGTGGCTGCGCCAGCGCGCGGCCAAACAAACAAACAAAATTCTGCAAGCCCGCAGCGCGCCGCGCCGGCCCCGTGCCCCAATTACATGGTCACGCCACTTGCGCTGACGAGTGAACAGAGCAGCCAGCCCAGAGTCCCGTCAGTAAAGTCCCTAAATTTGATTTCAACAACCCTGCAAAATTTCAACCCGCGACAATATATAGATGTGTGTGTGTAAGTGTGAGAGTGTGTTTGTTTTTGCGTGTGTGTTTGTGTGTGTACTTATGTGTGTGTACTTATGTGTGTGTTTGTGTGTGTTCGTCATATTGGTGTATGTAGTACGGAGATGTTCCCCTCCTCTTTATGCTTCACCCCTCTCGGAAAGAAACGGACCTTGCGCCCTATCTGGTTCCTTTCCTAATCTCGACCATGTAGCCCTATCTGAACATCCCACCATGAAGTTGGAGGGTGACATGCAAGTCCTTCAGGAGCGCGTCACTGCGCGCAGAGGCCGAGAGGCGTGTCGACTCGCCAGAGCACGTGCGCCCAGTCTGGCGGCTCCCTGAAGGGGCTGCTGTGGGGACAGTGTTCCTGAAGGCCCTCTCGCACTCCTAAGATATTGGTCTCCAATGTATTTGGCAATACAGTTAGTTGGAGGGGACATATTGTCACGATATCAAAGTTTATTTTTGGCATGAGCTGTCTCAAAATTTTAAATTTTTTTTTCAATTTTGAAATGAAGTAATGCGTCACAGTGCTGGATGGAATATTTTAACTTAATATGTCTGTGCACTTTTAAAAAAAAATTTGAAATGAACAAATTAAATCACAATATTATTGGTAATAATTAAATAAATTTTCAGAGATATTTTATCAATTAAAAACATAATTTCATATTTACGCATAACATGTATTCGCAAACGACATTCATATTTTAGTAACTTTTTTTTAACTTCTTTAATTGACCATTCGCTGTTCGCCATCGTAAAGAATCGTTGAGACGGGAACGGATGTCATTTCAGTTTTCGCTTGGCACGATTTTAATTGGCCGATCGCATCCAACGTCCAACTTATTTTGGAACCCGTCCTATATCCAAAATATTTGATGGAAACTCAAGTCATCCAACTTGTCAGACAAACATGGCTGCGCTAATGACTGTTTTCCGGTGACGTCGTAACCGCGGTCCGCGCGGGATTGCAGCCGCGCAAGTCAGTCTCCCCTCACTCCCTCCCCCTCCCTCACAGCCGCCGATGTCGTACACTCCCGGGGGTATTCTGGTCGCGGATGTCGCTCGCTGCGTTCCTGGAACAGACGTGCCGATTGGCACTCCCCCACTTGCAGTGCTCCTGGCTCCGTCGCCGCGCGAAACGAACACCTCGATGATAGCAGGAAACACCCATAAAATACACCAGTCCTGTTAGCAGTTATAACCTCGAGTCCGATAAAATATAATTATTATCGGGGCGCCACTCTGAACCATAAAATATATCGCTGGGTTATTTAAAAAAAAAGGAAAGTGCAGTTTTTAAAATTCCAATGTTATATAATTTAGTACGAGAGCCGACGGCCAGAACCATGTCTCATCGTTTTACGGCCCACCGTATATAATTGTTGGATTAGATCTTAAACCCGACTAGGTGGGAATAACGGTCAAAAGTCACAGATTCGCAGGGGTCTATTTCTTCTACGTCAAAAATAATAGGCAGATGGTTTCATCACAATAGTCTGATATTGAAAATATGCATAGATTTTGTCATTATATTATGAAAATATTTGTTTTCAGACTTTTGCACTAGCATATAGCCTAAGCGAATTAAAAAAAAATATATCAAACATTTTGGTCTAACTGTATAATAACCTTCAGGTTCAATTATTTTTAAAACGTTTTGAATATCATCAAAATATTGTTTTCAGACATCTTCGATGTCGCCTATAATTCAAAAAACGAAAAGAACGTTTTGTAGTCGCCCGTCAAACGCCTCGGCGATGGTTACGCTCTTGAGTTGAGAACTGCTATTTGCTTGTTACGCTCCTGTGTTGAGAACTTCTATTTACTTGTTACGCTCCTGTGTTGATAACTGCTATTTACTTGTTACGCTCCTGTGTTGATAACAGCTGTTTGCTTGTTACGCTCATTTTTTGAGAACTTCTATTTACTTGTTACGCTCCTGTGTTGAAAACAGCTATTTGCTTGTTACGCTCTGTGTTCTGAAGTTGAAGTCAAGTGGTTAGCAATTTGATAGCAAACAGATAATATATATAAATTAGTGATTTTTGCTAATTATATTTTCTAGAAGAAGACATTGACGATCTTGGTAGTGACCTGAAGAGTGATTTCGATGACGATAATGTTGATTCCTACAGTGATTATTATTATTATTATTTAGATAAACCTTATTTTTTAAACTTTATCTCTGTTTCCTTTTGTGGAATTTATTAAAAAAAATTTTTTATTACAGTACAATGGTTTTAAGTAAGCTTTTTATTAATAAACTCAGAATTTTATGGTTGTAACTTATTCATTGGCGTGTGTATGTATGTATGTGTGTGTGTGTGTGTGTGTGTGTCATATATATAATCTTAATATAAATAAATCCAGTGTCCTGATGTTTGTTTCCAGTGAACTCTTCACCAAGTCAACCGATTTCGATGAAAATTGGCATTTATGTGTAATTTTTTCCAACTTGAGAGATAGAATAGTTTTTTTTATTTCGATTAATGGTCTTATTAATTTATAATTATTAATAAACTGATTATCAATGTTGATTGGTGTATAAGCCCGGGAAACAGTGGGTACTTCGTCTCCATGACAACGTTGCGTGTATTTTTTTAAGTTTTTGTCAAAATTAATTAATTTTAATTTTATTTCATTTATTATAACTGTAAATAAGAGATTTGGTCTCATTTCCCCCCCCCCCCCCCAATTAATACAACTGTTCGAAGCCGGGTCGGGCAGCTATATATATATATATATATATATATATATATATATATATATATAAATAATTAACTTTCGTAAAACGTCTTACCAAAATTACATTTAATTAAATTAAAGCACAAGCTTGACATATTCCCTGTAAAATTGTCGCAAAAAAACTGTAGTTTCAAGACTTAAAAAATTGCAATATTTGATATTGCTTATCCATTGAATCCTGGTTCTTGTCGTTCACTTACGTTGGGATGATGTATGACTTAACAGTAAGATGTTCAATCATGTAACAAAGAGCCACTAGGCCCTTGGCAGTATTATAAATTTTGGGCTTGAGAAGGTCGTTCGTCTGGTCTAGTGGTTAAGACTCCTGGCTGATGTCAATATGTGACTACGGTATCAAATACGGTTTTAGAACTGTCAACCATGACCTCTACAAGTGTATATCGATTTCACTATTTGGAGCACAGTATATTTGATCAACTTATTATGGAAATATAAAATATTTTGAAGTGAAACTTCTTTGGGCGCAATGGGAGTAAAATTTCTAGGTCGAATTTAAATACGTTTTCGTGAAACATTGTTTTGAAACGTTTTTTTTCCCTAACCTAAATTAAAACTTAGTGTGTTGGGAGGGGTCCGGGTTAAGGGAAAGACTCTAATCATGCAGGGTTTAAGCCATGCGGGAGAGGAAGCATGCATCATGTGCTAGGAGGGGGATTGGCCAGCCATGGCAGCGATTGGCGCCATGACTAACTCCCCTCACTGACTATTCTAGACTAAAACACTAGATAAGTTGGATTCAGGTAAAACCTGCATAGACACAGGGAAAACCCAGGGCAGTTAGGCCTACATGCGGGATGCAAAATTTCATGCATTATTGACAAGCAGGTTGATTACAGGAAACAGAAGGATGGTTCCGGAAGAAGAGTTGGACAGAGTAGAAATAAACTCCTAAGCAAGGGGCGGGAGCTTGGACATTGCTGTCCGCTTTGGTTTGGATGGCGCTGGTTGTTTCGGGGGCGACATTTTGTCGTTTCCCGCCAGGCTGCCAGCCAGCCTATACCTAAATCTAAGTACTTTATTATTAGGTTGCTGCCTATATGCTTCGACCATGCCACGCATTGCCACACTGCAGGCCGCCTCCCTACGCAGTCGGAGTATGATTTGCCTGTTAACCAGGGGCTCTGCGCAGCATGGTATCCAGCCAGGTGCATTACTATTTGTAACATTCTTATTCTAACATGCCGTGCATTGTCACACTGCAGACCGCCTCCCTACGTAGCCGGAGTATGGTTTTGAAACGTTTCTGATGCTAAAAGGACTGAGAATAGATTGCGAACGGTGCAGAGAACTTGTCGGGCCCCGATTCTTTGAGCGGGCTCCACGTGGTGGCGTTCGGCTGAGAGAACCCTCTCATGCTGCAGGGATAGGCGGGCCGCGGTGGTAGGGACCCGCCTGCGACTGACATCAACCGACTTGCTGGCATCTAGTAAGGGAGTATTTGGGCAGAGTGCAACACAACAGGGTTTAAGCTTATTTTGAAGTGAGTAGTAATTTTTTTAGTTCATGTTTAGTTAGAAAATTGTCTTAATTTTCTCTCTCTCTCTCTCTCTCTCTCTCTCTCTCTCTCTCTCTCTCTGCCGTTTTACTCCTTACGAAATTCTTACGAGTCTATGTTTGAATTGCCAACGAAATTTCACTTCTATCACGTGTACTAAGTTACACGCGCCTTTTTTTAAAAATTATTTTAAAACAACACCAACTTGGTCTCGTCTTGTCGCCCTCGGGATGTTACTCTCGACGTGTCGAAATAAATTCCGAAGTGACATCGACAGTTTCCACAACTATTCCTGAGTCAGGGGTCAGGTGTCCGAACTTTACCCCCACCCAAGCGCCATCGTCGAGAGTGCAGTTCACGCGACCCGCTTCAGTGGGCGGTGCTGGAGGAATGCAGCCGGCGTGTGCGAGCGTGACGCAGTCGACGGCGTCCGCTGACGTCACGTCCGTCCCACGCGTGCGTCGCTCGATCCAGCAGCGCGCCGCTCCCGGAATAGAACACGTGTCAGGGCCGCGGCTTTTTATTATTTCCGATCCACGCGTGATAGCTCGACAGCTTCGTTAGCAAACTGCCCCTCGGGGAAACATCTGCTGCGATGTGTATTGCCTCGGTGGAATTTGGGCTAGCCAAATGCACTGGATGTAGGCCGCATGGGAGCTTTATGGAAGAATGAAGTTGTTTGTGGGCGTGACCTTGAAGAATATTTTCGGAACAAATGCAAGTCATCCATTTTTTTTTAACAAGAACGTATCGCGTGATTTTGTGGAACTATGCAATCTTTGTTTCGTAAATAGTCCACTTGGAGAAATTTCCTAAGCTGTTTATGAAAATCTTTGTTTGATTACACTCAGAGTGCCTAAACTGTTGTAGCAAAACTATTGTTTTAGGTAGACACACATTATTTACAAACTGATTTTTAGTTTTGGGCCGGTACATTACGCATGGTTTTGTCACTTCAAATACATAAAATAAAATGCAATGGTCTTACTCGGGACACGAACTAATTACAAATATGAGTTTAACGGTTAAGTATCGTACAAACATGTTAATTATAATTAGAAGTGTCTCGATATAACTAACGTAATAAAATTCTGTGCGTAGAGCCCACTACCGGATATGCTATTCTGCGGAGATTGTTTAATAGCAATGAGTAATGCTTACGTTTTGCAGTTAACGTAATGTTTACATGGCTTGAAAGGTACTGTAGGGCCGCGACGTCTTGGCGTGTCGTTTTGCGGGGAAGCGGGGAAGAGTAAATGAGAGGGGAAGCAGCTGCGCGCGCACATCAGCCGCTATGCGGTTCATAGCAAAAACATCAGGCGCCACGCTCTCAGTCTGAAGTGAATAATGGAGCCCGACGCAGGACGTTCAAGATACAATAAAGTAATACATAGTGGGGAGAGGGAAATTATAAGTAGTGTAATCCAGTGTTGTGATGAAGAAGCTGCCAACAAATGTCTGCTAGTACCTCTAACAAATGCAACCGAAAGAGCTGCGCGATACACAGGTATAAGCCAAAGATCAGTTTCGCGCATCCGAAAACACAACAGAGAGACGCCAAATAAAAAACAAACAACAACATTATAAGTTTTTCAATGCATTCCCCGTAATTTCACCCGCGGTTTGTTTGTTTTGCATTTGGCAATTTTCCAAACTTTCTGCACCGCTTGTTAGAATATTTTTTATCTACAAGTGTAGCCGATATTGCTACACATTATATTGCATTAGGTATATTACATGATATTATATTACATTATATACATTATATGTTGCATTATATATTTTATAATATATATGATTTTATGATATATATTAATATATATTATATTAATACATTATTTATTTACAATTTATATGTTTATATTTACATATATATATATATCACTCCTTTATTTGACAGTTAAACAGCCTCTCATGTTTAATTATTCATTTCAAGCCAAAAAAAACTGGGAAACGTTTGTTGTCAGTTGATGACTTTGATAGAAGAGTGATCAGAGACACTAGCCACGAATTTTATGCAGTTAAAAAAACGACAAGGAAACTACTGCCAGTTTTGAAAGAAAAAATCGGATGGAGTTAGGGAAAGACATCGCTGCGTAAAATACTCAAAGAAATGGGTTTTGTGTGGAGAAGAAGCCAAAATAAGCGAATGCTTCTTCTCGAAAGATCTGACGTTGTGGCTTGGCGATAACGGTAGCTGACTCAGATGAAACAGTGCAGGGAGGCTGGAAAGAATATATTTGACATGGATGAATCCTGGGTTGACACTAATTTAACCTTTCAGAAATGTTGGCAAAAGAAAGGTGACGCTGAAGGTGTAGGTAATGGCAACAGGAAATGCAGCGCACAGACTGATAGTTTTAAGCGTTGGTTCTAGGCAGGGCTTCCTTCCCGGAGCCTCTCTTGTTTATAAAGCAAGCACAACAACAGGAGACTATAAAATACGCGAGGATGGTTTGTTATAAATATGGTTTTCGGACCCCTCGAAATTACTAAAATGGTTCTTTCAGAGTGCTGTTATGGAAAAAATACCAACCCGTGTGCATAAAAGTGGTAAGGTTCTTGAAGTGCGTGAAAGTGTCATGTCGATCGTCTTCACATTTCAGCCAGACCAAATGGAAAAGTAAGCATCAGCGAGGGAGTTACATGCAAGTCTTAATTAATTGTGTTTCCTACAGCAACCCACAATTACAAATTTAGTTCTTAACTTTAAAGAATTGTATAGCTATGTTTAACTATATTTAACTAAGCTGCCCAGTCGAGCAAATGGTGCACTACCTTTAAATAATAAATTACCGTAAAGCATTATCACATCTTTGTATCATTAAGATCTGCGCTGTGTTGCACCGTACGTGAGATTGTTCTCGACCAATGTTTTCGGAACGGCATGGAGACTTCCAGGCCGTTGTTATCTGCGGAGCAGACAAGGCGGGACGTGTCGATTACAAGGTCGCTGAGCTCTAGGGAGTCGACCCGCCAAGACGTCGTAGCCGCGCACATTAAGCCGCACAGCCTCTGAACGTTCTGCTGAGGGAGAAGTGTGTGTGTGCTTGTGGTAAAGAGGGGGGTGGGTGGTGAATCACAGCTCGCCCTGACCTTGACACGAGCAGCGGTCGAAGATATCCGGGCTCCCGTGAAATCAGGGGGAGAGTGAGTTCCCCCCTGCCCCTCCTAAATGCCCCTAGCTCTGGGCGGTCCGGATTCGGGGATGTCGGGGATGCTGTGTTCCCTCTCGCCTGTGGTGACCGTGGCTTCTCGCGGGACCTTGGCACGGCCGCGCGACCTCGCTCCGGCCCGTGGCCCGCGGGGGTGCGCCTGCGCGCCAGGCAACCCCTCGCGCACCCAGGTTGTGCGCGGTTGCCGGGTCTCGCGTCGCCCGGGGCCGCTGCGTGCCGTCAGCTGATCCGCCAACTCCCGTCCTCTCAGGCCAAGTTATTGCAAGCCCTTTTCTGACGGGTAACTTTTCAACGTTTTTCGTTCGGCAGTTGAAGGTTCTTTCATCACTTCTGAGATTTGGGTTACAAAACTTAACTTTATTTAGTGTGATAATTTGCGTGGAATGGCAGCTTGATATTGTGTTATGAAATGTCAACTGATTCGTAGGATAGTGTATAGTGTGTTATTTCCAAGGATTTTACTAGCCTACATCAATATTAAATAGGAAATATAACAATCTGAATGTCAATGACTTGAGATGCATTTCACTAATCCTTTGTGCGATGTGTAGTGTGGTGAAACAGAAAATTTGGGGTGTGCAGTAAGTATGCACTGTTCAGCTGTGAAATTCTCGCAATCTTCCTACACTGCAAAACTTCCACACGTTACAGAAGACTATAACTGGGTTGTTTTTAAACATAATCTGTTAACGTTTGTGTATGTGTAAATGTTGAACTGTAACTGACTTTTAAACGTTTTACAATCTTCAGTTTACAAGAAGCTGGCGAGTTTCCATAACCGCAAATTTGTTTTTGAATCCGCTACCCAAATTCAATCACGGTTGTAATGTTTTTGTCAGTGTGATATGCAAGTGTTTACATACATTTGTTTACGCGATTTACTGGCACACAACTGAGCGCTTGATTATTCAGCACCGTTTGGCGCAGAAAGATAACGGAAACCAAACATTAGGGAGGTTTGGGGGGTACTAAGACCCGCTTTGCAGATCACAGTATTGACTAGAATCATTGGAATTATTTATTATTTGAGATATGTGTAAAAAAAAATCTGGGTAAATATGTATTGTACGGATTAGCGCCAAAAAAAATCGTACAAATATGAAATAACTTTCATTATATGCTTTCTTACGTCCTCTTTTCAGAACCGCCTGCGGAGATAAAAAATTCCAATTACTTTTGGAGATATCGAATTTTTTAATATTCATTTTTTGGCAAAATTTAAAAAAAAAATTTTAAAAATCCGAAAATACCTTTATTCTGTGCTCTTTAACTTCCTCTTTTCATTAAATCCGGCGGAGATCAGAAATTCCAAATACTTTAGGAGATATGGAAATTTTTAATTTTCATGTTGTGCACTGATGCGGCGTTAAGCGGGAAGCCTACGATTCACACATCCTTCTGGACATACCCGAATACTCACATTGGCCAGCCTTCTTTTCTTAAAATTAGCAAGAAGTAATTAAAAATACTTTAAAACACTGTGGATGGTTGGTTATATTAGGTAAGTATAGCTACATTAAAAAAAACTGTAAAATCATTTTATGGTTGCTTAGCAAATAACTTTTTAATATGTAGCTATCCAGCGCTAGGAAACCGTTTACATGATTTCACAGTATTTTTAATGTAGCTATCCTAACCAAATCAACCATCCACAATGTTTTGAAGTATTTATAATGTAGCTAACATAACCTAATTGACCATTAGTTTTCATGAGTTGCATATTTATTTACAATAAAAAAAAAAACCGAAGATGCACGATCTGTTGAAAGAAGGCTTGCCAACGTGAGTATTCGGGTATGTCCAGAAAGATGAGTGAATCGTAGGCTTCCCGCGTTCACCATTGTTGCTTGTTTACAAGTATGATTTTTTTTTTTTTCGCGACGTAGTTGAGCGACTACATCACGTAAAAAGAAAATTACGTGAGTTCCTACTGTTCATCCTTTTTCCCGGTTTGTTAGGTCAGGTCAGCTACATTATAAATACTTTAAAACTAAACAACCATTATAATTAATTTGTATTATTTTTAATGTCCGTTCAGTTTCAAAGTATTTATACTGTAGCTGACCTGACCTAATCTACCTTTGTCCCGTTTTGTTAGGTCAGGTCAGTTACATTATAAATACTTAAAACTATACAAGTAAAATTAATTGATATTATTTTTAATTTCCGTTTATTTTGAAGTATTTATCATGTAACTAACCTTACCTAATGGAAAATTTCTGTTATTTAGGCATTCACGCACACACGGCAAAATATAAAATGGCGTCTGTTGAATGATTACATAGGGCTTGTATTGCAAAATAAGAACGGCGATATCTCCAAAAGTAATTGGAATTTTTAATCTCCGCAGGCGGTTTTGAAAAGAGGACGTAAAAGAGCATATAATGAAAGTTATTTCATATTTGTACGATTTTTTTTGGCGCTAATCCGTACAATACATATTTACCAAAATCTGTTTTCTGTCTTTCCATTCTTACGCTTTATTCTTAATTTCACGCTCGCTATAGCACGTCTTTTCTCTGGAAATGTTCAGGGGGAATGAAACATATAATCACATACCCCTATTAATTTAACGACTTTAAGTTCATTCTTTGGAATTTTACTGTGCTGGTTTGCGATATAGGCATCACTATAGAATAACGCGTGGACCGCGACTTTTCAAGTGTCATTCCTCTGTTTGTCTTTCTCTTCCTCCCCCTCCCTTATCTGTTCACCACAATCTTCTCGTGTGCCGCGGCGTAGAAGATGATAGATAACAAGTGTCAACACATCGCCGCGCCGGCAGAAGGAGCATGCTGGCAGGCGTCAGAGCAGCTTCCCGCCCCCCTCCCGCTCTTGTGAAACTCGCGAAAGCAGCTGCGAGCCCGCCACGAGGCCCGCGCCTGGGCGCGACCGAGCGGAGAGCAGTCTCGCGTGTGTGGCGGTCAGTCCATGGACAACGTCTCTAATACCTCCTGCACGTGATGGATAGTGTTCTAATACGAGTCAATAGGTTTATCTCAGACGCGCGTCACTTCATGCATACGCATAAGGAAACCTTAAATAGACATAACTTCAGCCATTTAAAATTGTTTTTTAAAATTAATAATTATGCTGTTAAGTATATTGGAAACCACTTGTTTTCATAGGTTTGCACATGAATAATGTTAATGCCAAATGAATATTATGGCTTATAGTTATTTTATTAATATTTTGTAATATATTGCTGAAGAAGGCATTAACTTTGCTACTAAACAATTTTTTAAATATATAATAAAGGTTTTGGATCATAAGTTAAATTCAGTGTAAAGTAAAGCTAAATGCTCTTGTAATAGAGCGACCCTGTCCCAAATAGAATTCTGTTGATAATGCCTAAACCTCAAACAAAGCATATCTCACGCCTGTTCCAACTGAAAACGTGTTTGAGACGAGCAGTTTGGCCGAGATGTATTGCGCGTTCCTTTTCATCAGTACGTCTGGGATAGAAAATAACGTTGCCACTACGCCTCAGATACAGCGTATTAACAAAGGGAACGGAATAAACCACAGTAAAAACGTGGATGATATCACAGAACCAAAACTAAATAAACGGAAAAGCGCACAAAGTATTTCCAGAGAACTCGTCGACCGAAAATGAAAATAAGTGTAACCTGGAAAAAAAAGTATTTTAGTACTCGCCAGAGTCCCGGAGATGTGTAAACACCTAACCTCGGTAACGAACTAATTTACGTGAAACTCAAGACACAAACTTCAACGTAGAATTCTTAAAAATAATGCCCAGTGTAATAAATACTTATGGAAATTGTATTTTATATTACATTTCTTGAAGCGAATCGCACGTAGTTTTCGCACCGGCCCACAGTAGGAGAAAAGCCCAAAAACCTGGCCAAAACCTCAAATGACCTTTGACGGGAATGAAAATTGGCTTACAGGGGTTTTCAAGGTCGCTGATTACGAATCTGAAAGCCAAATTATCGTAAACAAAATGGCCGATCCAATATGGCTGACATGAATGTTAAAAAGTTGCCAGATGTCGACAAAAATTGGTATTTACGGATTTTCAAGGTCGCTGATTACGAATCCGCAAGCCAAATTATCGTAAAAAAAATGGCCGATCCAATATGGCCGACATGAACGTTAAAAAGTTACCAGATGTTGACAAAAATTGGTATATACGGGTTTTCAAGGTCGCTGATTACCAATCCGATATCTATTGTTTATAACTTGCAACAAAGAGCTTACAGCAAATTGTTATAAACAAAATGGCCGAGTATCCTGCTAAATAGATACATTAATATATTGAAAAAAATCATCATAATAAAATAAACGTGAACAGTGTATTCTACGCAATTATTATTTTTATTTCCAAAATACATACGGAACGTTTCAAAAATAGAATATTTTATTCTTAATCAAAATCGTAATCGGAGTCGGAGTCGGAGTCAGAATCATTATCCGAGTTTGTATCTATTACAACTCCCGGCACGGCTTCAATCTCTGCGCAAAATGCGTCTGCTGCAGCAGTCACTTTAGGAGCGATCAACATCGCTACAGCTTCCGGCGACAAACTCTTCAGCTTCTTCTGTGATAGTCTTCTGACACTTGAAATGTACGGATCAGAAGTAACTAAGAGCCGATGAAAAACATCTTCCATAGTTTTAACCCTGGAACTTTTTCGCGCAAAATCTTCTCGATATCGTTTGATGTCTTTGTTTCGAGCTTCCTGAGCATCTTCGGATAATTGGCCGATTGGTAATAGAGCATGAGTTATTATCACTGGACCATGAATTAATAGTTTGTGCACCGAAGTAGGCATGGAGTACCAAGGGTATAATGCAACGGTCTTTCTTGCCGTTTCAATAGCATACTGTTCAAATCTTTCACAGTTTATCTCGTGGCCACACGATATAACTTGTAGGATTACGTACAAGCGTTTAATAACTTCTTCGTTGACCCCCGTTATCGCAGCGGAAACCGTCGAATTTTCAAAGAATCGCCGAGCTGTGTTGCCATCATTGCTGCTGCCGTATCCAGGCTTTGGGCGATCGATATTTAGACCCAATTGCTTCTTGAATCCTTCTTGAATGGCCCTCTTGCGTTCCAGGGTAATTTTATTTTCTTCGGCACTTCGAGCTTGCCATTTTTTAATGCCGAGTTTGTAAGACACGTGTAAGCAATACTCGAAGCACCGTATCCACGCGTGCAGCGTCGACAATCCGAACTTCAAATTTGTTTCATTGATTTCCCTTTGCAATACAGTGTCGATGGCATTAAAATCTTTGCTGGTTGCTCCACACAAATAGCACCGTTGAGCAGATTTCGTCAATGATACAGCGTTGCAAACTTTACCATCTATCATGGTGAACAACAACTTGTACATTACGGAGATTTCTTTTCCATCTATTACACTTTCGAATGGACGAAGTGACTGTATTTGTTCTTCAACAATTTGGACTTCATTAAGTGTTGACTCTGTGTCTTCGCGTAGAAACAGTAGTCTGAGCGGTCTACAAAATCGTGGAGACGAGGGTCTGGGGTTCTTCCAAACAACTATTTCTTCCTTCGATTGTTGATCATAACACACGAGTTGTAATGGCACGACTGAAGTAAAGAATACATGCGCATCAGATTTGCTGTCATCACTGAACGTCTGCTTATATTCACTTTGCCCAGAACTTCCATCGCAACCCCACTTGCAAATCAAGTCCATTTTACGAACATTATCTGGAGTCAATCTTTGAATGAGTACATTTTGGACGAGTAAAATACGTTCAACTGTATGATCTAATAGTGCCTGTAGTTGGACTTCTGCACTACTCTCTGTAATCCTGATTGCATCACGTGGTGGATAACAACGCTTTTTTGCTTTCATCACTTTTTCGTAAGACGGATATAGCTTACAGTTATTTTCCTTCCCTAATCTTCTCATTCCCTGGTAAGTACTCTTGGAGAATTTATATTCAATCATAGCGGAAAGTGCAGCCTCTTCGGATAAAGTAATTTCATCCGTTGCTGAGTAAGCTTTACGATACTTGGAAGCTCTTAAAGGACTCGTCATTGTTACGTCCTTAATAACTTTTGCGGCGTCGGATTGTCCTGAAGAGCGAAGGCTCATCTGAGTAGCGTATGCTAACTCGATCGAGTTGAACGATGTACGAATATCTTGGGTCTTCCTTCGTTTAGATCTTTCACTGGACATTGTAAACTCAAGGGACGGGCGGCCGCCCGTATTACCCGGGCTTGTTACTACAGTGTCTGTAGGTGCGGCAAAACATACCTGCTTGCTAAGCCATTCACCGTTATTCTTGAAAAATACACAGGATTTTCTGTGAGCTTGTTGCCACCTCGTTCTCATTTGATTGAAGAGTATCGAAAAAGTCTGTTTCGAGTCCTCAGGCACTACAACTGTACGTCCGGTGTCCTTGGAAATTTTTTCTACCATAAATTCGATCAAGGAAGCGAATTAATCGGATAAATGCTCGCTGATTATCAGAAATACTTCTTTCCTTGTCAGCCCCAATTCTTTGTAACCGGATCCTGTAATAAAGACATAAAATTGTAGAAAATTGGTGTTAAAGGAAAAGATAAAATTTTCAATTAATACAAAAACTTGAACAATGTACATTATTTTACCAAATAAATAACCGCAATAATTGAAATAATTTTAAAAAAATTAGACAGAAAATATTGACATGGATTTGGTTAAAAGAAAGCTTTGCTTACTATATAATATATGTATATTCAAATATTTTATTTGAATGTTATAACATTTCATTCATATTTAAGACATTTTTATGTGGTTGATTTTAATATGTATATATATATACACACATACATATATATTAAAATAATTTATTTCAAGCGTATAACAGCCGTCTTGTCCGTTATGATGCTACTTCACCCATTCTCAGGTAGAGGCGCAGAGGCTGCTCAATAGTGCCGCGTGCACGCTCGGCTACCGCACGATGCGAAAAAAATCATAACGGACAAGACGCACGTTTTCCGCAGGTAACTCTTGTAAATTTCGAAAGCTTATACATTAAACTAAAGGCCGAGACTAGGAGCTTTGCAAAATGTGACAAAATATATAACTTTTCGGACCGTTGAAAATATAAGTTTTCAAAATTATTCAATTTTATTTATGCCGAAGGCTATACTACATTTCAATCATTTATACATAAACTTTAGATTCAACCGATGTAAAAACATGTTCTACATACCTCCAGAAGTCATATCCATGTTGCAGAATTGAAATTAAACCCGTCACTTTAAAGTTATGGGTTTTTGAAGTCAGCGTTATTTTCGTCTGTTCAGCGCGTGACACGTACACTCTTCACGAACACTAGCTGCCAACTGACGCTGCGGCGCAGGTATACACTTAAAGGGCTTCCCCTTCCACAATAGAATTCAGTTACTAGTCCTCTACCTGAATGACTACTCAACTGACCCTATTTCGAAAATTTATTTTTTGGGGTTTTGGCCAGGTTTTTGGGCTTTTCTCCTACTGTGCATTCCTGAGTTTATAAAATGTGTACTGTGTCAAATTACTACACATTCGTGGATCTGTTCAGACACCCAACGTAAACAAACCCAAGCGTCAAAGTTTACATTCGCTAATATTGACTGTTACACTGATGGGACATTGCGCAGAAAAGAAAAATAATTTGAACATCATTAGTCTGCGAGTTGTACGTACAGTAACCTAGTGCGCAAAACCTCAACAATCTTCAGTCCACAACCCTTGAAGGTCACATTCCCCATTTCACTTCACCCTTCTTTCAAATTCTGTAGTACGGCCCCATATTTTTCTGATATTTGTAACTTATGCATGCGTTGCGATTCTATCCACAGTCCAGTCCGTATAAACATGTACGGCTAGTTATTCACCTCGAGTGTACACAGAGAGGAAGTCAGCTAAAATAAAATTTTGAAGCTGAATTTTTAATCCAATTTACTATCATTTCAGTTTTACTGCATACAAACTGTGAAAATGACAAATATCGTTATGAAAATGGCCTCTGCTCTCACTTTTTCAGCCAGTGAAAGAGAAGAATTGCAAACCCGACGTGCGTCACGCTAACTGCTGCGTTGAGTACGTGAGTGTCAGCGCGGAATAACAACCACTTGAGGAAGAATTACCATCTAACCATGCGTAAACACATCCTATTGCCATTAGGATGAATTTGCGCATGCCTACTCATCGACTGTTCCGTAACTGCTGCCGCGCGTGGAGCTTTGTGCTGGAATCACAACACCGCGACAGACACGACGCGAAGAACGCGACGCGAGAGCTGAATATCGCTTTAATTATGAACATGCGATTTTTGAAACGCGCAAAAAAAAACAGCTGAATATTACATTAGCACTACATCTATAGTTTCACACAAAGTATTAATATTATTCGGAAGAATCGTTGTACGCGAACAAATTAAATTTAGTACGAAATATCTCACAAATTACACGAAATATTACTAAATTACCAATGCTACAGTGGCGGTCCTATGGGAGGCGCGATGGGCCTCGTAACACCCCCCCCCCCCCCCCCCCTCACTAACCAAAATAACTAACAATAATTATAAATATAGAAAAATTACTTTTTCGATTCGTCAGAATTTTTTTTAAATAGCTTAAGGTTTAATTACTTTTCAGAATTTCAGACTCCCCATGTAACTGAGAGGTATTCTATGCCTACCACCCAAGACCCTCCAGTCACAAATGTCACAAACACTGAGCTGGTCCGCCGATGCACCACTTGCACCACCAGTACCGCTCCAAGGAGGAAGCGCCGACGTACCACGAGCTGCAGAGGGTCCTCGCACATCGCCGCCGACTCCCGCTGCACTGCGCGCAGTGCGCCGCGCGGTCGCGTGGGCGCCGCTGATAACGGCGCTAAACTGCGTCGCTAATGCCGGCGGCTGTGTCGTCACAAGGCCGTCCGCCGGCCAGGAGGCCCTGCCCACCCCGCCGCGGGCTACAAGCGGCCGCTATCTTGCAATCCCAAATATATCTTCATGCCGCTTGCAGTAAAGCTGTTTTGGTTTGACATGGCATATTACAAAGCTTTGGCTCCTTGTCCAAGTCAGCACTTGTGATCTGGTGCGATTATCATCATAGATATTGTTTCCCGCGTGAAATAAGTTATTTCCTTGCGGCGCTTACAAACTAGTTAGCCTGTTAGTAAATATGCAGTTTCAACAAAGTACAGAAGGTCTGGGAGAGATGATTTATGCCATGACATGCCAAAAATTGGGCTAAATAGGTAGTTTAAAATTAGAATTATAGCAAAAATAGGGAAAAATCAAAGATGGCGGGGCCTGATCCTACCTTAAGTTCAGAATTTTCGAAAGGGGGAAAAAATATTAAGAGGGAGACAATGACGAAATATAAGAAAAGTCAAAGAGTAGGTTTTTTGCGAAAATATTTCGAGAATAAAGATGGAAGTTAAAACAGCCTGTGTTTCGTGATTGGTCGAGTTTCTTTCAAGTACATTTAAACTGTCAGCACACCAATCAAAATAATCCAGCGTGGAAGGAAACGCACACTGAATGACCCGGTAAAAAAAAAAACGCAATTGCGTATCTGCAGACGGCCGCCAATTGTAAGGAAGAAACAGCTAGCGCGGGCGTATCACATAGCAGTCAAATGGGCGTTGAGATTTTTTCGAGAAAAATGCCTGATTGCCCCTAAAAATGAGTGAAGAGATTATTTTTATTGTCAGAAGCTACAACGTTTCCAAATTTAACTGTCTTCCATCTGTGATTTCGGCAAGAAATTTGAAGGCTAAAATTTGATATATACTTTTTGTAATGCACTTTTTGTTACCCTCTGAGCTTTAAACTTTTCGTAAGTTGAAATTAAGACTTACGTGAAAAACAATTGAATCAAACAGTTTACAGTAATCCTGAACAAAAATGTCAAGGCGACAGAAAAAATTTATATGTAAACAAGACACGTTAGTCAGGAAATGGACTACTTCGCACAAAAAACAAGTCAATATATATGTATTAGGACATTACAAACGTTAAGTAGGTATTCCAACTTTAACAAATAGTTTCTTTTTCTCACACATCAGATGTAAAGGCTATAGCATATTCTTAAGCTCTTGAAAACGATGTCCAACCCCTAATACCCGTTTGAGTATACAAATCTGGCGACTGCTTCTTCTTGAACATTGTCTTGGTTGTGTAAAATTAACGTCGTGGTAAAGTACGTTCAAAGTTTAGTTGCATCAATTACGAAGTTGCTAACTGCTCGAAGTCGTTTTTGAAGTTAAAATTAGTTAAAACTGCTAAGGCCCGTTGGTGCCTAAGTCGTCTGCGTGTGGCAGCATTAATATATATATATATATATATATATTTATTCATTCGCTTACATGAACATCGGGGGACATATCAAGTTTATCGGTGTGCCAAATATATCTCTGTGATAGCAAAAATGTTCTGGAATAGATTTTATGAATTTTAAGTGGCACACAAAGAAATAATAGCAATTTTAAAAATACGTTATAATTTTTGTATCACTGCGTTAATAACACAATATTTTACAATGAGTGTCAGACGTGTTTACTGATTTGGTATTGCGCGTGGTTGATGATCGTAAATACTCTATATTAAAACTCGTCCATTTCTATATAAATTTTACATTTTCTTATATGTCTCATTATTACATTTTAACTACCAACTGTTAAAGAAAATCATATTATACTTGTTATTGTTTAAGAGTTATAATAATGACTTTATATCCACAGCCCAGTCCGTTGGTTTGGTTATTTTACACTAGGTAGGCATTATATATATAATTAGTTATAATAAAAATAAACCTTATAAAAATATTCGATATGTGTGATTGGGTGTACGTTAATTTTTATATAAATAAATATAAAGAAAGTTTGTGTGTTTAATTGAATGTTTTTTAATACAAATTTAACGTTTTATTCCATATTGATGAAATGACACCTACATAATATTCCAAAAAACCACTCACATTACCCTTTCCCACCCCTTAAAGCGGAATTTTGATACTTCTTGGTGTAAGTTTGCACAATAACCGTTTAAAATAAGAGGAATATTGCTGTCTTCCCTAACTATGAAAAAAAATGTATCTACAACCTTTATGGAAAAAGATCTCAATGCGTATGAAGTAATGATCTCAATGCGTATGAAGTAATGAAGTTACATATCTGCAACATTTAATTCTTTTAAAGTTTATTCTTAATATATGTAATAATGTTTTTAAAGGCATTGTTGTAAATATTAAATGGTAATTTTCTAGAGTAAGTGCTATAAAAATGATATAAAATTTTGAAAATTGTACTTTTTGAGTTCTTCTCGTTCTGTTTCATGACTGTTAAAGAGCATTGCGATATTTCAAGGTTTACCAATACCTAGTTCTCTGTTTTGAACAAATTATAGGTACAGTTAGGTTAGCTACATTTAAAATGCTGTAGATTGTTGTAAATAGCTTGTTAGTTTAAGTTATCGACATTAGAATTACCCAAAAGTGTTTTCGGGCACATGTATTTAAAAATACTATTTTCAGAGTTTTCTATTATTTTTTTTCCAGATGAGCACCTATTCTAAAAAAAACATTAACGATTTTACTATGTCTCATGAAATTATTTACGAAATAAAATATTTGCAAAACTTCAGTATAAAGTTAAGTATGTTTCATTGTTAAAAGTTGTATGTTAGTTGTCTTTTCGTCGTCATGTTTAAAATTACGTAATTTGTTCATAATCTTTAAATAAATATATTTTTGTATATTGTGAAAAAAAATGTCTCTACAACCTTTATGGAAAAAGATCTCAATGCGTATGAAGTAAAGAAGTTACATATCTACAACATTTAATGCTTTTATTCTTTATATATGTAATAATGTCTCTATTTCGCGATGATATCAAGTTTTTAAAAGACTAGAGAAAATCTGTGCCGAGATTGCCCTTTATAATACACGGAAATTTGAATTTCGCGGGCGTTCTTCACGCCAAGCCGCTAGGATAGCTGCAGTCAGGTGTCGCCAGCATTTGCCATGTTAAAAGACTTGAGTTTCCTATATTGTTCTACTACAATATTTGTTATTAATCTTTTGAGGAGATGTAATATCTCTTATCCGTGGCCAGCACGTCCGTCGCGACGATTAACCCACACGACTCAACCAATGAACGACGCCAGCAGAGTTGATTTATGTTTCCTTTTGGCTCGGTCTCCTGCAGGCTGTGTCGGATAAGCGGAGTTCCGGTGACGACATACACACTAAGAGGTCAGATCACGCGCCTCTCACCAAGGCCACGCGAGTTCCATCTCAGACAAGGCCAAACAAGACTTTTTTTCGTAAGTAGAAAACGTAACGGTGGGTTTTCTTGGGGAACTCCCTCTTCCCCCCCCCCCCATCACCGCACATACCATGCATTCCGTTAATGATCTAACTATTTTGAAGAACTTTTAAGACGCATTTGGTAAAAGAAAAAGAAAATTCCAACCTAAAGATTCGTACCAATGCTGCATTAAAAAAAAAAAAACTAAAACTCAATCATATAGTTAACTGCAAATATACGTAATTAAAATAAACAGAAAAGTAACAATTTCTGGGATGAAATACGTGCATTTTTAAAACGCCCTTACATTTAAAAGTTTAATTAACTTGAATAACATATCAAATGAGAACTTTCGATTTCCAACTAATCTGAATATTCAAGAGCATCCGCACGTGTCTTCGGCGAGGCCGTGGCTTCACTCAAGGTCGCGGTCGGCTCCTTGCTCCGGCACATGAACCCGGAGACCGGAGCTACTGTCACTTCTCACGCCAACGAGGCGGGGGTCTCAGGTTTTGATTACAACAACCTACGCATGACTGAATAAGAACATAAATCCACTACAATCTAGGATGTCCCGTCACCTTTTAAGCCTCTGTGCATAACCGGGCGACGCGGCCGCTAGAATTCTCTGCCGTAACAGATAACCTCAACTATTTATTCGTTCAATCTACGAAGCGAAAGGTTAAACTATATTATAATAACAAGAAGAGTGTGCAAGAGGCCTGTAAAAGACGGAACATGTGCGGGTAGTTGCGAGGTAGCGGTAGCGCGAGTGGGGGAGGCGGCGCGTTGAGCCAGGTCCCGGCTCCAGACGTTGTCGCAGGCCCGGCGCGGCGCGGCGGGGAGAGTGCTGGCAGCGCCGCCCCCGGGAGGGGAGGGCGCGCGGAGTAACGATCGCCCTTGTCCCAGGCGCGCCCACGCGCCACAGCGCCGCAGCCCGGCTCAGTGAGCGCGCGGCCGCCGCCATGAGCGGGGTGGGCTTCCTGGCCGCCGTCAAGACGTTCACGCCGTCCGCGCGCCGGCGGCGGCGCAGCGAGAAGCGCCTCGAGCTGCTGGGCGACGCGCCGCCCCCGGACGTGGTGCCCAGCTGGGACGCCTCGGCGCCGCCCATCACGCCGCCCGCCGCCTTCCTGCCGCCGGGCCACCGCCGCGCGCGCCCGCCGCCGCCAGGTACACGCCGGGACACATGCTCCGTACGGAAATTTTATAACAATTGATGATTTATCGACGAAAGAAAATATACCAAAAAATAATATCTAGTAACACACGTACTTCACGCAATCATAACAGTTGTTTCGTCCAATATATCATTAGTTCGACCAAAACAACGATCTTCAAGCTGATGTTTGTTTTGTTTTTTTGGCCAATTAGTTTCTGAACTTTAGACGTAACTATATAAACATACGTACCACAAACTTTGTATGTAATATACGATATAGGTACCTAATACTACTTCAAGTTGAAGGAAAACATACAGATAATAATTTATTTGCTGACCATGTTCGTTTTTAACTCGACACGAAATAAACCAACTAAACTGGGCGAAACAATTACTGTCGTGTAAAATTGTTCAGTTGAATTGTTCGTGTGCCCTTTCTTACGTTACTTGCTGTATTTTGTTGTCGCCGTCATGTGTGTTATCCTTGATCGCATATCATTCATCTGATATACCGATGAAGGTCTGGTATTGATGCTGTTGTAACGAGATGGCTGTACGACTTACGCACGCCTGTTTGTTGGGTAACACTAAACAGTATTTCTCATGCCAATTTTTTTTCTTTTTTATATTTTAAGGGTATATATCTGTTCTGGTTTAATGCGCACAGCCAAGTGTGATAGTACATTGGTTTTATGGGAGGTAGAAATTAATGCATGGGTGGTAATAAATTAAGTCAAAATGAGAACCAATGTTAAACGTGTTTAACACTTCATTGTGGCATTTTTTTCTTTCTATTCTTCCTTGCGAACCATTCAACGTATTTTTTTGGCATTGGTCCTTATGCGGATACCGCTTGGTTTACTGACAAATGTTAACTAGAGTGACTTCAACAGACACCCACTCTACTAATACCTCCACGACTTGAGCACAATAGGTTGTAGACTCTTGTCGACACGTCAGCGTGACTTGCGAACAGTTATCTGAAGCTCGTGAAGCAAATGCACTAGACTAATAGCGGGCAGCTTCAAGCTTTTTATGCGAAAACCGGACGTTGTCAACGTCAGTCCGATGGATGGCAGACTATATGTCAAGTATGAACAATGTGCCTGTTCAATTCATATGGTGCCAACATTATGACAGTAAAAATAACTTTATTTTCGCTTAGACTCATGCATCATTAAACATATTACAATCATTATATAGAGTAATGGGTAAATAAACATCCAGCGCTTCAATTTTCTTGAAAAGAAGTTAATAATGCTAGTCACCATATTATATATAATTTAACCATTTATGTGTAAAATGTTTAAGTTATTTTTCACACAATTCACCTGTGTTAGGTGAAAGGCGGTCTGATATTAGTCTTTAGTGTATTTGCTAGAAGTTCGCAACTCTCGGCTTTTCCGCCATTTGCAATTGCCGCAGGACTGCGCGACCTTGACCGCCAAGGTCGCTATGTGACCGGGGACAGGAGGTGACTTCCCGCCGCCCCGCGATTGGAGTCGTATCATCTCCCGTAAAGTTATCCATCTCTGTTCTTTTCTGTGATTCTTTTATTAACGAGAAGGTGACATATTTCGTGTTTACATATTCTTTTTAAATACGAAAAAATATAGGTACCGTACTTAATTTTTTTATGGTTTGCATTATGGAATTTCTCCTTTTATTAGATTTTAATAAATTCCTTTAAACTTTTTTTTCAGTTGCTGAAATTTTAGGATGTCTCATACTAAATCAACTTTAAGCGAAAACTGTAAAAGTGCCATTTATTGATCGCCTGCCAGCGGTTCGAACCCGTTACCCCCTGCTGCCGCCGCTTTGGCGAGTTTTGCCTCGTGCGTTAGCCGCCGCTGTGCGGTGCGTGACCGCAGATGTTTCCCGCCATCTCCGCTGCTAAACATAGCGCGACCTTCGCGCGGCCAGCACTAGCTGCAGCTGCAGCTTCCGCCGTGGTGTCGTGGCTGCCGAGGAGGTTGTAAACAAGCTCGTGGTATCGCGGTCCCAGCTGTGTCCGCGCCGTGCGAGGTCAGCGTCGAGCTGTTCGGAGCGGCGCATGGTCAAGGCCACGTCTGCATGATTGCGTGCTCACACGCATCGTGTTTGCCTTGTGGAATACAGTTTTGAATGGCTGTAGTTTATGGAAGCTACTGTTTAACGATGGAGATGGTTCTTCATGCCTCCTACTATACATCGTAATATTTGGTCAAGAACAATTTCCTCAGTGTTTTGGGCGTGAATATATGGTGATAGCGACGTAAAAAAAAGTTACCAATAGCGTTACAGCATGCTCTCTCCTCACAACTCCTAACTCCATGCTTATGGCCATGGTAATTTCACACTCGATTGCTGTAGGGTTAAAATGGGGTAGATCGAAAGAAAATATATAATTTTTTTACACTATTATATTGCTTAGATTTAAATAATAATGCTGAAATTTTGCTTACACATTTAGCAAAAATAAAAGTTGTTGAAATATCTACCAAAGAATAAAAAAAACATAAGTTTTTATACATTATTTAAAAACATTTCGAACGAAATATTGTGTTTTTTTCTGTAGTGTAAAATATTTTGTCCTTTTTTTTTTACTTAAATATTTTTATATTTAGTTATTGATTTTAAGCACCACTAAACCCCAGCTTTTTAACACTAATAAAAATACGGTTTTGGACCATACCTCCAGATTACCCGTCTTGAGGTAAATTGATGATAAATTTTGTTGACTACTTAATTGTTTTAACGTTATATGCTACTGATTTCTCCCGTCGTAAAAAAACTTATAGGAAAACTTTCAACATCATGAAAATGATTTAAAAAATGAAATATCCCTGTTATGTGTTTTTGCCTTATATATACTTATCAAATTTCGTTCATTATTGTCACTTACATATTAGTGTTGTGTTCATGTGGCTGGAAAAATGTTTACAATGCTAAATCATAATTTTCACTTTTGCCGAATAATGCAAACATTGAACATCTGAATGTGAAACTAAATAAAAACAGTAATACTTTCAAGATATTATTTATTTTCTTGAAAACTTCTAAAACGGCTGTGGCGTTTCCACAAATTAAATTCCATGCACAAACTTAACGCTCGGTCTCATACGCTATGTTTTTTTTTCTCGTTATTACAATATTACATGGGCTTTTTCTGAAATTTTCATTTCTAAGAAGTCTGGATTGAAAGATGCCATTTTGGTTTGAATTATTTTTGTCAACATTTTTTTATATCTTTTAATATTACCAATTTTTGCTCTTTTGAGTATAACTCCATCAATAGTGACCGACTACTACAAATAGTTTCCCTGTAAAATAATAATTGGTCCTTAGCATTGAAATATTTTTTTCATCAGAATAACTACAACTGCAATAATGTTAATTCAAAGTCTTAGAATAATAGGCAAATAGTAACATTAAAAAATATTAAAACTTGTAGTTAAAGATGGTATATAAAATAGTATTTGTAATGTTAACAAGCCTGGTAGCAATCTGCGCTGTAATCCAAGCGAGAGACGAGACTAGCCGTCGGTCGTGACTACTCGCGCGCCTGCTGCGGCCGCCGGGCGCAGGGCGCAGGGCGCAGGGCGCAGGGCGCAGGGCGCAGGGCGCAGGGCGCAGGGCGCAGGGCGGCGCTGTGGTGACGGGGAGTCCTGGTCTCGCGAGAGAACAGACAGCAGACAAGCGTGTCCGTGTGAGATGCGGGATGATTGGCGCGACTCACCGGTATTTCTAGCGCGCAGTCTCTTCTCGTCGTGCACAGGACAACTATGAAATCTTAACGGTGACCGTTAACATTATATGGCGGAGAAATGAAGATAAAGCTGTAATGCAAGTCACTTATGTGCTTTCAAGAACATGTAACGGTTGATTTATGCCCAAATATATACCTGAAAACACGCCATTTAGCAATTTTAAAACATACAGTTCAAAAACGTAATCCGGAAACCAAACTACTTATCAGTCGTCAGCCAATTCTTAAATACTTTTCGTAAGCAAACCCCACTCTGACATCTTTAGTAGTTTTCAAATCGCGCGGGTTTTTTTTTTCTTGAAGCGCTGCACACCGTTATGTGCGCCCGGGTAGGCGGGGCTCAAGGTAAGTTTATGAACTACGCAAGACGTTAAAAAAAGCAACGAAATCATCGGCCAACTACAAATTCTTGCGTTTTCGCCTTCCACATCTTAAGTATCGTTGCTTAATTTTTTCCATGACGCAAACGTTATGTTTACAAAAGACTATAATGTTACTTTTTATTGTATGGCTCTTTTTTTCTTTCGCTTTTTAAAATTTCACAGTGAAAAAAAAATAGCACTTTCAAATAAAACAATCATGCGCATGTTTTATTGTTGAGTTAGGTTCTGTGCTTAAAAAATAACGGGGGATATCCTTTTCATTTTTTTCTATATTTTTTCCTGTTTTTCGTGGCCCCGGAAATAGCTTATGATTTGACAGCGTATGGGGACAAAACTTACAGCAACAATTAATTTAATAGAGCGCCATCTCAACAAACTTAAAAGCTCAAAATACACTGGCACGTGATGTATACAAAGCACTAGCGAGACTACGACAATGAACACACCCGACCGTACACTCGTAAGGGAAAGAGCGACAAACCAGGAGCGTGACACCACTGACACCTGGTGGGAAGGACGCGCACTGTAACGGCAACAGGCGAATGGAAGAGAAGGTGGCGACAGGGCGGGCGGCTATATTTGCCGGAGCGCAGGGAAGCGTCGCGACGCCTCTTCCCGGGACTGGCCCGGCGCCAGGACGCCGAGATGCCTGCGTCGTGAGATCACCCCCCTCGCCGCCCTCCACGCCGTGCTCCTGCCGCTGTTTGTTGGGTGTTCCCCCTCACCGCGCAGTTCGTGACGTCATCACCCGGGCAACCGACATGCTGTATCATTAGAATTATACTGGAATAACAAATTCTGATCAAGTGGGTTAAAAAAAAAATAATTTTTCCCATTTAATAATGACCCTTTTATTTTATTGCTTCATTTTTTACCGTACAGTTTCTGATATGTACTTGTGGACAAACTATTATTTTTTGTTTAAAATTTGTACGTGGCTTGCATCACTATCAATTACACTATTCTGTTTACTAGAGTATTAACTGTTTAACATCGTGTAAATATGTTAATTATTGCTCCATTTTCTTTTCTTAAACTTTATGTAATAATTATGTAAGTAAAGAAATACTTTAACTATTTCATTGATTTTTTTTTAGAATACAGCATAACCCAAAATATATAACGTAAGAATCATATAAAATATTTGAATTGGTGCCATTCTTGAAGCTGTATTTCCCTACCGTGCGGTGGTTTAGGGAAAATCATGCGAGGAGCTTAGTATTTCATACAAATGTAGGTAATTCGTAGAATTTAAATTACATTTATTTCGTTGTGCAACATAATATATTTAATTTCTGGTGGACGTAAAGTTTTCAACTAGTGCATAAAGATTAAAGTGCGTAACCATTATTCTAATAATTATAATCCTTGTACACCTTGCTGTGTTGGTTTTTTACTTGGGTCCGGAGCTGGCTCGTTGCATTCACGTGCAGAAACAAGCTTTTAGGTTGACACCGTGTTCACGCAATGTCGAATATTGCGGAAGTGACGTCAACTCTGCGAGTGGTGTCCAAACACAGCGACGGACGGCTGTGCGAAGCGCAAACACGGAAGAGTGTCAAGTGGGCGAATCGCGTTCCCAAATCAAACACGGCGACGGAGGTAACGGGCAGCGGACAAACAAGGACCGCTGGCTCGCCGAATTGCAAATCCGAGTCGCGGAGTGGACAGCCTCAATGTGTGTGCTTGTGTTGCTAACTCGAGGTGGACGGCTGTCCCGAGGGAACTGTAGGGCATTCACGTTTCAATTAACACTTTTGGAAGCCCTGCTCATAATGATGACACTATCCTTCGGCCACCGTGGCTTAAGTTACTTGTATGCATGCGGCAATCATTTGAAACTGTTACATTGCTTTAAAATCTTTACTATTTACTGTTAAAAAACGTCACTATCGCGCCAAATGTTCTGACGAGTTTTCACGAAAAAAAAGAAACCTATTTCAGGGGCCAAAAAAAACTTTATACTTTTCCTGATTTTCTATGCAATTGTGGACAGGAATGTGTAAATATCTTACCTCTCAGTATACGGCATTAGAAGTGATTTCGTGAATGGGACGTAAGTCCCATGGAACGGAAGTGTGTAGCCACGGTTCTGCCATATGTGGCGGATGGTGCTAACCAAAGTTCAGAGACAACGTGAAACCTCATAGTATTAACGGTTTAATGAGTTTCAAGATATTCAGTATTTTAATCCAATTCCTTGTCAAAAAATCATGTCCAAAGCTGGGGTTTAAATATTTTTTCAAATCTTTTTCGCTTTTATCGGAACCATTTCATAATACACTTTTACATTTCGCTCTTCAAATCGAATGATTTCTATAGTCGACGTAGCTGCTCCGGCAGTGAATTTTAGCGGCGGAAACTTCGTGTGATTCCGGTCAAGAAATGTAACTGAAAACACAATTTCCGTATATTTATCCCGCTCAGGAGTATTTTAAATAATTATACGTTAAATTTCGTTTCCGAGTTCCGTATTACAAGTTTATTTGCAACATGTGAACACATGAATTCTCTCGTAACCGAGGTTAGAGGTTACACATCTCTGGACTTAATGCATGCTAGGTGCATCTAATCTACTTGAATGTAATTGGATGTTTTGACGCAGCTCGGTCATGTGAGGAAGGGATTTAGATTGCCGTGGGCTCGGAACCGTCGAAGCATTTCGAGCTGTAAGTGGATTTGATTGCATCCTTCCCCCCCCACCCCCCACCCCCCTCCTGTGCCGGGTTGTGCGATTGGTATCGGCAAGCTGACGCAGCCTTATGCGAATTGATGGAATGAAAACAAGAGAGGGTTCCTACCTCCCAGACGTTAATCTGGCGCTTCAGGCGAGTATTTGGAGGTAAAGTAAGAGATAAAAGGGACCAAACTTAGTGTGATTTAGCGATCGCAGGCATGTTATAAATTCGTTAAGTATGTTCCCGCTAATATGAACACTTGGAATCAACATGTTATCTCATCCCTGTTCACATGTGCACAAAATTGAACTTGAACATAGCCTGGCGTACGTTTTTGACGTGACAACGTCTAATAAATCGATGAACGCCGGCTGCTCGCACAAAAAGGTATCCCGTTACGCACATTGTCCCGGTACGCTGTCTCCCGTTACGCTCATTGTACGCTTGCGCCGCATCTATCTCTCTTCCATTCGATTGGAACAACCATCGATTTGACTTTTTCGAGGCACATTAAACTTGAAACACTCCCATTCGTTTCCTACTTTTCCTATCAACGTCCTATCCTTAACAGAATAACACAGATTGGAAGAAGTTAAATAGCAAACATGTATAAAAGTTATAGTTAAAACTTTGTATCCATACAAAATAGTGATAATTCAATAAAAATGATTCAATTTTATTCATAAAAGTATGCAATCATTTCATCAATGTTTTATGACGTTGTCACGTTAAACTAGCGTCCGTAAACCGACTTTACAGACAACCAATTTTTTTTCTATATTTTTTGTATAAAATTACCCAGTACATTTATGTGCAAACGTTCGCAGGCTGAAAGATATCTACTAGGTGCATTATGAATATATTCAACGCACAGATGACTACTACCGCCGCTTGTGAGGCCACGGTGTGCGCGCGGAAGAGCCAGATTGTTCGGGGCTTTGTGAGGGGACTGCCTCAGTCTCTCGCTAATGACTTATCGCCTCTCCGGCATGTCTCGCCCGCTCGTCAGGGTGATGGGATGTTTCACGGAGAGTGGGGGGGGGGGGGGGGGGGGATTAGCGCTGTCTCTCTGGGGGCGCGAGGCTATTTGAAGCTTAGCGCTGTCGCTCCCCCTTCCCTTCCAATATCCCTGTCACCGTGCCCCCTTTGGCGACTGTCTCTCGCGTGGTGTGTTCCCGGAGGTCGCGGGTTCGGACCTTTCCGGCAGCATTGTGGATGTTTTGGTGTTTTATTCCTATTTGTACCAATATATGGTGGGCTACACTTATTGTTTCTATCTTCCCCCCCTCCACACCGAGCGATGTGAGTTGGTTCGCAGGATTGGATAATACAAATAATTGTCACAGCAATGTCGGGTAGCAGCGCTTCAAGCTAGCCATCTATAGAAACAATAAGAGCTGTTGCGGACGCCCAAGGTGAGGGGAGGGGGGTTGTGTTTATATATCTCCTCTCTCCGAAGTTATGAAAACATTTACAAAATATCAGTGAAGATAGTATGTTACTGTGTGTGAAGCCACGTCGCCTACGGCTACTACTGGAGACCCATACGTCAGTGTGTTAATGTCAATAGAAATGAATTGTTTTTTTTTTGAAAACACGTGTTTATACTTAAAAAAATTTTCTTTTGCCAAATTCCCCTCTTCCCCGAAAAAAATAATCTGTAGCCGCCACTGAATAAGAACGTTCGTAATTTACGTCATTTAATTAATTCCTCTTGTTCTCCGCACATTTTAGCGCTGTATGAATTACTAGTGAAATGCACGTATACCCAAGTCTGAAAAAAACAAACACACTTTAATACATTTGATTAATGGTTGTGCGGTTGTAGCGGTAGTACATCAGTATTTAATGCAATACATTTTAAATGAAAAATAATGTGATACATACATAACTAAAATAACTAAAACGTTTTCGGACATATTTTCTTTTAAACCTCTACTGTTCGATTTCGTGCAAGTAGGCCTACTTGAATTTTTTGTTTCTTATGTTTATTTTAATTGCGACTGTCCAATCATAATAACTTTATCGTTGTAAATTTACTGTGACTAATATGTTGGTAGTTTTATCGCAGTGCTGCCGTCGTTATCCGCAGGGCGAGTGTTCGAATCCGAGTCTGGCCATCTTGATTACTGTTTCCCGTGGTCCTCCTAAGTCACTTAGTAAAATTCTGCTATGGTTGCAGGCCTTGGCTAATTCTTCTCCAGTTCCCCTCACTTGTGTAGTGCGAGTCAGTCTCTTGACGACCTCGTCGCTCAGACAGAAATAAAAATAAATTATTCCAGCAACGAACTAAAGCGACCAGGCAGTTATGTAAATGTCCAAGACGTTGTCAATTACACTAGAGACTAATGCCGGACAGCTAAAAGATTTTTGTGTGGAAACATCTGGCGTTGTTGTAACGTCAGTCTGATGGATGGCAGACGGTATGCACAGTATGAACAAAATATCTGTTTAATACAGATGGTTCTAACATTAGCACAACAAAAAAAAAAAATATTTTCTCTTAAAATTCTTTTTTTTTTAAATCATTATGCAGAATTATGAGGGGAAAAAACCCAGAATTTCAAATTTCTTAACACCGGATGGTATATAATTTAGGAATTTAGGTTTTTCTTTGTGTGAATTGCGACGAGAAAACGACATTCTTGTATTTAGTTTCGTGTTCTGTGACTTTTTTTAAAATTGAATTGCTTTCTAAAGTACGCATCATTCTGAAAATGATGTTCTGTCAGCAGTGTTTGTAAACAACTTCACGTGGTTGTCTGTGTTCGTTGCTCTGCTAGTGACGGTTGGAAAATGTTTACCACTGGTACTACTTTTGATAACTTTCGCATTTAAGAAAAGCTACACCGAGAAAGGGGTTTGTTTTTTCAAATTTTTTTTTGTATACGGTGAAACATATATTTTTGTATTTTAAAACATTTTTTCTTGACCATACAAAATTGTTTCGTCAATTCAATTGTATATGTTGTCAGTTGTACGTAACCAATATTGCTACACGTAATATTTGGATAGGTGAAGTAAATACTTGTTGGTAACCTTGTTGTGTGCGCGCGCGCGGGCCCGGGCGACGAGCGCGTGTCGCAAGCGCGGGGCAACTGGGTCGGCCCGCGGCGACGGAAATAGGCGGGGGTTCGCGGCGTCGCGCCCCGTCGACGCCCGGGCCGACCATTCTGCCGCGCCTAACGTCCATTGGACGTCGAGGTCCTCGGAGATCCCGGAGCATTGGCGGGATGAATGAGCAGGGAAACGGAGACAGCCCACCGCTTGAGAAATATTCCTCCGGGAACCGAACCGTGGATGCCTTGGTGACAGGCGTGCGAATTAACATTTTAAAAAATTAAACAGAAATATTTTTTTTGGTTCGTTTGTAATTTTCGTCCCCAACGAGCCAACCTCCTTTAAGTTTTTATTAACGTTCATATGTTTAGCTCGACGTATCTAGACTGTACAAATCAACCCCCCCCCCCCCCCCCCCCCCAAGTCGTTCCCGGGGACTCGAACCTGAATTCGAAAGCCGGCGCGCACCGAACACAGTGGCCCCTGCCGTGGTTAGAGGCTGGCTACCTCTCAAACACGACGTCTATGAGTTTTGGTCACTTTTCAGGCAGTGACATAATATGACCTCGGGGGTTGGGTTGTCAGGTGCTTCGTCGCACAAGGCGATGCGAGGTTCTGACCCAGCCCTGTCGCCTCAAGTCCCTCTTAGAATATCCCAAGATCGCGCAGGAGTCGCCTATTTCAAAGCTCATGTCCGCCTTATCGGCTCCACTCCTTCAGTTTCCGTGTTCGGACTTATGACTCACCTTGGGGTTGGGGGAAATGAACCAACACCTTGGTTGGTTCGGGTGCGCCCTACGTTTAACCATCTGCAATTAAACTCTGGAAAAGGTTCGACGTACACATTCAATTTATAATGAGCATCAGAAACATTATTTTTTAAAATGAATGGAATGAGCAGTTTAATTATTTAAAAAAAAAAAAACCTAAGTTGCTTTTACTCAAGAAGTAAATTTTTGCCATGTCATCTTTGAACTTCTTCAGCTCTTAATCATATAATCATTTTTATTTCAGGGCAATTAATAACTGCCGAAGTTTGCTCCCATTGGTTTAAAAAAAAAACCTTTGTTTCGGCAGTGGCGAAGTGATTTCGCATTTGATTTGAAAATAAAGATTAACGTTGTGTGAAATAAAACAGTTATTCCCGTGTGCATCAGTTCAGGGGCGTAGCCGGGGGGGGGGGGGGCGGGCTAGGGGTTCAACCCCCCCCCCCCTTAGCTACAAATCTTTAATTAATTTCTTATTCATCACTCAAACAAATTTCGTATTAAAATTAATAAATTTTTACCATTACTATATTTAAATTTAAGTACCGATAACTGCTAAAATGGCACTATTTTACACCTTAAAATACAAATTTTCCTGGTGGGGGGGGGGGGGGGGGGGGCGACATGCTTCTTAACACCCCCCATACACAAATCCTGGCTACGCCACTGCGATCAGTTGTTGCATGGCTGCTAGCATAATCTGTTGTGCAGCTACCCGGCACAGGAAATCGTAACGCCGCGCCGTTGCCGAGTGTCTTTGCCCGGAATGACGGGAACGCGCCTAATTGCCTGTGTTGTCACAGACGCCGAGCCGAGCCGAGCCGAGCCGAGCCAAGCCAATGAGGAGGAACAAAAGACTGTCTGATGGGTGTTTTTATTGGGGTGTGGGGGGAGGGGGAGGGGGAGGGAATAAAGAAGCCGTTAAGCGGCTTGACCGTGATTCCCGGGAGACAGCGACCCTCTTGTCCGCGGGTCGCCCGTCATCGTCTTTGAGTCACGCTACAACTTGGAAACAGTACAGTCTGCTTCAGATCGGTGGAATTCTGTTATATATAGCCGCGCTCGCTATTTTAACCCAGCCTATTGTTGGATACTAAAGTTAAGAAAAGTATTTTGTCTCATGTCACTACGTTTTACCAAACTCACAACGCTTTCGAAAATATTTTCCATGGTCAGTACAATTACTTTACAGGTTTTTTTTTTAAACACACTTTTGCATGTCTCTGTTGGAACCGTTCCATTTGAATCTATGGCTTTCCACAGGTTCGTTATCTTAGTGTGATGGAAGGTCGCAAATTTTTTCGATGATTCCCACTAATTTTGTCAGTGAGTTCAGATTACCAGTTCGCCGGCTGGTGACAGCGCGGTGAACTGTAAGTAATGTCGCTTACTCGAGGCGCTGAAGCGGACTCTTAGGGCGCGCCCTGACGCCGCGAACATCGGCGCGGCGAGCACGTCGCCTCGTGCCACTCCTCTGTGCGCCGACGCTAATTGGACAGCGCTCCCTCCCGCCTGCCGACAGCTCGTCAGCGACGCTCGGTGCCCGAAGTTGTGTCCGACACTGGTGTCTTGTGTTCGTGTAACTACGTCTCAAATTTGGCAGAAAGTAAATTGACCAAAAATTGTCGTCACAATGTTCCCCCCCCCCCTTTTTTTTTTCTGTATCGAGGTCGCACGAGGCGTTGTGCTACACCAGACTGTACGATACATTAAGAAGCTCCAAACACATTTAATGCATTCCACTTTTTATTCATTCTCATAAGGGCACATTTAGTTTATCTGTTTGATAAAAATCGACTGCTAGATTTAATCTTGCGCCCATTCCAAGTGTTGCTTTGAACCTAGCCTGGTACTTGAACCACATAAAACAGGGAACATTGAACCAGTGCCATCGGTCTACGTTTATATATATATATATATATATATATATATATATATATATATATATAATTTTTAACATACGCAGTTGCAGCCGATGACCGATTTTGGCGCTTGTTTTCTCGTGTTTGTGTATTCATTTTTATTTGTACTTTACTTGAGGTTTTTTTTTTTAATTTCGTGATGTACAGTATAAGCTAGCAATAGCTTATGTCCAAAATGTTTTAATTCTAGCTTCCCCATCGCAAGAACCATTCAAAGACTGCACCGGTTTGGTTATGCAAACTACTGTAAACTGTTGTTCTGGCAATAGTAGTTTGCAAAGAAAACTTCATGTGATTGTTAGGGTTAGTTAAAAAAAAAATTGTTGCTTTACAAGTGACTTGTTGGGAAATGGGCACCACTTTTATTTCTTCAGAGAAATATTTAATTTGGGACAAGTTGCATGGACCAGATTTCACAGGGGGAAACTGTTTCCAACCATATCACCAAATACTCTTAGATAGTTATTCTTATCGACTGCTTTGTCACATTCTTTTCGGGCATACTGGTCTTTGATTTAAGTAAAATGAATTGTTACGTCGTTTTAAATAATTGTGTTTTATGGGGTTCAAGTACCAGGCTAGGTTCAAAGCAATACTTGGAATGGGTGCAAGATTAAATCTAGCAGTCGATTTTTATCATTCATATAAACAAAATGTGCCTTTATGAGAATGAATAAAAAGTGGAATGCATTAAATGTATTTGGAGTTTCTTAATGTATAGTACAGTCCGGTGTAGCACAACGCATCGTGCGACCTCGATACAGATAAAAAAAAGGGGGGGGGGAGAACTTTGTGACAGAATTTTTGGTCAATTTACTTTTTACCAAATATTTTGTGATAAAAAGTGATTTTGTAGTTTCCAAGATGCTTATTAGTATCAGCCAAATTACTTTTGTTAAGATAACATATGTGGCAAGATTTATATTGGCAAAATATTTTGTGGTTGCCACAAAACTATTTTTTTGCAATGTTCGCTCGTGACTCTTGAAAGCTACAGGAAAATCGGAATTTTAAAGTACTAAGATGTGTTTCCTTTTCACGCCATAAAGAGTAGGTTATAAGTAAATTAACAATATATTAATGCCAAAAGAAAATTCTTCAATTTACTCATAATTGTTATGAGTGATCGCTGCACTTGGAAGAGAGAGAGAGAGAGAGCGAGAGTGAAAATAGGCACCATCAATCGGGCCGCGCTGTTGGCAAAACCATTGGAATTTTTATTTCAGTTAAAAAAGTGGAATAGGAGAATTTCGGTTGTCGGTTCCTTCCTGCCCGATATTTATGAGGTTGACCCAGTTAATGGGCCGAATTAGAGCCTCTGGCGGGGAGAAAATACTCCAGACTCTTTGTATTTATGTAAACATGTGTACCTATTTATAACTCACTGTACAGCGGTTTTCACTCGAGCTTGTTTGTGTTCCCCCCGGCACTAAGAATATCTGCGATCAAGACCTGCGCCTGAAATGAATTCCTCGTCGCTGCGTTGTGTCCATGAAGTATTGGAACCAACATGTTTTTACAAAAATATTATTTTCAGGTAAATGAGTGCTCTTTTAAATTCGACTTTACGTTAGTAGTTTGCTCGCAAAAAAAAAAAAACAATAATATGGGAGGTACTGGAAAAAGTTGGTAACTGAGACACAAGTAATTGGCGGTCAGCGAGACAAAATTGTAGGTACTGCCAAATTTTTTCAATGCATTTATTTGCATTTCTCTTCGCATTGTTTATTACAAAACACTCAGGAACTTTGACTTTTTCCATTAACCCCACTTACGTGATTTGTGGTAAGGTTTTTTTTTTTAGAGCTACCATAACTTTTAGTCAGTAGGCGTATACATAAGTTGCCTTTTAAGAATATGTTTTTACTATGCGATGCTTAAACGTCACAAAACTCACTAAATTAAAAAAGATAATTGTACTTATTTAATTGGCCTTATACGAGCAAAATGGCTCTCCCACTGCAACGATCACGTTATGGTTATTACAGTGTTCATCCGGACCCCGGTTTGTGACCACCGAGCAGGACGTAACTAGATTATTTTCCACCCGGGCAAGAACTCATCTTGGTGCCCTTCCCCCCTTTTTTTTTCCAAACCAACCAAACCAAAACCTTTCAGACAACTTCTCATCGCCACGACTTATTAATTCCACTATTCCAAATATTTTTTTTAATCAACTTAGTAAATAAATAAATGATCTAGTAATTTCATTTTTAATTCATTGCAAGTTGGATAGTACGTGAAAAATTACAAGACTTTTTTTTTTTAATATTTGACTATACACGTAGGCCTACGTATCTTTCAATACAAATAATTCAGACTATGTCCAACTTTTTTTTTGTTCTAACACTACGATAGACAAGCTCCGACTGCCCGCCTCGAGTTATTTCCCTGGCACCAAATCGGTTATGAAATGGTTCGCAGACCGTTGGGTAATCGGGCTACTTGGAATGTCTGGAATGTCTACAATGTCTACATTCAGCTTCCCCCCGGCTTGCCGACACAGTCTCACCAAGCGAGTCCTCGGCCATTTCGCGGGGTCGTGGGTTCGAGCTCGGTGACTCGACGACGTCGAGGTCATTACAGACTTTGAAACGTTTGCGGAAGTGGGGAAACTGAGCACTCCCCGGGCAAGACCCACCGGTGCACGGCAACGTCCGCCACGTTTTAAACTCGCGGAAAATTGATTCATGGGCGTGACTGTAATTTATAAACTCTTAATAGGTAACTCCGTGGTTCGGAGACACGCTGAAAGAAAATATTGCAATGATGTGCAATACTTACGTAACGAAATAATCGAAGGAATCGCATAAAACTAAATTACCTGGAAATGCAATAAACGACATATCTCTTGTGCTTACACTGTTACGAATTACGGTAAATGTACGTGCTTTTCAACGAGGAATGCGCATCATATAAACCAAGAGTTCTTCGTAATTCCAGACAATTGGTTCTTCGTAGAAACTAAAACAATACTCAGACTTAAGAGTTCTGCGTTACATTGCAAGCACGGCAAAGCGGAAAGTGAAAGGCGAAAAGAGTTTGTTTGCTGAGGACTAAACAGTGTGTTGATGGTTTTGTTTTTGTATTGAGTTCTCGTTCGAATTAAATAAACTAAGTGCCCATAAACTAACGAAGATATCTGTAAATTTAAAATGGAGGTGCCTCCCACCGAGACGATCCAGGAGTCTATTCTCGGCTGGGTCGAACTCGGATTTTTTACATGTGACAAACGTGGCGGACGTTGCCGTGGACTGTGGGGTTTCATTCCGTCGCTGCTCCACACTCCCATCTCATCTCACCTCACCTCACTTATTCTCCAGGCTGGCCGGAGCGACAGGACTGTCCCTCTAATAGGGCGGCCGGCTCCTGTGAGTGTCAGCCCCGTTCCATCCATGTAGACCTGCCTCGAGTGGGAAGCTACATGTCTGTTTCATTTTCATGTGTAAATTAAAAAAAAGGGGGGGGGTTTGTCTGTAAAGTCGGTTTACGGACGATAATTTTACGTGATAACGTTATAAGAAAACATTTCACTTCACTTTATAAACAGTTGACAAAACAGTTCACGTGTAGGTTGTGTGCTGCCGCTCTCTCTCTCTTCTACTCGGACGCATCGGCCGATGGAGTGGAAGAGAGATAGATGCGTCACAAGCCGATCGTGCCTTCCTATCGCTTGTTCCGCGCTCTCGCTTGCACGCTCGGCTCAGGCGGAACGTGACAATGAGTCAAGCTTTTTCGTGCGTCCAGATGGCGTTCATCAATTTAAGACGTTAACACGTCAAAAAAAAAAAATTGTATATCCTGCATTACTGCGCTTAAAGCTGGACTCAAATGGTCGCATCCGTCCGTCACTCGTCCGTCTGTTACGTGATGTGCAGCCAATCAGATGGCCCAGAAAACTCAATCCTTCCGTTAGTCAATACCTTGCCAAGCTTTAACGTTCGACTGACGGACGATTTGAATTATAACCTCAAAAATATCTTAAGTTTTTTTTTCTAAGTTTATCTGCTTCCATATTATGTTTTTAACTTGCGTTTGAACACGTTTCAAAGTCTAATGTTTCCTACAAAATTGACCGAGACACCGTAGTATAAATTATTAACCTACGGTACCTCGGAAATATATTTTAAAAATAATCAGAGCGAAAAAAATAGTTTAATGATTTATAAGTACTTGGCGTACATAAGCGTTCTAATCAGTTGGCAGCATCCCAGTGGAAAATATTTTGACTGACGTGCGAATCATTGGGAATCGCTCGACTTGTTGACGGACTGATAGATGGCGGATAAATGCGACGGAAAATTGGGAGTGCCCGGGCACACACAGGTTCAAAAAACGCGATTTATAAACTACTCAAGATATCCCAGTGGGGTCTTTTACGAAAAGCATTTAAGAACCATCCAAGGGCCGAAAAGTACTTTCGATTTCGGATTAAGGTTTTAAATTGTATTTTTATAAGAGTTAAAATGGCTAACAGACGTGTTTTCAGAGTAAATATTAGGCGTAAAACAATCGGTACAGATTCTAAAATCCATTTAAGGAACTTGCATTACACCCTTATCTTTATTTACTTGCCACATAGTGTTACTATCACTGCTCATATTTCACGGTTGCTCAATACACGACCAGAAGACTGCGCGCCAGTTCAGAGAATTGCGCTGATAGGAGATAACGCGCTAGAAGCACCAGCAAGCGCCGCGCTTATCATCCCGCCTCGCACAGATGCACCCCGACTAGAGGCCCCGTAAGGGAGATTAGGCCCAGCCATCTGGGATCTTTCCATTTGTTTCAGACTTTCTGTACCTTGTTTGCAACCACATAGTTACTAACAGGCCGCGGGAGACTACAACTATCATATAATCACACCATTTCGCACGTGTTGACTTCCAACAAGAAGTAAGAGCTAAGTATAAATAGCACGGCAGCTTTATTGCGAGCGGTATGAAAGTATTACAAACTGCAAGCTGGCGAGGCGTGGTCCCGCTGAAGCGAGCACGGGCCGCGTCACGAAGGGCGGCATTTCCTGCCTCGCGGTCGCCGGTGTAATAATAGTCGTCGCTGTGCGCAGGCGCGCAGGTGTCGAGGGCAGCCTTGGGGCGGTCTGACGCGGCAAGGTCTGGGCTGCTGGTATAATTACCTGGGCGCCGGGCCAGGTCTCTTGGGCATTCCTCACCTGACCCCCCCCCCCCCCCCGACACCTGTCTCTGCGTGTCCTCCCTCCGAGGCGACGCGGGTTCGGTTCCAGTCTGTGCAGAGCTTCTGAAGAAACCACGCGATGTGCGGGTGGAGTCTGCTTACGAAAAACATAAAGGGCCGATGAGTGGAGACCGGAAAAATTCAAATAATTATACATCGGTGCTGCTTCTGCTATTGTTTCACTGTTAACCTGGAGAGGGGCCAATTAGAGACCCTCAATCAAAGAAGTCTCAGATCACAAGTCACCCAGTTAAGACACCTCACAATTCTGCAGCCAATGAACATGTGACATTTGCCCAGCTATGAGATGTTTGAACACGCGAATTTTTCAAGTCTCTACCGATGAGTACTGCGGTTTTCGTATTTCTTTTATAAACTGTATTTTTTGAAGTGGCAACGGCTAAAACGCGATGTTCCGTAGCTCGTGGTACTGCCTAAAGAATTTGTCCTGAAGATCTTGCGCCCGGGAGCAAGGAGGCGATAAGGACGACACCGGCCGGTGCATCAAGTACCCCTTTCGCCTTTACGCGCGAGGCATTGAATTGGCTCGTGCTTGTTTCTGCGTGATGTCTGCAGTCGTGGGACTTCAAACACTGTCCCTAAGGCCCGTTCTACAATGGCACGGAAACGGAGACGGATCACGCAAACGGTGACGGATCTTCCAGAACATTTCACTATCGCGTCTCCGCTGCATTCACAATTCATGGAAACGTTACTAAAGGCAACCTATGAGATTGCAGTTCAAGGTTACGAAATATTAATGTAAATAAAAAAAAATGTGTTTCGAGATCTCTAAATAGTAATTATGCCACGAGAAGTCGTCCAAATATAGGTCGTAGTTCCAGAGATGCAAGCATTTCGTCTTAATGATGAAACCGGAGAAGAAAATGAATTAAGGTTGTCTAATAGAAGATAAGTACTTGTATGAAAAGAAACAGAGAAACGTCTGTTGAACGTGAGTTTCGTCATAGTCTTGACCGAGATAGACATAGGTCACAGAGAGCCAGAGAATCATCCATTTAACGTGAAGTTCGTCTTAATCGTGACATGGATAGATATAGATCTCAGAGGACGATTAATTTGTGGACAAATATTTTGAATTCAGCAATCAATTAACGATTCTCATCTATGATCTAAAAAAAGTATAAAACAAAAGTCGCTGTTTGCGTCTGTGTTCGCTTACTTCTTAACTAAACAACGGCTTTTGATGCTGTTTTAACATTCGTTTAGAGAACTTCCGGAAGATTTATGTGAATATTACAGTCATACTGAATACAAAAAAAAATAGTTGAGAAATATCGGTGTTTTGTAATCAAGTCGTAAAAAGACGCTTGATGCTTTTCCTGTACTGACTTATTAAATCTAAATGAGCCACATTAATAGATCGCATCCGTGTGAAGCCGGGATGGGTCGCTAGTAACAATATATAAATGCTTGTACTTAAAACCATTTTTAACATATTGGCTACCACCGCAGCCAAGTACTCGGACTTTATTCGCACGGAGCAACGTTAACGTTAGAGCTCAGCATCCAAGCTGATCCGTACGGGTCCGACTCCGTCTGCTTGCCATCGTAGAGGTCCGTCCCCATTTCCATGTCATTGTGGAATGGGCAGAGCTTTGTTCTGCATTCTTGCATGGCTTGCCGGGCGGACGCGTCTGAAACGCACGAAGGCGTGTTCGCTCCGAGGTGCTGGCTCCGTGATGCGTGTGTCGTGGGGTGCGACACGACCTTTGAATATATATACTGTATGGAAGTCGCGAGTGGATAGGATTTACTCTACGTTTTTCAGGAGCGTATGATGAACAGCTTGGGAACTTCACCGCTGCAGGGCGCTTCCGTAACGCCCTGTATCGTCTTAGGTTGTTATTTACACGTTAGAGCGCAGCACTGTCGCCCGCTGTCATTCCCCGCACCCCCCAGCCATCATTCACTGCAGCTCAAGGTCGTTCAACAGGAGGGGGAAGGGGTGTTTGAAGAGTTCGACACTTGTCCGCTAGGGACCACCACAAGTCGATGCCCTAGAGATGGTGGCGATTGCGGCGGTGAATTAACCAACTACCTCAAACCGTATGAGAAATTTTAACCTGGGCTCAAAGCTAGCGCGGAGGGAGGGAGCTCATCCCGCGCGTCCATTACCTCGCCGATCTGGCAGCTCTGCTCCGCGCCGGCCGTGGCCGAGCGCCAGCGGGGAGGGAGGTTACCACACGCCTGGACGGCCGCCCGCGACCTGGAAGCCGGGGAGACGTGAGTCAGGCGGTGGCGTCGTGGTCGAGCTGCCCGCGGGGGTGCGCTTCGGCGGGCGGTCGGAACTGCATTTGTATTTCGAAAGTTTGCCTTTTTGCCGCGCCTTAATATAGCCATAGTGGATAGTTCGGAAAATGGTTTTCATCACTTCAGTAAGTGTTATTTGATGGTTTTCAGAAACTTAAAATAACCCTATTTATTTTCAACATTAGAGCGAACTGAGGGCATGCAAGCGTGTTATACAATTTTGAATTAACCGTTTGTATGTACAGTTTCTGTATTTTAAGGATATCATCAATAAAAATCTCGGTTTTCTAGGCTCCTTGGAAAACCACATGTTTATTGAATTGATGAAATAAACCCTTAAAACTGTTTTATAACATACAAAAGTTTGATTCAACAACTGTTTTATAACATACAAAAGTTTGATTCAAAACTGTATACTGCATGATACGATCTTTGTTCATGCTAGGAATTAAATATAAATTGGCAATTTTAAGTTTCTCAAAACCATTCTATTGAATCGATAAAACCATTTACAAACAAGTATCCATTACTATACCCAGACCTGCCAACTCTCACGATTTTGGTGTGAGGCTCACGATTTTAAGGTCCATCTCACGCCCTCACGCCAAAATAGTGTTTCCTCACGATTTTTTGAGGCCCCAAGATTTTGTTTGTAAAAGTTACAAAACAAGTTTTACGAAAGCTTACAGTAACGAGTTTCCATCAATACTCGAGTCACGTAAAGGAAGCAATTTTGCGTTTTGTAGCATGTGCCGTGCTGATTTTTCTATCTCGCATAGTGGAAGAGGAGACATTGTGAAACATGTCGCTACAAAAAAACACAACTAACACGTGAAGTGTATTGCTTCCAATAAAAAGATTAATTTTGCTGTGAACAGTGATAATAGTGTTACACGAGCAGAATGTTATTTTACATCTTTTTTAGTTGCGGCCCTGCATGATCACTACACGACAGCGCTAAATTATGTTCATCTAAATTAAATCTGCAATCTATAATTTGTTGAAATAAATTTTGAAGCAGAGACCATGTAACATATGTACAGGTATGTCACTTAAATTTAAAGATTCTCATTTGTTGTTTTTTATTTCTAATTTGTATTTATGGGCCTGAAAATTTTTATCGAGGACCTCATGATTTTTTAAAAATTGAATGTTGGCAGGTCTGTATACCATAACATAATTTAAAATCATGAGCGGAACAAAAATTTAAGAAGAATCATATTTGAGAAAGATTTTTCATTAATGGGGATGAAACCCCGCCACCTTGGGTTTTCAAATATGAAGCTTCAGCCACAGTTTGCAGTACAACTTCCGTATTGCAGCTTATGGCTCGACATGGCCCAAGAGTTAGCGCCGGGCACTTACTGACGTCAGCATTCGTGGGCTGGGTTAGTAATTATGCCCTCGTGAAGTAATTGGCTATGTTCTCCCAGTGATACAGACCGTAACATGTTAGTTAATAACATGCTGTGGTGAGGTTTAAGGGGCCGTTAATTACGTAAGGACGATTTTAGCCATTTTTTATCTCCGTCCCCCCCCCCCCCCAATATTACACAATATTTCTTGGACCCCTCCTTCTTACATAAGATTTTACCCAGTTTCCCTAAAAATCGTTAAATAGATAACTGCCGTTTGAAAAAGGTTGTTACACGAAAAACATTATTTTACGTAAATCAAAGATTTTTAAAAAAAATAATTATGTATATAGTGTTTGGAAAATGCGTATTATAAATAAAGGTATTGTAATTAAAGCTCATATTTTCAAGCTCCGGCAATTCAACACTGCAGCAAACAGTAAAACAACAAAACATGGAGTTGTGAGCGACGCACTGTTATTATTTGATAGTTCGTTGCGTCGTGGTGCTTCTTGGGGTATGATGCTTGAACTCTTGCGTTACTACATTTTTTTTTCTTCCGTGCAGGCAAATTTTGACTCGTAGTAAAATATTACGTAGTAAAATTTTACCTACCCCCGAGGTAAGGTCACGTGGAAATTTTTACCCCCCCCCCCCCCCCTTTTTATTTCACTCTCTCAGGTACGTAGCCACGCCTAGTCGCCCATGGCCATTATTAAATTGTGTGTTGTGTATATGATGCAGCACTAACTGACGTGTCGCGCTAGTGAGTCACACACCACGTAAATCAGTATCAAAAATAATGCGCGCTGCTTATCGTGTCAGTGGGTTTAGGCTCTAAAAGCTGAGTGAGGTGTTAATTTTACCCACGCCGGAACGGAGAAGTAGTATGCGTTTAGGGTGAGAGGATGTTCGAGAGGATGTTCGTGGACGAAAAAAATATATATATATGTTTTCATTTATCTCCAAAAGGATTTAACCGATTTATATACGGTTTTCCTGTATAAGGTTTTTGATTCATCGGCAATGGTTCTTAAATAGGTGTGTTATGGTGTTAACTCGCCAGAGGGCGCTGTAATAAACATTTTTCTTCTTGCTTCTGTATATGAACTGCTGAGGGTCTGATGATAGAGCAGAAGAACATTGTCGGAAACTATGTGGAGACACGTAGCTAGCAAACCATATTTGATTTCTTATTTTTCCATAAAAATCAAATTAAATAAAATCAATAAAATGATACTTTAATCAAAATTTAATAAAAAAATAATAACCAATTAATAAGGACGTTCCATAACAAAATTAGTTTTACTGTTTCCCATGCAAAGCGACAACATGAAACGCATTTGCGTTTAAATGTTCGGTCCAGTAAATTTTCGCCCCCGCGCGCGTTAGGATGTTATTAGAATTCCCGTTCTTGAATAGTAAACATGTACAAAGTCTTGTGCACAGTTTAAAATCATTATTTTAAACTTCGTATTTTGTGAATCAATATATTTCACAGTTACCTATTATTAAATAATATTTTATATAATTACGTATTAAAAAACTACATTTTCACACCTTCATTAGTAAATTAATGTTTAAATAAGCAACTTAGGTCGTAAACAAATAAAGGAAAACAAGCTAAACATAATAGCTAAAAAAGAGAGGTTATGTTCCGTTGATAAACCAAAATACATGTGCATTTGCATTGCATGATTTTTCTTAGAATGAGTTATTTTGGGTAATCTAGTAAAATTATGAATTTTTTTTTTTTAAAAAAAGGTGTTTTATCCTGTATCGTTTCGGAATCTGTGAATCTGCAACAGTTATATCGGCAAAATTTTGTGAATCGGTACAGCTCTATTATTAATTGAAATTTGTTGGGTCTGCCATTCCCTTCCTCGAAATGAACGAAAATTTGGCAGTTTATGAGTTTGTGACTGAAATTGCGTTGGGTACGTAAATAAATGTAGTATTTAATTGATATAAATTGCTGCATCTCTACGACACACTTAATAACTTTACTATACTGCTATATATTAATTGAAATTGGGAACAGAGATGGCAATGGTAGCCCAGACGGATTATCTTGGATTTGTCATTATATTAAAAGGTACCTATATTTGATATTATTGCTGTGTCTATTTCTACGAAAAACAAATTTGTCATGAAGGTAGGAAGCACTAAGAAAAGTCATAATTAGTTGTTTATATGACTTCGCGACAAATCAACCCTTTTTATTATTCTGTTCATTTTTATCTTTCGTTACTTTCTTCCTTTTAGTCGGGGGTTTTACAAAATTTTATTTAATCCTTTTTCGATTACATCCGTCGTGAGTTTTTTCAGAATTTTTAATTTTTTTCTCTAATTTCACACATTTGTACTAATTGCTCAATTGAAATCATAGCAAAAATTTAAAAATGCTTTACGGTCGGTGTTATTGTTTTGTCGATTTTATAGTCCAATTCTTTATAAATAAATATTTAGAAAATTAACTATAGAATTTAAATTGGTATGCATTGCTATTACCTATCTGTGAAATCAGAGAAAATGAACTTCCATGAGTTACCATGAAGCAAATAGTTAAACAATGAATTTTAATTATGGATAAATACCTGATTTGTAAAATTATCAGATAGTAGCCATATCTGGCGAAGACATCCGCAACCTAATAATTTACGGTGCTTATGTTGTAATAGGATCGTCAATGAAATAAAGATGGGATTACCTTAAAATCGGTTTAATGCTACATGCTACACGTTGTCGCACGTTATTTATTGTGTAAGGTAAAAAAGTTTATTTTAAATTGATCTGAGCTGCTTGTCCACGACAGCAGGGTTACTGCAGGCAGACTTGTGCAACTGTGTAACACGAATCGTGGACATTGGGGGAGGCAGGTATCGTCCATGGTCGGTTGCCTGGGATGGTTTCTCCGAAAAAAGGACGGCATGAACGGCACTCGAACCTTGGTTGTCGTGAGTGCGAGTTCCGAGCGAGGCGCTGCGATGCGTCGCTTGAAGCACCGGCGCGCTGGGATGACTTGCCTTTGACCGGCGACGCAGCGGGACAGCAGGACAGCAGGGTGGCTCGGGGGCTGCGCGGGGTGATCATCCCGCAAATAGCCTGCGAGAGGCGCGCGCTCGCGTGCACCGGGTCAGCGGCGCGTGACGAGAGCCCACGGAGGCGGCCAAGCGCGCTACAGACAGGCAGGACAGGCGAGATACCAGGAGCTCCTGGTTGAGTTACAGATTTTTTTTTTTTTTTAAATGCTTGCTTTACCTTGATAGGACGAAAATTACAAGTTATAATAATTAATGGGAAACATTAAAAGTAGTGAGAAACGCACATATCAAGTTTACAGTTATGGCATAAAGCTGTCGAAAGCAATTATTATTAAGAAAATAAATATTTTATTTAATTATCGGAAATAAGCCGGTTTTGCAAAATATTTATATCCTCAGTCGTTTATCTTCTGATTATATTAGGTCCTAGCATCTATGATTGCCATTCATTGTTATACAGTTGCTTTCACTCGCGTTTCGAGTTTTGGATACCCCGAGATAAACAGAATAATTTAACTCGGCGGTGAGAAAGTGTAACAACTTATCAAACTTGCCTGCAACAAAGTTTGTTTTCATTGAAGGATTTGAAAAGTTGTAGAGTCAATAAAGGGGTCCGACTAACTTGTTTGTCCCCGGACCCTGGTTTCTCTCGATGGGCCTGTAGGTAGAGGTATAGGAATGTAAGATTGCGAGCAAGTATACGAGTGAGATCTGATGCAAACATGCCATCGAGCGCTCCGCTGCGCTATCGAAGCAAGCAAAGCAAGCAAAGTGGTTGTATCCTTCCTCCTCCCCCCCTCCCCATGAAATTCTGCGTATGCTGCTGTCAGTAGTGCGAGAGGAAGAGCAGAAGGCGGGTCAGCAAGGGTACCGGGATGGTCGGAACTCGAGGTTGCTGGACCAAGACTAATGTGCGCGGACACTGTTCAAATCCTCTGCCCGCTCAATGATATTCTTTTACACACGCGCAGAATATACATTTTCTTTCTACACCAACGGGTAGCTGCAGCGCTATTAGATAGATCGCCACTTCGTCTGATACAACTTAAAAAACAACAAAAGAAAAATATAAAGTGAATAGAGACTAGCGACTAGCGGTCTAGAAGAATTGCTAGCTGCGCGATCTTAATAGCCTGGTGTAGTTACGCATGTTTTCCCGGGCGATCCTTTAGGGCGAACTCCTGTCGGATGCTACACGGTCATTTGACAAACTCCCCCCCCCCCCCCCCCTACACGGGGCGGCGTGAGTGCTAATGCACTGTCCCTGCTCGATCGATCGTCGCTGTGACGTCAGCGGACCAGCGCGGGCCGCGATTGGCTCTCGTGTTGGCCTCACGGCATTGATTCCCGGCCGGCGGTCAGCGCGTCCAGAGGGTCGCCGGCGAGTCCTAACCTTGAGGCGAGTCTCCCCCTCCTGCTGCCGCTCGTCGCCCATCAATCTTCTCCCCTTCCCCCCGCAGCAACCCTCGACGCCATGCATCATGCGGGGTTGTGGAGTCGCCCGCCCAAGTTCGGCTCCATCTCAGTCGGCAACCTCGCCTTCCAGCTCCTTGCTTCTCAGACCAGTTGATTGGTCGGAAGATACCGCAGCGGGCAGTGGCGACCCTGGGCCCTTATATTCTAGGGTTGGACGGAGGGAGGAAAAAGTTTTTAAAGGAAAACTCGAGCTTAATTTTCGACGAAGGTTTTGCTGATTCATCCTAAATAAAATATAGAATTCCCCCCTTCCCCCTGATAAAGTATATTCGGGCTAGATTTATAAGTGCTGACATTCAAATTTCGATCAAATTGCGTCAGTTCGTTTCTTTGAAGGTTTATTAATGCAATGCTAATAAAACTTAAATTTATTTTTTTCCATTAGTGTATATTTGTATTACAAAACTAGACGAACAAGAGGAGTGACATGGAAAGGGACGGCCTTGCAGCAGCCCTGCAGCACGTTGCATCCGTTATCACAGCGATGTCTGGAAGCTCTGCCGGAAACCACAAGACCGAGGGCCGGGACGCTGCACTGTCAATTACGTTCAGAATTTAGGTTATAATCGCGGTAAAAAACTAAAACAAAAAAAGTGTATGAGATGTTAATTATTGGTTTCAGTTCAATTTAATTTTTAGGCAGCACTCGGGGTTAGAATTCACACAGTGTGTGTTAAAGTAGCGATGCTGTTCCTGTACAACCCCGTGCGTGGAGTCGCGTTCTTCCGTTCGATACCGATTTTAATTTACTAAAGCGCCTCGTGCCATTAAGTTTTCTGTTGAATTAATTTGGCCAGACTGCAGTTTGATTTAATGTACGTTCGCTCTAAATGGTTTGGTGCAAGATTAAAGTTGGACGGTACCTTCAGGGGGTGGCTCACTATCGGTGGCTGCTGTCATGATAATTTTTTTACAGAGATGATCCTGTTTTTTTTTAAAACCACTTAACATCAGAGAAATTAAGGGTATGTTCTAAATTGAAACACTGGATGAAAATGGCTTCTATCCAGTTCCCTCAAAGCAGTAACAAGGTTTCAGGGACTCAAATTTTTTTGTACTGAAGTGCCTGGAATACGAGTAAAATTTCTCATAGAACACTTATAACTTCTTTCCCCTCCGGAATTTTAGGCGTTTATGGGTTGGAGGGGAGGGGGGTGAGAGAATTTGGTCTGTTGGTAACGCCCAGAAAAATAAAACAAAAAATTAACTATGTATGTGTGCCTGACATTATTTTAACTGGCAGAAAATAGTGTGCAGCAACTAAATTTAAAATTACATGTTTGTGGAGTTAAAAACCCGTAGGAATTGACGTCAAACGTAACTAATGGCAAGGAAATATGACGCCCGTCGAGCCGCGACTTGTAGCGGTACAACGTTAGGCAAATGCCGCGCCCTCGACAATTTCTAAAGTGTCCGCCAGCCAATACATTGATTTAGCACTGTTTTCATGAAAGCTAGGAATCAACAGTTTTAACATATGCTGTATTAATATATATATCAGGAGTATTAAATTTAACCGAACGACCTAAATTAATTTAAATGCCTACATTACACGTGTTTACTGTGCTTATACCTTTCCTGGGTGTGAGATTACGCGAAGGTTATCTGGCGCCACGTGCGTGCCGGAGTATAGAACGTTCGGAACTGGATAATTCCGGATTAAAGATTTTCCGACCGTATTTGCCTTCTCTACTATAAGGGTGGTGTTCTCTTGTTGCAGAACCGAAGAAGGATAAGACTGAGCAGGCGAATGGGTCGGTGTCGCCGAGTGGGGAGCCCCCCGGGGGGTCGTTGCCCCCTCCCGGAGGGGGGCCGCCCGCCCCGGAGCCGCGACCCGAGCGGCCGTCGTCCCTGGGGCCCGGCAAGCTGACCCGCCGGCTGCTGTGCTACCACAGCGACCACTGCATGTCGCACAGCTCGCCGCCGCGCCAGTCTGCCCTCTCAGGTGGGTGGCCTGTGGCACACCGCCTAGTCTGCTTTTCCCTTTGCATTTTCATTCAGCTGTTTCAGTGATGAAAAACAACAAAATCAAACGAGTTGGTGTTTTTGATATCTTAATTACCCACGTTAATAGCAATTTCAAATCCATCCTACATAAAATTAAAAAAAAATACACTTTTAAAAACATTTTTAAGCCAGCCTCAAAATTCAGTTTTGGTGATGGTTTTGCTAATTAATCTTATGAAAATTTGATATTCTTAGTAAAATTAGAATAAATTATGTTTATGTTATAGAATGAATAGGGGTCTACAATTTAATGACAAACATTTGCATCAATAATTATAGGGGGGATGGGGGGAAGGGGAGCCCTGCTAACTGTCCGGCGTGCCCTGCCCTGGAGCCGCCCCTGTCTCTAGCCTTCTGAAGTGGAGCAGCTCTCTGGGTCTTTGTCCCTGTTGCTTCACGTCGTCTGCGGGCACGTCGGAGCTTTTACTGAACTGCAGGAGCAAAAACTTATTATTTGTGAGAAAGAGTGTCTAAATATTGTTAGGTTCACTGGTATGGTAATGTACATAAAAACTATAGATTGTTACAGCACAACATATCAAAATTTACAACAGGTCAGATCATGTTTTTTTTTAAATTCACATAACCACTGTGCATTCCCAAAGTTTATTACAAAAAATTCAAAATCTTTATCTGTGTGTGACATAATGTTAATTTAAAGTATTCTGTTCTAAATAGCTTTTTAAATATTTTTACTGCCCATATTTTATACGATTTTTATAGGAAGATAATGCAGAGGCAAAATAGTGCATCTGCCTCCAAGCACAGATGAATGTTGGGGCATTTGACCATGATGGCTCCGTTGTTCCGATGTCCCTTGTCGTTTGGGTACTTCTGTATCAGCTGTTTGTGATTTACGCTAGTCCTATTTTCAAAAAATACACTCATAAATGGCCATCATCCTGTTCTAAATACACCAATGTTATTGTAGTCAATAACTGCTGATGCAGATACAAACAAACAGCTGCCATATTGGAATGTGAATGCCATTTGTCTCTTCTCTCCACTCCCCTCATCCAAAAAGAGACCGTAATGCTCCATCTGTATGCTTTATATCCCTGTGCGCCTCCAACATACAGGCCACGTATACAGATGTTGTCATAATAAGATTTTGACAGTGACGTTTTATGGTTTTCAGCATAGTTTGTTACTTTTAATTTTAGCTTGCATATTTTTTTGTTTGATTTTAAATCAGCGAGACTCATTTTTTAAAATGTAAACACTCTTGACAGTGTGAAAAAAAAATACAGAACTCTTGTGAAAATTACTTAGGCATTTGAATAATATATAAATCAAAGATGGCTTGAAGACATACAGTAGGAATTTGATAAATTATTTGATTGAAAATGGACAGTGTCCAGAACCTCACCTGGATGATGGAGTAGGGTGGGACCAGAATTGATGGAAGGGGTGGGGGTGATATTGGGGTGAGTTGTAGAGAAACAAATTATTTCATAGTTCTCAGAAAGTGTGTAAGTTTTTATCAGAATAGGGTAAGATGCCCCTCTCATCTCCCTAATGAATCTGCCCTTGCTAATAGTATTAGGTACATGTAAAGTTATCTATTACTTCTGAACATTATTAACATTTTCTTTCCTATTATTTTTCTGTCTTGTGCCTTTAATACATTTCCCTCACCCCTGCCTGTTCATTTAGATACTTCTCTAAACAAGTTCCAGCCTCAAGGTTTTCAATTTTTCTAAAATAATTTACTTATAAAATTGTATATCATCACAATAAAAGTTAGTTATTCCCCCCCCCCCCCCTCCCCCCAGAAACAAAGTAGCTTATACTCATACCTGTGCAATCTACGCCTAGTAAAAGGGTGGCTTGGTAATAATTTTTCTGTACTTCTAACTCCAGTGCCGTGCAAATATATAATTATTTTGATGTAACTAAATAAATAACCTATTCATTAATTTTATTTTGTATGCACAAACTATATAGAATTGTGGCAAACAATGATGTCAGAATGTTTGATTCTGTGTACTAGTATCTAAATTACCACACTGGCTACCATTTTATTTTCTAGTTTGTTTAAAAATTGTGCTTTTTTGTGACCCCCAATAATGTGTTAGTTTTAAAACTATGTGAGCACATTGGGAATGAAACTTGCTTACTTGTTCAAGGAGTTAATGTACAGAAAATTTTAGAATTTGTAGGGTATTGTCACGAACAATAAGAAACCATCAAGCAACTGAATACAGCTAACTGGAGAGAAAAAAATGTGATAGACAGATACCTATGAGAACAGATAAAGGATTATTTTAATAGTGAATATGCTTTTTGCTTCTGCCAGCCTGTTTTCCAAGTAAAGAGTGATGGAGAATAAAGACTGACAAGAAAGACAAATGTGTGTTTTTAAAAAGTGAGTTACAAAAATTCAGCAAAAACTTGGATGTGTGGATGTCATTGTTAATTTTAGGAAATGTACACATATAAAATGTACAAATTGCTTAAAAATATAACCTTTAGTATGATTGCAAATGAAATTGGCAAAAATGACTTTTTTAATTGTTAATTTTATTTCAAACATTTTAAACAAGGGAAATCACAGCAAATTTTTATATGCAAATGTACAGCATGAAAATTGCTATTTTGATTTTTTTTTGGGTCGAATGCATGAAATCACTATGATGATATTGCAAGCAAAACTGGCACTCTACATCCTCATTACGTAATCATTGCTCTTGCCATAGCGTTTACTCAAGCTTACTATCGCATTGAAAAACAAATTTCCAATTACTTGCATGTGTTGAACACATTTGTTTATACATATTTTAGTTGTTGCACGTTCAAACTATTGTAAAATACACTCAGTGTGTGCATGTTTCTGTATCGAACAAAGAGTGACTCTGAGTTCAGTGCATAAAAGCTTTTTTGAGTAAATGACACATAATTTTTTTTCTTGAGTTATTATTACAGCTATTCCAAAAAAATTTATTTTACTTATCTTTCTGTATTATCTTAATGTGTTACTGTGCCTGCACAGGAATTTTATTTTTAATGCTTGCTAGCTCTTTTGTAAGCAGCAGAAATGTTTAGTTATCTTTGTTGGATATTTTTATTAGTGACGATGGTAAGCAGACTGTGGAATTTTGTAAAATTAGTCTTAAATGAGATTTTGCGAATGTAAACAAACTAAATAAGATATGTTAAATGATATCACCTTAAAACTGGCATGCACATTGAGTGCTCATCTGCCCCTCAGTTTAAGGCACTGACTGGGCAAGCACGAGACTTCAGGCGTGACCTTGTATTTTATTGTTTAAAAGTTTGCTGCAGAGTATAATTAATACTCCTTTCGGTAGTATACTTCCAGTCGGGAGCAGAGTGAAAATGGTAATTTTGTCCATTATGAAGATCTTTCAATAAGTGTTTACCAAACACAAGATATGCTTAAAAGCAGGCATGTGACAGAGAGCGAGGACTGTAACGGCATGTACACCAGGTAAGCGGACCCGTGGAGGCTTCGCGCAGGAGGTGCAGTGTGGAGTGTGATCGCCAGGCGCAGAGACCCAGGCCGTGGGCACGCCGCCCCCCACGGAGCGCCAGCCGCACCCCAGCGCCCTCACGCTGGCCGAGCTGCCCGAACCGCCCATCCCCGTGTCGGAGATCGGTCCCATCCCCCCGCCGCCCATGTTCAGCTCCCCCAGTCCCACCGTGCTGCCGCGGCAAGGGCAGCCGCCCCCGCTCGACCTGTCCGACTACATGTACCAAGGTAACTGTGCACCTACAGTCATGGAGCGGTCATTGTAATATTTGTTAATGTCAACAAATGGCGAAAAATATAGATTATCGATTTTTATATAATATATTTTGTGTTTTATTGTCAGTATTTTAAGTGAATCAGATAGTGTTCTTTTTATTCCTGTAATGAATGGACCAGGGAATTATTTTTTTTATACTTTATTTCTACTTGATATGAGTTTTATAACTTTTTGTGATTACTTAAGTATTATAATAAATAGCTTGTTAAAGTTTGTCAGAAATGTAGTGACAGTATACCATACCACGTACATGGATGACCTACCATCCTTGGACTCGCAGCGAGCAGATCCTCTCTAGCCTCTGGTGATTTTATCATTTCAGGCTGCATAGTTGTACACAGGAGCTTTAGACAACTGGACCTCTGGTAATATAGTGGGTTCCGAACCACTGGGCATCGACTCAACCACGCGAGTGCGAGACACTAGCAATCATGGCCATAGAGGACAGAGAATAGTGGGTTGGGGGGCTGTTATTGGGATAAACAGAGGGAATCAGTGCAGGGGTTAAAGATGCTGGACTATCATCATGGGCTTTGGCGACTCAGGATTGAATTCTGGTACAGCCATCTTTATTTCCATTTTTAGTGATTCCCCAGTAATTTCAGGTTAATTGCTGGGATGGTTCCATACTTTTAGACCATGGTCTGTTCCTCCCCTAATATTTCCAATTCTCTTTGGTTTTTTGTCTTTGCTCACAACAAAATTTTCAGCTAAATAAAACTTTTAATAAAATTATGAGGTAAATTTTCACCAAATGAATAATTTTACATAATTCAACACTTCATTTAAGTTCAGGGCCATAGCCAGCTTTTTATTGGAAGGGGGAAGGGCAAGGATATTAATTGGTGGGTTAAAGTTTTCAGCATGGAAAATTACATGAGCAATTAATTGCTGGCTACATATATAGCAAAAAATGACCATAGTTTATTAAGAAAAACAGTACAGAATGGCATTTTTAACTGTTCTATTATATTTAAAAATATGTACTTTATTAAGCAGTGATAAGATTAATTTTTTTCAATAACCTGAATCAGAATGCTAAGGGAGATGTGAATAGATTTTCGGGGGGCGGTTCACCTTGGTAACTGCCTTGGCCTCAGTCCCTTCCTAGTGGAATGTTAAAAGCAGACAACCAGTTTTAATAAGTCATATGCTACAATTTTGTTGAAAGTAATGCAGAGCAACTCCATGCTACGTCTCCCACGAAACCAGTGCTGTTTCAAAATACTTCCTTAAGATTCTTTAGACTCCTTGAAAGTGCATCTGTTAGGATGTCAGTCATTTAATCTACCTTCTGAATAGTTGAAAGGCCCCTGACACTCACCAATGCAGTCATTTCTCAAAGAAAGAGTCACTTGTGTCCTTTCATGCATCTGTTTGGTCTTTGAGGAGTTTTTGGCGCTATCATTTCGTAGAAATGTAAAGATAGTCTGTTGCTTGGCAAGCCAACTGCGGTTCAACACTTCTATGTTGATCTATGACCACCAAATCATTAACTTAAATGTGTAAAATATTAAAAATTACCTAAAAATAAGTCTGTGATTATATTGTAAATGCAAACACTTGACTGCTGAAAAAGTATTTTGTGGGTGTTTACACCAGGTTTTGTTAGTGTTTATAGAATTATGATGTTCTTTTAAGGCTAGATCTTTGGCTGCAGTGAAGGACACATTCTTACTATTTGGAAACAGCACAATATTGCTCAAAAACATTACAAGCGTTAGTCCGGCTTAAGAAATGCAAATTCAGAACAGTATATGCAAGAGCTCATATTTCTTGTGTTTTCCCATAATGTGAGGGATGAGTTAGTAGTATGTCAAATGTGCTTTCCAAGTCGAAGAGCTAGTAAAAGTGGATTTATGGTGGTGCTGTTAAAGTGTAATACTGTCAGGAAGCAAACACAACTTTGGAATTGTGCTCCACACTATTTCATTGCTTATTACCACATTTCATTGTCATCATTGTCATGAAATATAACTCTTCATCATGGCCTTAAGAAAGTTGTGCAACTGATGACTAAGTGCAGAAGCCATCTGTTTTTTTTTTACTTCTATTTTCTCGAAAATGAGCAAAAAATGCCTTCTTTATAAAAATGGTAAATGTAATTCGTAGCTGTCCCAGGTAAGACCTGGAGATAAATATTTGCTTCATGTTGAGGATAAACCGTCACAAAACCCACGTGTTGACATTTCTGAATGTTGACATTTCTGAATGTATTCTGAGACTGAAAATGACAACACACTATTGTAGATTATGCAACTGCTGATGACCTCGATATTCAGAAATGAAACCAGCAGCATATCCATGAGAAAATTGCTTATGAAATATACATCAACAATATTGTTGATCAAAATATGGTTTAGTGAATACTAAATGCATCTCCCTTTATTTTAAGTTACTGTAGACTTGTAAAACAAAATTATTGTGATGTCAGTTGAAATTCATATGTCACATTTCATGTATTTCACAACACCATGTTGGGGGTTAATTTAAACGGAGCTCGGCCAGTGCAACATTTTTTGTATTAATTTTGTAATCTTTGTGATGTTTTGCCTTTTGCCACTTTTGTTTTTTATGTTTATGATATGTAACACCATGTGTGTTTGTAATTTTATTTTAAACAAAGATTTTACTAGTGTAATTAGGGAATGTGTGTTCATTAATTTGTGTTTTGGGCATTTGTTTGTTGCTGACAAAACAGCATGTTAATAATTTTAGAATGCTTGTTTTGTTTTAATGCACATTTAGCCTATCTAACAACTGTGATGCTAATGCTTAAATATTGTTGTTGCGGAGCTCATGCAAGCACAGCGTTATTTATAAAACTGAAGAAAACAATTATTAATTAGGTTTTTCATAAAAAAAAATTGTTCTTGCAATTTAGCAAATTAATGATATGTTGTATGAGTATCAATTTAATTGTTCAACAGAACACAACCTGGGTGTATAAAATAAAAATACAACTACATTTAGCCTCAAGTTTAAAGTAGTAGTTATTTTTTTTAAATTTAATTTATATTGGTTTGTTAGGAGTTGTTGTGTGCTTATTTTGTTACATCATAGTTGCATAATTTAACATCTTCAAATAAGAATATTTGATTAAGTTGACATTTTATGCATTAAGCAAAGATAAAAAGATTTTCAAACACCATTTTTTTTGTGTGAGGCAAATCAGTGTCTTAGAAGCAACTGGAGTTTGGTTTTCTTAGCGATGGTCCACTCTCGTAGGTGGTATCATTTAGCTTTTTCAGTAGTGGTGTTCATGCAGTTTTGTCAGTCTCAAGGTGACTTTGAGTTATTGCATAGAAATGTTTATGCATAATGAAGCTATCTACTTTACCACCATCTGCACCAGATGGATTTCTATTGGTATGGAGTTTCTGGGTGGATGATTGATTGTGTATCTCAAATGTTAGTTAGCATGTCATACAGGCTAACTAATATTTGAGTTACAAGCAACTTCCCCATTTTCTCATCATTACTATTATTTAAGGGCTATTTAACATGATAGGTCTCGTGCCTTTGTTGTTTTGTCACAAATATTTTCAATGGATATTTACTAAGTGTAATATAATGACATGGGGTGTAACAAGTTTCACAAGTATTCATAACTATGATCCCTTGTGCTACATTTTACAGCTTACAAATAATGTGTTCTAAATGCCGGGTATCATAACTTCATACCAAACAACAAATGCAAGAGAGGTATTGTGATACAATTTTAAAAAATATCCCTTACAGCAAAGTACTGCCATAAAAAAATGAAAATATATCAATGTTTGTATGAGACAAAGCCTTAGCTGTTTTTAGCAGTTGGCTGTAGGCTCCACAAATTTCTGGTGAACATGTACTCTACAAAGTGGCCATTTTTATTCATGCCGGTGACAGTATAGATGTCAGTGCTGCCCGGTTAAGTACTGCCTCTACTCTTTCCTGAACCTGGAGTTCAAACACAAGTGCCCATTGCACAGTAGCAGTATTAACCATTCTTACAAGTAGTGTTGGGGATACATTCCAGATGCCTTTTGTAGAATCATGACACTGATCGAGGTCTCACAATGGTTTAACATTGGTGTCAAATTCAGGAAAACTCAGGTTCAAGTCCCAGTCCATTCATCCAGATTTTCGTTTTCTATGGTTTCCGAAAGCCACTTAGGGATGAAACTGGTATGGTTCATTACTGCAGATCCCTCCCCCAATACTTCTGACTGAAGTGTTTGTACGTCTCTTTATGACCTCATTGACGAGATATAAAGCTAAGTAAATAAAAGAAATATGTAATGTTTGATAGTGTTTCCTCGGAGGGGTCTAATCAGTATTATTTGCATGGCAGATATTGCAAAGGGGCAGGTAGGTTTTCTTAGGTACTCCTGTATCCTCTAACAGTTCATTATATCAGTGCTTCATTCTCATCTTTTATCACTTTTCAACGTCCCTTAATGACCCCAAAGTTGAAAAGACAGTTTCATTCATTCATTCATTCAATGTGGTTTTTTTATTTGTTCCAACTTTTCCGCTGTATGGTGAGGGCGGGGGCGTAACGCGACAGTGTGGCTGTGCGGTCGCAGAGCAGGATGACGCGGACGGGGAGTGCGACGACGATGAGGACCACTTCTCGTTCCGCGTGCCGCAGCCCGACCCCAGCATAGACACGTCCCGCGTGGAGGAGATACCCGCCAAGGAGCCCAAGTTCCACGCCGTCCCGCTCAAGTCCGCGCTCAAGAAGAAGGGGGGCGGTGGCAGCGCCGGCTGCACGCCTCAGGGCACGCCCACCCAGGAGAGCCGGCCGCTCGCCATGCGCCAGGAGCACACCGTCTCCTTCAAGTGAGTGGGTCGAGGCCCGGACGTTGATTTACCTCCGATCCTAGTGTCGTGATGTCGAGCCCTGATTCGTTCATTTATTCATTAATAAGGGAGGGGGGGCTCGAGAGGTAGAAGGGGCCACTTACCCCACCACTACTTCTGACTGCCACTTGCAATGGATAAAATGTTTTCTTGGATTTGAACTCTTACCTCCTCGACGAGCTTTTGGATCCACCATTGCTCTTTCTCTCTCTGTCCCAACATCCACACACCCCCTTTGTATTTCCAGTATCCTTTCCATCAAGTCATCTGTTAGGCAGTTTTTATTTTAAAAAAAATGATCAAGTGGAGGAAGCTAGGTATTCATATCAAGAGAAAGTCATTGAGGAAGTCTTAAAAGATAGATAAAAAATAACTTTTAGTTAAAATCATTTCCAAACTATTTTTATTTCTCAATATAATCCTTACTAATTTTATTAGTTCAGTTTTGTAGTAACACCACATTTTTTTGTTCTGCAGTAATTTAATGTAGTTTTCAACCTGTAATACTTAAAACTGTTTTGTTCCTAAAAATGAATTTAAGGTTAAGAATTATTTAACCTCACTCAGTATAAAACTAGTTGTGGACATGAATGGAATTTTTTTTGGGGGTCAGCATAGCTTTTTAAAGTTGACAATACCACACAGCAAATTTAGTGATGTTATAAAGCACATTTTATTCAACAAATAATTACTATAGACTTTTAATGTACACTTTCATGCTTGTGTGTTTCATGATTTGTCTGTAAAACATATTACCCTGGCTTTCAAACTATTTTATTTAATATATCAGAGTGAAGGGTTTATTTTTTACAGTTTAGTTGTTTTACTATTTATTTACCTACCTAGTCCTTGGACTTTGACTTTTGTTGCTAAGGTGAACTGATAGTCTGTGGTTATGTGTATGAAAGTTTATAAGTTATGAGGAATTTGAATTCTAGAGCATTGATAAAATCTTTAATTGAAATAAGTCAATTTTTTTTCTGATTAACTTACTCTTTAATACAGTATACTATAATAAAATTAATGTATCTATACCGTAATTAATAATGTGATGATAATTGTGATGTACAATTTTCGAAAAATATTTTCAAAGGTCATTGAAATTTTATTTATAATCTTACTTACCATTACATAATTAACTGAGTAAAAGCAGTTCTATTGAGCATTTTATTTCTAGGCAGCTAATTATTTACTTAATAATAGTTTTAAAGTGGTTATAACTAATAATTATTCATTCATGTGATAGGCAAATGCATGTGAACACAGTAGTTGTTTCTGTGGTGTGAGTGAATTCTCAGTTAAAATTCTCATGAAACTATTCTCTCTTTCTTGCACTCGCAGACGCCCCTCCTCAAGACCAAGAGTGAGGATAAGGTAACTGTCATACACTTGGTTCTAGTATATTTTCCTGCAGATTTGTGACCTGTCGTGGTTTAGATGGTCGCTAGTGTGTTATACACGCACATGGAAGGGGGCAGAACCAATGGTAGTTCCACTTCAGAGTAATGTGCCTGAATCTGTATCTTTGCAAGTAAAAGCCCACCATGATTGCTTGCCTACCAGTTTTGTGGAACAAAAAACTGTAATATTTGTGTGTGGAACTATCAGTTAGGTGTTATTTTCTCAAGATAATTTGTCATACAATTTTTATTCTGTTAATCAATCATATACTGAGTTCCATCTCTTAGCATACACCGTTGCTTGACAAAACGTTATTGTATTGGAACTTACATACTTGATACTATTTTGCATAATGTGCCACTTTTTTCAATGGCATTTCATACTTCTTATTTGGTGCCGTTGGCAATATAGTCATTCAAGTAATTTTTTTCAAAAACCTGTACATTTTTATTTTATTTTTTAAATATTTGATTTGTTTATCCAAGTCAACTAATTTTAAAGGCAATATGTCCGTAGCAATTGCATGGTGTTCCTATGTTGTTCTTGTAGGTCATATTTTAGCACTGTACTAGTAAATTGGTAGTAGTAAGATGTTACAAAAATTTACTGAAATTAGTTGTGTACATTGACCCTAATGTCATCATCACAGACACTCATGAGACTGGGAAATCAAACCCCCTACTCACGGTGTGACCCATGTTGTGAGCAGAGCGTCAGTACACAAGTAGTTGAGAATTTGCTTATCAGGAGGGGCAGTCTAGAGTTCCCGTTCTCTAAGTGAGATTTAGACTGGTCCGTAGACTGATTAAAGATATTATGTAAGATATTATTTTCTTATGTTCAGGGGGGGCATCATTGACTTAAAATTTGTAAATATATCTGTCAGCTAATGTAAGCAAACACATGTTTTCATCAAAATTATTGAAATAAAAGTAATTATTTAATGAAGAAGGTGTTTAAATGCTTTATTATTGAAATATTAAAAACTCTCTGCATTGAAGCATTGAAAAAGGTCTGTTGTGATTTTATAACTCCAAAATGCACCAGCTGCATATTTTGTTATATTGTCCATAAGGGGTGTAATTATGTAGCAATAATTTATAACTGTATTTTATGTAATATATATTTATTACAGATAACACTTAATATTTATGGATTTTTATAGTATTTATTTAATGGCTGGGCTATCGTTTTAGTGAGTCTATTCATGTTTGAACAAAGCCATTGTGTTCTATGGTGACGGCAGGAATGTGAACTGGCTTTGTTCCTACATCATCAGAACCATTCTGCCCAATAGCCACACTGAAAAGAAGCCCAGCCATTAGGAATATTACGTAACTACATCAATGTAAAATATGATCAGTAATTATTACATAAAATACAAAGCCATAAACTGTGGCTCCGTGATTGCACCTGTAAACAAGTGAGTCGTTTGTTGTTGGAGCTTGTGGCTGACGGGGAGCAGTGTGTTCGACCTGTCCAGCAGCCGGCCGGTCAGGTTCGGCATCGCCCTGCCCAGCTGCACCGTGGAGAACAAGGAGAACACTCGGCCGTACGTCATCCGCGAGGACGGCGACGGAGACTCCGGCGACGGCCCGGTGCTCTACCGCAACGACCAAGACGATGACGAGGAAAGTACGTACGGTACGGAAAAAGGTGTTGGACTTACTACTGCATGTCTCTGTATCGCCTGCATGCTTCCTGTGTGTGTGCGCTTTCTTGCGCGCTTGTGTTGCTTTGGCTGTTGCTGTGATCTGGGAAGGGAGGGCACTGTGTGCAGAACACTGATAAGGAAAACGTATTTATGTGACATTACGATGACCTACCTATTTAAAACATGTTTATAACACACATCATTAATCCTTGCACATAGGAAGTTTGTATGTAGTTTTTTTATGGAATTTAAACTTTATTAAGATATTAAGAGTATGATAATTTTTGGTAAAAATTCTCAAATTAAAATTTGAAAAATTAACGGTTCAAAATTTGTAATTACTACATCACAATCTGCTTTAATTTAGTGGTTGAAGTATAATATACAGGCTGTCTGAATTTCACCGAAAAACTTCGGCTGTAGGTTCTTCACGACAAAATAAGTTGAAAACATATACCCTACTACTTATGGTTTAAAGTGCTTCCCAAGACTGGTATACATCTTTGAAAATGGAGCTGAACAATATTTTTATTGTAAATAATAAAGTGTTTCAAGTTGGAGGATTGAGCATCTGGATTATGTTCAATTGAATGAAGTTCTACAACCACAGCAAAATTTGTCGCTGTTGCATAATTATTTTATTGAAATAATTGGGGAGTAGTAACATTTCACAAAAGTATGTCAGAAATAAAGGTGTTACCCCTAATTTTTCCAACGAAAGTTATTGCAACAGCGACAAAAATTTCTGTAGTTGTAGACGTTTATTCAAATTAACATAATCCAGACTCTCTGTGTTCCTTCTTAAATACTTTATTATTTAAAATAAAATTGTTGTTCAGCATCGACTTCAAAGACACATACCAGCCTTAAGAAGCACCTTTGATCATAAGTCATATCATGTTCTCAACTTATTTTGTTGTGATGAACCTGCAGCCTAAGTTTGTCCGTCAAATTCAGGCCCAACTGGTATAGTTACGCATTAAATTTCTTGAAAAAAAAAATTTATCCCTGTCATTTTGGGTTTGTGGTGGATGCTGGAGGGACACACAACTTATCTCCAGGAATCACACTCCGTCTGTCGAATAGCACAGCTGATTATGCTAAGCCCCACCATCCATACATCTCATCCAGGTTTGCACTGTCTTGGGCGGAAAGATCATGAATGTTGCTGTATAATATACTGGTGCGAGGTTAAGTATATAGTAATACCCTCCATTAGCAAAGGATATTACAATTTAAAAAACGACAGCTGATTTGCGTTGAAAATTATTTTACATAGTTTTCTTCATTTGGGTACTAGGTTGTATTATTCGATTTGGGTACTAGGTTGTATTATTCGATTTGGGTACTAGGTTTTATTATTCGATTTGGGTACTAGGTTGTATTATTCACGACCCTCTGATGATCAATTTGGTTTTCTCGTGAAGTCCGTTATGACCAGATAGTATAGTATACCGTAGTTTTACCCGATAATATACGGTATATAGACCATGTGTTCGATAATATACAGTATTTGCAGCTTGCAGATATATTTTCAACTGGATGTTACTTGAATTATTCTATGTTTTCCTGTGTTTACGAAATTGAATTAACTTTCGTGAATGAGAGAGATCATCCAACCTTTAGAGTCCAGCTCATTACTTAGTTAAAAAAATTTACTTAAAGATATTTTTTTCTCTCTAGGTAGAGAAAATAATGAAAATGGATAATATTTATTTATTTTTTCAAGGCATGGAATCAATTTAATTTCTTATAATTTTACCAAACGTTGGTCATGTGGAAGTTTTAATAAGCTCGTAATTGATAACATCGTAACTTGCGACATAATGTTTGACTACTGTCGTTGACTAGTAAAAAAGTTTATTACAATTAAACATACATCTGTTTACACAAGGGATCACAAAAAAATATTGTAAAATACAGAATAATGTATAAAGAGATTATTTCTTACTATTTTAGCATCATACAGGGACATTGATAAGTGTTGTAAACTACAGGAAATATGAAACAAAATTGATATTGTTAACACCGACCATGACCAGACACTCTTTTAAGTTAGCATTTCAAGCAGAGTACGAGACACCACGATCATTGTAAGTTGGAAAGGCAGGGATGTTGAAGGAGAGGAGTTGAGACATGTAATTATTATTTTAAATACAGAGATATTTTAAATATTTATATACAGCAAAACTCCTTATCTACACTTTACAGGAGGAACAAAGAAAAAGTGTTAATTGTAATCATCATCAACTGTTTCCAGCTTGTGACCAGGTCAGCCTAGTAAAATGCCTCCATCTTCCTCTGTCCTTCCATCATTCCTCATTCTTCACTTTATTTCAGTCTTCTCCTTTCTCCTGCACTCATTTAACTATATTCTCTTCCTATCTCCTCATTGTTCTTCCTTGGGGTCGTCTTCGCATGTACTTTAACTGGCAGCCTCTCTTTTCCCATTCTCTGGACATGGTGGCCATACCATCTCATTCACTTTTTCAATGATGTTATTCAAGTCTTGTACTCCTGCTATTTCTAGCAATATCTCATTCTTGATCCTGTCTCATCTCATAACTGCCTCATAAATTTCATTCCTATTGCTCTAATCTTCCCAGCATCTCCATTATCTACAGTCCAAGTGTCTGCTCTATAAGTGACTATGGGCATATAGTAGTTATTGTACAACACTCGTTTACACTTTAATAGCACCTCCCTCTTCCATACCAAATCTCTCGCACACCTGTAGAATGCATCCCCTTCTTGTCCTCACCTTACAATTTCCTCCTTGTTTTCCCCCTCCCTCCAATACACTTCCTAGATACTGAAGGCTTCTACCTATTTTAACTCAACACCATCTAATTCAATGCATCTTTTAACTTCATTTTTGTTCCTCATCATGCCCATCACTTCACTCTTTTTGGTGCTGAATCGCATACCACATTTCCTCACTTCCTCACTCTATGCCTTTAATTGCTCTTGCCTTGCATCTTCCTTTTCTCCAATCTTATCTTCCACTCTCTTCATTATTATCTCCATCACTATATAATAAATAACGAGGAAGACAATGCACTACCCTGCTTCACTCCGTTGACATGTTTCAACCACTTTGTCTTTCCTCTTCCATTTCTCACATTGCTACTGTTTCCCTTACACATACTTTTCTCTCATTAACTTTACTTTAATCCCAGACTTTTTCCTTAGTTTGCCAAACACACTGTCTTCTCACACTGTTATATGCCTTCTCCACACTTAAGAATATCATTACTAGATCTTACCCAAATCTGTACCTTCTCTCCATCAGTTGTTTTATGGCAAAAATCAGATCTGTGGTAGAACTTCCTTCTCTAAATCTATGCTGCACCTCACACCATTTGCTGCCATGCCCTTCCTTAACTTCTTTTCCAAGATCTTCTGATACATCTTTGTGGGAAAGCGTAAATTGAGGAAAAACTATAAAATTTAGGTGTTTAAAAAGTTTCTGAATGAGAATGTAAACATCAAACAAATACTCTATTTTTGCATTACCTAAATCTCAATTTTAGTAAATATACAAGCAAATACATTATTTTGTATCAACTTAAAATAAACTGAGAACAAAAACCTAATAGTACACACTAACCATGAAAGAGTGTGAGCTATCAAATATAGTTTACATGGCTTGAGACTATGTGCAAGCTGAATACAATTGGCGATCTATCGTTATTGATATTAGTTGGCTACATTTTCACATGCACTACAAAGCAGTGACGAAACAGATACAGATCACACATTGGAAAACTTTGTATTTCTGTTAATTAAATAAGTAAATGGTAATTTTGTAATTTATAATAGATTTCAATTTCAAAAATAAAACCTGGAAAAATAAGTTTTTGGGGAACTTCATCATGAGTAATAATAACGTACATCATTCATCTTATGAAGAAAATGGCGGGACAAAAACATTTGATCGTATTTGATGGAAAATGTATTGTACAATAATGTCTTAAGCCACTTTTTACATTGTATATAAGATGTGAATAGTGGGAAGAAAGTAATCTCCATAATGTAATTTGAGGGAAATTATTGCATTACATTTGATGAAATTTAAATGGCACCTAAAGACAATTTCATTAACTGTGGTAAACGGGCCTTAGCTATCAAATTCTTTATTCTTTCTAATAAATATATTTAATACACCATTAATTAAAATATCTTTTTTTATTGTCCGGACTATTCAGGGGTAGAGTTGGGTATATCGTGGAAAAATTCGCAAAACCTTGGATTAGCTTATATACAACGATTTTGTGAATTTTAACTCAAGTTGTCTCTAACTTTAGCAATCTGGTATTGTAAAAGATTTAGTAAGGGATTTCAAGTGATCTTAATTACTCCCGATTGTCAGTTTTGCAAGCTAGTAAATGTGGTGACATTCATTCATCATTATATAACCGACCTGTTATTATAGTTCCGTGGTAACGAACTATGCGTTACTAGGTTTGACTTCTTTCAGCCAGGACCTCAGCAATGAATCTTCTGCATCTTCATCCTTGGCACGCCCATTCGCTGTCTTGTACCTTCGTCCTGGGAACGCCTAGTATTAACGAGTAGTCTTCGTACTGGGAACGCCTTTCGTTGTTTCAAACTTCGTCCTGGAAACGCCTCTAGATGAACATCTTCGTCCTGGGAACGCCTATCGTTGATCATCTTCGTCCTGGGAACGCCTCGCGTTGATCGTCTTCGTCCTGGGAACGCCTATCGTTGATCGTCTTCGTCCTTGGAACGCCTCGCGTCGTTTCCGTATGTTCTCGTACAGTTGAAAATTAGAAATACTTCTTTCTACGTCCTGGAAACGCCTTAATCTGATTTCAGTCTTCGTAGTTTATACTCGTAGTCTTCTTCCTGGTATCGACTTGTAGTACTCAAATCTTCTTATAAATAATAATTCTTCTTTATTTCTCTAACTCTCTTCAAATCATTAATATTATTACTATTTCCTATCATTTCATCTAATTCTTCAAAACATTTCACCAATTATAAGTTCAATTTCTGCAGTCATAAAAATATCATGTCTTTCCTATTCGAAGTTCCTATATCAATTCCCTTTCGTTTTCGCTATTCCTTCCAAACAAAACTTTTATTAGCTAGCAATAATTTTTGTTAAATCTTTTCCACCAATACCAGATTGTTTTACAAATATTCGTCATATAATATTACATATGAACTGTGAAAAAAAACTATTCTTATTCGTTAAACAAATATCATGACTTGAGCAAGGAAGTATTACATTCAAAGATATAAATACAAATTACTGATTTTATGGTTCATAGAGAAATAAAATGTGTAGTGAAGTGAAATTATAAATATGCTACATTAATTTTGTTCATCCATCTTATGTGAAATTAACAAGTTCAACCTTTATAGTGGGAAAATGTAATTAGTAGCTAGAATGCAAATACAGGGAGGGTTTCAGCATATAACATTTTTTTTTTTTACAAACAGTCAGAGTTGAATATTTTAATGTTTTGATTTATGTGTCCTCTAAGTTTCAAGAGTGATAACCTGTGACCGAAAAGAGGTTCAGAGGCTTTATGTTTTATCTGAGTTGATTGTGCTTGGAAAGTTATTGTATTAGACTCTCAGAAACTAAGCTTATTCTATTACTCGAAGTTAAACAAAATGTTTTCATAAACACATAAAATTGGCCTTGCTACTTAATTTTTTTACCTTTAATTTTTGTGTGTATGAAGTTTATTAGGCTAAGAAGATTAAAAAAAAAAAAAAAACACTAAGTATGCCTGAAATATTTTAGCAACATTTCTTCAGAGGACTTTTTCCAACTCCCCCATAAATGAAACTCTGTTCGAGATACCATAAGCTCTCATGTTGTAAAATGTTGAAGGTATATGTATGTATGTATGTACAAGGTAGATAAGTGGGGCAATAGGAAGTGATGTTAGCAGATGTTAGTCACCACCACCACCACTCACCTAGTGCGGTGGAGGTCCTGGCATGCGGGGGTGTAGTTGACTGTTTTGTACCCCTCTATCTCCTGTGTTTGTGGGACCCGGCATGTGCGCGTCCACAGGAGGTTGTGAGCAGCAACTGGACCGATGGGTGTGGTCTGCGCAGGTCGACTGGCTGCGAAGATCGCGCGGAAGGACAGCCTCGCTCTCAAGCTGGCATTGCGCCCGAACCGGCAGGAGCTTATAGCACGCAACATCATTCGCGAGGAGAGCGATAACGAGCGTATGGAGACCAAGGAGGCGATAGGGGCACGCCTCATCAGGTCAGTTGGCATGACTGTTTTTTTATTAAGTTTGAAAAGTAGATGACATTGAAGCTGAATATTTTTTTGCTTTAAATATCATCTTGTAGACATGAAGATACTAGTTTTTTTTTAAACTTAGAACAATTAATTTAATGTGGCAAACAACAAACACATAACTAAATTTCAAATTTTTCTAGAGATGGATGGTTTTGGAAATTTTTGAGTTGAGTCCAAGTCGAGTCAAGCAGAGTTTAGTAATAATACTTTTGAGCCAAGTCCACACTTCATATATTTTAGTCGATTTGAGTTCTTAAAAATCCAGGCAAGCTTGAGTAATTGCAGAAATTTTAAAGAATAATTTTATGTTCCTGGTGTTTATGTTAATGTGCCATTATCATTATATTGAAGTTTAAATATGTCTTAAGTTAGTTATTTGTGTCAATTGAGTAATTAAACTATAAGTTTAAATTATACATATTTATGATTTAATTTTAAGTTATTAATTTATTCACACTGGATTCTGTAAAACTCAATAGATGCGAAGTCCTTCAAAGTCAAGGGAAATTATGTGGTTTAGTTGATAAAATAATGAGAAAATATTGATGTTAAATTTAATAATGTCTTTCTCATTTTAAATTATTTATTCTTACAATTTCTTCCTAGTGGTAATTCTGAGAGAGAGAATTTTTTTCTAGAAAAAATCCAAAAATCACTTTTTTTTAATGAAATTAAATGGATGTGCGACGTAGAGGAACTTAAGGAAAAATGTCAACAAACAGAATATTAATCTCGGTATTAGTTTTCTTTTCTTCCGCCATTTTCTGGTTGGAATGGAAACTAATGTTTGACTTCAGAAATGGCATTAGCATTTTCAAACATCACTTCAAGAATGTCTTTACAAAAAAAGAAGGCATTAATTTGTGTTTAAAATAGATACTAAATTTTTTAGTATACAAAAATAAAGCCATCTGCCTTTTTTTACTAGTTAAAGAAGATATAAATTACAGACACAATATTTTACTTTCGTAGTTTGTTATGTTACAAATCTTTTACGTACACCATACTAATAAAAATGGACTGTCTTTCCCAGTGTTCTGAAACGTAAATAGTGGAATAAACGTTTTTAACGTTTTTCGGGCATCATAATTATATAAAATTAACTGTACTTTAAGAAAACTGTGATAATGTAAATATGAGATTACGTTGTAAAGTGTTTACAAAATAATGGTACATGATTTTATGCTCATTGCACAGGTGAAATATTTATTGAGTTGTAAGTAAAAAGATGGTCACATCTCATCCTGTAGAGATTTTCAAGTCACATCCCATCTATAAATTTTTTCAGAGAATGTAGTGCACTAAAAATATTCATCGTGCTAGAGTAGGTTTTGCTGGCTGTGGTTATTAAACAAGCCCTTTAGATGAGTTTCAAGCCATCTACTCATTTGGTGATTCTTGCTTTGTTTTACAATTTTAGATACATACATTCATAATTTCCCTTGTCTTATAGGCTTAGGGTTTGTTTTAGGTATTCATTTAATTGAGAAAGGAGACAAACACTGTTTCTTTGCTATTGTATTATTGAGCTTTAGAATGAATTCTGTATGGTAGATATAATTTATCATTCAGTTCGGGTGTGTTAGGTTGTAGTTGTAGACGTTTTGGTTGGCTTCACTATACACACACACACACACACACACACACACACACACACACACACACACACACACACACACACACACACACACACACACACACACACACACACACACACACACACACACACACACACACACACACACACACACACACACACACACACACACACACACACACACACACACACACACACACACACACACACACACACACACACACACACACACACACACACACACACACACACACACACACACACACACACACACACACACACACACACACACACACACACACACACACACACACACACACACACACACACACACACACACACACACACACACACACACACACACACACACACACACACACACACACACACACACACACACACACACACACACACACACACACACACACACACACACACACACACACACACACACACACACACACACACACACACACACACACACACACACACACACACACACACACACACACACACACACACACACACACACACACACACACACACACACACACACACACACACACACACACACACACACACACACACACACACACACACACACACACACACACACACACACACACACACACACACACACACACACACACACACACACACACACACACACACACACACACACACACACACACACACACACACACACACACACACACACACACACACACACACACACACACACACACACACACACACACACACACACACACACACACACACACACACACACACACACACACACACACACACACACACACACACACACACACACACACACACACACACACACACACACACACACACACACACACACACACACACACACACACACACACACACACACACACACACACACACACACACACACACACACACACACACACACACACACACACACACACACACACACACACACACACACACACACACACACACACACACACACACACACACACACACACACACACACACACACACACACACACACACACACACACACACACACACACACACACACACACACACACACACACACACACACACACACACACACACACACACACACACACACACACACACACACACACACACACACACACACACACACACACACACACACACACACACACACACACACACACACACACACACACACACACACACACACACACACACACACACACACACACACACACACACACACACACACACACACACACACACACACACACACACACACACACACACACACACACACACACACACACACACACACACACACACACACACACACACACACACACACACACACACACACACACACACACACACACACACACACACACACACACACACACACACACACACACACACACACACACACACACACACACACACACACACACACACACACACACACACACACACACACACACACACACACACACACACACACACACACACACACACACACACACACACACACACACACACACACACACACACACACACACACACACACACACACACACACACACACACACACACACACACACACACACACACACACACACACACACACACACACACACACACACACACACACACACACACACACACACACACACACACACACACACACACACACACACACACACACACACACACACACACACACACACACACACACACACACACACACACACACACACACACACACACACACACACACACACACACACACACACACACACACACACACACACACACACACACACACACACACACACACACACACACACACACACACACACACACACACACACACACACACACACACACACACACACACACACACACACACACACACACACACACACACACACACACACACACACACACACACACACACACACACACACACACACACACACACACACACACACACACACACACACACACACACACACACACACACACACACACACACACACACACACACACACACACACACACACACACACACACACACACACACACACACACACACACACACACACACACACACACACACACACACACACACACACACACACACACACACACACACACACACACACACACACACACACACACACACACACACACACACACACACACACACACACACACACACACACACACACACACACACACACACACACACACACACACACACACACACACACACACACACACACACACACACACACACACACACACACACACACACACACACACACACACACACACACACAGAGATATATATATATATATACCATTTTAAAATAATTAGCAGGAAAAGATTAATTTTGAAGGTTTTTTTTTTTACTAATAAGGAGAATTTTTAATGAATTTCAGAACTGAATCTTGTAAAGGTTTTTAAAGTAAAATCCTTGGTAATTTCTTGATGTGGTCCGAATTTCTTTCAGAAAAGTTTTTTTAAATTTCATTCAGCCTTTCCAATTCTGAAATTCCATTGTATAAAAATCATATAATTTGATTTGTTTCTGATTTGATATAATCTTTAATTCTGCATCTAAATTCACTTTTCTTATTTATGGGTGAAATATTTCTAAAAATCTATTTTTTCCCAAGGAAAGCAAACTGTATTTCTACCAAAAATTGACTGTCTGTTTCTTTGATTATATCTGTAGGCCACTGAAAATATAAGCCATAGACCTTGTGTAAAAACATTGTACTGCGAAATCTCGAATAGCTTAGGTAATATGAAAGATTTTTTTAATAATGCAGTAATTTCTTACCAGCTGTGGCTGAATTCAGCATTTGTTTAAGATCATTAACCAATAATCAATACTGTTCGATGTTTTGGTTGAAACATTTATGGGTCTTGTGTTAAATGTTTACATTAGTATTCTGTCAGCCAAAACATTACTGCTTTTTGACAGGCGGCAACTTTACAGAATGTTTAGTTCTCACCAGCATGGATTAAAAATATGTAGGGGAGGACGGGGCAAGTTGACGAGCGGGGCAAGATTACGAATGACTTATTTCCACGTCATGGCACTAGATAGCACCACCTAACAGACACTACTAGCGCTCCACACTGGTGGGCACTAAAGAATCGCACAGTGAAGCCGCTGCCACCATTTAGTTGTTTGTTAGATGATGTTCGTACATTTGGTCTGACGTATTGTAATTTTCAAGAACTTCGAAGTAATATCTCATGGACAATGGAAAGCATGCAGGCCAAGGAGCATAAAGCATTCTATATGATGTCACCTTTTGTCTCAACCCCTTTCTACTCCCTCCATTGCATACACACAGTTGCTGTAGAAATAGTTGCAACAGGAGGATAACATACTGTAAAATAATGTTGATCCTTGTTGGGATTCAATTTTCATTATGTCTATTTCAAAAAACAGCAGTTCTTTGTGTGGTTTATAGAAGCGTTAGAAGAATTTTGCTGTTATCAAAAAATTATTTTGGTATGTTATGTTTTATATTAAAGGTTTTGTTAGTGCTTAGATTTATTTTCCAAATTATAAAATTAAATTGCACAGCAAATGTCAGAATTTTCTGCAAGATTTTTAAACTATAAGGTTGGGCACTACTACAATCTAACAAAACTAAGGGACATAAACTTTGAAGTTTAAGTAAAACTCTTGATAGAAAAAAATTTAAAAATTTTTTGTAACTGTATTTTGTGGTCAACTTTTCAATTTTTTTTAGTGCAAGTATATTTTTATTCTCAGGCGGCTGAGCATGCGGCCAACTCAAGAGGAGCTGGAAGAAAGGAATATCCTAAAAAGTAAGTGTGACATTTAATAGGTGTTTTTATTATGTCGTATGGCGTGGTTTTACTTGCTGATTGATGGCTTTTAATTCACTGTACTTTGTCATTATTTATAAGATGGCCATCTATAGAGCTATCACGAGTTGGTTCTTAATTGGAAGTAGCACTGTTTTCTTTTATGTGAAATATTTATTTTAGTGCGTGCACAATTGCAATGGCACTTGTATAGCATTAAATACAATGTAACGCATTATTGTGATGAATCGACAAACAATATTTTGCTCTTTCCTTAATAGCTATTTGTTCCCTTTATTGCTTATTTATCTCTGACTCCCCCCGTGTGTTTAACTTTACACCATCCCGCATGTCAGCGGAGATTAAAGCCAGAAACTTTCAGTGCTAGTTTACCTCATACCTTCTAGGATGAAGTAGTGGCAAATTGTGGCAGACATGCATTTTGTAAACAACTATGTTTACTGGTTAAATTATCTTTTTTAATAAACGAAAATGTTAAGTTTATGATTTTTTAACTCAGAAATGTTGTTAGCGCATACTTAGAAATGTTATGCCCAAGTCCTATTATGTAAACAATGTTGGATGTGAATTGTTTAAAATTTAATCTCAAAATGTTGTTCAACATTTATTTAAATGTACTTCAAATGTGTTTAGCCATATATTTGTACTATACATTAATTTTATGGGAGCAGTGTCTTGATCAAAATTTTAGTAGCAGGTGCACTTACCTGATTGGAAAATATGTTATTTTGATGAACATACACTCTTATGGAAAAAAAATGTATTTGATTAGCGTTCTGTTTAGTATCTGTTAGAGCATTACTTCGAGGGGCGTGTGTATTTACATACATGCATGTTTTAAATATGAATTTAGCTTAAACTCGGTAGTGGTGGGGGTAGTAGAGTAGCCTAGGTTTTGGAGTGAATCAAGATATTAATCACAAGTCTAATTTGATTTATTGTATTCAAAAACTATTTGAATGGGTCATGTAATAGAAATTACACCTTACTAATACATACATATTTTTTGAGCACTTGGATATATGAGTTTATGATATAGGATCTATCTAGCATAAATTTATAAGCACGAGTTGAGCAAACTTAATAAATTATTGAAATAAGCACATCTCTGCTATTCATTTTGACTTCATGAAAATAAATTTAGCTATTACTTATTTGATGAACACCACTTCCACTTAGTCTTTCCCTGTGACATTAATCCGATCAAAAACTGTTCTTACTTCATTCGAAATCTTCAAAATTTTTTTAACATTTGAACTTTTTTTATTTGTAAGCCATGTTTTAGGTCCCGGCATTACGGAAACATGTTTTGTTTAACCCAAATTGCAAACAATAACTGTCTTCCGAATAAAATGTCGGAGACAACATGTTAAAATATCTTATTCATTTCTAACAGTTACATAACATCATTTTGAAATGTATATATTTTTATGAGGTCATGCACTTATTCACTTTGTTGTGCAGAGCAAAGTGCAGCAGAGGAGAAGAAGATGAAAGAAGAAAAAAAGAGGATGTTGCTGCGAAAGCTTAGCTTCAGGCCAACCGTGGAAGAACTAAAGGAAAAGAAGGTTTGAGATTTTATTTAAAGGTTGCTGTTACACCAGTCCCTCACTTAATGTGACTAATGCGTTCCTAAAAATGTTTGTGTTATTCAAAATTGTGTATTCTGAATCATTAGTCTCCATAAATAGCAAGGCTAATTTAATTAAGGTGTTCAAAAATTTGAAAAGAATTATTCTTTACTAAATATAAATACTTATATTAACACTTAATGATACATATGTCACACCATTTATCTTAATACGCCTAACATTGAATACTTTGTAAGACAAATGCAACTCCTAGTAATGGGATGTAGGTGGTTATGTACTTATCACTTGGGTGGTTGGCTTGCCTGCCCGAGCGTGACCAACTAAAAACCACATACCTTTCCACAAACTTTCCAAACCATCCTTTACTGGCAGTGAAGTCAATATTACTGTCTGGATATTTACATTTTAATTTTTCAAAAATTAAAAATGCTTATTCGCTTATCACTGCTTGGTTCACACCAATACTGTCAAGCCTGTGAAATTTTTTTTTCATTTCACCATTCATTTAACAATCTTTCCGTGTGAATCATCTGTTCATTTCTGTTCTGGTGTCTAATGTCAAATATATTCCGCTAGTACAACTAAAAGCATCAGCCTACATAAACGTTTGCTAGAGCCTTTATTTCGTACACTTGTGTACACAGTTGACTTGCTTAAAACTAATGTGTGACCAATATATGTGTGTCCTTCATGACATTCTGACATGACATTCTGTACGCTGTAATACTTGCAGTTTTGTCTCAAATATTTGAACATGATGCAGCATGCTTTCTCTTGAAAATCATTATTTCAACATGATTCCAACTGCAGGTTCTTGCGCACGTACAGTTATCAGCAGACAACTGGGCAGTCGTTGTGAGTGCGAGTTCCCTGCCACTGGTTTGACTGAAGATCATCATGGCCCAGTGTCATATGCACAGATGTAAAAACATTTGGTCCTTTACACTCCATGGTCTCAACTGAACTTGCTATAACTGTTATTTGTACAACAGCCAAAGCATAGTCAGACTTGCGTGTGCATTTACCTAACTGCATGCCATGGTACATCTGTTGTTTACAGAGTTGAAATAAACTTTGTGGCTTCATGCCCGACTTTTTTTTTTGCCTGTGACAATTTTGCTCTAGCTGAAATTTACAGACTTACTTTTCAAGATTGGGGCAGTAAAATTAACATTGCGTTAAATGAATTCGCACAATTTGAAGATGTGCTAAGTGAGGGATTGGTGTATTTTAGCATAGGTTTACATGGCCTTGCTGTGACATCAGTTTAAATAAATCAGCTGATTATCAAATTTAAGGTTATATCACTAACAAGTATGTACTTGGATTTTCTGGAACTGATAATGTTTGACTAATGTTAATATCACATCTGTAGTTATTTATAAACAGCAATTCTTGATTTACTGTCATAGTCCACATGCAAATTAAAACAGTAAAAAATAATCACTTTGTAATAGAGCCATTTAACATGTTATTCACTGTGCCTAGAGATGGGCAGAGACTCTAACTTGAGCTGAGTCAAGCGATTAGGTAATCTCAACTTTATTGAAGAGTTAAGTTTATTGTACTCTACAGGATGAGACTAGACAATCTTTTTCTTATAACTCTGATACATATTTCACATATACAATGAGCATAAATTCACACACCATTATTTTGCAAACAATTTACATTGTAATTTCATATTGACATTAAAGCATTTTTCTTAAAGTATGGTTAATTTTTCATTATTACACCACCTGAATAAATATTAAACATATATTTCACTATTTAAGTTTGAAAACACTGGAAAAGCACAATTTTTGAATGGCCTGCAGGGCAAGCATGTTCTCTTTTTCATCCGTATGATGGTATGACCCTTCGCTACTAAAAGTGAGCATGGATTGAAAGTCCTCTTTCGTTAAGGCGTCAGTATGACACGCCCATCATACGTATGGCGTTCATTTAATCCCGTCATACAACAGATGACGTGTCTTACTTTCATTTAATACTGGGAATATTTCTTTCAAACGAGCTTAATAATATTTCTCTTCAAATTGAATTATTTGTCTCAAACCTATATACTCTGAAATGATTTAGACAAGATATATGAAGGATAAAAAAAATAGGTCGGTCTCTGAGCAAACTTCAAAACTACTCGTCCCCTCTAATAGTTATGTGGCATGATCTATAGTATTGTATGTTTCGTGTCAATAAGTTGCTTTGATTCTTATTTGCTTGTTATTTTTAGCCGTACAATACTCATTTTGCCAAAATACACCCATTTAAAAAAAAAAAATTTAATTTACCTGCAATATGTCTTAAAAGTTTGTCATATTAAAAATAATAAAAAATAAAGGTACGGTCAAGTCACATTAGTTAAATATTCTAGACAAGAGTTAATTGTAAAATCAGGCAGTCTGCTGATTACTTTACACCATTTTAAACAGAGAGCATTTCCTCCCAAGATTTTGTGACTTTTAGGTTAGGCCTACTCTCCAATCTCTCGTAGGCAGTTAGGTTTACTCCTGCTGTATCGCGTATTGCCACAAATTTTATACACATAGGCTTCCGTAAAATTCTTTAAAGTATGATAAGATGGTAACTATTTAGTAACAGTGTTTCACGTAATTTTAGAGGTTTCGTGTATATCGTTAATATTAAAATTGTATTTTTGGAGAGTAGCGGTTTCTGTGAAAAAAAAAGTTATAATATTCAGAAAGGGGTATATTAGTTCTATAATTTTGTGGTTGTTACACAGTGGTCACAATAATGTTTACTACAATTCCTACCACCTTTCAGGCATTTAATTAACAACACCAACTTTGTTTACTGCTGTCACAAGATTTCATGGTGTTGAATATCAGAAAATTCACTTGAATATGTATGCAGATGTAAAACAATGTTATTCTCCGTTCACTCTTAGCTGAGATTTGAAATAAACAAACACCGTCGTATCACTGCGCCGCGTCAGCAAGTGATAGGCTGAATTCATCTTGCGCGCCAAGCACTAGTTGCAACACATACACTTCAGTACAGTCGGTGCTAATAAAATAATGGAGAAGTAATATAACAGGAAAATGGTGCCGTTACCGTTCAGGACACAAAAGCAAACAATGTTTAGGTTTTGAATAATCGATAAAATAGCACCGTAACGTATAGTGTTACGATTTGGTACTCACCTAATCGCTATCTGGCAGTGGTGCTATCCCTTCCAGACTTGAATCAGACCTACCACCACTATCTTCGTTACTACTGTCGTCACTGTCACCGAGAGGAACTATAACACTGTCAATGAAAATATCACTGATACCATCCAATTCTCACATTCTTTCCTCTTCTTTCATTACGTGCCGAATACAGTCGTTCCACTTCTCTGGAGTAATCTGAGACAAAACTGTGGCTACCAAATCACGTACCTCGCTTAGCTTGAATGTTCTGTTATTACGTGCCACGTAACCATTAATCTGACTCCACATGAGTTCGATTGGATTCAAGTTGCAATGATACGGCGGTAGCCTAAGTACAGTGTGCCCCGCTTTCTCTGCGATATTGTCAATCACATATTCAGTAAAAGATGAACGTACTGTATGAATTAAAATCAGCAACTCCACTTTCACAGACATAGCACTGAAAGATATATTTTTTGACTGTAACCACTCGATAATATTTTTTCTCCACGAATGATTTGGCACACGATCACACTTTACACTGTGATAGGACGCATTGTCCATAACAATAACACTGTTCTGTTCTAATTTTGGCAATGTTTTTTCAAACCAATTCCGGTAAATGTCACCACTAATCTCTTCATGATAATCACCAAATTTCTTTGACTGAACAATTAACTCACCGTTTTCCACAAAATCACTGTCGCTACCAATATAAAGCAATATAAGGGGCTACCCCTTACCTGTTGGATTTTTTAGTCCTGTAGACAGTCTCTCTTCTTCTTAGCTGTAGAATCTTTCCAAGACTTGTTTGTAGCATGCAATTCATTCACCCACGTTTCATCTAAATAGTATATTTTGCGTCCTTGTCGGTAACCACGGATTTTACTTAAATAATTTCTTCGCCATAGTGAAATGTCGTTCCTATCAATTATGACATTTGTTTTGCTTCTCTTTACGTACTGAAAACAGATAAGTTTTAACAGTTTATAAAATGTTGTTAGTCTGAAATTAGGAAGTTCAGAGTCGTCAACACACCGTAGCACTTTGTTCAGCGTAAGTGGTTCATTTGCGAAGAAAAAACTATGCACTTTACGCCTAATAGCAGTCTTCACAAAATCATCACAAGTTTTGATAACAGGATACTCACGTTTCCTTTTCTTCCCGGGAGTTGTTAATGTCCCAGTGTCCTGTAATTATTTCCTTGCACGAAGCACACTGCTCTTCGAAACACCCGTAAATTCAGCAGTTAAACTCGCGATATCGTTCACACGATAATTTGGATATTTGTCTGAAAATGTTTTAAAAACATTCAACACAATAGTTTTCTGTGCACTTTTCAATGGTTTTCCCGTTCTGTGGTTTACAAAACTCGGTCCGGCGTCAGCCATAACAAACTGTGCGCGCGTGAATCTGAAATACAACTGTTGCGCCGGGCATCAACTGTATACTGTACACACGGCATCTGCTAACATAATTGTAAGTATGTAAAAACTTTGACACATTAAACTGTATTGGATATTAATGGTGAAACGCTATAATGCTATATAACAACAATTGTTATAAAAAAGGTTGTGTAAAAATACTTACAAATGGTACATAACAACGTAACCAAGGGACTATTTCTTGCGTACGAATAATGTGCGCGGCGGCCGGCAGCCAATGAAAATGTTTGTTTACAAGAGGCTTTGTTTATTCCAAAACTCACGTAAGAGTGAAAGGAGAATAATAATAATTGCAGTGCACTAACAACATGCTATAAGCAAGTCTAAACATAATGTAATTTAATAAAACAGCTCTATTTTTAATGAATTTTTGGAATGTGTAACACTAGGTTGTTTGGTTCTTTTAAATCGGCAATCTAACATCAATGGCTAATGAAAATAAGCTATTATGAGTTATAAGTAACAAATGACAAATTAAAAAAAATTAGGGATGGGCCGGTCGAATCCAGGATTCGTCGAATCCCTCGAATCCAAGGGATTCGAGGGATTCGACGAATCTGCGAAGATTCTGCGAATCCGAGACAATTCAAGTAACCTATTGGCGAAAACCACGCACATTAGTAAACATTCAGCCAAGAACAAGAGAAATATGTCCGTAGATATAACCGTATTTACTTGAATATAATGCGATGATTTTTATCAAAATATCTAAAACTGTAAGTGGGGATCGCAGTATAACCGCAAACCTACATCTTTGCCGCTCGAAGAATGTTTTGAAATGACGCGGCGCGGCGAGACAACTGTGTCAAGGTCAGGGCCGGCGCCAGCAATGCGGGAAAAACGTGAAGTATGTGTTTTAAGGGATGATAGTCGCACATTTTATAATCAAACCGTGCATCAAAAACACATTTTGTTCAAATTAAAACAGAAAAATGGAACTCGGACGAAAGACGGAATTAACGCATAATTATCTTCGTAGTAGAGCTGTAGCAAACCGTATGTATTCGGTACTGAGTGACGGGTGCGCCATCTAGTAACGAGTAACGAAACGTTACACACGGCTACATTTCGTTACTCACATTTTTCGTATGTTTTACGCATTCGCGTGCATATTCGATGAATTTACGTTACAAAGAACGATGTTTGTTTATTAAGTAAAGTATAATTTGGAAATTCGTCGTCCAAGTTTTTAACTATTTTTAAGAAAGTATTTTTTACAAATTAAAAATATGTATGTTTTTGTTTTTTATTATCACGTATTTTCACGTATTTTTTTGTTTTTATCTTAAAAGAGATAATATAATAAAACCGCTCTAATGAGATTTAATTGTTTCTTGGTTAACAAAAACTGTTAATTATCAAATATTGTTAATTGTTTATATTCTATTTATTATTATTTACGCGACGTCATACTGTACGCGTATGCAATACGACTCGATTCGATACTGCAACATAACATAGCATGTTATGCGGTATCAGAAGTAACGAGTAACGTAACGATACGATAGTAACGAGTACTAATTGTTATAGTAACGAATACATACGGGTACGCTATTTTCGTTACTTTTACACCTCTACTTCGTAGTACATACTAACGAAAAAATAGGTAGTTTACTCAGTACTTGATAGAGCGCGCGCGGGGCATTCAATCATCGGCGATTTATCGATAGCCCACTACGTGCACGCACTCTATATGAGATGAGAATCAACGTAACCAAACGTGAATGATGCTAAGATGCAACGACATAATTCAACACGTTTGAAAATATCTTTAAAAAAATTTCCACATTAAATCAGTAAGTGGTAGTATTCAAACTAATAATAAATTTCAACTTGTAAAATACATAAAACGTTTGATATGGGAAAATAACTTTATTGACATCCTGGAGAAAAATAGCGTATATCTTAATGAGAAAAATGGCAGGACCAAAACTTTTTCCCATGTTTGCGATATGATCTGTGTTGGTGACTGTTAATTGTCGCGATTTGGGGTTATGTTACGAGGGGAAAAAACGTAAATAGCGGAATTGATCGTTACATATTTTACCTGTAGTAGGCCTACTAAGTGTACATCAGGCATGTTCCATTATTATGGTTTTAAATTAGGCTTCTGTGCTCATTGAATGTAACTATCTTAAGTACCTGACGTTCATATTACTTTTAACTGATGAGTAGTGTTAAAGTAGGTTTTTTTTTTAAATTTTTTAGGTCATATTAACTAGCATCGCATTCCCATATTTCATCAAGTAAGTTCTTTGTATTTGTTTTATGCCTTTTTTAATGGAATGATCTCAGTGTTTTAGGTTCATTTGTACTAGAAAACAACAATTTGAATTAAAAATTTTTTTTAATAATTTTTTAATAATTTTTTTTCCATAGATTTGGATTCGATATTCGACAAATCCTTAAAAGGATTTGACTAAGTATTCGGATTCGGCCAAAAATAGGATTCGACCCATCCCTAAAAAAAATTAATAAAAAAAAACTGGTAACACATTTCACTGGATGTCTAAATAATAGTCATTTTAAATCTACAAAATTTTACAGTTTTACAAAACATTTATTGAGCCAATTAGATGGGATTTTATAATCATAATACCAACTTTGGCATGTTAAATGATTTCATTTTATTCTGAGTTCGATACGTGACTGGTGTTCGGTGCAAATAAAGTCTATAAAACTACATCGGTATACAATGCATTATGATATGAATATTGAAAATAATTGTGGAAAATGCCTAGTAGGATAGAAACATCAAGCCTAAGTTTTAGGAATGTCCACATTCTTGTTTTTTTTTTGTAGTTTTCTGTTGGCTGTAAATTGCTAGCAAATACACAAACTGCAAATTAAAAATAATAAGTCTTTCCTGTCGATTTACTGCCACCCTTTGCATATTATCGAATGCTGAGCCGTCATAGTTAAGGCAGATCTCAGGAGAGTTATTACAATGGAATCTGTGCTCGCATTTTCATGTGGCCATCATAACTAAGCCGTCACACCAGAGATGGCATGGTCGCTATGACAGTGGCGAGTAAAAGAACAATGTTTGTCCTGCTGGTGTACGTCATAGATTTATAACTTAGCAAACAAACTAACAAAGTAAAATATTTTGTCTCAAATTTACGTTGTGATCACTTCTGGTACTATAAGACAGCAAAAACAATTTCAGCACCCTGCTGTGAGTAATGTCGAAGCCTGTTCAAACTAAATCTGAATAAAACCGCAATTGGTCATACAGCCACTCGCACTAAAAGGTGTGCTCTCAAAAACAAATACCATTTAATTTTGGCCAAAAAAATAAATGTATAGGAGTGACAGGCAGTAGCATTGAAAGTTTGAATCATTTTTTAAATTGTAATACCAAGCTTAATTATAAAAGCATAATCTTCATACAGATATTACAGGGTGGTGAGTTGGTTATGTTATAACCAAAGAACAAAGCTAAAATGGTACTTAATACTAAAATTAAAAATAGATAATATCATAATAGCGTGCACACTTAGTTAAACAATTACAGTAATACTTTAAAATAGATAATATCATAATAGCATGCACACTTAGTTAAACAATTACAGTAATACTTTAAAAAAAAAAAAAAAAATTGAATCACTTAAAATAATTTAAAAATATTTTAGTGGCTACGTGACGTAACTATTAAAGTAATACAAAATTACTTTTTTAAGCCCAGTTCTCTATAGCACATGGGCATTTACCATTTCTTATATTACTCATCTTAAACACCTTCACGTCTTTTTGAAAATTTTAAGACCTTTTAAAATCACTTCCAAGTTATTACTGGCGTACATAAAGGGACTCTTCATTTGACGTCACCATTAAAACAGATGTTTAGCTCTCTCAGTTTAAATTTGCAACCAATATTAAAATTTCCAAAACTCCGGCGGTATAGTTCACAAAAATACATTGCAGTTTATTCTTTATCAGGAGGCAGGATAAAGGGAGTCGGCTACACTTGGGCTGGGGATACCTCATCCAGTGTGTAAGATTCGCACACTCCATTGACACAAGGCATGCTGATACAGTAAATTTACACTCCATGTAGTGTGAATCACACCAAATGGAAAATGTCATCTTGCAAAGTCTGTAGTAGTGTCTGTAACCAAATTCGTATAACATAAATACCTAAACGTAATCGCGTTCCGGATTGCGAAAAACTCTCATCATTGGTGTTGACCCCTTCTGACGCCTGCAGTTTACCACCCACAAGACACTGTCCAGCTCAACAGCTAACTGGCTTCTCATGTCAGACCTCTCTTTTTACCCTCCTTCGCGCACCAGACCCATGCAAAATCACATCATTCGTAACATAAAATTCAATGCACACACGAAAAATTACCTAATTAAATTGAGTAGCCATACAATATATAAAATACTACCACTAAAATATAAAATACAGTTACAATAGTTAAACGTTCATAAAGTTTATAACCACTTTTCTTTGACTCGTGGCTAATCCAAAAAACTATCTTAAATATCTAAAAATAAAGAGCAATCTTAAAAGCTTATTTCAAAAACATTGCCAATTAAGAGAAACCAAAATAAACATAACAAAGGTAACTAAAATCGCATAAAAATTTTTCAAAGATCAGCATGCACTCTTAACCAAGGGTTACAATGGTTGACGTCTACAGCAGCAATAATTTATATGTAGTATCAAACAGGAAAGTGTTGCACCATCTAGTGTCATATCTTTGACCATCTAGTAAAAATGGAGGACAGCTTAATTTTTTTTAAGTTATTTTTTTTACACAAGTTAGTCTTTTTTTGTGAAGAAATCCTTAGTTTCTTTTGAAAATGCCTAAGTAATGCCATTTATGAAGTCGGGACATTTGATTCAAACCAAATAATGCCAGAAGAAAAGAAAACTAATAGAGAGTTCATTTTCTGTGTATGTTTTTTGTTTCAGTAAGGTTATGGTTTACGCGCATGATTTTTGGTACATCCATGTAATTCCGTTAAAAAAAGTACGTGCAGGAGAAGATAGTGTTTTTTTTTACGGGAAAATATAAAAAAAATTCCGAAAAGAGTATTTTTGATTATGTACTAATGTTGCTAGATTATGCAGCAATGGACTTTTTTCTCTAGTTATAGTTGTTTTCAAATAAAACTCAGTAGTTGAATGTAATTCTGAAAAAGCCTTTTATCCATAAAAAATTTAAAAAAACAAAAATTTAAACTTTGTCATGTTTTAAAGTTCTTCTGTAAGAGGTCTATGTAATTAAAGTAGTTTACCAGTAGCTTACCGTTTGATCGACTGATTAGGTACGTTAAATCTAGCATCAAATTGTGATTTGAAAGTTAGCTCTTTTAACCTGAACAACTGTCCTTACTAATTTTATAGTATTTTTAATGTAGCTAACCTTACCTAACCCACAGTCCACACTATTATAAATTTAGCTAAACTGTTTTACACTGTAAAACTGTAAATCCCGGATTCAATTTATTAATTGACTATATACTGGCAGACAATGTAGTCTGGAAATGTTTGGCAAGTTTAAAACAAAGTAAGCAAACAGTAAGTAACCTTTTTGCACCACTGCAAAAAAAAATTCCTTAAAAATTTGAACTTGTAAGGGAATATAGTTTTAGTGGATTTGTTTAGTTTTAACTTTGTGCAGGCACCAGCGTTGTGCAGTTGTCGAGTTGGCAGTCTCTGTTTTGACTGTGTGCCGAGATTAACCGCCCTCGCAATTTGTTTGTCCCGAGGAGCATTGTTTGATAATGCTGACATGTCGCTTGGTGGCTCAGCGAGTTAAAATCAGTTCAGACACTGCATTATTTGAATACACAAAGATGCTTGTGTAGAGCGCGCCAATGTCAGTCTAGTGCAACATTGGAGGTTACTAAGAGTAAGAGAAATGCATTGAGCAACTAAAAAAATGAAATAGACAAATGTAAATAAAAATAAACTTAATGGATTCAAGAAGAGTTTCGCTGTAACTAAACATAGTTTATATAAGCAGCTGTTGGGTAAATAACTACGATTTAAAATGTCATTACACTTATAAATCTATTTTAAAACGTATGATTTGGTGAAATGGATCAGATTTCACAATTTCTGTCTCCTGGTTGTTGTAATGTGATGTAATAATTTTGTTTTTATGGGAATCCATTGTTTTCATTTCAGTTCTATTTATTGAGCATTTTATAAACCCAGAAGAATAAAAAAAAATAGGCAAATTTTGCAGGGAAAATCAAGGAACAGTAGCAGACTCAAAATTTATAAACTCCCCCCACCCCAAAAAGTTCATGCAATATAGAATTACTTTATTCTCATGTTCTAATTTGATATTCATATTCGAGAATATTTTGCTATTGGTATTAAAATTTTAAGTAAAAACTGGTATTGGCACAGGTCTGGTTATTATTGTTTGTTGAACAAAATTCTGAATTAGAACAGAGTAAAACCAGTAGAAAGGTAGCTACACACAACCTACAAAGGTTAACAGTAAAAATTTGATGAGCCAGGGTACCCAAGTTTGGATTGGCTTGCATGTCATGAAGTTTTGTAACTGTAGTTTTTCATTTGTGACAGGTATTTCCTAAGTTGGTTTATTCCTATATGTATAAACATACAGCCTAACTCTGAATTTAATTCAAGTAAAAAATAATAATTTCTACAAAACTAAACAATCCATGCATCTATTGCTAATTTTATTCGTAGTTTATCTGCAACATTGGGATCACACACACCTAATGCAAATGTTTGGGTAAGAGAAAAACTTATAAATGTGTTCCATAAATTTCAGAACACATGTCATTGTAATTTTGGCATGCCTGTTTTTATAACGTGTGTGTTTCTCGCAGATAATTCGCTTCAATGACTACATTGAAGTGACGCAAGCGCATGAGTACGACAGGCGTGCGGACAAGCCCTGGACGCGGTTGACGCCCAAAGACAAGGCTGCCATCCGCAAGGAGCTGAATGAGTTCAAAAGCTCGGAAATGGAAGTCCACGAAGACAGCCGGCACCTGACGAGGTGAGGAGGACTCTAAGAGTACTGCAGCATAGCTCTATACCTGTTTCCATGTCCTCGTCCCTGTTTCATTGTGGTAGTGATTACAGCATGTTAACATGTTCTTTTATTCCAGGTATTTTTTTGTTTTTTAAGATTTATCTTCAATATCATGTTGTATGATGTTGTTCCATTATCTTGGGTGTCCCCTGTTACTTATGTACTTGCTTTTATACATCACTTTTGCACTAAAGTGTATACATATTTCACTATTAACTCACTGATTGTCTTGTTCCTGCCTTGTTGCATCAGCCCATGAACTGTTTGTGCTTCAGACCATGCAAAGTTGATGCCCAAGGTCAGCAGAATTACATATTGTTCCCTTGAGACAATCAGAGAAGTACCTTGTATGTTTCACACTACAAGACTACATACTAGTTGTAGTTAGAAGCCATGCCCAGTACTCCATCTCTTTATAGCAACATAAAAAAACAAAGGCTCTGTAAACCCTTTGTTTTTCAATTTGTGCCCTTCACTCACTGAATCACTGGTAAAAGTGTTCAGACAGCTCGGAATCTTGCAGTTGCAGTCGTCGCCGTCTGCCATCTTGACGAACAAACCTTTCCAAGTTGTATTTAACCCAGCAACTCTGTTCACACATCCTTTTGGTTTAAAGCCCAGTATGGGTGAATTTATAATTTTCAGTAGTGGATTTCTCTCATATTTTAAATTTTATTTTTCACTTCTGACACCACAAAGCACTCTTTGAGGCTGCTGGAATTATCAGCTCCATTCTTTGGTAGGCCTTTTTGTTTTGCACACATCTTTCAAGCTGTACTCCGTAGTTAGATGGAAAGGTGTTGCTTGGAATGAATCAGCAGATCCAAAAAATAGGCAGAGCCCTACAGAACCAAATGGTTCATACTCTGCACTGCATACCTACACATCAACTGTTCTAAAAAATGTCATCACAATAATAATAGTGTGTGTATCCAAGTTTTGCTCACCATGCACTACATAAGCGACCATATTTTAAACGGGTATAGCATTTGAAATAAAATATTGTGTTCAAGCAGATTTTTCAACCTCCTTGGCCACAATCAGATGCACATTTCCTTGTCTTAACTCTTCTTTTGTCCCCCTTACCTTTCTCATTCTTTACTCCCATGCTGAGCTTGCAAGATGTTCGGCACATACTATACCTACTCTTTAAGCAACAGCTTAGATGGTTTACACAGACCCCATATTTCAATAGTGTTCTGGTAATGGGAGTCCCAAAGGTGTGAATAGTAGTGTTAAGTTCACTTGTAGAATTGATGGAATTTAATTTTTTTTCTTTTCCAATTGCTAAAACTTGTAGTGGGAGTGTCTTGTTCCACAAGCTTGTAAATGATTACTGCCTTTAGTGCTGGCTAAAGCAACTAGCGAGGTTAGAATGATGTTCTGATGAGAAAACTGTGTGTTCCAGATTCCACAGGCCATGACAGCTGCAAGGAATAGGTAAAGAACATGGTTGTTTTGAAACAGCAGAAAATCATTGGCGGCAGCTCAAGACAATTTTAGTGCCAGAAATCATTTTAAAAAACTATTGCCAACAAGTGTGTGAAGAGATGAGAATGAACTCGTATGAACTAAATAGCTTTTTTCTCCTCTTTGTTACGTGAAGCTCACCACCTCTGTTGGACATTTAATTCTTTCTATGCATAAATGAAGTTCTATTTTGTTGTGCGTGTGCATCTGAATCGAACAATTTTTTTAATATTTTTCTTCTGTACATAGTAGCATTATTTGCAATATTTGCATTTGACCATTTTTAAACGTGAATGGTGCGACAAAAAAGTAGTGCGTTTTAGGAGCACGTGTTACGTTTTTCATTGTTGGTTCTTAGGCGTAACACAATAGTTTCCTGTTGTTTTTTCGAAGCGACCTTATGAATTAAAAGAAATATGCTATTTTTCACACATACCACAGTAAATGGTCTAAATGTATGTAACTGTGTATGTTTATCTGTTGAGCGTCAACCTTCGTGTAGTTTCCTTCAGTTAAATTTTGTTAATTGGTATAGAGAAAAAACACCTCATACCATTGATAAAGTGGTACAAAGCAAGTGACAATGTTTTCATCATCATGACTGCAGTCTTTCATTATAGGTGAGGAAGTTTCGTGTTTCTTATTATTGTAAATAATATTCTTGAGCAACCATAAACCATCTTGGATTGCTAAGTAAATGTGATATGAATGAAGTGTGATCTTTGTTTTGCCGTCTGATTTAAAATTCTCTACTGCAAACTGTGGCATGAGAACAATTTTTTATATGAGACGATATAATTATTCCAAAAATATATTTACATAACAGTATTGTCTATCATTTCTTATGACTGAAGTGTGATCATGCAAAATAGTGTTCCATTCAAAAGTTATACCTAATACTTAAGTGTAGGAAAATAACAAGTGAATAATCCAGTCATTAAAAGTAGAAAACAATTAGGTTTCTTATTGTTACTAGTACATGCTGCTTATTTAAATGCTTACTTTCGTTAGGTGTTTTGTATCCATGGAAACCAATTCCGGTAGACAAAAATGTAACCTTACTTTATTAAGGCTGTCAGTACTGAGGCCAAAGTTCTTTATCGATGAAGAATTGGTTGGTACGTAATTTCTTTTTGTTAACAATTTTTAAGTTAAGTATTTTAATAATTGTGTGTCTACTCTATTTTTAAATGTAAAATTTTCAGGTTATTAGGATAAAAGTGCATTAACTAGTGATTCGATAATTCAGAACCAAATGTTACATTTTAAAAAAGCATTTATATGGATTGCTTACAATGGTAAAAATTGTGATCGAATTGAAAAAGCTTGTTTGTTGGCGAATGAAAACTACTGTTGTGCACTTTTCCTGGTATGCTTTGTGAGCAACATTTTGGGCATGTGGCAATAACGATAAAGAGTTTGGTTTGCACTACTAGCATTGGCGTGTTGAGTGCAAACACAGCTCCCAGTGGATGCTGCAGATGAAATAATATATATATATATATAACTATATCTATTGAAACAGAACTTTAGTAATGTTCAATGTTTGTGTTTTTATAATTTTTTTTTTACTCCTAAGTTAAATACTTATTAATGATAGTTTGTAATTTTTTTTAAATTACGGCACTGATATTTTATGTACATTAAATGATACACAATGAATATCACAGCTGTGTAGAAAAGATTTGCTACTACATATTTTCTAACTAAAAAAAAAAAAAAAGAAATATTATGTTCTAGTATTTGATAAACATCTAGGAATACGCATGGTTAATGTATTTACTAGCAATAGATTACCCACGGTGCAGTTCTTGTTAGATCATTATCTAATTGTTTCAATTTTCAGGCTAAAACTTGTGTTACCTGTTTTGGCACCTGTAGAAATTTTGTGAAGGTTTCTCCAAACTGAAATTTTGTTTTACAAAAACTAATTTTTTTTGAGATGTATTTTGTAAAGTGTATACGATAATAATGCTAGGTAAGAGTAAATTGTTTCAAACTTAATTTCAAGCATCAAATGACAGTATACAGAAATGAAATTAGATTATTCTTGTTTACTTGAGTCTTGTAAATGCATGCACAAACATAAAATTATCGTGACTTGTGTATAGCAAGTTACATCAATGAGTAAGTACTGTATAATACTGAAATTATTTTTACGTCTATCATGTACGAAGTCATTGGGAGCTGTGTTAATATAAAATTGTATAGCTTGAAGTGGGTGTTAATAGGTTTTATAATCTGTGGTTTTTTCAAAAACAAAAAGTGGTTTTTCTGTCCAACCAATGGAGCTTGTAAAATGCTTTGTACAGTTTGTTACATAAGTGTGCTACTGTCTCTTAGAACATGTAACTGAATAAAACTGTAACTATGTATTTGTATATATGCATACATATAATACAATGACTTCAATTTCTACTTGTTTCAATGAAACTGAAACATGTCTTCCAAATAAAAGAAACATTGGTTCAGAGAACTAGGCTGTGTTTGTGGACATGGTTTCAGACTACAATTTACCGAGAATACATCTTCTCCCATCACCATTCTGAAAGTAAAGCTATTTATTAACGGGATACAGGAGCCAGTCTTGTCAGTCATTATCCGGTAGAGCGCGCAGGTGTCGCGAATGTGCAGTGCTTGGCTGGGGCGAGGCTTACCCCGTGTGTGGGGTTGCCAAGTAGTCAGACGCGCGCTGGCCACTGTCACAGTGCCCCGGTTATCTGCCTCCCTGCCACCCTATGTTTCCTCACGGCCAGACACCAGCTCTGCCGGGATCCACGGCCTTCACATGTTGTGTGCGTTATTTGTGCAATGCTATTTTACATACCTTTTCAATTAAACCAGTTGTCAACTACAGTATCTTGTGCTGCAACAATTTATTGATCTGTAATTTAGCTACTATTTGAAGAGTGTGACTTATAGCGAGAGATTCTGATGTAAAATCTCGTGATTTTGTGGTATAATTTCGAGCATAAACAGAAATTAAAAAATAATAATTCCCAGTCTTATCACACTAATCAATTAAAAAAACCTTTCACTCTATAAGAAATATCTACTTTAAATTGTACTTAATACTTTAATAAAGTAAAGTCTTAAATACTTCCTGAAATGTACTGGTACAAACACTATTGATTTAAATTAACATGTTGGCATTGGTTTTTAAACAGAGAAATTATTTTATTTCAAGCATGACACTACGATACACATATTACATTTAGTAAAATAAATGTCTATATAAATTTATAAGTTCAAATTTTATTTACAAATAAACTTAAAATAAGTGTTTGATAACCCAAATTCTTTAAAAAAAATAATTGTATTGCTTTTACGATTGAAATATGATCATAATATTATTAACACTGTTATATTATAGTAGTGGAGCACAATAGGGGATTTTGGGATTTACCTACTCGAGTGCAGCAAATGAACATAAGGGAGGATACCTTGCATCCTATTAATACCTCCACCATATATAAGCCCTTTATATAGAAATCTGCATCTAGGGCAACCCATCAGAATAGTAAAAACAAAATTGATGAAATACTCAAGCGTGACAGATTAAGGTAAGGTTGGGTTAGTTACTAGCTGAAAAGTATGCATTTCAATAATCTGAAGATTTTTGTGTAACGTAAGGGAGTGGGAGGGTCACAAACTTGCAAAAAAAAAGTCTTGACATTCTCAAGCACGGTTGAATTGGTTTTTATTTTGAAGGACATAATGCAAGAATAATGGAAAAATATAATCTGCCGATTTCAACAAGCAGAAGTAACAAAAATCGTCTAAAAAATTGTGTGCGACATTCTCAAGCACGGTTGAATTGGTTTTTATTTTGAAGGACATAATGCAAGAATAATGGAAAAATATAATCTGCCGATTTCAACAAGCAGAAGTAACAAAAATCGTCTAAAAAATTGTGTGCGTGTAACTGGGGTAAAGCATGTATTCCTCACTCTGCGTCTCTCTTTCCCTTTCACTTTTTCCCTTTCTCTAACTCTTTCGCACCGTCCCCACATTGTTTCTGTCACCATGACGCCATCCCAGCTGATCACAATACAATACATTCGTGTTACTATACAATTTACAACGCTCTGGTTTGTGTTTTAAAATGAGTTTTATGAAATGAAGTGTGTTTTCTGTTTACAAGATACATTTTAAAAAATTGTTAAATTTAAGTCAGAAACAATAAAAATATGTAAGATAGTTTTGGAGTATCGTCGATACAAACGGGTTCTTAGGAAATCGCAGACAACGTACGAAAATTAGAAATGACCCGGTTCGTTGGTAATCAACTACCAGAAGCGTATGAAGATGTCATAAAACCAATTATTCTAGGAGATACTTCTGATTTAGGTAAATATATTTCTTTTCAATACTTCGTCAGTCTTTTGAATGGGAGCATTTTTAGGGTTCACTTAACATTCCCTTTGAATATCTGACACACGCAAATAAATTCCCCCCCCCCCCCCCCCCCCCCCCCCCCCTCAATTTTCTACCCTTTGGGATAGCCACCCACACCATGCAAGCTGGCAGAATACTATATTTTTGATATCAGACACCTAAACTATCAATATCTGACACGCTCAAGTATTTCTGTTTTTTTTTTTTTTTTTTTTTTTTACATTGTTGAAAACCTTTAGATGCTTCCCCCACCGCTGTAAGAGAAAACATTATATAACCTTCACTTATACCTATCATCTAATCTTCAAAATCCAAGATGTCCCCACGACGCTCGAGCAAATCTCCATTTAGCCCCTCTGGATCCCGTACTATTAGGACTGTGTCAAAAACACGGAAGAACAAATGCATAACATTTTGGAAACCATAACTGAAGTAATCTCTTTGATGTTTGATGTTTTTCTTTCATGATTCTTGAGCTTCTTTTACAAAGTTAGGCTCTCGCGCCTTTAGGCCTCGTGTAATTAATGGATCTGCTATCTCTTGAAGTAAGCACTCCTCAAAAAATTGCTGTAGCTTTGGAAGCATGTATTTTCATGATTTTCTCTGTCCAACAAAATTCTTTCAACGTGGAAGTCATTTTTCGTATAAACTACAAAGTCACCATATTTTCTACTGCAAATGCCAATTTGACCTTGAATCTGGTAAAAAAAATTATGGGTTTTCTTAGTTGCAACTGTCCAAGTTTTTCTTCCAGATACATAATTTACTTTTTTGAAACATAGTCCCCTAATTTATCGTCCGTAGCTGAAAATAAGCATTTAACTTCCAGAAAGCCATTGTCTCCCACTAATCCATCTAGAGATGCTCCGAGAAATGGAAAGCGCGGGTGTACAAAAATGCCACAATCTTCGACTTACATTTTTTAATTTGGAATACATATTCTTAGCCACATTTTTGTTGACTCATCCAAATTTATCTCTCTGTGATACAAAATTGATTTTACTAGACAGTGGCAGGATGTATGTGTTTTTCTTTTTACTATAGAACCAAAATTAGATGCTGTAAGTCTGTTCATACGAGCATCCCTCTATTTAGTGTTCTCGTGTTGACCAACAGTACTTCTTTCCAACTCATGAATATGTTGTAATGTTGTTGCAGCCCGGTTCAGGTTTTCGACTTTCGAGGAGAAACTTCATCTTTGTATAAAAGTTCTTCAGGACTTAACAATTCTTCAAGACACAAAATATCTTAAGCACTTGGACCATACTCCAAATCAAGAGCAGGAGTATTTTTTGGTCGTCTCTTTTTCTTTAGAGGGCCATTTCGTACTGGAGACAGCGAACTGAATGGTGTTTCTCTTTTTTTAACTGTTTTGAAGTACTTTCCTGGGCTTCGACCAAATTTGTTTTTCCATGGAATGAACTTTTAGCAAAGTTTACCTGTTTTACATCTGAAAACTTAGCTACCATACTCATATCACTCAGCCTGATTTGAGTTTTGTTAAGTATGAGTCTTATCAGCTTTCATCACCATAGGATCAAGAGCCTTTTCAATGGCTTCCATAATCCCCAACTTTTTTTATCAATTACATAAAATTTTTGTCATTGGTATTTTTTCTTTTACAGTATTCTGTACAGCAGTTTTCATAACAACCGAATTCATGGTAAGGACCATTTTTTATGTCCAGTTTCAGTTGAATGACACATACATACAATAGGAGATTTTCCAGCACTTTCAATTGCCTTTCTAGCGCCGGATTTTAATCTTACGATTCTTGATTCAAGCAAACGTCGCGCAGGAGGTGGAAATAACATATTTCTCAAAATTTTGTGCAAATGGTTTCAATAATTTTTTACATTGTGATTTGCATACTCAACTTATAACTTCCCTTCCATAAGGAACTCACTGCTTTATTATAGAGTAAACACTCTAATCTCCGTCACCAATGTAAAACTTGCTGTGCTGCTCAATACTCATGCAGAACCCTTCTACAATTATAGTTTGTTCCATTCCAGTGCTTGGACCACTATAGTTTTTAAAACAAAGATGTTCCCTTCACCTTTTTGTCTTTGAGTCTTGCAAATTCGCACGTGGAGCAATACTTTCCTTTCAGTCCCAGGTACAAGACTTGGTTTGTTTCGGCTCTGATAATTCAACCCTTCAAAAGAAAAGAAAAAGTTAATATACATGTTTTGAATGGATTTTATAAGTACTGAAATATTTTGTTTAGTGAACAACAGACTACAGAGCAACTACTGTTATAACTATATAACTAATGTTATAAACGGGGAGATAACTCGCCACTCCACTTGTTGAATTGTAACTACGTCCGTAAGTCCTCTTGTTCCAGCCGCCATCCCCGACGACACTAATAAATGGTGTACCATTTTTTACGTTCTTTTTGGCAATAGCTAGTTCTTTTTCTTTTCTGCCCATTCTCTATAATTTTCCTGGAAAGTTGTTCTTGCCAAAACTAAATAAAAATAACACTATTGTGTTAATAGCGTTAAGAAAACTTATGCAAATGACATGTAAACATGTTTCCCCACACAAATGTAACACATTATAGGGGTGTGCGAATAGTGGATTTTGGTGGTCGAATATTTTTGAATCGAACAGCAAATTTTTTTAAGTAATTGCGAATAATTTGGAAGCCAAAAAATTATTTAACATTTTTTCTAAGATAGATACTGACATAACCATACAGAACACAATTAGTGAAAATAATAATACTATATAAACTTTTGCAGACAAAGTGAAAATTGCACCATGTTTATTAACATATTAACTATTGAAGTAATGTAAACAACCTTAATATTCACATTTCTCAGATTGAAATATTAAAAAATGCAGTGCTATACTTTTTAGAATAAAAAGTAAAATCAAAATTCCATGACCGCAAGGAATAACGTACCTTACCAAGTAAAGACATTTGGGGGGGAAGGGGGTGAGAAATCCTGTGGAGAAACTGTAAAATTTAAAGGAAGTAGGCTGAAAAATAACTTGTTGCACTCATGGGTGCCACATGTTGAGATCCTCTTCGTGAGAACTATACTACAGCCAGCGTTTGTTATCTACCCAAGGTCGACGGCTCACTGAAGACTAGCTGAAATTTGAGATTCAGCGCTTCGTTTCGTGTTGTCACTGGGAGCCCTCACACGTACATACCCACACTACTTGGAGACAGACATTCCTCCAGCTGCCCGAAAGTAGCGGCAATCTCCTGGTAGTTCTGTCAATCTCTTCCCAGGAGTGTCACGTGAAGGTGCCAGACAAAGCTGACATTTCACGTGTTCAAGAATGTGGTAGCGTGGTGGTGGGCGGCGAGTGCTAAGCGATGGTGTTGTCAGCTTGTGACGTGTACATTTATAAATGTTTTGTATGTAAACCTGTTTGGTTTCACCATTTATTACGTGTTTATCTTAAAACATTCGTTGGTTACCAAAAAGTAATCAGTAGGTAGAAACCAAAGTTATAACTGTTAACAGCGATTTTTACTTTCACGCAGTGTTATCCTAATGAAAAATTTAAGTTTCTGCAGAGCGTCACAATACAACTGGGCACATAGCGGCGGTGAGGACTGCCATACACAGTGTGTGAGATAACATTGCGTGAAATAAACCCCACATTATTTGAATGCTGATATTGTTTCCGTAGTTGATAGCTGCCAGACGAACAGTATCAATTGGGTTGGTCGCACAAGCAGCCTTGTCTGAGAGGACAAGCCGGCCGCCTTCCTGTCACGTATCACTGCTTGTTTTGGTATCATTTCAGGCAGGGGCGTAGCCGGGGGGGTTTAGGGGCAAGGTTAGTAGATGGGGAGGTTGCCTCAGATGCGCGCGCATCTTTCTGCGCAGGCAGTGAAGTGACGTCACGTGCAGTCCACCGCCTCGACCTTGCTCCCGTCCCGTCCCCCAGTCAAGACGCGCGCACTTTCACAAATTTATCTTTCCGTCCCGACAAAACTGGACACACTGTCATAGAGGCGATCTCATGACACGCGTACTTCTAGTTTCATCTTCATGTGCACGACGAATTCAGCTACTTTATGTGTACCTCGCGTGTGTGTTTAGAGTTTTATTTCCTAGCCTGATAAACGTCAACTTGTGCAGTGTTCGGCATTTGAATGAATATTTTATAACATTAATGCAGCTTCAATACTAGTTTGCTGTGTGGTAAAATGCCCGGGACTGGGTGTGCTGTAGCTGTTTGTAAAAATCGTCGTGAAAAAACAAAAAACGTCATATACCACAGATTTCCAAAAGAAATTGTGTTCAAAAGCCAATGGGTGCAACGCTGCAAACGACAAGATAAATTCAATCCTGATACGTCTTATGTTTGTTCAGATCATTTTATGGTCGAGGACTATGAAAGAGATCTACAGGCTGAACTGTTAAAAACTGAACCGACGAAAGTTTTGAAGAAATCTGCTGTACCATCTCTAAAATTGTTGTCTAAGGATCATATTCACTGGGAGGATACAAATTCTGTAGAACGTAATTCTCGGTACAATTCAAGACAAAACAAAAAAATTGCAACAGAGCTGATAAAAGAACCGCAAGAAATAAGTGTAATTGAATCTAGCAGCCTCAGTGCTAGAAATAAGGTAGAAAATAAAGAAGAAAATCTGAAAAAAGAAAATGAAATTCTGAAACATAAAATATTACTTTTAGAAAATAAACTTCTCTCAGATGCAAAAATATTAAAAAATTAAAGAAAGAAAAAAATAACATGAAGAGAAAGAATGTAAAAGATTCCAAAGAATCAAAAAAATGTTTCCAAGTGCTGTCGTCGTTGTTTACGAAAAATCAAATAGGGTTGCTTCTTGGAATAAGGAAACATGTGAGGTGGACTAATGAAGAAATATCTTTGGCGTTCACATTAAGGTACCTAAGTAAACGTTGCTATCTTTTTCTGAAGAAAAAAATGAATATCCCTTTGCCAGGTATATCCACACTTCAGAGGTGGGCATCATCTTTGGAAATGCGTGAGGGCCTACTTCAGCACATGTTTCAGTATCTTGAAGTTGCCGGATCAAAACTGATTGATAAAGAACGCATAGCAGTCCTGCAATTTGACGAAGTTAAAGTAAAGAGAACTCTGGAATACGATGTGAAAAAAGATGAAGTTGTCGGACCTTTTTCATACATGCAAGTTGTAATGGCTCGAGGCTTGTTTTCTAAATGGAAGCAGCCACTTTACATAAATTTTGACACAAAAATGACGAAAGATATTCTTCTGTCAATTATTGATAAGCTTCGTGGTGCAGGATACTTGGTGAAAGCCATAGTAAGTGATCTTGGGGGAGGAAATGTAGGCCTATGGAAGGAAATGGGAATTAGTACAGACAAGACATTTTTTAACCACCCTAGTGCAGAAACCGAGAAAATTTATGTGTTTGCTGATCCGCCACATCTTTTGAAACTCATCAGGAATTGGTTTTTGGATACAGGGTTCAATTTACCTGGTAACATACACATTAATAAAGGACCAGTCGAAGCCCTTATAAATGCAGAAGAATCCTCAGATCTCAAAATATGCCACAAACTAACAAAGACACACATATCGGTGGAAAAAACGCAGCGGCAGAATGTAAGGAAAGCAAGTGAATTATTGTCACGAACCACTGCTATCGCTTTGAAAACTAAAATGCCCGGAATGGACAAGAATGTGGCACAAGCAACTGCAGACTTTATTCTCCTGTGTGACCAATGGTTTGACACCATGAACTGTTATATACCCCATAATATTGGCGAACCATCCCGAAAAGCATACGGCCCAGAATTAACTGCTCAAGACGAAATTTTAAACAAAATGATTGAAACAATAAGTAAATTGCATTGCTGCGGGAAAAAAACTATGCAACTTTTCCAGAAAGGTGTCATTGTGTCTACGAAATCATTACAGCTTCTTTACAGAGATTTAAAACTGACATATGGTATTAGTTACATATTGACCCATCGTATTAATCAAGACATTATTGAAAATTTGTTTTCGCAGATTCGCACCCGTGGAGGATTAAACGATCATCCCACGCCTTTAGATGCACTATACCGCCTGAGGATGATAATTTTAGGAAAAAACCAAGGTGTGCTACGGACGAACACAAATACGACCGCTGCTTCAGATGACACGGAATTTGTGGCAAGCAAAGTGCTTAAACTTAGTGGTCTTTTTGATTCAGTAAGTGAAACTGAAAAATCAAAAACAAATTTTCTTAAAGAAGAAGGCAAGTCTGAAGGAAACTTAACTGCGGATGATATCATTACAACACAAACAGAATTTAAATTTTCTACCGATTTAGAAGAAAATGCTTTTGAATACCTTTGTGGTTGGGTGGCAAAAAAACTCAAATCAGAGTTCTCCTACTTAGAAAGTAGCAATGAGGCGAATACTCTAATACCAACTGCATCATCCTGGGTCAAGCATCTGTCTTATGGGGGATTGTGTATACCATCTGAACTATGGTTACGTCAAGCAAAGCAGCTTGAGTGTGAATTCCAAAATTATCATGGTAAAGAACTTCTAAAAGGCCCAGGCGTCGTGACGAAATTGGTGGATAAGATTGCTCCTTCCTTAAATAATATTCCAAAGAAAATTATCAGAGCCTTTGTTCTTCAAAGAACATTCATAAGGATGAAGTGTCTTTCAGAAGAATCCCGAAAATCTACCAAGAGAACTTCTGGTGCCATGTCAGACGACGGGAGGAAAAAAATTAAAAAATACAAAAAAATTGTTACAGGAAGTACTTAGGCATTTAAGAACTGAATTTGTATGCTGCATTAAATAGCTGACTTCTTCAGTGACATTCGGAATATTTTATTAGGTCTAGTTTTGATCAGGATGACCGAATTTTTATTTATATGGTGCATTATCAACTAAACAATTTTTTAAGTTACACGTGTGTTAAAGCAATCTCTCAAAAACTTAATGCTAAATAATTTTTTTTTAAATTTAAATTTTTTATTTTCCAAGAGTAAAGAAATAATCCGACATCGGAAACTACGGACGATCAATGAGCTAACCAAATATGCAACGGTTGCAATGCTTGGTGAGTACCGAGATATTTTATTGTTTCCACATATGCTTGTTTTTTTTTTTTTTTGTGTATTCTTGCAATGTACTCACAATCAGTGATGTGAAATGGTTTTTTATGTACATAATAATTTTTGTGCTTATCATATTAATGGAATCTGTTTTTCGCGTGTTAACTTACTTTAATACATTTTTTTTTGGGAAGGGGGGGGGGATAATATTTATAATAATGGCAGCCATATCAGTACACCAATCCCTCACTTAGCACGACTAATTCGTTCCTAAAAATGTTCGTGTTAATCGAAATCGCGTATTCTGAAGCATTAGTCCCCATAAATATAAGGCTAAATTATTTAATGTGTTCCAAGATGTGTAGGGAAGTAATCTTTACATAATATAAATGCGTAGAATAATACTTGAAAATGCATATGTCATATCATTTATCTTTTTAAGCCTACCACCGAATACGTTAGATAAAGAAAACATGGCACAGTGTAACGGGAGATAAGTGGTAACATATTTACCGTCAGTCAGCAGGTTGGCTTGCCCGCCCAGGCGTGACCTTCAACACGCGCGTGCGTCTGTCTGCCTGCTGTTGCAAGCAGCTGGATCCTTTGTTATTACGTTTAAAACTTAACAAAATTAAAACACTTTTATGAAATTAAGAACCGGTTTTATATAACTTTAAAACACACAGCCATATGTAAACATTTAATTTGTTATGCACACCTCTTATAAAAGCGGCTATGTAAACAAATCAGTTAACAGATAAACAGATTTAGATTTTCCCTAGAGCACAAACATAACATTAAAATAAAGTAAACTCCCGGTATATCGCGCCCCGATTGATCGCGGAATCGGGTATATCGCGGGTCAAACCATGTCCCCCAGTCAGAAATGAATAATAATAATGGAATAAATGGTTGACAGCCGATTAGGATAATTTTGCGTTGTAACTAACAAACTAAGCATCGGGCAGAAAAAATCCTAGGCGTAGAAAATGTCCGCAGTAAAATTCTAAACAAGATATCTCCGTACATTATTCCTCTATCTTGTAGGGTTTTCAAATTATGGTCCAATCCAGCCCAGTGATATTTTCTGAAACACTAGTTCTTAACGTCGCTTTATCTCACAAATGAAGCATCGGACAGGGGACCTGATAAAGCCCACCGTCCAGCGACATTATCCAGCGTGACTCGGCTAACCGCACACACTGCACTTACTTTGTTACGGACACTGACGAAGCAGATACTGTGGCTAACACCACGAGACTGGCAGCAGCAGCTTGTGTGCCGCACGTGTGTATGGCGGCGTGTGGCGCGCTCGTAGGCCGTGCGACTAACTGTGCGCGGCACGCGGAAAAATAAAAACAATTCAACATTTAATATTTATCTTTAAAATTTATTATTTTTATTTTTTCACCCGTGTTTAGTGGAAACTGCGGATGCAAAGTCCGCACAAAGGCGGGCCGTCTATACTGTGCGTGCTTGCCGACCTATTAGAACACAGGCGGTGTTTTATGCCTTTTGACCTTGGTCACATCGAAACATCGCGGTTATGCAACAACGCGGGTAAAAGTTATGTCCCCCGACAACCGCGTTAATAGGGAGTGTACGTATGTACAATATGTACATATACAAAACATAAAAGTTAGTTAAATATTTTCTGGGGTGAAATTAACACTATCATCTTGCTTTTTTTTAAAAAAAACGTGTCCAATTTAATCTGCTTTGGTTTCTGTACGGTACGGCCTGGTCTGCAGCCGGGCATCAATGGTACGGCCCGGTGTTTGTTTATCTGCGTGCGCATCTCTTTCCCCTCGCATTCCAAACCACTCTTCCCCCCTCGAATTCCATACCTGACGTCGCGTCGTTTCCGAGATTTTTTTTAGCCTGTGGCGATTTCGTGCTAACTGAAATTTACAGACGTGCTATTCGAGACTAGGGCAGTAAAATTTACATCGTGCTAACTGAATTCGCATTAATTGAAGACGTGCTATGCGAGGGATTGGTGTATTAGACCGAGTATAAATATAATGGAACAATTATGGAAGGGTCGTTGTAACAGTGTTAACAAGGTGTTCGATCTACGCGACACTTGCTGCTGTGGCGGGACGCGGCGGACAGATAACGGGCAGGCCGGCAGCTGCGGGACTGCTAGTGACGTCACCCACCCTCGGCCGGCTGGCTACACAGCGCTTACGGGACCGAGGCAACCTCCCTCTACTAACCTTGGTTTAGGGGTACTAACCCCCCCCCCTCACCCCCCATTTTTTTCTTATCTGAAAGCAGGTTAGCTAAACGCTTGGGTGTCTTACTGCTATTACCGGCTACTGCACTGGAGGGGAAGAGTAAGTGAGCCCTACCGATTCTCCTTCCCTTCCCCTACCCCTGACGCGAGCAGAAGCTATAAGGTTGTGACGCCGTGACGGGTCCCAAGTTTTCAAATATCTTACAACTATTGTATTTAACCAGCACAGTAATTATAAGCAGGTGGTGACTGGGTAACTCTTCAAGCTAAAGCTAATTGTTTCCCGGAATAGGCCAGTTCTGCCGAAAACCCAACCATTTTTATTCCTTTTTTTTTATATTGTCGAGCTTCGAGCATGATTTATGATTTTGAATGGACGTGGACAAGGCACTTGGATTGATTAGAATATCTTTAATTAATTTCTTACTTTATTGCTCAAACAATTTTTTTATTAAAAAAACTAATATTTTTACTATTACAATATTTAAAGTTAAGTACCGAAAACTGCTCAAATAGCACTATTTTACACCTTAAAATACAAATTTTACTTTAATAAGAAGGGGAACATGCTTCTTAACCCCCCCAATACACAAATCCTGGCTACGCTACTGATTTCATGTCCTACACGGACTTAATAGGCTATCAGTTTTTTTTCATAAAGACAACCATCTATTAAAGGAAATAAATAGTTAGATATAACAGCATATTTTCGTGCTAGAAAGGTTGAACATGGATTCATGAAGAATAAAATGTGTTAATTAGGTTAGATTGGGGATGGTAAAAACTAGTCCAAATGGCAATAAAGATACATTAGTACTATTCTTGTCTTTCTTAATGTCGTTCACAGAGTATTCCACACCATTCAGAATATTTACACGGCAGTTGACTGCAGGCTCCCACGCACAAGACTGGCGCAAGTGAACCTAATCGCGGCCAGAATAAATAGCTGAAAATGCAAAATAATAAATATTTCTTGTTCTAATAAAGTTAGCAGTATGCCACCGCTGACTTTTTTTAATCTTTACTTTAAAAGGAAAAATATTACAGATTCTAAATTTTTGTTTATCTTACAGCCTGTTTCTGAAACAACTTTTTAGATTTTCCTGAATATTAAAAATGTAAAATAAAATACTTATCAATATTTTTTTCTACAATATTAAACTGTATGATGATTTCTGTTGTAAAACTGCAGAACAAGTCAAGTACGAAACGTTTATCTGAAAAATTGTAGAAGATGTAGAAAACACTTTGTAACCTACAATTCCCTATCAAGTCGTTGTACCAGGGACAGCCTTAAGATTTAACATAAATTCCTGAAGCCTGGCTTAGGACTTGATTTTCACCAATAAATTTTATTAAAATTAATTAAAAAGTAAGTATATAAAGTTTCAGCACATGTTAGAAATAGTTTTGACAAGAAACGCTGTTCTGCACGGATTGGCAGACCGAAGCGGTGGTGGGGGTGTGCTCACAATTTGACATGGCCCGGCTGTATATTCACCGTTCTAAAAACATACAGCAGAATATTTAAAGTACACCATTTAATTGTGTATCTGTGAAAACGAGAAAATAGCAATAATGGGCATGTAACATTGGACACAATGGAAATAGACATTAGGAATTTCAACATGAAGTGATTGTAAAGAAAAATTGAACTTAATTTTGGAAACTCATCATAGTGATGGCTGTGTTGGTGATTCACAACTGAACCAAGAGTGGCAAAATACCATCTCACGGTCATTTAAAACAAGACAAGGAAACATTAAAATAGTACCAGATCTCTACATCAAATAATGAATTACCAGCTCTTATAAAAAGCTGAACCAAACATGATGTAGCACTGTCCTATTACTATATTCATCACTGTTGTCCTTTACACCATTACACTGTAACTTCTTAATAAAAGAAATTGGTCATCATTGCTATCATAATGCAAATTAAGAACTGGTCCATTGCCATATATATTATGCAATCTCTCTTCCAGTATTCATCATCTAAGTTTTCAACACAACTGCTGTAGCCTACCCAGCCATCCTTTGATATGGATTTAACAGCATCCAAGTATTTGCATCTGAAGTGCTTGCACAGAATACCTACTCTCCCACTACATTGTAGGAGTATGACATATCGTCCTTTCCCCCCCCCCCTCCCCCCCCAAGTCTTATCAACCCAAACAATTTTCTCCTTAAGTTAATTTTTTTTCTTAAAGTTCCATCAACAGACACTCAAGCATTTTTTCATCACACACTACACATCTACATTTTAGCCATGTAATCATTTTTTTGGTACTGTAATTCGGAGGCTTTTATGGTCTTGTTAGGAGTGGTATGGTGTATTATTCATCACTACAGCTGAAGATACCAAGTTTAGTATAACACACTCGAACAGCTATTTTTCAAAATTAGTAGCATTAATTTCCACATGATAATCTCAGACTGTCGTATCTGAATTGTATATCAATGATCCCCAAGAGAGAAATCCACTTCTTGAGCCAATATTAGCCACTTGGTTTCATTTCCTTCAATTATTCCAGTTACATCATTTTTGCATTGCCAGGTTTTCTTGAATGTGAGATTTGTATCCAACCAAGGCTCAGGGTAAAACACTTCCTTACCTTCAGACCTACACTGTTTTATTTGTATTTGATACTTGGAGCACCATGCCACTATATCGGCTCATTTGAACAACAAACATTGCCAGTCTTCGCACCATTTCCAGAAGAAGACCAATCTTCACAATAATCTCTTGAGTGATGAAGGGCTCCACCTATCTTTTCTTTTAATACGGTAATTGGTTTTCATACTGGGAACAACTTTCTTTACCACACAGAATTCCTGGATTGTTTGTCTTATGGCATGTTTATCGAAGTTGTCTATCTCAATCTTGCCTTTATTTCGTGGCCTGCACATAAAATACTCAAGGGGAAATTTTTTATATTATCAAAAATAAATAAACACATGCAAATTTGTTCTATTTTGCACAACTAACATAACCAATTATAATTTTTTTTTACATTATAAGGTAATACCTTATAGTAAAGAAAACTCGCATCAATTTATTAGATGTATTGATATTTATTCATTATTGTATGATTAATTTTACTTATTCAAAACCAATATGTAAAGCTAGTTGGTATCACCAGCTAAATAATTCTATGGACAAAGTATGAGGCTTTGTTTTCTTGAAGAAAAAAAACATTCGAGATAAAAAAGTTTGAATTAAAAAAGGATTAACATAACTATTGTACGAGGGATAAGTTAGTGAGTACAAACAGTCTTAATTACCACTAAACTGTAAAATGTATATCGCTATTGCTGTTGAATGATTTAGTATGCGAAGTGGTGAGAAAATATTGATAAGAATTTCATAATATTAACGTTGGAAGACGGCATACTACAAAAAATTAGTCCCAGTGAGAATTTGGAAGCTGCTTTTGAGTGTGTAGAACTTCGTCTATTTATATTAATTTCAAGTTTGTATCTCTCCCTCGTTGTCCACTGTTAAAATTGAATAATTTTCTATTGTGGACCATTTACAAAATTAGTGCATACCTAAATGAAGAGGCACTATCATACTGTGGCTCCCGGGCCACATTTATACTATTTTTTAATATTTTTGCCGTTATTGATTTTACGGATTTATTTCCATTTTAAAGCACCCTTTTTAATTTTCTAAAAGTCGGTTGCTGTATTTTTTTTTTAATTATTTAATTATTATGATTATTTCTTTTATTGGTTATTCTTTGTTTAGTTTCGTAAATATTCAATATATTGATTGTGTTTCTATGGCCAGCTACTGGGAGCGGTACTTCGCGTCGCGGATGACATCATCAGTACCTGAGTGCCGGCGGTGGTGGTGTGAATTGGGAGGCACGTGATGGTTGGACTGGGAGTCGCCGCGACTGGACATGTGGAGGGACCACGCCGCGAGACAAGCGTAACCACTTCGAATCTGCACCGGCCAGCCCGTGCCGGGATCAGCAGTCATGGGGCCTTGCCTTGCCCGGAGGCATATTGAGCTGCCATACCATCAAGAATGACGCTAAGGTAAAGAGGCGACACATTGTTTTTTTTTAGGGGTTGTGGAACAAGAAAAGAATATTCGTAAGAAGCATAGTTTTGCAATGGGCTCTCATCTACGAAGCACGTTTTACAGTGGGCTTGTGCTGAAAATATAACGAGTGTATGCTAGTTAGTATGACATTGAGTAATTTTCAGTGCGGCACAAATTTGTATGAATTTACGTCATACTTCAAGATATTTGTAATTAAAACTTTGATTTAGGATTCCCTTTCTGCCCATGGAACTAAACATTTTTAGTGACGTCGCCCCGGCGTAAAGAGTGACAATACCCGGTGCCTTTGACTGTACTGTCTATATTTTGTGAAGGTCACAGCTAACAGCTGATCGTGTTTAAGCAGGAAGACGTGAAAGCATGTATCGACGTGAAAGCATGTATCGACGTGCGCAAATATTTAAATTCGGCTCCCAGTAGGACATTTGAACTTTCATAATTATATAGTTATTTTAATTGCATTTTGTTATATTTATTTATATTGTATCAGTAGTTTCTGAATTTGTATACACCTCTGATTTTTTTATTAGCGTCATATTATCGCTATATTAATGTTAAGGTTAAGGTAGAAGTAGGTAAATGCCATGTATGAATCTTTCAATTTTTTATGAGGCCTGTAAATGAAGTTGCCGTTATTAAAATTCTGCTTAGTAGTACTCTGCTTTTTCATTTTAACTTGCCATAGACTAGCCGTCATTGTTTGTGAATATAATCCTTTTGACTGCTCGACCACTTGGGTAAATTTTCTAGAGCTTAATACATATTTCAGGTTTTCCTTTTTATTAGTTTTGATAGTTACCCAGGGTGAGTCAGGGATGGAACCCCCCCTTCCTATTTGATCGGAAGGCGGGTTTCAATACTGTTCAATTCTGAAGACATCGTTATAGACATTCTCGTAAACAAGGATGCTAAATTGTAAAAAAGTAAACTATCTTCAAGAGTAGCAGATCGTCGGGACCAACAGAGTTCCACTACTTCGGACGTTTTGGACTGTTCGTGATTTGCAGTAAAGGTTGAACGATTTTGTCGACATTACCACCGAAAAGTGTCATAAATGTAAATCGATGGACCTCATGGACCTCAAGATATGGTGTTGGGTTTTGTTTGTTTAATTATAGTGTATTCAGATTAGTTTTATTTTGGTGTTTTGTGTTTAGCATTTAAATTATATTTTTTGTACAGCTGAGCGTACTAGTACAATTTGTACACATTTGCTAGCACCATCTGACAGTTAATTTAGATAGTTTTTTTGGTTGATTTTGCCCTAACAAAAAGCTCAGAGGTTCTCGTAATGTTAATAAGATTCTCAATTTTGCTTTTATTTTTCTACCAGAGTTTTAGTCAGAGTGCACAAAGTTGACTATTAATCATTGAATTAACTTTTGTTTGCTTCAAGTAAACTTACGACTGTTTACCAGATCTCTTAATATTCTTTGAATGCTAATGTTCTACTGATTGTGTTATTTAAAATATTGTCATATCAATTCAATTTTGGATTAAATGTGCACAAACATTGAATACCTTAGTGGTAAAGATTAGTGTCACTTTGGATAATTTTCGATAAAATCAGTGTTAATACATTAAATTTCTTATATCGTATGTTGTTATTCATTTATGACTCAATGGTAATCAGTCAGTAGATTTTGCATTTAAACTTTTTTTTTTTACACTGCGCCCAAAATATTTAACCATTTTATATGTTTTACCCAGTAATACAGACCTTTAAAAAAAATACTTGGGTAAATTTTCTGAGTGAGTGTTGGTCCTCGAGTGTTCAGTCCGAGAGGTTACATTAGCATATATGCCAGTAGGTGACCAACCCTTACATCATCACTGATGTACATTATGTACCATTTGTAAGTATTTTTACACTGCCTTTTTTTATAACAATCGTTGTTATATAGCATTATAGCATTTCACCATTAATAACCAATACAGTTTAGTGTGTCAAAGCAAAGTATTTACTTACAATTGTGTTAAAGAACGCCGTGTGTACAGTTGTATTTCGGATTCACGTGCGCACGGTTTGTTATGGCTGACGCCGGACCGAGTTTTGTAAACCACAGAACGGGAAAACCTTTGAAAAGTGCACAGAAAACCATTGTGTTGAATGTTTTTAAAACATTTTCAGACAAATATCCAAATTGTCGTGTGAACGATATCGAGATTTTAACTGCGGAATTTACGGGTGTTTCGAAGAGCAGTGTGCTTCATGCAAGGGAAGAATTACAGGACACTGGGACATTAACAACTCCCGGAAAGAAAAGGAAACGTGAGTATCCTGTTATCAAAACTTGTGATGATTTTGTGAAGACTGCTATTAGGCGTAAAGTGCATAGTTTTTTTCTTCACAAATGAACCACCTACGCTGAACAAAGTGCTACTGTGTGTTAACGACGACCCTGAACTTCCTAATTTCAGACGAACAACATTTTATAAACTGTTAAAACTTATTGGTTTACAGTACGTAAAGAGAAGCAAAACAACTGTCATAATTGATAGGGACGACATTTCACTATGGCAAAGAAATTATTTAAGCAAAATCCGTGGTTACCGACAAGGACGCAAAATATACTATTTAGATGAAACGTGGGTGAATGAATTGCATGCTACAAACAAGTCTTGGAAAGATTCTACAGCTAAGAAGAAGAGAGAAGCTTTTCTCTCAGGACTGTCTACAGGACTAAAAAACCAACAGGTAAGGGGCAGCGCCTTATATTGCTTCATATTAGTAGCGACAGTGGTTTTGTGGAAAACGGTGAGTAAATTTTTCAGTCAAAGAAATCCGGCGAGTATCATGAAGAGATGAATGGTGACGTTTTCTGGGATTGGTTTGAAAAAAACATTGCCAAAATTAGAACAGAACAGTGTTGTTGTTATGGACAATGTGTCCTATCACAGTGTAAAGTGTGATCGTGTGCCAAATCATTAGTGGAGAAAACAAAATATTATCGAGTGGTTACAGTCATAAAATATATCCTTCAGTGCAACGTCTGTGAAAGTGGAGTTGCTGAATTTAGTTCATACAGTACGTTCATCTTTTACTGAATATGTGATTGACAACATCGCCGAGAAAGCGGGGCACACTGTACTTAGGCTACCGCCGTATCATTGCAACTTAATTCCAATCGAACTCGTGTGGAGTCATTAAAGGTTATGTTGCAAGTAATAACAGAACATTCGAGCTAAGCGAGGTACGTGATTTTGTAGCCACAGCTTTGTCTCGGAATACTCCAGAGAAGTGGAATGACTGTATTCGGCACGTAATGAAAGAAGAGGAAAGAATGTGAGAATTGGATGGTATCAGTGATATTTTCATTGACAGTGTTATAGTTCCTCTCGGTGACAGTGACGACAGTAGTAACGAAGATAGTGGTGGTAGGTCTGATTCAAGTCTGGAAGGGATAGCACCACTGCCAGATAGCGATTAGGTGAGTACCAAATCGTAACACTATACGTTACGGTGCTATTTTATCGATTATTCAAAAAATAAACATTGTTTGCTTTTGTGTTCTGAACGGTAACGGCACCATTTTCCTTTTATATTACTTCTCCGTTATTTTATTAGCACCGACTGAGGTGTGTGTGTTGCAACTAGTGCTTGGCGCGCATGATGAATTCAGCCTATGACTTGCTGGCACGGCGCAGTGATACAATGGTGTTTGTTTATTTCAAAACTCAGCTAAGAGTGAACGGAGAATACAAACACATTCACATTACAGTTGATCAACTTCATATATTATTTTCAGATTTCCTATAAATGATAACACCTTTCATTTAATGTGTCCCTCATTACTTGTAGAAGCCAACATGCACTGTTTTCCATAACACTATACATTTATTATGCTTGATATCCTTAAATTCAACCCTAAAAAGATCACAAACCTAATACAGTTAAAAGTAAAACTCCTTTTTTATTAAACATGAGACAAATTGCGAGTGCTCTGCGCTGCTTGCAATTGGCGAGTTGAGTTATCAATATCCGACTATGTGTATGCATCTATACAGGCATTAACTCAAACATTATGCCAACAAGCGCTGCCAGCATTTTTGTATGTGCTACACAGCGGTGATGGAACACAAAATTAAAAACACATCTGAAAGAGAATTTACAGATTATACAACTTTATGTGTCTGCTAAATAAGTATATAGTAATTTCATAAAAAGAATAAATTTCAAAGATAGTAAACAAAGTTTCTGGGTAACTACATACATGGCAAATAATGACATAAATTGTACATTTGAGGGAGGAACTGGCAGGACAAACATTTCACTATTTAATGGGATTTTGTATTGTGTGAGAATAAGCAAGTGTTCCGTAAATAAAAACTAGTTTCTTACATCGTATGCAAGACGTTTATAGTGGGAAAAAAGTAATTTCAGCGATGAACATTTGAGAGAAATTATTACATTACAGATATTACACGTAAACAGTACCCAAAGAAAAATGTTATTAATTATGGGAAAATGTAAATACAGAGAACGCAAAAACTGGGAATCACTGTATACCTTTATAGATATTTAAAAAAAACATGTCAACAAATGGCTGGTGGTTTGCTGCATACACAAAAGTTAGTGGTTTTGCTGTATATTTGTCACACGTTATGACTCGAATGAGGTGTACAGATGGAACAGCCTCATTAAGTGTATATGAATGCAAGTAGACAGTTGGTCAAAAAATATAACTTGTAAAAGCGTGCAGCGAAAGTTGTGACAGTCATGTGCCATTATCAAATTCTTTATTGTTTGTAAATACTTATTACTAACGATAAAAATTGTTTAAAAGTTTAGAGATTAACATTATTATTATAACGGTTCGTTACTTACAAAATAAAAAGATTTAAAATGTTGATTGTAGTTTTTGTTTTATTCTTTCCAATTAGGATGCACCGAAAAATCCAGAACACTTTCAATGTTTCATTCACTCGTTTCACACATATATCTGCCCGTCGAAAAAACTGCTGGTAGCTCGCTTGATGAGATTTAATAATAAAATAATAACGTTGATTAAGTCCTTCAGTAATGTTTTACTGCAAGTATACGAAGATGGTGCGACCTGGAACAGGGCCGCACCCAGCGAAAACGAATCTCGCCCCGAGCCAAAACGCCTACGAAGGTGGCCGTAATTTCTAATTATACCCGAAACGAAATATATAGAAAATTAGGTTGATTAATAATAGGCCTGGCTCCGACCACCAACGTGAAATTATCTCTTTGTAAATTACATTATCAGTTAGCGAGAAGCCATCAAACACGACCTACTCGTCCAGCGTTCGACAGACGACTGGTGATCTCATGAACTCGTCTCCTCCACGCAGGGAGTAGACGTCACATGACCTCACCGACCAATCACACACACGCTTCATTCACTCTTACTGATACAAGCCAATCACAGAACAAGTTACAATACATGAAAAAACCTTTTACACACAGAACTCTGGGCTTCCCCTGATCTATCTCTTTTCAATTTCACCTCGAAATCGGGGACTCCCATTCTCGTTTTCTCTCCCACACCGTGAGAGAGCAGTTATCACTCAGTTCCCATACAGGGGGGAAATTACCGTCTATCTCGGTTGGCGGGGAAGCACTGTTCCTTTCTCACTTCCACTTACAGGCCTCTCATGCCTCTCTTTCTAACCATCACACAAGCCCAGACACAGTCCCGTGATTTATAATTATATTACAACACGTTAATAAAATTTAAGAACAATAATTATAATACGAATTACTTTACAAAATTAAACTTATTGAGAAAAAACCTGAAAAAGTAGGCCTAAACAGGTAAAAATCTAGTATAATGGCTCATTTGTGAATAATTACATAAAAATTACTGATGATAGAAAATGTCTAATAAAATAATCAATACCTTCTTAAAAACATAGCAGGTGAAAATAACATATACTAGTATCCATAATTTCTGAATATACTGTTTCCTAACTTATACATCACTCAAAAAACATTTGACTTATTACTGCTTACTCATAAAAGAAGTTTAAAAGAAAATTATTTATATTGGAGGGCAGGGTTCTGCAATGTTACATTATTTTGATTCTTTCCTCCACAAAAATTATGCACGAAGCATCTCTAAACACAAATGTTTTGAATAGGAAGAATTGACATAGGTATGTCTGAAAGTGATGAAGGGAATAATTTTGTCAACATAACATGAGGGAACATCTTAAGATAAGAGCCTGACTGTATAACTCGTCATCTAGTGTCATAGATAAATGTAGGAAGTAAGCTACTACTGAGTGACATGGTGAAAGATTGATCTTAACTATCAGTTTAAACAGTTTCAACAATAATAATGTTTATATTTTTTCCCACAGCATAACAGTTTCTGTATATTTTGTTGATGTCCACAGTTGCAGTAATTTCGTGCATGATAAAAAACAAATGTTTCTTACAGGTTTAACATGTTAAATAGTTGAGTTTCCAATCATGGATATGATTCAACCCGCTAGTATCACGATTTAGTAAAATAATTTTAACTACTGAAAATGTTGCATTTTTTAATTGTGCACATGTACCTAATAACTAAGCGCTGCCTTAGAACCAGATTGTTCTAACACACATTTTGTAAATTTTTTAGGAGAGTGAATTGAAAGTTTAAAATGATACATTTTGTATGTACCTTAATTGATTTATATTAACTCGCTGTATTTATTTAGTTTGATAATCGAACAGCCATTCCTGCAAATTAGAATACAATTACTCATTGAGTTGTTAAAACAAAGTATATAAAGTAAATACGTGCACCGGAGTTAGAACCAGTAAGCTGTTCTTTAAAGGAATAAAATTTTGTTAGTGTTCTAACTCCACATTTGTTATTTTGGACCATGCATTAAACTTTGAAGTTAGGTTTGCCTTTGTATAAAGATTGTATTTATGTACAAAATATGAGAACTTATAGTAATTAATTAATTGAAATGTTACACAAATATAACAGTATGATAATAGGCATTTCAGTTCAAACAATTATACTAACTACCAGGGCCGCTAAGAGAATTTGTGGGCCCCTGGGCAGCTGGGGTAGTAGGCCCCCTTCCTTTTTTTTTTTTTTTTGCATACCACTACTACGTAGGCCTATACCATAAATATATATGGTATCTTAAAATTGCATTCTTCATTTGAACATACATAACAATTTCCTAGTTACGCAAAAAAAAAAAAAAAAAAAAAGCATTTGCATGTATTATCTCAGTGCACTTTTACATTGTTAATCCCATAAAAATACAAATAATAATTAATTTTGATGTATATATTGCTAAAAAAACAAAAAAATCTTAAATGATAATTAGAAATTGCATTATTATATGAGTGTTTAAAATACATAAGTAGAATAATTTATTCTGAATGTAAATATTATTAAAATAATGTAAAGTAATAATCAATTTTATTACTTCGAAAACATCAAACACACTGAACCACGTTGATTACATTGAAAAATTTGTAATACATATTATTATTTATAACGTTCCAGGGACGTTGGAACGTTTTCATTAGTGGGGGGACGAACAGATGTAGGCTATCACACTTACCTCAGTCATAGAGTAAAGGGTCGGGGGGCCCTCCCCCGAAAAAATTTGGAATTTTAGATGCAAAATTGTGCTATTTAATGAGTTTCCGAACCAAAATACGTATTAAATATACCATTCCAAGAATTTGATGACGTAGTATGTATTAAATACTACTCTGACAGTAGATGTAGTACAATTTAAATAAAATACCATCTAGGAATTTGCAATCATTTTACAATATATTGACAATCATAAATTTGATTTTCTAATCAATGTGATCACCAATGCAACGTTTGTAACTACTGGTTGAGAAAAATACTTCTACGACCAAACATTTATTCTGGGAAAAGGAGGGGGGCGAAATGCTACTCTCGTCCCCCCATGCATAACAGCACGGGGGTGACTCGCCCCTGCTGCCCCCCCCCCCCCCCCCCCCCCTGTTCCGACGTATCTGTAACGATCCCATTTCTGCTACTAAGCAAGTATTTTGGTGTGAACTGAATGTTACAAGTACCTACTGCTCGGTTAGATTATTGGTTATCGACTGTAGTTTTAGGAACACACAAAACAATTTTATTATATTGCACAAGATGTTTTAATAGCAGGGGGAAAATGTTTTTCCAAACATTTATTTTCCACTTCCCAGCCGGGCGCCCGGGCCCCTGGGCATTTGCCCCTTTTGCCCCCCCCCCTCTCGGCGGCCCTGCTAACTACAACTTATTTCAGAATAGAGTTCCACAATATTTTGTCAGTTAAACTAAAATTTTTATACAATGATTAAATGTCCTTTACTTTTGCTGCATCTAGTTGAGGTTTTCCTGTCACATTGGATGGAGATGGTAAAAAAACATTTTTCTTTTCTTTGCGCCTCGTGAAGATGTTCGTAAAAGTAAAGACACTTTGTTCAGTGGAACAGTGGGCTGTAACGTTGTTTTGAACAAGATAGAGCCTTCTCCCATTTCATAAATGAAGTGTTTCACTCTACTGAATGGTACATTGTTCAAATTGGTTAGTTTGGCTACAGTTTTGAAATCCTTGAAAACTCGTATTTTAACTACTTTTAAGTTTTTTCCTTGATCGACAGTTTAATAATGCTCTAACTATGGCAAGAGGACTGTGTAGTTCAATCCCACGGAAATGCCTTTCAATTACGCTATGGAGACTATCCACCTCTTGCACACAGCTGTGTCTTGGTTCTTGAAATTTTTGTTCAATTTTCTTAACTGAATTGTCATTTCGATCAACAAAGTTTTTCAGAGCTGGTGCCATAAGTGAGTTCCTGTTTTGTGGTACACGCGAATCACTCCAAAGTATGATATGCTCTAGAGTAGGTGTTTCTTTCACTATCTCTTCCAAGAGTTTTGTTACAGCTGATGCAATGTCGTTTCCTGCTCTTCCAGCAAAACCTTCATGGCATAAAATGCAATATCCTTGTTTGGTTCTTATGTCATATCCTGTTAAGTTATAAACACAAAGTTTACATTTGTAATAGAAAGACAATGTACTGGATTGTGGACATGAAAGTACCTTCTGAAGATCGAAACACACTACTGTATAATTAATGAGATGGAAAATTTCAGCCTTATATTTAAGTTTCTCTTCTCTAGCAAACAACTTTTCTTCTTAATGCTTATTAAACACCTGTTTTTTTTTTTTCATTTGGTATGGTTTCAGTATTTTCCTTTAGGGTCTCTAACTCTTGACACGTATCACATTGGTCAGTTTTTAGTACATGAAACCCTATGTTATATTCATTTGTGAATATTTCATTATACAACCAATTACTTTGTGGTTCAATGGGTGGTTCTTTCAAAATACATTGATTTCTTTACATGTCATACATCGTAGAGAGATTTAAACCCTGTTCAAAATATTCTCTAGATGATTGTTGCCTACAATAGTGAGCAGGTACTCTGTGGAAGCTGTCTATGTGATCTCTAATTACTTGTCTGTCGGCCTCTCCAATACATTTTGAGGTTTTCTTTCCTCTTTGGTCACCACCTGTAGGGGTTCCTGTCAACCCAGGCTTCTTTTTGTCATGAAAACAGTTAATGCGTTGCTGACTGATATTCAAAACACCAAGATAAGTCATTGCAAACCCTTATTTTATTCCCACTAATATTAAAATAGTATTTAAACGAAAATGATCTTGGCCTGTTTGAATTTTTATTTTATTTTCGAACCCATTTCTTTGCAATTCTTTCCGTAGTCATATCATAGAAATGGAATTTTTCATCATCAGTAAGTAAATAAAATTCTATAAAAATTTCTTGAGTGGTTTCATTGTCTATTACACATGCACACTTATTTCTGCACTTTGTGTGATCTCCCTTAATAACAATCTTCTTTCACTTACCTCCTGACCACAGATATTTGTGTATGCTTTACCAGATTGTCTTAATGTCTTCCGAACTGTTTGTTTCCACATTTTCTTATTTACCTTCCTTTTCTTCGTTCTTCGGGTCTCTTCAGGTAGTATGTTACCTTCAGCCGTGTTCTCCTCTTCTACCTCCACTTCTGCCAGTTGTGCATTGTTTCCATAGTTGGTTGAACAGGTTGCTGTAGTTGTAAATACTTCAACAGCATCTTCAATGGATATCATTTCATCTTCCACGACTTCCAACACTGCAATTCCATTCTCATCAGGCCTAAAATTAAAACCAATTTATCCTATGATGCATTTTAAATGTTTAACAAAGCTTGTTGGTATTATTGTGTTAAAATAATAGTTGCATTGTTTTTCATAACATAATGTTGATATATTATGTAAAAAAAATTATTCAAGATTCTTACATCTATATTACTTTCATTTTTGATTACTTGTCAGACTACAGAATATTTTCCTCTGGAAGGTTAAGCGAAATAAGTAAAGATACAAAGTTTGCATCAAAATATCCTTAAGTAGAAGTAACACACACATGCAAATGATTGATTGTGGTTGTTCAATAAACTTACCTTCCTGAACATACAATGTTTTGCCAGCCATTAGAAAAATCTTCATCTGGGTGTATTTCATCATCATTCAAAATGTCTGTATCAGCCATTATACAAATATGTTTCTTACAAATTGTACTCAAACACACAGCATTTTTATACTAAATCAATAATACTTTTCCAACAACAAAACAATTCAACTCTGCATGGCACAGATATTACAGTAATAGTAAGCAGTGGCGGATCCAGGATTTTGGTTTGGGAGGGGCTTGACCCAGCTGAGGCTAGGCTTAATCAAGGCAAACACTAAAACAAAAGTAGACCCAGATGCTTTTTGGAGGGGGCTTGAGCCTCTTAACACCCCCCCCCCCCCCCCTCTGGAGCCACTACTGATAGTAAGTAAACAATAAGGTTGGAGTTAGGACAGTATAATCGGTGCTGCCACAATGGTTATTTTTGAGGTTACTACAGTAATGGAGTTGGAACAATATGGTTCTGTGTGGGCTATCTTGTATGGAGTTAGAACTTGCTGTTTCTGACTCTTGTGATGAAAATTTTTTGTCTCAGCTGCTACACATGGGTAGAGAAATAGTAGTTAGAACAATAGATGTAAAAAAACAGAAAAATAAACAAAGTGGAGGTAGAACAGTCTGGTTCTAAGGCAGCGTAAGGTTAAAGTACCGTACTACCTTTGAAAATTCAGGCACATGACATGTATACTATAGCAATAAAATCAGGAAACAAGAAAAAGCAATATCCTGCCAAATGTTTAACATAACTGAATTCACCCAGCTAAAGTTTAAAAAATACAGTGCACATGTATTTAGCATCATTTTTTAGGTGTAAGCACTGGAAAAAAAATTTGGAACTCAAATAATTAAAACCCTTCTATCATTTCCATTACATTAACATTACCTGTAAAAACATTCAAGTAAATATCCACCCTCGCAAAAAAAAAACACTTATTGCTAATCAAGAGATAATTTATTGTAACTAATTAATGATTGCAACAAAATCAAACTGAAAAAAATTATGGAAAATCTTCTTTCTTTGTAAAATTGACATCGACTAGGGCTACGCCCTCCCTAAGCCCGATGTGCCTCACGCCACTGCCGACCCCTTCTGTTTCAAGCCTCCCGCCAACAAGTGCGTGTGTGCCTGTGTTGGGTCGCAGTGCGCGAACCCTTTCGGCACCCACCCTAACTGGAGTAGTGGATACTGCATGTTTTTTAAATAATGTAATTCTTAAATATCTGTAATATTTTATCCTTAAATCTTAAATAACTTGTAATTTTTAAAAGGTTTTAATAGTTACGTTTAACTGTATTTAATATTAATGTACTAACGTTAAGTTCAGCACTTCCTGCAGCCATGACACCTGGGGCCCGGAGCAGTCTCTTCCGTTCGCCGTGCGGGTAGGACGCACCTCAGCACCTCGTCGACTTCAACTTTTGCTTGTAACCTATCCGTTAACATCTGCCATCATAAATTGTTTTAAACCTTTTTTAATCAACCTTCGAGGCCTACTCCGGCGGCAGACTGTTTAACTTAATTCAGACCTGCCAACTTGTTAATTTGAAAATCAAGAAGATCAAAGGATGCTCTAAATAGTGCGTGATCAGGTCGCTGTATTTTATTAATTTTTTCATTAAGCTGATACCTACAAAATTATGAAAATATTATGCTTAATCATTTGCATACAATTTGTTAGCCTATAATCAACTCACCACAATACAGGCCCTTATTTCTAGATAAAAAAAAAAACCAATATAACTTAGCATGAACTGAAACCAGAATAATATACTTACATGTAGCCTACCCACAAACAATTATTTTCTAAAGAAAAAATTTCCAGCTACTTAACAAATATTCCTATATCTATTCACATACTTTATATTCCAGTCCATCACTGTCCTAAAATTTTTTTCGGTTACAAAATGGTAATGGTTCAAAAAATATTGTTAAGAATAACAGTTTTCTGCAGTAGCTACAAATATTTACACTAAAATCCACTAAACTTTTCTAGTTAAGTCTTTTACTGTTGAATTCTTAGCCCCCTAAAAAAAAAACTGAGTCACAAAACATTAAGGAAGGAAAGGTTGCAAAAATTTCAAGAGCTGTATAACACAGATGCTAGGAAAATACTTAAGCATGTATGCACAAGATGGCTGTCCTGAGGTAGATATTTTGTCACGAAAGTGGGCACTTACAATGTTCTCTATTTGAGCAACCTGAGCTCTACAAACATCACTTTTCAAGGGAAATTTATGGATGACATAATCACAAGCAGATACGAAGTACTTACAAACTTAACTAAAAAAAATTGTTCTCTTTTCTTCTGCAAGGGTATCAACAATCCTTCATGTTGCACAACCTACTACAAGATCACAGTCAGATTTCTTTCTGGTTCACCGTATCATGATAATTGACAACCAAAAAATCAGTGCCTTTAATACTGTTTGCTTGTACAAATCTGGAATACAATTCTTTCAGAAAATTATGCAACATTTCTTGCAAGATATGAATTTGAGGACTTGCAGTCTTCATTGTCAAGTTTAGCTGGTCAAACATAGGAATCACATTTAAGGCAAACAGACAGAATGCCTTATTTAGTGAAGAAGAAAGAAACATAAATATCTTTTCTTCTCTAGAAAGAAAGCTGACTTGTATTTTAACGAACTATGTGACTTATGCCATTGTGTTGCCACTTTCTTACCAGCACCACACTCTGCTTTCCTCTTACCCACATTCTCACTGGTTCTGTCTACCTTATAGTCACAGTAGGCATCTTTCGCTTTTGGAATTCTTTAAGATACTAGTGAATTTTGACACTTGGAAAGACTGACTTACTTCATTGAAAACCTCTGAAGTGGTTCCCACTGTTCAAAAACCCTTCCTAAGCTTCTACCTCAGGACAGCCATCTTGTGCATACATGCTTAAGTATTTTCCTAGCATCTGTGTTATACAGCTCTTGAAATTTTTGCAACCTTTCCTTCCTTTTAGAACTCTTCTCTAGGTAGTAATATATGTCTATGATTAGTTCATCTAGTTTTACAGGAAAATTCGATGATATCTTCTCAGCAGCTAAATTGATCAAGTGACAAATGTAGCCAACTGCAATTAAATTTTTCTGTTTTCTTTTCAATACAGCAATTACACTATTTTTCGAACCCACCATCACAGCAGCATTATCTGAACAGAATGCAATGCAGTTGCAAAATGGGACTTCTAGACGACCAGTTCTGTCAACAATAATTCACCAATATTTTTTTCAGTAGAATCCCCATGTAGTGATGGAACAGACAGCAGGGAGGTGACTATCAACTGGCTCTTGGGATCAAAATAAGTCACTACAATAGGGTATAATTTTGAACCCGTGTCATTGCTACCATCTGTAGCTAGAGAAAATGGACCATTTTGTAAACATTTTACAATGGTAGATGTGACAGCTACAGCCATTTCATGATCTACCACACTAAAAGCAATGTTATGTTCGATTAAAAATCCAGTGAAGAAACATTCTGCTCTAATATCATTTTCAATTGAGCTTGTGTTACCAAAGTAACCACTAAGTTTTTGTTTTCCTCTTGGCATTTCCAATTCTTGACATGTTTTGCACTCTTAATATGATTACTAATGTCACTTTAACCCCTGTGACAAATAGTTATGTCACGAAGACATGTACTACAAAATGCAAATTTATCACCTTTATCCGATTTCAATATAAATGGAAACTGCTCTGTATATGCTGACCTGAATACTCTTAAGTATTGTTTCTGTTTCTCGCACATATTTAAGACTAACTAGACAAATTTGAAATATTTATTTTAGCCGCAACATTATCAAAATATTTCTATGCACTTCAAATACTCAGTAGTCCACGTTCACTGTACAAACACCGCAGTACCTTCACGCCACGTTATTCACCACATAGGAGCGAAAAAAAAAAAAAAAAAAAAAAACATACTGGCGAAGCAGCAAAAGTTTGTGTTTTTGCGGTAATTTTTAATTTATTGTATTATGGCTGCTAAAATATGCCACAACACCTGAAATGCAGGAAGTTATACGAAAAATTATTCTGCTAGAAAGGAAACCTATTTTAAAATCAGCGCAAACATTTACCTAACCGAGAAATAACAAGGTATGATGCAACTTATTTACTTACCAAAATCGTAAATTTCTTTGTATCGCTTGGACGAAAACCCTTGCTCATGCTTTCCCGACGCACAGGTTATATTTTTAAAAACTAGTATATAAATATGCACTTGCCTACAACACAACACAGAAACAATAATACTTTGAGGCTAGCTTCGACAACTGTGCAGCAACAGCGGAGCAAATCGCACAGCGCCGTCACGTGACGCACGCCGTGAAGACAAAAGACAAACTAATATTGTCACACTCCTATAACTATGGTATTCAAGCTCGGGACTGAATAAGGCAGCACCTAACTATGGCACACCATGTAACATTGTTGTTACGAATTATCGTACAAATACAACATTTACGTGACACTTTTACAGAACCAACTACAGGGCATTCGGCTGTGATTTTATGAATTTTAAAATCCGGACGTAGCCCGAGAGAAAAATCGTAAGATTTGGAGCGTTCCCGTAAAATCGTAAGATGCAAAATTTTCCGTAAAAATTACGGGAAAATCGTAAGAGTTGGCAGGTCTGTTAATTAATTAAAGCTCCCTGGAGCATTTTTAGATTAATCGGCGGACTTATACTTTCGGAGCCAGGCCACACGTTGTTCTGGTCAGCAAGAAACCTGGACTATGTGCTGTTTTCTGTGTGTATCTTGAATGTACGTGTCGGCGCCAATAAAGCTCAATATTCACTAGACTCGTTGCACTTAATTCTCGACCATGAGTTTACCAGCACAGAGACAGAGGTGTGTGGGGCGCCTCAAGACCCCACGAGCAGTAACATAGCGTGCCCGCCGCTGAGAGTGGGCCAGTGAGTGCTGGGGGGGGGGGGGGGGGGGGGGGGGGGGAGAGAGAGAGGAGAAGTAGAGAGAGCCTAGCTACACATGGGTCACGTCACGGCCCTGGGACAGAGTCGGTAGCCGGGTCTCCACGTCTCCACGTGGTGGCGCCCAAATATAAACGTACACCAATTCCAAAACCCCCCTCACGACAAAGTAACCAAACATTCTTTAAATTTTATGAGTTTCAGTTAAGCATACTATATAGAGGGTTAACTGAAAATTACTCGCGCATTAAAACGATGAAAACATTCTGCTAACAGTGGCTTTGAACAGTCTGTCGCTTCTCGAAGAAACATCATAATTTTTTTTTTGTGGTATGTAAATTTGAATTCCATAATTCAGTTAGTTATTTTGAAGGTTAAAGAAAAGATAAACATTCTGCAAAAGTGTGCATTGTCTGCAAATTTTATGGTTATGTATCAGTAAATAACTGTGACCAATTTGCGAATGCGGACAAATAATCTGCATCAAATACAGAAAGATCAATTACTCAAAACAAAACCTTGAAATTATCACAAACAATATTGTGAGCACTGAATATTCCTACTAGAATTTGATCCAAACTCATTTGTGGATAACAATTTATGACTTGCACAAAGGTCTACAATATGGAGTAAATGAAAAGTGAAGTTTCAGTTTAGAGATATAAATTTGTTTATTGGGTACAGTTACACTTCACGAAGTTTCCATGGTAGTCGCAGCAGCTGCTGAATCTTCTGTGTATTTGCCCTTGTCCTTGCCAAGAGCTGCCAGCCGGCCCTTGGACCTTCTGTCTATTATCCTCTTGCGATCCTTGTCCATTTTCAGCTTTACTATCACTGTCTGCAATGCACATGGAATAATTTGTTCTTTTGCTCACAACTGGTATTTTAAAGGCATACATCTTTAATAACCATTAATTTCTTCAGAACATTAAGTTAGCATGTAAAGGGGAAATTCTCACACACTTGAAAACTTCAAAATAATATACTGTAAAAACCTTATTTACACTCGTCAAGAAACCACGAGAAAAAATTGTAAATTAGGGTAAAGACTGTACTAATTATACTAATTCTATTACAATCATGGTGCATTCACAACCTTTTAAAATCTTAACTAGGTTATGTTATTTTTTAGCACCATGGACGTGTTAATACTGCATAGGCAGACCTGCCAACATTCAAATTAAAAAAATCATGAGGTCCTCAATAAAAATTTTCAGGCCCATAAATACAGGTTAGATATAAAAAACAACAAATGAGAATCTTTAAATTTAAGTGACATACCTGTACATATGTTACATGGTCTCTGCTTCAAAATTTATTTCAACAAATTATAGGTTGCAGATTTAATTTAGTTGAACATAATTTAGCGCTGTCGTGTAGTGATCATACAGGGCCGCAACTAAAAATGATTTAAAATAACATTCTGCTCGCACTATTATCACTACTCACTGCAAAATATTTTTTTTTTATTGGAAGCAATACACTTCACGTATTAGTTGTGTTTTTTTGTAGTGACATGTTTCACAATGTCTCCTCTTCCACTATGTGAGATCGAAAAATCAGCACGGCACACGCTACAAAACGCAAAATTGCTTCCTTTATGTGACTCGAGTATTGATGGAAACTAGTTACTGTAAGCTTTCGTAAAACTTGTTTGTAACTTTTACAAACAAAATCTTGGGGCCCCGAAAAATCGTGAGGAAACACTATTTTGGCGTGAGGGCGTGAGATGGACCTTAAAATCGTGAGCCTCACACCAAAATCGTGAGAGTTGGCAGGTCTGCATAGGCTATACAAATTGTAAACACCCAAAAAACAGGGAACGGTTAACTCTATAATTTCCCCCCCCCCCCCCTTTTACTTCCACAATTTTCTATTTAGCAATGATTTCTTCACTTAAAATATTAGAATACAATACATGATAGTGTCTTTTACAGTAGAGTTCCACTAATCCAGACATACCATTAATTCGAACAGGATAAAAAAAACTACCAAGTTTTGTAGGTTTAAAAACTTAGGTATAAATTTAAATTAAGCTACAGAAAAAGTTTACTATATATAGACACACACACATTTTAAGAAAATTTCATTCCATCTGGCCTTTCGATGATCTGGACAGGATCCAGTTCAATCTAGTCTGGATAAGCAGCACTCTGCATACTGTAGTGGTATTAGTAGTAGTAAAAAACCTTAAATCAACTGTTCAACAGAGGTTAAGTTCTTGTAATAGCAGTCGCTCACCTTGGAGGGGTGGATGCCCACATACACGCTGGCCCCATTCGCCTTCTCGCGCTGGATCCTTTCTATGTAGATGACAAACTTTTTCCTGTACACCTGCACCACTTTCCCCACCTGCTGACCTTTGTAGTGGCCACGGACCACCTGCACACACACCAAAGCACTGAGCATCTCAGCACCTAACACTGCCTCATTTTGTGCTTATTTCTCAAGCACCACATCTTTTTTTAATGACTAACACACTAACTACACTAGGGTTTTGACCTGAAAGGAGTAGTACATAAAAACATCCTACACAGTACTTTGTAGAATAAACTTTGGATGAGCATATGCCCCTAGCCATAACCTTACAAAATGCAAATATAAAAATTTTCATCCATGAGTAATTTTTTAATTCCTGGAAACAAAAAAAAATTATTCATACATTCTGTGCATGGATAAACTTATGCTTCTGTTTAAGACAGAATGTATTTTTGTCTTCTATTCACTGGCCATTGCCTTTCTTTGGATTGCCAAATGAATCTTTTACACTCGGCCCTTGAAGTAATGTTGTTCAAGTGGTTTTGAATTAAAGGCACCAATAAATTATGCCATGATTTGTAGTAGTACTCATTTTCATATACAGTAGACTCCTGATTATCTAGGGTAATGACTGGAAGGGGATAATGACGGATAACCGAAAAACACTGTTAAAGCAACACTTTAATACCGGTCCCTCAAAGTAACACCTAATTCTTAATAAAAACAGCATCTTTTGTTTCTTCTTTCCCATAAAAGAGTATTTTAAACAAAATAATTTGTTTTACAAATAGGTATGTGTGATTACAACTACCATTTTAATCAAGATACTACTCCAGTTAAACAACCTAAAATTAAAATTATAAATTCATGTACTACATTGTTTACATAATAGTGCTTGGGCCCACTTTCCCCCCTTATGTAGGCACTACCAACATTTCTGAGTTACAAAATAATAATGTTATTGATATAGACAAGATATTTTGGTTCTAATAAGAATTTAAAAAGCATAAACATCATTTTCTATTATTAGAAAGATTATTTAACCTGTTAACGTAATTCCTGACTGTTTAGTAAATTGCGTCTGCCATGATTTGCCACGCATGATGGCGAAATATAATCACTTGCTGAACACTTGGGCAATGTCTGAAATAATTATGCAATGAAGGATGCAAATAACTATTGATGAAAAGCAAAATATTGTTTGTTGATTCATCACATTATTAATTTGTTGCATTACTAATTTATTGCATAGTATGTAATGCTGCACAAGTGCTGTTGCAAAGTGTGCACACAGAAATAAAGACATACATTATTTGTTTTTTATGGTTTATGAAAGTGAAATGTGGCACTTAATCAGCAAACCGTATAACCCGCACCCGGATAATCAAGTCTACTGTATGTTAATTTTTTTTCTTGTATTTGCAAAATAGCAATGACACTTGTGTAGCATTAAACTTGATGCAACAAATCAATCATATGATGAATCAACAAACATCACCTCCTTTTATGTAAATTTCGAAAAAATACTACCATTGTAGCCGTTACAATGGTGAGACTTCCATAAAATTTTTTACCAAAATGTTTCATGGTCGAAAGACCCCAAAACCATCTTCAGCTCCAAAGATATATATATACACACACACATTAAACATTTTTACGGACACAATAACTTCCTTAATTTTTCACAAATTACTTCCCAATTGATACATAAAATAAAATCATGAAAATCTTGGCCGAGATTGATAATGGGCAATATCTGACCAAAAGGGTAGAAACGTGGAAGGTTTTTGAAAAACAGAAACATTGCTATGACTCCCATAAGATGATTAATATCATTACCATTTGGACATATAACTCGTAGGAGTAATACCAAAAAATGTGCACTATTAAAGTCATCCTGATTTATTGTAAAACCATAAATTATTATATACAACTTTTGTATGGAATAATTTTTATATGACTTTAGTTAGCACTATTACTGCAAGGGGCGGAAATAAGGTTAGAAAGTATACTATCAAATCTGTTATTTATTGTAAGAATCATTAACTTTATCTAAAACTTTGGTTTAAATTAATAAAAAATTCAAAACTTAGTATCAAATTAGTTCAAATTTATTTTAAACCACCTTATTATTTTAAACCTTGGTGCAAAGCAAATTTTTATATGACCACATTACTAGTGCATACCTGCCAACTTTTTAGTTTGGTCATCAAGAAAACTTTTAAATTGGGAAAATGTATCGTAAATCAAATGCGGCAATTTTTTACATGCTTTATGTGAAATTATTTTCTATTTTTCTATTCCATTTGGTTTCTGCTAATTTGCTAATGACATGAAGGGCATATCGATGGCCTAGAATGAAAACCTCATAGTCAATATTGTAAATGTACTGGGAAACTAAACCTATCCAGAATGTGCCAATTTACACAGTATGCATATGAAAAGCAAAATGATCCAATTTACACAGTATGCATATGAAAAGCAAAATGATCAAGTACAAAACAAAAGGAATATTATCCACTAAACAAGATTACTTAAAGACATACCTTGCTATATCACATGTTTGTTACATATTTCAGTCATCTCCTGATTATCATCCTTGATGCAATTTTAAGACTGAATGTGCCTTATTTGCTTTACCTAATAAATCTGAGGTAAACCTTTGTTCATAACAAACACAATTCCTTGATTTCAACACAGAAATAGACTGCAAAGTTTCAGATGACATGGAGGACCTAAATTGGGTTCTGTTTATTTTTTTGACCATACTGAAAATGCGCTCATATTCTGAATTACTGTGGAAAGCACGTTTTTCCTATGCTTAGGACACTTAATTTGTGTAGTTATGTCGGACCTACCTCCATGAGCAATACTAAAATCACACCGGCACATTGTGCAAAACACAAATTTTTCTCCTTTTTGCGATTTCAGAATACACGGGAATTCGTTGTTGTACGCAGCACGGTAAGTCTGAATATATTTATTGTTGGCTAGCTAACTCATGGTTCCCACCACGTAAACACACACGGAAAAAAAAACGGTTGCACAGCACTACATTGGAACTACGAACAATAGTCAGCCATTTTGGCTATAATATAAGGAACAAGGAACAGACAAAGGAGGTAGGGCTGACGTCACAATTGTGGTCCGTTCCTCCGTTTAACCTTCCGTTAGGCGCGCGCGCCTGACAGGTGCATTCTTATCTTGTTTATGTTCCCTGCACGAGGTCGTGTGTCGGGGAGGGGGCTGCTATCGTCTAGCTTCCTAACTTTTGTTTCTTCTCTGGTTAGTTCATGCATGACTGTTGACGGAGTTACTTCAAGGCTGTGGCAGCCATTTTCACCCTGCAGGTGCAGCGCGACTACTGACGTAAGTTTTTCGACTACGATATTTTCAATTGCTATCTTCACCAAATTGCTTATTAATTCTATTCAATTACACACTTATTAGCTAAGATTATGAATTAAACATTAACTACTGAAAAAATAGAATCACCTAATAGGTGTGACGCGACTTCATGTGTTTGTTTTACAATATGTGTTTCAGGATGGCTGGGAAAAAAATAATTTATAACTTGGATAATCCTGAAGACGTCAAGAAAATCCATAGTATGCTGTTTGATGATACTTCGGGAGATGAGGACTTTGGAGGACAATCTGATTCTGATAGTGAAGATCAGATACACGAGCGAGAGGAAAATTCAGACACTGAGCAAAGCTGTAATGAATCAGATGGTGATGATCCCGGTAATGCATCTTACTACATGGCAAACCATAAGAAAAATGGTAAGATCGTCGATTCGTACCAATGGAACAAATGCCCATGTCCGAACAAGAGGAGAAGAGGTAAGCAAAATTTGTTATTACGCATCCCTGGGGTTATAGGAACAGCAATGAATGCTGAAACCATTTTAGATACCTAGCTTATTCTTTTTGATGAGTCAATACTCGACTCTGTTGTTGCATGGACAAACCAACATATTGAACTTGTAAGACCTCAATTTAATCGCCTCAGAGATGCACGTTCGACGGATGTAATAGAGATGAAGGCTTTTATGGGTTTGTTATACCTAGCTGGTGTGTATCGTGGGTCACGCCTGAACTTAGAAGACCTTTGGGATCCCTCTGGGGATGGTGTTGAAACATTTAGGCTCACCATGTCCTTAAAACGCTTCCAATTTTTGATGAGGTGTATTCGATTTGACAACAAAGAGACGAGAAATGAAAGGAAAGAACTAGATCGAATTGCACCAATACGAGAATGTTTTGAAACATTTGTTGCTAATTGCCAGAAAAGTTACTCTCTTGGAGAGAATGTCACACTTGATGAAAAATTAGAAGCATTTCAGGGTCGTTGCGGTTTCCGCCAGTACATTCCCTCAAAACCTGCCAAATATGGAATCAAGATCTTTGCACTTGTAGATTCCAAAATGTATTACACTTTCAACATGGAAGTATATGCTGGGAAACAACCAGATGGACCGTATGCTGTCAGTAATCATTGTACAGGTGTTGTTCATAGGATGGTATCGCCCATAGTCAACTCAGGACGAAATGTTACTAGTGATAATTGGTTCAGTGATGTTCCACTTTTGAGTGATCTGGCTGATAAAAAACTATCCCTTGTTGCCACACTGAAAAAAAAAAAATGGCAAATCCCTGACGTATTCAAACACATGGCTAACAGAAGTGAAAAGTCCAGTATATTTGGATTCAGAAAAGAAGGGACTTTAGTTTCCTATGCTCCTAGGAAAAACAAAAATGTATTTCTCATATCCAGCCTTTATTTTGACGATGCAATCGATGATTCTACTGGGCCTTCAAAAAAACCGGACATCGTAACATTTTACAATGAAACTAAAGGTGGTGTGGATACGGTGGATAAATTGTGTGCAACGTATAACGTGGCGAGAAATGCTCGGCGGTGGCCTTTGGTAATATTTTTTGCTATGCTCAATGTGGCCGGTATCAACGCACAAGTCATTTACTCTGGAAACGGTTATGTTGTAGCCAACCGCAGGACATTTTTACGCCAACTTGCCAAAGGTCTTGTTTCAGAAGAAATGACACGACGCAGTGCTGAAAAACAGAATTTACACATAACACTTCGGCACAGATTGACAGAAGTAACCAAGCAGCCTCTCAAGTGTAGGGAATCGAACAGCAAATCACAAGAGATGAACGACCAAAACAATAAAAGGAAATTGTGTGAGCCTTGTCGCGAAGACAAACAACGCAAAAATACCAAATATTGTTGTGCTACTTGTGGCAAATATTTGTGTTTGAGTCATGTCACTATTATTTGCAAAGATTGTTATGAATGTAAGACATCTTCTGCAGATGATGGTTTGGAAGTTGATAGTGAATAAGTGCAAAAGGCCTGTGAGTTGGTGAAGAAAAGACAGCTGAAAAACAAACAGTGTCTGCAATTTTTATATTTTATGTGTTCTCTGAATTTTTAGTGCTTTTGTTTTTTCATTTTATCATGCTATTTTACTTTAAAACATATTTCCATCTGGACTCATTTATACGAGAAGAAAAGTTTGTATATTACCTATTAATTTCACAAAGATTTGGATTGTGTATGTACCAAATAAGAAGTGTAAATAATGCATGGAATTAATCGAAATATAAGAACTTACATATTTCATAACATATCTCACTAAATTATGTTTTATTTAAATACTGAAAAATAATTTGAAAATATTATACCTGAATTTCTTTGTTACTGATCCACAGCTATTGTTTTGGATTTTTTATGCATTTATACTGTGGTAATATTAACAATAAATTATGAAGATTCTTATGTTAAATAAATTTTTAATTTACATTTTAAATCTTTACATATATACAGTTCAAATTTACATGGTATTGTAATGAAACTCTTCAGTAGTGGGGATTTATGTTGGTGGAAATAGGAGGAGCACCTCACAGGTGCATTGCGCCAATCCATGTTTGAAACATAGGTGCGCCTATCGGAAGGTTAAGGAAGCACTTTTTCTTGCGGTAAGTGGAAAACGACCGTAGACCGTCCAGTCCAAACCATATACAAATAACTAACTATCTCTTGTTTTGTTTTCATTCTGTCTTCCGTCGGTGCATCGGTAACATGGCCAGTACAGTAAAAGTTGGCAGGTATACACGGCCGGTACAGTGAATGGTAATAAACCGCCACGCAAAAATAAATCCGTAAGATATTAAAGACGTCCGTAAAACCGTAAAATAGTATTAAAATCCGTAAAACTTACGGACAATCCGTAAAAGTTGGCAGGTATGCTAGTGCAAGGATTGAAAAATAATTTCTGCAAGGTCAAAAAAATTAAATAATTACCTTAGTTGACATAATATGCAATTCGTTCTAAACTAATCAATGCTGGATGCATTGAGTTAAAAACATTAATAATATTTTTGCTGCATGGAAAATAAGAAAAGGTTGAACGATCATTTCGTAATATTGGAGAATATACTAATTATATTATGTACACTATGTTTTGAAAATTTTCCAGAATTTTTTAGAAGTTTCCAAAATATTTTCAGAAGAAATAGGTACTTAGAAACCTACCTACCTATGCTTGTAGGCTGTGCTGAAAGGGTTTTTAAAAATAGCTCATTTGTTTCTTTTATTCCATATTTACTTTGGCACAATTAATGTACTAGTACAGATGTTTATATTTCACTATCCAGCAAGTTTTCCAAGCTAGTTTACTTCACAGCTACTAGGATGTGCATCATATTAATGTGTTTAGCCATTAATGGCAGACAGGCTTTAAGTAAACAGAGTTGAAATTACATTAACTGTCAAATAATATTTTCAATAGAAAACAATTGAGTTTATGCTTTTATTTAATTTTATTAGAATCGAAACATATCTTATATATTAAAATTAAAACTTTGGAACTCAGAAATGTTGTTAGCGCCCACTCAAGAAATGTTATGGGAACAATGTAACCACAAACATTTTTACACTAATTTAATTTTTGTTTCTTTAAACTCAAAATGTAATTCAAACTTATGTTTAAATGCACTTTAAATGTATTACAACCTATAACCAGTACTGTAAAATGATTTCAACATAAGCATGTCTTGATTAAAATACACTGTTATGGGAAAAATGTATTTTATTTGTGCTCTGTTTTCCTGGAATGAATTGGGTGGGTGTGATAAATGCTTATTGGTTGACCTTCAGTGTGTCACACCAACCATGATCCAAAGAGAATATGGTTCAAATGTGTAATGGTATATATTCTAGCATGGCTTCAAATAATAATGCAAATTTTTCAGACCCCTACATATACATGTATAGATAAGAATGGCTCATTCAATAGTACAGGAGAAAGGTCTGATCAAAATTAACACTGCTGATGGGAATTCTGACTGAGTTCAATAACGTCAACTTTTAATGGCTGTTGTACATAATAACCATCAGTAGCTAATGGCAATAAGAATTTGATGGTGCAATATCTATATAAAAAAACTAAAAAAAACCACAGCAATGTAAGTTCTTACACAAAAATTAATTAAAATTAGCAAGAGAATAATATAATAAAGTGTAACTCTGCCTAAACACTTTTAGAGACTAGTATGCAATTTAATATACACACATGCACAGTAGAACCTAACTATTGGATTGGCGAAAATTTAGATTATAGAGGTTAATTTGCAGTTGAATCTTTAAAAGCCTTAATAGGGCAGAAAAACAAAAACCAGCTCAGGACAGTATTAAATAATATTGTATGTTATTTATGAGCAGGAAAATTATAGGCAAAATGCCTGCAATTACTTTTCTGTTCACTTATCTGTAAAGTATACCACATAATATATTTAAAAAAACAGTATCTGAGTTTGTCATCAATATTTGTTTTACTTAAACACATTTGTAATTTTAAATTTTTTTGCCTTTTTCTGTTTGGATTATCCGTGTTTTTAGAATAGTGGGATTAGGACAAAAGGTTCAACTGAATATGTCAATGTGTGTGTGAGTTACTCATAATAAAAATTAAAAGTAAATACATAAAAAAAATAAAAATTGGTTGTCTGTAAAGTCGGTTTACGGACGATAGTTTAACGTGACAACGTCATAACAAAACATTGATGAAATGATTGATCCAGAAGAAAAGGAAATATCATATTCGGCCTGAGACTGAGCCGTAATAGGTTTTTGCAACCAAACCATTTAGGCATTATAAATATTATATTCTTTGAGGAATTTTTTTAAAATTATTCTATCTTTTGTATGGATACAAAGGAGTGAAATAAAATGTACAATTTAATTAATAAATTTAATTTTATTTGCATTCATTATTCAAATATATTTATTACTTTTGAAATGTTACGTGCGCCGTATTTAGTTTTACAAGTACAAAAAAAATTTCGCACCTGCCTGGATTCGAACCGACAACCTTACAACTAGAAGATAGCACCGCTGACCGCTCAACCACGAGGCCATACTTGATAAATATTAGTTTCAGATGTTAGATATACATTTATAAAAATTTTGTTCACGGTAGGGGAATAATATTATTTCGTTTTTATAACTCGATTTTATAACAAATATGCATCCCAAATACACCAAACTTATTTATGTGTTACAATATTTTTTTAAAACATTGTGCAAAAGATCCCGGTTGTAATTTTAATTATTATGTGCAACTGTAAAACACCATTGTTGGTTCAAAACGTATTTGAATATTCAACATTACTTTTAAATAATTGTACCGATTGTGCTGAAAATCGGTGGACAATCGTTAAATTACATAATATTAATAATTCAAACGACGAAAATATGATTGAAAAGTCAAATTGATGGTCGTTCCAATCGAGTGGATGAGAGATGCCACGCATGCGTAGGCCCTACAATGAGCATGAAGAGAGATGCCACGCATGCGTACAATGAGCAAATAGGACACTTTTTCGTGTGCGCAGCCGGCGTTCATCGATATATTAGATGCTGTCACGTCAAAAACTGGAAATAATGGAAAATTTAATGCTACAACCAGCAATGTTTCGAAGTTCCCCACCAGCGATTGCAGCCACCACTGCACCACGTTTGCTTGAGAAACTGCTCCATGATAGCTAGCAGCCAGTAAGCGCTCAACAGTATTGCAGAAGATGACAATAATTGTTTATGCAAACTTTGTTCTTGTTCCCAAGAGATATGCGTTTATCACAATCACCCAACTATGTTTAAATAACACCTTTAATCAAACAGGACACAAAAATGTAAAATGCCCTAATCAGCTAATGCAGGATGTTTACACATACTTGGTGACTAATTTTAGGAGTCATTTATTAATACAAGAAAAATAAAACAATACAAAATAGATCTAATATTTGTTTGAACACAACAATTTTTTTGTTAGAAAGTTTAAAAATTTTCAAAGATAATTTCCACATGATACTAGTGGACAGTCTTTCAAAATAAATGGGTGGGTAGCAAAATTAATGCAGTTGTAGATACACAAACATGTTTGTAAACACTACTGCTATGATTTTCTTTCAACTATCAAATGTAGACTATTAATCCTGTATGTAAGCATGCAGGAATAAGATTTTTTGTTTGTTTTAAACTCCAAAGGACGAAAAACTTGCAATTTCAGGAAAATGTAAATAAACAGAATCTCTCAATATTTCACATCTTACCACTTTTTGAAGTGCTTAGTCATGAGTGAGCATTTTCTACTATTTTGCTATAGCTATTACACAAAATAATTTCAAGCACGCAGAGGTTGCAGCAATCAGAGCCATGTCTTCAACAGGACGAGGATAGGATCCCGCCCGTCCACACACCACCAGAAGAACTCTGGCAGCAGTATCTGGGCGGCACCGTTACACCCTCCTCATTCTAAGAATGGTTTAAGGTTCATCACATCACTGCATCACCATGCATTATCAAAATACATAATTTGAAATTTTATATCTACTCGAACAGAAGTACCAAAAAAAATAAAAACTAGGTACATTGGGTCCTTGAAACGTATAAATTACGTTCCGAGAATTGTCCACTAGTGTGATTAGTTAACAACTGGCATGTGCTTCTTAAAATACCTTTTTATGCGACTCCTCCAATCACTTGAGACAATAGTTAATAAAAATTGTCTAATTATCGGTGACTGGCACTGAAAATTTTGCCCAATAAATTATACGTATTTTACTCTATGGCACCGTCAAGGTGAAATCAAGAATTTCACTGAGTGTACTTGATACACATTTTCAATCTGCTTCTATTATCAAGCTGCTAATACAAGTCACTTTTGCTGCCCACATTAGCATAGCATCGCATCTTTCACAATCCATTTTGTTTCACCGACACACTGTTGGATAGCATCAACAGCTGATCAGCTGTTTCCAGCAAATCAAGCACGCATGCAATGTCTCAACACTGCTGGCTTGAGTTGCATCACCACACCACAGCCATTTTCACTATAAGTGAAAGCAGGACCAGGACTTTTGAGTGACCATTATATTAAAACTGTAACTAAAATAACCCATGTAAACTTAAACTAAATCACAAACTCTCTTTAATTGTACATAACCCCCAGTAAACACTCCCTGCCACGACAAAACCCTTTTCTAAAACTATTGATCTAATATTGTTTTTTAGTCTTCAAGTAGCAGACTGACTACCTTTACTGTAGAATAGACAGGTGTAGCACATTCAACACTTAAACACTTATTTCTGTGTCTTGGATTTAATGACCTAACAGCAAGGAAGAAGGGACAATGCACTGGGGGGGGGGGGGCTGGATTCTGCTGGAATGCCACTGTGAAAGAATGAAACCCTCCCACCAACCCACACATAAAGCAGTGGTGCGGGGGACAGCTATAAATAAAAGCAAAATGTGACATCTATTGTCATTGTGTATGTATGACCACGTAGGACTCCTTAGATGACTCATTCCCCCCACACTTAATTAAACTAAACTAATTTCATCCTTTCACCACTTATTCCCCCATTACCTCTGTCAGCAAGATATTAAAACTTTATCATTTCAGGATGTCGAAAGAAAAGTGTGGACCGAAGTCTTGCAAGCTAGCCCCCCCATGCATACTTGCTACTCTAAACAGACCGGCACAACCAAACAGTGAGCAAAACAATATATGCCAGATTCTGCATGGCCCACTTACAAATTAACAGTTCTAAATACATTTACCATTACAACGAAGCTGCAGCATGTATCCAAACTGTACATATGATCAGCAAGAAAAACAACTTTTTTTTTTGGTTGGTGTACAAAGAGCTTCACTAACAGAAATTCATGTTACATTTCATAGCATTCCACTCTGTTTTTTTTTTTTTTTTTAATTTATCGAAGCGAAGTTTATTATTTACAACCACATCACAGGGTTTCAAAAGAATAGGTTAGTGGAGGGGAGGGAGGAGAAACTACCGTATTGGTCCGAATATAGGCCGACCTTTTTTGCCAGTTTAGTCAACCTTGAAATCTAGAGTCGGCCTATAATGGGGCACTAGCCAAAATAGTATAATTAAACACATACATTTAAAGGAGAATCACTTATGGCATAAAAATGTTATCAGATGGGTGATTCTACAATTATAGGATATTTCTGTATACCTAAAAATCAAAATGTCAAATACGTTTTAAAATTTCCAAAAAAAAATAATTTTAATACTTTAAGAGGTACATAATTATGGCATGGTATCAGCAAAGCTTAAATATTTTTATGTTTCTGTTTTCATTTTTGTATACTTTCACCACCATGTAAATGACATGTGGGCATGTTAATGACATTCATGAGCATGTGAATGATCAGATATACAGCAGATACAAAATTAAATGCAATTTGATTGATTAATATAAAATGTTTTAATTATACTCTGAAACAAACTCTTGCTAGGATTACTTTGAAATTTAGCATAAGTTTTTTACACTTTCACAAATTTTAAATTTAGTTTAACACTTAGGGTCTTCGCAGTACTTCACTACAGAGTTTATCAATTTTTGATTTTTCAGGCACTTTGAATTTGGTTGATGATGCTGAAATAGGTGTTTTGATCATGCACAAAATTCCTTCTCTTGGGTGTAGTTCACAAAAGTATTTTTTCAGAACATCTGGTGCTGCTGCCAAGTTCAATATTTTGTGGCACTTCATGATCTATCTGCAAACTTTCTTCCCTTGAATGGTGAGAGACAGTGTCTAAATCACTTTCTGGAGGTGAATCTTGAAACATTTCTTGCAAATCTTGCTTTTTCTTTCTGTATGCAGCTGTTTCTTTTCCAGTTTTTGCATTTGTTCCTCAGCTCTCTATGAGATATATCCTTTACTAATTTACCTACACCTTTTTCTTTATTTTTTATGTACCCCTGCTTCTCTTTTAATTTATGTTGTTCATTTTTTGTGGATCTTCCCTTAACTTCCTTCTGCTCTCCCTTTCTTTCTTATTTTTTCATTTTCTGTGAGCTTTTTTTTTAGGCATGTTTTCCACGTCCTGAAAAAAAGTTAAGTTTAGTGTATTGCATCCAATATAAAGTACATGAGTGATAGGACAAGTAAGAATTGATTATAAGTTTTTTCTATGATTAACAATGAACAAAATTATTTTTATTTGCACAGGTAAATCAAATGGCATTTGTAATCAGTTGTCATAAGAGGAAGGTTTACTCATTATTTGTAAATTAAAATACTGTTCACTTTTAATTTTATATACACTGTACACATAAAATCTTAAAATTGATATAAAACTGAAACAAGGCATTACATCCTTGACTCACCAACACATGCACATACACACAAAGCCATTTTTACACTTTATAGTACATAATAGTAGGCTACAATTGTGAAAATGTCATTCGCATAGCTTATAAGTCATCCACATGCCCAAATTTGAGGCATGTGGATGACATAGCAAACCAGCCATGTGAATGACAAAATGGTTGTTTAATGCTTCTACACAAGCCAGTTTATAAGGCAACTATGTAAAAATTTGGCCAAATACCTTCAACTGGAAGGTTTACCCAGAAGTATTATCCAAATTCAGTTATATTTCATATTTAGCTATTAAAATAAATCATGTTAATGATAGTAAATAAAAGCTCTCACCTTCAAAAAGGATTAAAGTTGGTAGTTAAACACACAGTTCTTGAAATACAGTTAGCAACAACTTGCGCTAGTTAAGAAGAGACATCCATGTTGGTTTTCAGGCAGTGTAACCAGACATAACAAATTTCCTTTCTTAGTAAAAAAAAATCTTTTCAGACATGTTAATGACCAAAAATCCCTAGGACAATCACTATATTAATTTTAAAATAGTTTTTTGCCCTTTCATAGTTTGTTTAGTTAATATTTTCTTCATAGCATCATTTTAAATGAAAATAAATAATAATATTAACAGAAAACAGATAATTTCCAGTAGAAATCTGTGAGAATGTGAAAAATTACGTGAATGAGACAGGACATGTGAATGACATTTTAGGAATTTAAATTAATTAATTTTAATAAATAAATATATTTTGGAGAATTAAATTTTTGAAAAAGTCAGTATAAACTAAAACCTAACTGTGGGGGAAAACCAATAATATAACAATGTGTAATGGAGGCTTAAATTACTTTAAGACATGAATATTCCCATATTTGTAGAATCACCCAGATATACAATTCATTGACCTAAAATTACGCCGTACTTATGAGGAATTAGTAATTTTTCCAACTTAGAAATTTAGTAAACACACTTAACCCCAATAACTTATCATATTTTAAGTTAAGTACACAGATGTGGTCACTTGTAGCACATAACTTTTAAAAGCTCTGTCTGGTTATTTTTGAACTGTATTTAACAGGGTGCTGTAATTTTATTTGCTTGTAAAATGTGGTATTTACAGTAAACAATTAGTAAAAACAGCAATTTTGCCATAAGGTTATTTACCATAGTATGCTTTATTTACTCTTCTACCAGTGTTGGCAACTTGTAGTTGCGACACGAATAAACAAATACCGGTACATACCAACAGTAACAAGAACAATAAAACCTATTTGCAGTTTTATGGTTGATTCATACACGTTTTACATGAAATCATGTTGGGTTTTTTTGCGTCAAAATTAAACTTACCGGTAAATATTTTTACGTCACAATTTCTATGAACTTTGAAAATGTAGCCATTGCCGTATAAAATGTTGGCACCACTACAAAAGAATGTGAAGATAAACGGAAACACAGCTCTGGATCCAGCTCTTTGAACATGTATCCCGGATCTGTATTTGACACACCTATTGGGTCTAGAATCTACAGAGTACCGTGCACAAAGCCATTGTTCGTTCGTAATGGCTGATCACGTAAAGGTTAAAGCTTAAATTAGCAGGGGAATTAGATGTAGTTTTTCTGCCAATTTCAAAGTGTAATAAGATATGCAGAATCCACAAATTATGTGGAAGCTGGGCGGAAATATGGTGTTGACGAGAAGAATGTGCGTCGCTAGCGGGCTGATAATCATTGTAGTTAATAATCATTTTATTTTTCCCTGATTATGAGTGTGCTGTAGAAGGAATCTGCCTATTTTCGGACCAATACGGTACTTTAAGCCTGTAAAGTACAAATGACAGCTGCAGTGCTACTGTTAGCGATCTAATGTAAAATTACAGCAGAAATACATAACTTGCAATAACTGCTTTCTTTCTCTTCTTAATCGTGTAGCCTTCTAGAACTGCCACCAAGCGCATAAACATTTTTGAAATACCTCCGGGGATGTGCAATCTGAATTAAAATATACACAGGTTTAATGGCAGATTAAGCCTTGTTCAACAACATACTACTAATTTTTTAGTTAATTAGATAAACTTGAATTTAGTATTTATTCATCATATTTTAACCCTTTATTAACCCATTACTTTACTCTAAGATTCTGTAGGAGTCATGGACAATAATAAATAAAGATCTATTTTTAGTGCAAAATTATATGTTTTTAAAATATTTGTGAACCCTCTACCTACAAAGTTTAACTTCTATTGCATGTTGCTGCAATGCAAATTTTTTAAAAATTTAATTAACATTCTAGTCTTTAGTGGGGTTCTTCATGAAATTATCAAATTCAATGGAACTCTCTCTTTGAAATTACAATATTTATTGCAAGATGGCAATAGCTTCTTGTAAAAAATATATAATTAATCGTTTTAAGCCATAGAACTAAAGTTAGTTGAATTCAATACCCATCCATGGTAGTACCAGAACAGTACGCAAATAATCTCCCCTTCCCACCAAAAGAAAGCCATTTCATAAACCATTAAGTACTTGTATTAATCTTTTGTGTTGTTTCCTTTTATTGTTTATCTTACATCAAAGCTGATTAAATATAATATATTATTTGGTGTGAACCATCCTGTTGCTTTTACTATAGCTATGCTAGGCTCCATTGCCATTTCACAATGTCTTCTTATGAGTGGATATAGTAAACTAAAGGATGAATGTAATGCCATGCTGATGCATATTCCCTTCCTCTATTATTCCCCTTACCCCTCACACTAACATCAAGCAAGACTTCTGGCATGTACTATAAATGCAAATGAGGATATTGTGATTAGGTTGCAAAAACTGATATGCATATGACAATAAACTTCATAGTTACTTTAAAAAAATGACGCAGCCTGGACGCAGTCACTTCTCTACATTTAAATTTTGGTTAGTAAAACAGCAAATGACCTCCCCCCAAAAAGCAGGTCAACATTCAAGCAGATTCTACAAAATGATGAAACTGCCTTTTGCCATGCAGGGAGGCAGCCGTATGACCTCACCAACCAAATACATACCTAAAGCACCAGAATGTCTCGACTATTAATAAACTATCTAGAGAATTGGTTCCTTCTCCAACTTGTCTTTCATCCTTTTTTCTACCAAAACAATACATGTTCTCAAAACATAGCGAAGGCTTTTAAATGAACACAAATGTAAAATATAGCAATAAAAACAAGATTTAAATTAAATAAAATACTCAAAGTATATCTACACAAATGGTAACCTAAAAACTAATTTTTTTAAAAAATAAATGTAGAATGGCTTTTGTAAATGAAATATCTTAATATCAAAATTACAAGAATATTAACAAATACAAACATGAAAAACTAAGTCACCATGACCTTGAACATAAACAACCAGCTGATCCATCATGGACTAATAGAAACCATATATATGTGTGTGTTGAGGAGGGCAGGATCATGCAATGCTACAAGGTCTACGTTAAGTTCATTAAATAAAGAACAGGAAATATGCAAATACAAAAAAAAAAATTGGTTGTCTGCAAGTCGGTTTACGGACGACAGTTTAACGTGACGTCATAACAAAACATTGATGTAATGATTGCATACTTTTATCAATAAAATTGAATCATATTAATTAAGTTATCACTATTTTGTATGAATTAAAGGAGTGAAATGAAATCTACAATTTAATTGAAAAATTTACTTTTATTTGCACTCATTAATTCAAATATGTTTATTACTTTAACGAACAGATTATTTTAACCATAACTTTTATACATGTTTGCTATTTAACTTCAAGATTGTCGAGAAATTAAACGTAGAATTTAATAAAAATGCCCTAGAAGTTAATAAAATAAGTATTAGTAAGTTTTAAGCAAGAATTTCGGCTTTAATCTCCAACCCAGACGCTCGTGGTGCCCTGGGGCCGAGATTAAAATTCGTCGAGAATATTTTACGCTTTTATGTCTTCCAGTGCTCAAAATGATATGCAATTATGGCCCCGGGCACAAAATTTTATTTATAATTTATTAATAATAACACCCCTCGCAATAAACAAAGGAAAATATGTATTAACGAGTGCCTGGAAAATATGTATTAACAGGTGCCTAGTTGCTGTGGAAGCTGATAGCGCGATTCGTTCATTTCGCGTCCGTCACCATTAATGGCAGCACCGTAGGGGAATATTATTTCGTTTTCATAATACGATTTTATAACAAATACGCATCCCAAATACACCAAACTTATTTATAATGTGTTTTAATAGTTTTTAAAACATTGAGCAAAAGATCCCCGGTGTAATTTGAATTATTATGTGTAACTGTGAAACACAATTGTTCGTACAAAAATGTATTTGAAAATTCAACATTACTTTTTTATAACCCTACCGATTGTGCTGAAAATCGGTGGACGATCGTTAAATTACATAATATTAATAATTCAAACAACAAAACATGATTGAAAAGTAAAATTGAGTGGAAGAGAGATAAATGTGGCGCAAGCGTACAATGAGCATAATGGGACACATCATAGTGGGACAATGTATGTTACGGGACACTTTTTCGTGCGTGCAGCCAACGTTCATTGATTTATCAGACGTCACGTCAAAATTAAGACCTGTGGAATGTTAGTTTCCCAACAATATTTCAAAATCATCATCAAAAATAATTGTAGCTGTGCACAAACTGCCAGTGCAAGCATGCAGAGGTTGCAGCGATCAGAGCCATGTCTTCAACAGGACGAGGGTACGATTCCGCCCGTCCACACACCACCAGAAGAACTCTGGCAGCAGTATCTGGGCGGCACCGTTACACCCTCCTCATCTACGAATGGTTTGGGTTCATCACATCACTGCATCATCACGCATTAGCAAAATAATTCTGGCATGTGCTTCTTAAAATACCTTTTGATGCTTGTGTAATGGCAGCTAAGCAAAAACTTATATCCCCCCCCACAATATTCTGGAGTTCCGGAATAAAGTCCTCGGTGCGGCTCCTCCCATCACTTGATAAGATTGTTACTAAACTATCTAATTATCCGTGATCGGCACTGAAAATTTTGCCCACTGAATTAGAAGTGCTTTGCTCTATGGCACTATCAAGCTGCTAATACAACTCACTTTTTCTGCCCACATTAGCATTGCATCACAACTTTCACAATCCATTTTGTTTTACTGCCACACTGTTGGATAGCATCAACAGCTGATCAGCTGATTCCAACAAATCAAGCACACATGCAATGTCTCAACACTGCTGGCTTGAGTTGCATCACCACACCACAGCCATTTTCACTATAAGTGAAAGCAGGACCAGAACTTTGGAGTGACCATTATACTAAAACTATACAATGAAAAATGACCCATGTAAACTTAAACTAAATCACTAACTATCTTTAACTGTACATAACCCCCAGTAAACACACCCTGCACAACAAAGTTATGGACAACATCCTTTTCTAAAACTTTTGGGATAATATTGTTTTTAAAAGTCTTTAAGCATATTCAAAACCTAAACCCTTATTTCTGTGTCTTGGATTAATGACCTAAGAGCAAGGAAGAGGGGACATTGCACTGTGCGGTGGCTGTAATCTGCTGGAGTGCCACTGTTTACAACACAAAGAAAATACGGATAAAGAATGTAACCCTCCCACCAACCCACATGTGAAGCAGTGGTGCGGGGACATCTGTAAAAGCAAAATGTGGCATCTATTGTCATTGTGTATGTATTGCCACATAGGACTCCAATTACTTATGTCAGCAAGATATTAAAACTTTATCCATTCATGTTGAAAGTAAAGTGTGACCCCCCCCCCCCCCCCACCCCATGCATACTTGCTACTCGGAACAGACCGGCATATCCAGATAGTGAGCAAAACGATATATGTCAGATTCTGAATGGCCCAGTTACACATAAACAGTTCTAAAAACATTTACATTTGTTTTTTTTAAATTTATTGAAATCAAGTTTCTTAACAGCTACATCACAGGGTTTCAAAAGAATGTGCTAGGGGAGGGGAAGAACAACAAATAAGAGAATATGACAATTATAAAACTTTTTCACCACCATTTTTGTTACAACTTTGAAATTCATGCATTTTACAATTTAATTTCATTCTTCTGGTAAATTATTAAATATTTTGAAGAGAAACTACTTTAAGCCTCTAAAGTACAAATGGCAGCTCTGTTAGTGATCTGATGTAAAATTACAGCAAAAATACATAACTTGCAATAACAGCTTTTGTTCGCATCTTAATTATATAACCTTGTAGAACTGGCATCAAGCACTTAAATTTTTTTTGAAATACCTCCGGGGATGTGCAATCTGCATTAAAATACACACAGGTTTAATGTCAGATTAAGCCTTGTTTAACAACACACTATTTTTTTTAGTTAATTAGTAAAACTAAAATTTTACATTCATGCATCTTATTATAACCCTTCTTTTACCCATTATTTTATTCTTAGATTCTGCAGGAGTCATGGACACTAATAAATTATGATCTATTTTCAGTGCATAATTACATGTTTTTAAAATATTAGTGAATCCTAAAATATTTTTCTATCTCTCTACCTGCATTGTTTCACTTCTACAGCAAGTTGTGGCTATGCAGTTTTTTTTATTTAAGTAACATTCTAGTCTTCAGTGTTCTTCATGCTCCCTCTACGAAATTTACAAACTCACTGTCTCTTTGAAATTACAATATTTATTGGAAGATGGCAATAGCTTCTTGTACAAAAAGTATATATATAATTAGTGTTTAAAGTATTCAACATTGATGATATTTAGTCGTAGAACTAAAGATAGTTGAATTCAATACCCATCCATGGTAGTACCAGATCACTATGCAAACAATCTCCCCTTCCCCCCAAAAGAAAGCCATTTCATAAACCATTATGTATTTGTATTAATCTTTTTGTATTGTTTCATTGTATTGTTTATCTTACATCAAAGCTGATTAGAAATAATCTCTTATTTGGTGTGAACCATCCTGTTGCTTATACTATGGCCGCGCTAGGCTCCATTGCCATTTCACAATGTCTTCTTATGAGTGGATATAGTAAACTAAAGGATGAATGTCATGCCATGCTGATGCATATTCCCTTCCTCTATTATTCCGCTTACCCCTCACACTAACATCTCACAAGACTTCTGGCATGTACTATAAATGGAAATGAGAATATTGTGATTAGGTTTCAATTTTCAGTTTGTACCCAGCTAAGACTGATACGCATACGACAAAAAACTTCATAGTTAATTTCAGAAATTATAAATATTCTTTGGGATGATTGCAAACATTTCAGCAGTGTTGTGGGCTCATGCCAACATCTCTAGCCAAAAATTATTCAAGTTAAAAAGTGCAAATTTAAGTTTAAAAAATTATGGCGCAGCCCGGACAGAGATGCTAAATTGTCTCTTCTCTACATTTAAATTTGTGGTTAGTAAAGCAGCGAATGACCTCCCCCCAAAAAGCAGGTCAACATTCAAGCAGATTCTACAAAATGATGAAACTGCCTTTTGCCATGCAGGGAGGCAGCCGTATGACCTCACCAACCAAATACATACCTAAAGCACCAGAATGTCTCGACTATTAATAAACTATCTAGAGAATTGGTTCCTTCTCCAACTTGTCTTTCATCCTTTTTTCTACCAAAACAATACATGTTCTCGAAACATAGCGAAAGCTTTTAAATGAACACAAATGTAAAATATAGCAATAAAAACAAGATTTGAATTAAATAAAATACTCAAAATATATCTACACAAATGGTAACCTAAAAACTATTTTTTTTTTAAAAATAAAAAGTAGAATGGCTTTTGTAAATGAAATTAAGACCTGTAAAATGTATGTTTGCCAACAAGATTTCAAAATCATCATCATAAAATAATTGTAGCTGTGCACAAACTGCCAGTGCATGCACACAGAGGTTGCAGCAATCAGAGCCATGTCTTCAACAGGACGAGGGTAGGATCCCGCCCGTCCACACACCACCAGAAGAACTCTGGCAGCAGTATCTGGGCGGCACCGTTACACCCTCCTCATCTACAAATGGATTAAGGTTCATCATCACATTGCTGCACCAATTCAAACCAGAAAAACAGCTTTAAAATGAATGTGTATATAAGGTGTTTTAAAAACAAAATAATCGCTAGCAAAAACTATTTACACCAATCCCTCACTTAGCATGTCTTCAAATTGTGTGAATTCATTAACCGCAATGTTAATTTTACTGCTCCAGTCTTGAGTAGCACGAAATTGCCAAAGAAAAAAAAAGGTAGGGTATGATAATGTGAAGAACCTGGCCTTCCAGCCACCCAACCTTTTTGATTTATATGTAATAGTTAACTTTTATGTAGCCAGGATGCATTCTATTCAGATGAGCCGGGTGAATTAGTTGGCCTCTGTCAAAGGTATGTCAAGTGTCCATCCTCCCATATTTGTCTACAGAGGGATAGGTGCAAATGTGGATCCCTGCACTCTTATATTGTTTTAAATTGTCAATGTATTTTGGGTCATTATGCTTTCCCCTACGCACCAACAGCAAGGATCTACAGCATCGTGTGAGAGTGATTTAAGGAGCATGTGATGATGACATCATGGTGTTTGAATAAATATATATATAAACAGATGGCGATCTGGTGTTACAATTTAAATAATCCACAATAAATAAGCTAGTAAGAACTTATGAGCATCTTCTACAATGCAACTGGAAGGACATAAATGAGCTAATACCTTATGTTTATGGTTTTTCTTTCTCTGTTTGGACTATTAATTAAAACCAAATGCTGTAATAAAATTACTGTAAAATATGAATTTTCCTCTGGGTTACGGCAAAGGGCAATTTTATTATAATTTAACTAGTTAGCAGACTGCTCACGGTAACCATAATTGGAATATTTGTAATCTTTATTTTTTTTATGTTTGATATTGTATTCCCTTAATTTGTGAACAAGAAACATAATTTTATATGCTTCAATGTCTGTCACTTAATAGTTTAATAATTATAGAAAAGGATGTTAACCTGGTGTAACATGTGTTTGGTCCTTTGAGGTAACCGTCAGTAACATGGAAAATTGTGCTGGTACAGTTACATTTCAAATCCCTATTGTCATTAAATTTAATATAATTTTAAATACTAAATATCACGGACTATTTAGGTACCATTGTGATCGCTGATTTATTTCTGATCTTTTATGTCTGATAACCATTTTTATTCATTTTATATTTAACAAGTTTTCTTTGTTCTAGTTAACCTCCCTTATTTTAATAATTATGTAATTATGGTGATGGTGCCTTTTTGCTCTCATGTGAATGTATTGCCGGAAGTTGCATTGGCGGCCCACTTTCGTTCTAGAACATTATGGGTGAAGAACACTGTTCCATGTTGCTGTCGGGCACAGATCCCTCCGCGGGACTATTTCTTCATCCGCATGTAACTTTAATCTTTGTGGCTTATCATAATGTTTAATTGTCATAGGTGAGCAGTCCAAAGTTGGTTAATATATCTAGATGTGTTTTGCAACCAGTATGAGGAACTTGGCTGAACTGTGTAATATTTAGTTGTGATTGCGGGCGGAGCCAATGGTGTCCGCCATGTTGGATTAAAAAAGTGCTGTTCATGAAAAAGGGCAGGAAGGAACTAGGTAGTTGTATTGTGTGACGCGAGAGCCAATGGCCGATCACCGCCGTGCTGTGTAATAAGTGCTGGCCAGTGACCTGGGGCCTGTGAGCATGTGATAATAAATGAATAGAAACACCAGTAGTTCGGCTTAAGTTATTCGTCCGGCGGCTCATCTTCGGCCGGACCACAAAACCCGATAAATCGGCGGTAAAGCCGGTACCATCACAATAATGAGATCTGCTTTAACTTGGTAACCAACAGATTAGAGATGTGTGCGTACGTCAGACTATGCTATCGATTGTTTTACAAACATAAATAAAATTTATAAAAATAGAAAATATTATAAGGGAGGTGGCACAACCTATGACTCTTGCTGTGGCAGGCTAGCACACATGCACACGTGCAACCTGGCAGGAGGTTGGAAATGCATAGCAGGCCATAGAGCGTGCTGGTGAGAAGAGCGACTGTAAGTTCAGTTGCTGGTATGAAGTTTAGAGGACCAAATATTTTTAGATCCACACATATGCCGCTGAGCTGTGCCATTGTCACCCAGCCGTGATGAATTTCAGTCTAGCAAGTAGGAGGCGACTCGCATACACAAACGTCTGCCAGCACCTTACGTGCGCAAGCAGCTGCAGTTAGAATCATGGCTTCCAAGCGAGAGGTTATGTATAGTTTTCACGTAGTGTTAAAAATCCTAAAACTGTTTGCTTTGAGACAAAACTCAAATTATTACGGAGTGCAGAATGTCATGAAGGACACACACATTTGTTGCGCTTTAGGTTTAAGCAAGTCAAACATGCGCACAACTGTGCGAAATGAAGTACAAAATGAGTAAAGACAACTGTATCAAACATGGTGACCTTTTGTTTTGAAACTAAAAATTAAAATTTAAAAATAAGTTGTTTGTCCAACAGCCGAATAATGTACCACAAATCTGTACAATTAAAAGCGTGAGGTGCTTGATATATGTCTGAAATATTTTATCTGTAATAACAAAGCAATTTGTAATATATATTTTATCACTAATTCTACAATATAGTCATTACAAAAAATTACTATATAATAAACATAAAACAATAATGAACTTAAAATTAATAATAGAATGCTCGACATCACTTGACTTAAATATTTATTTACAAATTTTAGGATAGTTATTATGAAAATTTTAGGAAATAGTCATTACAAAAATGAAAGAAGAAAGCACCACGCTTTCAGTTATACCATTGAATATATATAATGTATAGAAGTCGCGAGCCCAGGTTAAATTTTCTGTCCGGTTTCTCAGAAGAATTGTTGTAGTTCCAAGCTCCGCCGCTGCGATCGCTTTCATCGCTGGGTATCGGCCGTATACGCCCCTGGTGGTATTTGGCAGAACTTGGTTAACCAGCCCAGTCGTGACATCATCCTTCACCCCCCCCCCCCCCACCCACCCCCCAGCCTCCCTCCGAAAATCCAAGACCAACGATTCAAATTACCCGGCAGGTCTTATCAGCATCGTTAGGCGACCTTGAAGAGGAGCTTCCTTTACCGTCGTTTGAGAATGATGAAATCCCAAAAGAAGCTAGCCACGGAAATCACTGAATGATGGGATTCTGTACCCGAGTGAAGTGAAAATTAGCTATTAAAACTTTGTATTGGGCCAATAGTCAGTGTTCCGTTCAAAATATGGTTTTATTTTAAAAGTAAAATACTTATTTAAACTATATTTCGCGTTTGTACAAATTTACTTTTATATATTGGCAAGGAAAATCAACATACCTTAAACAACCTTCTTTTATTCAACGTTATCTATTAAGTAGTAAAAGGGGTAGATATTATTTTAAAAAATAAAACAAATGGAACCCACTAAATCAGTATTGGTAAGATATATATAAATTCAATAATAAAATACGCATATTAAAATTTTTTGTATTTAACTTTTTTCGTTAATAAAAATTCAGGATGATTTTGGTTTAATTGGTTTACGTATATTGCTATATTTTCTAAATCACATAGAAAAGGGAAAAGAGTACATCAGTGAAAATTCAAAAATTTAGTTTAAGTAATACTAGCCATACCAAAAAATCAATATTCGAGATAAAAAATTTGGTAACCGCTCTACATTTCAAATAAAAATGCATTGGTTTCATGAATACTGAAATATATGCGTAATAAGGCATATTATGTTTTTATCCTAAGCATGACTATAACTAAAAAAATTACAGTAATTTAAAACGATGGCAGTCTTAACATAAAATAAGTGCGCGAGTCTTAGTTTATATTTTAATTGGCTTCTTCGTCAGATGGAAAAGAGTTAAGATTTCATCAAGGAAAAATATATTCTCAAAGTCACTAAACCGGGAGATAGAAAATAAGGTAGGTACTTCATTTTAAATAAAAGTTAAAATAGGCTTACGCTAAACCAATTAAAAATAAGTCGTAAAAATATTTTTATTTATTAAATATGTTCTATACTTGACAGTTCTTTGTGTATAATTCTTCAAAAATCTTTGGAATTTAATACATACTTTTCTTAAAATGGTAGAATATCAGCAATACCCGGAAATTACGTGAGCAAAGCCACGGGTTATTAGATATACTTTTACTATAAAATAAAAACAACTATACATTTGTAGTTCACGAATGTGATATTTTGTTTATTGCTTCACAACATTCATTTGCCAGTCTCAAATTTCATCGTACCACTTGTCAGAAATTTCACCAAAAATGAGAGATAAATTTTTTTTGACGAATTTCAATTACGAGGAAACCTTTCGCAAGATTTTTTTCTTCGCAGTAGTCACTGGGACACCATTAATTTAAATCTACTAAGATAATAAAATTGTATGTATAATGATTTGTTTTTGTATATTTATATAACTTCCCAACCAATTTTTAGTGATTTTCATGTGAATAAAAACTTGTAAAGCAATTTAATTAACTGAGTCATAATTCTTCTGATTAGATGGAAATACAAACTTTTCATCCGTAATATACGATGATAAAATATATTTATTATTGCAAAATAGTATTCACTGTTCAAATGCAAATTTAAATAGATTATTCATACATGTTTTCTGCTAATTAATGGTTTAACATAATAATTTTTAGTATAAAATCCTTTTTCTCTTGTGTTAAAATGGGTTGCTAAAATGAGGAATTATAAATATATCTCTTACTAAGTCCGTGCACAGATTTACACAAAACAGCAATGTGGATAATCTTTTTTGGTAGTTTATAATTTTCTGCCCTGAATAACATGAATTTGGTTGAATTAATACCAAAGTGAATTTTTTTGAACAACTTAAATTGATGTCATTAATAAATATTTATTTTATATTAAAAATCCACAAACTGTTTTTAAAATATAATATTTATCACGCCAGATGGAATAATAAATAAAAATAGCTCTTATATGTTGTCTATGTTTAAATAATTGTATTATATTTCATGGAAATAATATTTACCTTTCGGTTATTAAAAGAAAATATATTTGTATTCAAAATACTTGCGCATCGTTTTTACGAGCATAACTTGTGTATCTAACCTCAAAGCAAGGAATATAAAGAGTGGCAAATCAATGCTATAACAAAAACTCTTATTTTCTTTGGAGATCCGGGAAATGTGCGTTATTTATAAGCAACTTAACATAGTAAATCGTTAACTTTTCAGATCTATGTTGGCAAAATTGATTTTTTTTAGCGGTCATTACTTACTGGGAATATTCACCATATAACGTTTAAGATTATTTATTTTTAATTACGAAACAACCAAAACATTATGTAAAAATGCTTCATCTTATGTTAAAAGAAAATATAAACTGCATAGCCACAAAGTATGACATCATACCATTAGTTTCAGTTACTAATAACATTACGTGCAAGCGTTTGAACAGTCATCGCAGCCATAGTTGTTTCATAGCTACCAAAATCATTCAACGTTGTCAAGAATTATTCCAAATTATGTTTTGCCATTTTACTCAATGCGCCACTCCGTTAACACAACATTTTATAAATTCTGAACTACGAATATGTCAGTATTTTTTTTTTTTTTACGTTATTACGTTTAAGAAATTTCTGTAGTTTTCTTATAATTAAAACTTAAATTTTGATGTTGGCATCTTTTAACCGCACTTTTTTTTTTCGGTGTCCGTACTCCTCCAATTCAGTTGCGCTCGCCCGTATCTAAGCGCTCGGATTTCAACAAAAGGGCACCGCCTCTCGATAGAGTGAGACAGAGAATTACGCGCATGACCTTGAAAAAAGCGACGCTACAGCGCTCTGGCGTGGAAGCTGGTAACTACGAGTACCCTCTTGTGGAAAGAAGAGCTGTCTAGCGGCGGAGCTAACAACTACCACAGTTTTGGATCCGAAAATTGGAATAATAAATCCTATCCCCTCGCGACTTCTATAAGTTATATATATTCAATGGTTATACAGAGTTGTGATGCATTATTCAGCTGCTAAGACAAAAAACTCAATTTAAAATTCAATTTTTAGTTCATTCAACAACAAAAAAGAATTTTTTTAAAACTACATATAAGTTTATTCATATAATGAAGCCAATGCATGATCAATGTAAAAATTTCTATTAAGACATCTTAAAACGGTTTATTGAAAACTACATCCAGCACCACAAGCTGGCTTGTCATTTCACCTGAGACAACAACCAAATATGTTCTTCGTTGGTGAAGAACAATAATTATTTTCAGTCTGTTAATTTCCTCAGAAAAACATCAAACAATGGCATTCCTCACCTACCAGTAGTCTCAAACATTTACCCAGCCATTCATCAATTCCTCAGTCAATCAACCCCTTGATAAACTAAGACAATTTATGAAAAGTTAAACACAAAGAATGATTAAGTTAGAGAAGAAGCTCGTCATAGAGAACTGGCAGCTACTAGTGTGCTCATGGTCGCAGCAATCAGAGCCATGTCTTCAACAGGACGAGGGTATGATTCCGCCCGTCCACAACCCACCAGAAGAACTCTGGCAGCAGTATCTGGGCGGCACCGTTACACCCTCCTCATTCTAAGAATGGTTTGGTTCATCACATCGCTATATAAACTGGAGCCGGCTCAGGTAAAACCAAGGGCAGCTAGCAGTCTCAGGCATGGCAAATCAAAGCAACATTTTTAATGTTTAATCAACTGCACAACTATTTTCTTACTATCATTCTATAAAAACAAATAAAATCATGTTCACATAATGACAGTTACTTAGCCTAATACTGAATATTGCAAATCATTTAATGTACAGGTTACACTCGTGGAAAGTATCCATTAATTAAATCATTTTCCTTCGTAACAATAAAATTGAATTCCAGAGTTAAATTCCTCTGCCTTAAAAACTCTACATTAGATATTTCGAAAAAGGCATGGACAAGCAAGATATATAGCATAATCTCCTATAGTATAAAAGTTAAAAAAATTTTTTTTTTAAACATCAGAACAGTTGTTATTTTATATATTTAGAAGACAAACATTTTGTAATTTACAAAAATATAAATTACATAAAACATTAAACAAAAACCTCCATACATTTACTTCTGCAATGCGAGTGCAGTAGCAGCGGTAGTCACTTTATTTACTCTTCATCTTAATTCAAGAAGCTTATGATAAACTTAACCTTCTATTTTTTTTTGCTGCATCAAATTTCATCAGGTAAAGATTGTACAGGCTTTCTAATTAAGGTTATTTATCATTTATTATGTTGTTATATTAGGTTCACTGGTATGATTTAAGGCCAGTAATCCAAGACACAAAAATAAGGGTTTAGGTGTTGAATATGCTACAACCGTTCTTTAAACGTATTCCTAGTGCATAACAGAACATGGCCAGTCCCTTATTTTCAGGCAACCGATTTTGGTGTCCTATCGGTTGCTGTTCTGTTGCCCAAATTAAGTGCATGTGCAGAGCTAACTTTTTTGTTGATTTTGCCCAGTGGCTGAACCACATCTGGCACCTTAACTTATAGAGTAATATTTATAATCATCAGGGGACATAACAGGCGCGTTGGTGTGCCAAATAAAACTTTATGATAGTGAAACTATCCTGGAGAATATTTTGTACACATAAATGGACAAAATATATATATATATATATATCACAATTTAAAGCATTTGAGAAAAAATTACATAATTTGTGCAATAGTGCTGGTATCTATAGGATATTTGGCATAGCAAATGTATCAATGATTACCAAACATTTGCTACAATGCATTGAAATTCCTGCTGGGCTGTTTATTAAAACAGTTGCTTTTTTGTCACCTAACATGATTGGGTTTGAAAACATTCTGGAATACGGTCTGGAAATCAACCAATAAAAAAATTAATTTGGACCTTACCCCTTTAGATTTGAATGATTTTTGGTACACATGTTGAAGCCATAAAAAAAAAAGTCTTAATAGTGTTTAAGCCAAATTTGCTGATAAATGTCACCAAAGAGTGAGCATTTAATATTAGGTTTTTTAAATGCAAATAGAATCTAAGTTTTATTACTGAATAATCAGAATGTATACATTTTGTACTGAAGCCATCAAAATGTTTTATTAATATACAAATTGAATTAAATCAAAGTTATATAACTGAATAATCGAATGTATACTTACTGAACTAATAAGGAAAAATGTTGCTTATTGATTTAATATTTAAAATTTTTAATGTGTTTGTAATATCAGCCACTACAATATTTCTTAAAAATAAATGCATAACTGAAGAAAAAAGCATAAAATCTTTTAATATGTATCTAAAATATACATACACCAGTATGCTGTTTACTTACCAATTTTCAGGATGAAAGAGTATTTGAATTATTTTGCAAATATTTGTTAAGTTGTCATAATTACTAGAAAGTAAATGTCACAAATTGTATTAGTAAAGTAATATAGCAAGTTTACTTAATTTTGTTTTACACTTTTACTCAATCTTGATTTCTTAAAATTTTTTCTAAAGCATGTGATGACACACTAATTTCAGTTTTACTTAACGTGTACACTCTTCTGGTTGCTGTCACAGGATTCACTACTCCTAGAATAGAATTACTGGGTACTGTTAGTATGTCATTTGGTTTGGGGTAAAAAAATGAAGTAGATGACCCCTTTGGATGTAAAAAGCTAACTGTAAATTCATTTTCACAATTTTTTTGAAGAATACAAGCAAGCCACCATGATTTGTCGTAGACTACTGTAACATATCCAGAGTCAATTTTCTGTAAATCTGTAGGTGTTAAGTAATCAACTTTTGTTACAATTTGTCACACTTTGTGCACTTGATGAGAATGACTTTGTGAGATGATTATTTTCAGAAATCGGTATGAACGTATGCAGTTTGTGAGTACCTTCAATTGCTTTTGAATTGTTGAATCTCAGAAAGAGTTTTTTTTTTCAGCTGCATCGTAATCATCAGCTGTGCAGTATTCAAAGTCTATACCTGGAATATTGTGATTGGCAAACTCAAAAAGCTGCTTTGGTATAAGTATTTGGTCATTGTATGGTCTTTGTAAACTAGCTTTGGAAGCTAGTCTTTTAACTGTGCCACCTAATCCATCGCAGGCACTCTTGCCGTGTGATGTAGCGAAGAACTGCCATTCTGCTTCTACTTGAAAATCATTCTTGTGTAGGCACAAGTTTAAAAAATTCTTTCTATTTTTATACTGCGCAGCACTGCCATCAGAAAAGTGATTTTTCATAGTTCAAATTGTAGTGTATCTTTCAGTAATTGTATAATTTTTCTTTGAAAAGCATAGAAAGCTATTTTATTGTGTTGCAAACACTCTGAAATAAACACATACACCGCATGTCGTAGTTTTTCTTGCCACTTATAATATAAAATAAATGGGTGCAGTGTGGCTTGGCTACTCGTCTAGTGACATGATTGTACTTCGTCCTGCAATACAAATGATAAATGAATAATTTTCTGCAAAGTCACAGTTAACGATAACCTCACCTTCCGCCAGATTTTCCTTACATTCTAAGTAGCAATCTTTCTGTTGTAATGCAATAAATGAATGGGTTTTCAATTTTAAGAGACTTTCTATAAAATCTTCTATGAAATCATCAATTTCTTTCACAACTGTTTCCATCATATATTTGTCTACTGTCACCCATTGCTTGTATGTTACCTCATCAATTACCTCGTTTTTAAATATCTCAGCCAATGCTTCTTTCAGGTATGCTGTCCCTGGATACTTGATGCATTCATTCATGTAACAATGAGGGGCTGGAGGGTTACACATATTTTTTGCTAGAAAAGTGTGATAGGTTTTAAGAAGTGATCCATCTAAATAAAAATAGTTTATCCCTGAACCAGCTATCATCAATTTGACATTTTGATGCACAGTACACACACATACTGTGTGAGTTCCACTTTTACCAGCTAAAATACAATTTTTAGGTCTTAACCCTTTAGCCCCTGTTGACTTCTGTAGAAGTCGGCCAAAGTCGGGCCATACAGACGGTGGACAGCTGCAGAAGTCGACTGGATGCAGTGCCTTCCCGCCGGTGGACTGCTCTAGAAGCCCTGACGACTCGACCTCTTTCCCGTTTCGCTACGGTGAACTGCCGTGGAAGTCTGGCCTTGGCGATAACTAGCGGGCTGTCGGGAGACTAGTAGTACATTTTTCTGCAGTTAGATGTCATCACAATTCGCTCAGCGACCTGCGGCGCTGCCGAATATTTTTCGTGCCTAATTCACGTGTCTGGCTTCCTTCTGTTGTGGTTTTAGACATATAAACATGGGAATAAGGTGCTAAATTTTGCTTTACGATGAAAATTTATTTTGTTTATCACTGTGTTGAAACGTGAGTATGAGTACGTTGTGAGCTGACAATTATTCTTTGTAATGGAAATTTATTCGTTGCTTTTACGAATTTTCCCTGACTGTTTTATTGCATTAGTTTTGTGGGTTAGACTTTAAAATGAGCAAACTTTTTACACAACCAAAGAAGCCTTGCAGCTTCTGTTAGACAGTGACTTTGAGGTCAGTAGTGATGAATTGGAAAATGAATCATTACCACAAAAACATTCTACTCAACAATCGTGGTCAGGTCCATCGACACTTTCAGGCCCATTGGCGTCTTCCGGCCTCTCAACAACACCTGACCCTGAATTGTCTTGATGATTCTTCAGAGGGGGAGGAAGGGGATGAAGAAACAATTACATCTTCAGAAGAAAAACGGAAACTTGTGTGGTCTTGTAGAAATCTCACCCCACAAAAACATAAGTTGTCCTCCGCAGACTTTGGACTAAAAAGCGATGTTCATACAAACAGTTTTTTCAGTTTGTTTTCCTTGTTTGTAACTGAACAAATTGTGGCTCATATTTTCCAGGAAACAAACAAATATTTCACACAAAGGGCTGACGATTTGACGGACAGAACAAAGAAAGAGTGTACAGAACTGACTCCAAATGATTTTTTTTATTTTTGTTGCTATGTCTCTCATTATGACCAGGGTAAAAAAGTTGGCCTTACCGGAGTACTGGTCAAAAAATCTGGTTCTAGAAACTCCGATTTTTTCTCAACTTTCATGGGACAGATACTTGTCAATCCTTAGGTTCCTACACTTCAATGGCAATACTGTGGAAACCACGGATTACATATTTATTCAAACTTCGTCCCATTTTGGAGCATTTTAGAAGGGTTTTCAGAGCACATTTGTACCCATTTGAAAATCTTTGTGTGGACGAATCACTCCTTCTGTTCAAAGGACGTCTAAAAATTAAACAGTATATCCCAGCAAAGCGAAGTCGTTTCGGAATCAAAATTTCTGCGGAGCAGATTCGTAAGTTAAAATAAAAATCTTTTTCTTTTTAATTCTACATAAATATTAACTGTTTGTAATCAAAACTCAAACACTGCAAAGAAAGGGTTTATTACATTACAAACCAAGGTTTATTTTGACAAGTAGCCAGGTTTATTTCAAGAAGTACCAAGGTCTTATTCTGCAAGTACACATCAGCTAAGAAATCGCAGTAAATATTCAAAGAAAATCTATGCGAATTCTAATAATGTTTTTGTGTGCTGCTGCCGATTCACTAAATAATAATGTAATAGTAGCATGTACAATATAACCATGTAAAAAGTTTTCTTTGGAAAATCAAAAATTACTCGTAAAAATGTTATTTATTTTAAGAAGAGCGGAAAAAACTAGCGAGCGCGCTCATCAGGTGGATTCCAGTCAGAAGAGGCCTGTACAGGGGTCTCGGCCGGCCGGCCGGCCGCATGCCCGGCCTCAAGGTCGCGCACTACGCACTCGGCGTCCGTCGCTAAAGGGTTAACTCACAAAATTTTGAGAATCCAATTCGGTGAGTTTGATGTTTTTCTTTAAAAGCTTGATAAATTTCATTTAAGTTAGCTAATACTAAAACGCTTCTGCACTTTAATTTTCAATCATTTGTTCCTGATTGTAACAAAATCTTTTTTACCCTGGCATTATTCTACTTATGTCATCCTCTTGATAAAAAAAATCTTTAACAAGCTGTGCAGTATCTCCACTTAATGTTTTGCCAGGCTTTGGGTTCGGAGTTGAAAGAACTACCTTTTCACATACTAATTTCTTTACAGCGCGAGCCATATAATTAGTGACACCAAACTCTTCTTCAATTTTTTTACATGTACAACTTTAGGGTAAAACGGATAAAATAGCCATTTTTTCACTTCGCTTAGTTGTTTGGGCAATTTTTTTTTCAATTGTTCAATAATTGAGACTCACATTTTTCTTCTTTGTTTCCTTCTTTACTTTCTTTCTTAGAAGAAATGAATTTGTTTTCCAAGCTTGTCACTATTTTTTCTATTTTTTTTTGGAGTAATTTTCTACAGCAAGTTTTTTTCTTTTTTATGGGAGATTCACCAATAAGTTCCAGTGATTTATTTAAGTAATGTATCGATGCTCCTGAGTCAGTAAATGATTCATCATCAATGTCATCCTTTTGACTCTTACCAGCTACATTACCATTCATCTGTTCTGATATTTTAAGTTCACTATACATTTTTTCCTACATTTGTTACATATTTTCATACCCATTTTAATGTCTGTATTTAAAGAACACATACTATCTGTCACATTTCTGAGATATTTTTTCTCCAATTTCAGATTGTTTTGTTCCTTATATGGGTTACAACATTTAACATTATAAATACACCAGTTATTTTTTTCATGTTTGTTTGCCATTTTTAGGAATTGAAAAGAAATATTTAGCTTTATAACAAATGCTAATAATAGTTCACTCTAAATAAATAACAGTCTTGACACTTTGAAAAAAGTATGCACTCAAATAATTTACATTCAACACATTACAAATATGTAGACAACCATAAAGTTCACAGTCCTACAAAAACTGACTGGGATAAACAAGAGAGCCACAGAAATGTACAGTTTATGTTGGGAATCTTTTTCACAGTGAAAGCAACATTTGAAAATAATAATAATAATACTAATTATATAGACTATTCTTACAAACGCATTAAAACTTACAATTTGTATATTAATAAAACATTTTGATGGCTTCAGTACAAAATGTATACATTCTGATTATTCAGTAATAAAACTTAAGATTCTATTTGCATTTAAAAAACCTAATATTAAATGCTCACTCTTTGGTGACATTTATCAGCAAATTTGGCTTAAGCACTATTAAGACTTTATTATTATTATTTTTAGATGAGTCCATTGTTGGGCCATTATGGAACTTGGTATAGAGGAAGCCTATCAGTATACAAAAAACATATATTTTTCGAAAAAAAAATTAAAAAAAAATTAAAAGGGGTGTTTTTGAGATTTAAAAAAAATATCTTTTTAAATGTTTTGAAAAGAAAAATGGATTTTGAAGGATGACAGCCTTGTTATTATCAGTTTAAGTCCATTAAATACTGAAGAGAATAAAACAAGTTTGAGCTCTCTAGACCTAATAGTTTTGAAGTAATAACATTTTTACTGTTTCCAAATATTGCAAAAAATATGATTTTTTACTTTTTTGAATGACTATTACTCAAAAACTACTAGCCCAAAAAACTTAAAATTTCGTATTTTTCAATTGTTCCATGGATACAACACGTGTACCAAAAATTAACACAATCTGAAATGGTAAGGTTCAGAGCACTGGTTGATTTCACATGGATTGACCTGTCTGCGAGTTAGGTTAACGGTTCAATCCCAAGGTAGCACATTTTCAACATGTTTTATGATCACAATTTACATTATTCATGCTTTTTGGTGTTTCGGATGATTTACTTGCTTTATAGTGAATAAGTCACATAAGTTTATTTTAGCATTTTGTTTATTGTGTGGTTACATTTTTATGTATGATACATACTTTTGAAGTATTGTTAATTGTATTTCCTAGATTCGAAAATATGTGAACGCTGGCTGATTCCATGCCACCCTTCTCTTCCGAGAAAGACAACGGTGCCAATATGATGTAATTTTTGACCAATCACAAAAATGTGGAGAGAAAAAAAGAAGCCAATCACGGGCACACACCAACAAGCTACTCAACCAACTCCCCAGTCTTTCCCATGCACGAGCTATCTTTTACACGTTCACTCAGGGATAGTTTATAACTGCCTCATAGAACATTCATTACCTCACCTGCACTTCGTCGTCTTTGCGAATCGGAATGGTGCGCACGTTGTATTTCTGCCTGAGCTCCTTCGACAAGGGAGCAGACATCAAGCGACGTCTAACATGAGATGGTGCTTGGAAGTGACGTTTGCGGTTTTTCCGCCTCGATGCCGTTACCAACTTGTTCAACTTCATCTTGGTCTATTTGTGATTCACAAACTCTGCAACACCGTAACAATCCCATTAAATTCTTTCGCGCATACCTGGAGACACACTAATAGTTAAGTTGAGCGTTTCCAAGCAACCTGTCTTGCATTATACTTGTATACAAGCTTACATAAACAACTACAATGATGCAATTCCTAAACAAAACATGCAAAAGAACATTTACAAAATAAAACAAACTACCTAATTAAGTTTAGCTCTATTACGAAACAAATAAATGATTTTCAGAAAACTTAATTTCAAGTGGTGATTAAGTTTTATAATCACCTTGCAAAACCACATTTGCAAATACTGAATACTATTTTCAATTTTTAACGATTACTTCACCATTCTGCTTCCTGAAGACTAAGCAAAGAGGCTAAACCAGTGTATCTGCTGCATTTCTTCTCATTTTTAAATTTGTTATTTAAAACAACAGTGAAAGCCCACATCATCATTTACTATGGCCCTTGTAAAGCATCCAAAAAACACAAGCTAACAAGTAGGTTATTTGTAAAAAGGCATTTACTTGCTTTGAATCAATAGCAATGAAACAGGAAATATAAGACCAAGACCAAATGTTTTATTTAATTATCTGAGTAATATGTTAATGGAATATGATTTCCATCTTGTTGAATGTTTCAAAACAAGACATTTGCAAGATGTGTTCATTAATATGTTTCCAAGGCTAGATTCACATGGTTGATGATTCTTCCAATTTATGATTGATAAATATATTAAGTATTACGTAATTAATGTAGCTAACATAACCCCCAGTTATAACTAAATAACCACCCCCCCCCCCCCCCCGAAATAACACTGTTAAATTTGCATGGCATTGAAGTAACGACATCACTAAATTACGGCATGATTTAAAGTAGCGCACCAATATATTCAAAGTAGTACATTTTCTTTTATGTGAATTTTTATTTCTGTGCCCACACAATGGCAACAGCACTTGTGTAGGATTAAATACAATGCAAAAATTAATAATGTGAAAGTGTTCAGCCATTGTTTATATTATCCCGTATGTCAACAGCAGCTCTGGAGAGAAAAGCCAGAAGCTTTAAGGGCTAGTTTACCTTGCACCTACTAACTAGGATGCACTAGTGGCAAATCATGGCGCACTCACACCTGGTAAACAGTCAGGAATTACATTAACTGGTTAAGTAATTATTCTAATAATAGAAAACATTGGTAAATATGTAGTTTAGCTGTATTTGCAGAAAAAAAATGTTAAAAATCCGAAAATACTTTTATTATATGCTCTAACTTCCTCTTTTCATTAAACCCGGCGGAGATAAGAAATTCCAAATACTTTAGGAGATATAGTATTTTTTAATTTTCATCACAATACCTGTGCATTCATGCGGCATTTACCATTGTTTCTTGTTTAGGGGTATGAAATTTTTTTTTCGCAACGTAGGTGAGCGACTACATCATTTTCTACTAATGGCAAACGTATTGTACCCGCCTCTAACTTAGGTGAGTTTTTAAAGTTTCAAATTTTAATGTTTTATTTGTAATTTGGATATTGTTGCGAATAAGTAAAAAAAAAAAAAATTACGCGAGTTCCTACTGTTCATCCATTGTCCCAGATTGTTTAGTCAGGTCAGTTACATTATAAATAGGTACTTTAAAACTAAACAAACATTAAAATTAATTCACATTATTTTTAATGTCCGCTTAGTTTGAAAGTATGTATTTATAATGTAACTGACCTGACCTAATCGACCATTTTAATTAATTAGGCATTCACGAACACACGGCAAAATAAAAAATTTGCGGAGGTCGAATGATAGCACAGGTCTTGTATTGCAAAATAAGAACGGCGATATCTCCTAAAGTATTTGGACTTTCTTATTTCCGCCGGGTTTAATGAAAAGAGGAAGTTAAAGAGCATATAATAAAAGTATATTCAGAGTTTTTACATTTTTTCTCGCAAATACCGCTAAACTACATATTTACCAAAACATTTACTTTAAGATTTCAAAATTATTAGAATTGAAATAAAATATAAATATGCTCATTAATGACTCACTGACTCTATAATGCTTTATGAATTCTGTTTACATGCGCTTACAGTGTAACAATTTCATTGCTCTTTGCTAACCTGTTTCTTCTAGCACTGCTGCGGAGTCCGTGGTGCAATGAGAATATGCATGGAAGCATACATAGCATCAAATTTTGACGAGGTCAATAGTTAAGAACATTTTTCAGCGATAAAGGAGCAAGCCATGGCTTAGTCTGTTATGTTATGGTGGCATATATCTGATTAATATAATTGAAATTCAAGTTGTTGGCCTCTACTTGAAATTTACCAAACACTGTTGTGTCAATTTTCCAGTGCTAATGCTAGGATTAAACTGATCAAGAATATATGTTATGGCACTTTTCAATTTGAATTATAGCATGCTAATATTATTGCGAACTCCAACTGAGTACCTTCACACAAATCACACTTTTAATATGGTTGCCATCCTCAGACCTGCCATCATTCAAATTTTAAAAATCATGAGGTCCTCGATAAAAATTTTCAGGCCCATAAATACAGGTTAGATATAAAAAACAACAAATGACAATCTTAAAATTTAAGTGAAATACCTGTACATAATATGTTACATGGTCTCTGCTTCAAAATTTATTTCAAGAAATTATAGGTTGCAGATTTAATTTAGTTGAACATGATTTAGCGCAGTTGTGTAGTGATCACGCAGGGCCACAACTAAAAAAGATGTAAAATAACATTCTGCTCATGTAACACTATTACCACTGTTCACAGCAAAATTAATTTTTTTATTGGAGCAATACACTTCACATGTTAGTTGTATTTTTGTAGCGACATGTTTCACAATTTCTCCACTTCCACTATGCGAGATAGAAAAATCAGCACGGCACACGCTACAAAACGCAAAATAGCTTCCTTTACGTGACTCGAGTATTGATGGAAACTCGTTACTGTAAGCTTTCGTAAAACTTGTTTTGTAACTTTTACAAACAAAATCTTGGGGCCCCGAAAAATCGCGAGGAAACAATATTTTGGCGTGAGGGCGTGAGATGGACCTTAATATCGTGAGCCTCACACCAAAATCGTGAGAGTTGGCAGGTCTGCATCCTGGTGTATCTTGAATTGAATCCACAGCAAGGAAGATTATTGAATGACCAGAGACAATTAATATGCAATGTAGGTTTTCAAGGTCCTTCATTAAAAATAATCAGTAGAATTTGGTAAATATGTATTGTACGGATTAGCGCCAAAAAAAATCTTACAAATATGAAATAACTTTCATTATATGCTATCTTACGTCCTCTTTTCAGAACCGCCTGCGGAGATAAAAAATTCCAAATACTTTTGGAGATATGGCCGTTCTTATTTTGCTATACCAGACGTGTGTAATAATTTGACCGTCGCCATTTTATATTTTGCCGTGTGCGCGTGAATGTCTAAATAACATAAAATTTCCATTAGGTAAGGTTAGTTACATTATAAATACTTCAAAATAAACCGAAATTAAAAATAATATCAATTTATTTTACATGTTGTATAGTTTTAAGTATTTATAATGTAACTGACCTGACCTAACAAAATGGGACAAAGGTAGATTAGGTCAGGTCAGCTACATTATAAATACTTTGAAACTGAACAGACATTAAAAATAATAAAATTAATTTTATTGGTTGTTTAGTTTTAAAGTATTTATAATGTAGCTGACCTGACCTAACAAACCGGGAAAAAGGATGAACAGAATAAACTCACGTAAGTTTCTTTTTACATGATGTATTCGTTCACGTGAGAGTCCTAAGATCCACATAAAGTTCTGCCATTCCCGATTACACCCGAATATTCACCTTCGGCCAACCTCGGGATTTATTTATTTTTGCGCAGGAAAAATGAATTGAAATATTAAAAGTGGTCGGATAGGTTAGCTACATTAAAACACTTTAAAACCATTTGGATGGTTAGTTAGGTTAGTATAGCTACATTAAAATAAACAGAGAAATATTAATAAATAAACCCGAGGTTGGCCGAAGGTGAATTGTTCGGGTGTAATCGGGAATGGCAGAACTCTATGTGCATCTTAGGTTTCTCCGTTCGGGAACATCGCAAAAAAAAAAAAAAAAAAAAATGATACTTGTAAACAAGCAACCGTTATCGCCGCACGAGTGCACAGGATGAAAATTAAAAAATTCGATATCTCCAAAAGTATTTGGAATTTCTTATCTCAGCCGGGTTTAATGAAAAGAGGAAGTTTAAGAGCACAGAATAAAGGTATTTTCGGATTTTTAATTTTTTTTTAAAAAAAAATCGCCAAAAAATGAAGATTAAAAAATTCGATATCTCCTAAAGTAATTGGAATTTTTTATCTCCGCAGGCGGTTCTGAAGAGAGTACGTAATATAGCATATAATGAAAGTTATTTCATATTTGTACGATTTTTTTTTGCGCTAATCCGTTTAATACATATTTACCTAGAATTTTATTTATCACTCATTCACATACACACACATAGATAGATCAAGAACACAATATAACATAATATGTAGAAGTAGAACCTCAATTATTCGTGACTCAATTAAAAATTAAATATTTGGCGGGGGGGAGACCAACAAGCCAGCGAAGGGTAATTCATTATGAAAGCAACAAGACCAGAGTAAAAACTACTAATTAAAAGTAGAAATAAACGGACTAGAATTGCCCGCGAGAAGAAATACTAATCTGAGTTAAGCTGTAAGGAATATGAAACCAGTAAAAAGAAAGGTTGTTTCCAAAAAGAAGCACAAATTTGTAACCGACTATTTTACTAAAACGTACCTAACTAGTAAACATTTCTAGAATTGTTTGTTGATTCAAGGCAAGTTATTCATTATATTGCATGTACCTATGCATATCAAATTATACATATAGGTATTTTATATTTTTCATTGAAACCGCGTCTGTCTTTTAGCTTATTGTATGACCTAAATACATTTGAATTCAATTATTTATGATTTTTGCTTATCCGTGCTGACCTTCTTAGTTAATCAAGGTTCTGCTGTATAACGAAAATATTATTTTCAGACCGATATTCTATTGGTATTGATATAATTCAAGCACTATATCAAAAGACCTATATACTGACGTGTTGAAAAGTTTTGCCATCTTTACCTATGCTAGTAACTTACCAAATATTGCAATGCTGTTTAGCAGTGATTAGAAAATATATTTAAAATAAAAACAAACATGCATTTTAAATTTTTGATTTCCCTTTTGTTTCAATTCACCAGTTTTCAATACTTACCATACTAAAAACTACGTACCATTACAAGTTATTTTGTAATTTTGGACATGTTATGATAGTAAACAAACACTATCTTATAAACAATTACCAACTACAGCAGCATTAACTTGAAGGCTAAAAAACCAAGGAATAGGATTATGTTTAACTGCATTATAAGCCTGACCGCTGTGCTAGTTTGGTGTTGTGCACATGCCTACTGTTATAACTAACCATTTGTTAATTCTATGTTGTGTCTAGACATTAAGCTACTTCGTATTCTGCAAACTCTTATCGCAATAGGTCTAAAAAAAAAAAAAAAAAAAAAACAATAAAGTCGGCAAGACGGTCAGCAGGATATTGGCTCACTGTAGCGAAAGCTTAAAACAATCTTCTCAGAGCATTTCAGAAATACCTCAAATGAACAGTGACTTCGTGTCTTATTTAAGCAAGCATATAAATACTTCAGACTTCAGGAGATAATTAAAATAATGTCAGTAATATCTCGAACAATTCAAGACTACTAAATAGATTATTTTCTGAAGTAATAGTTACGGAAATTATACATAAACTATAACCATTTTCACTGCATTATTGTTTCCATTATTTCCAAGTGGATTAACAGAAAGAGGTTACATCGTCACATGACACGTAACATAAATATAAGTAAAAAAAGGTACGTACAATTGTCAAGTATTCCGTCCAAACCGCAGAAATTATAATACATACACAACCTAGTATTTTCTTAAAGGATGGATACGGATGCAATCGGTAAAATAAATTACTTAAAATATCTGCACTTCCATTTTCGATCCGACAAACGGAAAAGAACCAACCACCAAAGAAATGACCCACAGACATACAAATAATCGAAAATAAATTGCTAATAACATGTGACGGCAATGCTCAATGTGGCAAAAAGTGTAAACTTAATAATTTTCAACTCTGGATAATATACTTATAATTGTCAGAACTTTTAAAAAAGGACTATATAAAAATATTAAATGTTATCTCATTAATGTAGGGCGTAAATTTACGAAGCTTTATGGTTATTTATTTTCAAAGTTTAGGTCAAAAACCATGATGTTAAATATTTTCGAAGTGATTCACTATCCTCTATTGCACCACCGTCTTACTGCCTCTAAAATAAAGAAAACAACTCAACGACAGTATTTTGATCTTAACAGATTTGACAAAATCACAAATTATCAGTCGTAATTAGTGACGTGGTACTGCCCTAGGCAGTAAACAAATCTGGGTATCAGCACCAACAGCCAATGTTGGAGTGCTCCCTGCGATGGCACTGCCAGCCACCGCCAGTGTTGTATTTCAAATATATTGTTTTAAGAGCATAATAATCAGTGACATCATGACTCCTGGCAAAACTGGAAGTCCTGTCTCGACACGAGCAGTAGCCAGCCTCAATAGCAAAACACACCCACTCATTATGTTTTTATATTAATAAATTTTCACCACTGTCCAGGGCGGACACACTGATAAATTGGGAAACATCAACTTTGAAGTATCGATCCCTCATTCTAGTAAATTTAGTCATATCTGAAAACTGAAACCCTTTTCTTTAACTTATTCCCCATTAGTACCAGGGCTGCTTATATAGTGTATGCCCTATTTCTACCAATAACATTTAACTCCACTTTTATGTACCCATTACACGCACTGTGTGTGTATTACGCGATACATTGATTACACAGGTTATCTGACGAGCTGTCCGCCATGATGCCAGCTGCTGACTAACAAACAATAGACAACACAACATTCTCAACCTTACCAACCGAGCTGACAGTAAATAACAGTCCGTCCCTCCAAGTGTTTTTTACCCAAAGCACTTGTAAATATTGGTTATACACAATGGAGAACGTAGTCACTCAAGTTTATTGGTGTTTTATTGACTTGTGTGGATCGCTCCCTCACCCTCTTTGGCAAGTTACTCAGTTCCTGGGGCTGTCCCTGGGTCTCCTGAGGTGACAACTCCAAGGTTTCAGCAAGCTCCTCAGATGTTTGCTGCCCTGGACGAACATGATCGACTGCAGCTGCCGAACCGCAGTCACTAGGAAACCCCAAAAATGGTAGCTCGGAGTCCCCCAACACTAGGGAACCGGCCGCTCACTGGAGGGGCATCTCGCTTCCACTCATCCTCGTACCAGATGATCCTTGTCGTGTCGCTGTACTGCTTGGAGGCCTCTGTGGTTGCTGCTTAATCTCTGGTCTCCCCCGATGGACAGCTTGCTGGAGTGATTCTTCTTGCTCTCAGGGCCGCGTCCCAGATGCTCCTCCCACCTGTAACCTCGAGTTCCCCTGGAGTTGTGTAGCAATATTGCGTCGCACCATCTGATCTACATGTCTCCATGCCATGTGACCTCCAGCCTGCACTTGATATGTAACTGGACCATCCCTACGTGCCACCACTCCAGGGTCCCAATTGGGTCCAGCTCCATAGTTGCGTATTAACACTGAGTCCTTTCCGCTAAACTATCTCATTTTACCATCACACTCGTCCTCCACTAACCCTTTTCCCGCACCCGACAGCAGCCGTGGGTGCAGCTTGTCGAAAACCGTCTGCAGCTTCCGACCCACCAAGAGTTCGGCAGGCATCTTCTGCATGACCGTACTGGGAGTTGTGCACAACGAAAAGAGCAGTCTGTGCAATTTCGTATTCTAGTCACCTGCTTTCAACTTCTTCAACTTATCCTTGACAGTTTGCACTGTTCGCTCGGCTTGCCCATTACTGGCCGGATGGTATGGGGGCGTATACTTGTAGATGACTCCATTCTTCTCTAGAAAGGTCTTCTTTTCACTTGAAGCAAAGGCAGTCCCATTATCAAACACCACAACATCCGGAATACCATGGTTACTAAACATACTCCTCAGCTCCTGCACCACTACAGCCGATGACTTTTACAGCACAATCCGTACCTCTGGCCTTTATGAAAAGGCATCGATGACAACCAGAAATTTTTTCCCTTGAAAGGGCCCCTCAAAATCAACATGTAGACAGGACCATGGTCTCTGGGGCGTGCTCCATGGCACCTGGGTCTTCGCTGGTGCCCTGCATTCGGCCTGACATATCTGGCAATGGCTGACAATCTCCTCAATGTCTATGTCTAGTTTTGGCCACCAGATGTAGCTTCAAGCTATGGCCTTTGAGCGCACCATTCCATCATGTGATGCATGTAACATTCCTAGTAGGCTACTTCGCAGCTGCTGCGGAACTACCACCCGAGTCCCCCAAAGCACACAATCACGGTAGGCTGACATTTCTAACCGGCGGTTCCAGTAGGGTCGAACCTTCTCACTTGGTAGTTATTGTGGCCATCCATGCAACACAAAATGCTTCACCCTCTTCAACACTGGATCCTCGCTCACGCATCGTGCCATGGCCTGGGCATCCAAGGGGGTATCCGGCATTGCTTCAAACTTCAGGATATCTAAAACTGCCAGGACTTCCCTTGGTGATGTCGGCTGTGGCAACCTGCTCAAGGAGTCTGCATGTCCAATCCGAACCCCTGGCTTATGCATGATGGTGTAGTCATACATGCCCAGCAACAGACTCCACTGTAACATGTGAGGTGACAGTATATCCGAGGTTGGGCGCTTGGGATCCAAAAGTCATAATAATGGCTTGTGGTCCGTCACCACTGTAAATGATCTGCCTGCCAAATATTAACGAAATTGAGTCACCCCAAAATTTCACCGCGAGGGCTTCCTTGTCGATCTGTGCATAGTTCTGCTCACATTTTTGCAGTGTCCGCGACCCAAACGCCACCAGTCTCTCCTCACCATCATCCATGACGTGTGCCAACACTGCACCTATGCCATACTCTAAGGTGTTGCATGTTAGCACCAGAGGTCTTGTGGTGTCATAATGGACCAGCGCACAGTCTGTTTGTAGCAATTCCTTGGCCTTGGTAAATGGAGCTGCATGCTGTGTCTCCCATTTCCAGACAGCATTTCCATCAAGCAGTCGGTGTAGTGGCTCCAACACACTATCTTTATCTCTCAAGAACCGCTCATAGAAATTGAGCAAGCCCAAAAAAGATTGCAGGTCTTTCTTGTTTTGGGGCACTGGTACCATACGGATTGCTTCCACTTTGTCGTGTGTGGGATGTATCCCTTCCGCATCTATTCTATAACCTAGAAAATTCACCACTACAGATCAAAGACACACTTGGACTTCTTCAACCGTAACCCAGCCTTGTCTATCATTGCCACTACCTCCGCTACACATGTGCAGTGCTCTTCTACATTTGGGCCTGCTATTAACAAATCGTCCAGTAGCACTACCACCCCTTATAATCCTGCTAAGAGTGTTTCCATGAGCCTCTGGAACATGGCAGGGCCACTGCTCACTCCAAACTGTAATCGGCAGACCTTCAAAAGTCCCTTGATGGTATTGACAGTCAACAAATCTGCCGTTCCCTCGTCGACTCCAACCTGCATGTAGGCATCCTACAAGTCCAGCTTCGTGAAATATTTCCCCCCTGCCAGCGATGCCAGAGCTTCGTTGATGGTCGGCAACAGATAAAACTCTGTCTTACATGCTGGATTGATTGTGCCCTTGTAGTCAGCACATATGCGAATGGACCCATCTGGTTTCATAATAGGCACGACAGGTGTTGCCCACGATGAATACAGCACTACCTCATAAGCTCCTAGCATCACCAGCTTGTCGATTGCATCCCCTACCTTGTCCCTTAATAAAAATGAATAATTTAGAACTATATATTGCTGAATTGTATATAATTTCTCAACGAGCGTGTATTTTCATACATAAATGTTGTATGGCAGGTTTTAATTGGATAAAATTCGTTTAAAATTCAGCGATCAGGCTTTTTTTATTTTGATTAATATAGAGCTCTAGATAATATTGTATTACACAATTTAAAAATGACATTTTTGATAATTTTTTGTTTTGTGTTTTATATCATTTATTTATTCATAAAGTTATTTTAATTTTTTTTCCTAAAAAACTATGCATTGTTTTGACTACTGCTGTACACACATACCTCTGTAATTAGATTATAAAGTTGGCAAAACAATCCGCAAAGGATTATGATGAGTAGTTCAGATTTTATCCTTGATTTTAGATTCCAGTCATTCCCATGATATTTTGCCTTTCCATTCCCCTTAACTACAACTTTTGTCTCAATAATTTTTATATGACGAACCATTACTGCAAGGTATTGAAAAAACAAGGGTTGGCAGACAAAAAATTTGTTACTGCTCTTGTGCAGTTAAAGAGAGCTAGCTTTATATTAATTTTGATATAAAAGCCCAGGAAGCTGCTTTGTGTGGGCGAATGACACTACACCTATCCCTCACTTAGCACGTCTTCAGATTAATATTTGAGTTTATTAAGTAATTTAGCTGGAATAATATACCAGTGGTCTGCGTGTCTAGGGATCATGCTCCCGATGATCGAACTAGTCGCGGTAAATATTTAAAGTTCACTTGAGATACGACATAAAATAAAACATTTAACATTTAAATTTGAGGAAATCGTTTCTGGACTATTTTTCTTTACATACCATTAATGAACTGTTGAATAATCTATCCCACCATAAATCCAGACATTTGATCCAGATAAACATCACCAGGTCTGCCTTAATAACCCCCAAATTAAATACATATTATTTTTTATTTATTATCTTAACTTCTTTCCATATCAAGCTAACTGCCTTTATTAGTGTGTTTTTGTGTGTATATTTAATCTTATTATAGTGTAAGGGTATATGTATGTGTCATTTTAGTGTTCTTGTAATATTAAATGTGTTTTGTGTTTTGAGCCTCAAAATCATAATATTTGTTTATTACTATTCTACCTATCTACATGATACAGTTTCCCCAACATTTATACACTACATCCTATAATCATTTATCATCAGTTTTATTTTGTTTATGTTAAATTTATGTCAGTTATCTCACTCATCTAGAATTTATCTCCTGGGTCTTGTAATACTACATCACCAGCAAGTTAGTATTGATAAATAACTATAAAACCAAGGCACCCAATAAAAATAACTACAGTAATTTCCAAAGGAGAATAAAATTATAGAGGAAACGAGTACACAAAGTGAACAGTGTTACACTACTTCAACTACCACAAGAGTAGTATTATTACAAAAAAGTAGTACACAACACACCATAGTAAATAGTAGAGTAATACTAATACTAGCTACTTATACTATTTCAACTAATTTAAACCCTCACGCCAGTCGAGGTTAAGGGCCAATCCCGAAAATTGCTAATGCGGCGGTACTCGGGTCCACCTGTGTGGACCGCAGCCCGCAGTTAAATTAGATGCAAGTTCTATGCGTAGCTGTCGTCGGTGCCTGTGCACTCGACGTTTAACAAAAAAGTCACTTGTAGCGGGAGTCGTCCCGTGACGTATGGTGAACTGTCCTGCGTAATGTCTATTGCGGGGAGTTTATAGTTAAGCGGCTGGGTTAGGCCCTACACCGTAAAAGGACCGGGGACACATGGGGAGTTTACTCAACGAGAAAAGATTTGGTTTAAATGACTATAGTTACCAGCAATAATGTTCAGAGGAGACAAAGGGTGATGACTCCCCGTGGAACGCAAGTCCACCCCGGTCCGCGAGTCGCTCGGTACTGGCATTTGCCCTTGGCGCGAGGGATGGTCTCAGCGTTCTCTCGTGCCAAAGTTTCTAAAGTTCTGTTATTCGGAAATTATTTTAATAACAAGAAACTGAGAGTGGCTCTAAATTCGTACATTAATTATTAATGATTAATCTAATTGGCAGATACTCTCTAAGAATTAGGATTAACAAAGTAACTGACATCGTACGGCCGAAGGCCACCCCAAAGCCCGACCTGCACCCGCCAATACTCGGCTCCGCTAACGGAAAGCACCCCTAGCCATGGCCCACCTGAGTCAAGTGAGCAGACCGCAGCCCAAGGTAGAGAATAGCGAACCATTTTAATTACACATGCAAAGCACTCCCCGTGCCTACAAAATTCCCCACACAATAATAAAGTAATCAGAAACAAACAAAAGCCCCTAATAAATAGAGTGCGACGTAGGAGTGCCCCGGTCACTCACGTGTAGCTTTCTACTAAAACAGCTGTGAGTGCAAGGCCTTCAGCCTAAATTCAGTAGTGAAACATGTGACGTAACACAAACCGCCCCAAATTAGCATTATCATTCGCCACTGGAGTAGTTATCAAGAAACAGACAGTCTCCAGCTTGACTCTAATATTCAAACTTATTTTAGACAAACTTATTAAATGCCAATTCTAAAACATATATAGATATTAAGTTAATCATTAAGGATTATTGTTCGAATTTAGAGCCACTTGCTTTTTATTATTAATGTAATTTTTTACGAATAACGGAACTTTAGAAACTGTGGCGCGACAGGGAGCTCACCCCTCCCCTCGCGCCAGGGCCAGACGCCAGTACAGCGCGACTCGCGGACAGGGACGGACGCACGTCCCACGGGGAGCCAGCATCTCTTTGTTTCACCGAACGTCCATCTGGTAATTATAGTCACAACCAAAACCTTTTTTTAAATACTCCCGTGTGCGCCCGGTCCTTTTCCGGTGTAGGGCCTATCCCAGCCGCGTCAATTTAACACGCCCCACACAAAGCATTACGTGGGGCCATGCAGTATATGGTACGGGCTGTCTCCCGCCACCCCAGAACTTTAATTAATCGCCCAGTGCACAGGCACAGGCTACATCCAAGCTTAAACGTGTTTTTAATTTAGTAGCGAGCCGCGGTCCACACAGGTGGGCCCGCGCGTCGCAAGTTACTGATTACGAGATTAGCCGATGCTAAACGAACGCTCTCCCTCAACTGCGACTGGCATGAGGACTTAATAAGTAAACACACGTAGAGGCACACAGGTGTCCCTCTCAGATAACGTGTGCAGTGTAATCGTGTACGTAAAAGCACCACAGAGTGCCGTTTTGTCAAGTGTAATTGTAATAATAGTGTAATCAAAACTTCTACGTGTTCCGACGCCTCATTGGCAGTCATGTACCGCCGAGTAGACCTCGCGCCCAATGTAATGAACCAGTGTAAATCGTGAACAATAAACATCCACCCGCACCTCCCGTGCGCGACGTGCGACCCATAGAACAACCTGAACAGTGTATGTAAATCAACCTATACAACCCAACCTAATCAGGAAACAAATTCCATCACCGCCGACGGTTCTAGCGGACCACGCTGGGGCAACGAACCCACGACCATCACACGGTTAGACACCGAGCTAGCCTGGCGCCCTCCCGGAACAGAAATCTCTAAAAAAGCCAGCCACCCCGCTAGGACCTGCGCCCGACCTCGAACACGAGACTGCGGCAGACGGCAAATGGCGCCCCTGCGTGTGGCTAAATTTTGAACAAAATACATGAAAAACGAACAAACTGCAAGAAAACGGCCATTTTTGACGCGCGAGGGTTAGACAGGCTGACGCGCCAGGAGCAGCGGACAAAGGATCCCTCTCCCCCTCCCCCAGCGCACGACATTCCATCAGAACGCGCGACGCAGGCGAGCGATGTCACAGCCCAGCGGCCACCCCCAACCCCTTTTCACTTAAGCACCATCCCGCTTTCTCTTTCGCGTGACGGGCCGAACGCCCTTCCCCACACCTCCCCACCTCTCCGACCCCTAGCAACTCTCCGCTTCGCGCGGCCATCCGAACAGCTTCCCCCTCCTTCAATCCTCCACCCGTCCGCTTTGTGCAGCTGTCCGGGTGCTCTCGGCCATCGCCTCGCACTCCCATCCGCACCCCCGCCCGCGCCGCAGCCATTCTCGGCCTCCGTTTTGTGCGGCTGTCCGGGCACCTGCCCAGCCGGCGAGCGCGACCCCGAGCGCAGACTTACATGGCGCGCACAGAGCCGCAAGTGAAAAACACGAATCGACACAGCTGAACACGCACGATAACAAGAGATGTATGCAGACGAATGCATCGGGTGTTACCATCCCTGCTCGAGTTGGTACCTATATGGCAGGACCGCCGCGGGGTACGAGTGTGGCTATTGTCAAGTGTACCGCCTATATGGTGTGACGATGTGTGGAAACCTGTCGTGTCCTGGAGGAAGTAGCATGGGCTACCACCGCGACGAGTGTGCCGGCCTATTGCATCGTGACTGCACCAACGAGCGTGAAGGGACTTTGCGGCGCGAGCTCTTCACCTTCACGTGCGCGCGATGTACCGCAAAACGAGCCACCCAGGTGCAGTATTCGGCAGCAACACTAATAATTCCTCCCCTACGATACGCCGCGACGATTCACGACATCGAGACGCCACTCACACAAATGCATGATGTATCACGAACGCATGTCCCGACGACATCCGCACCGTCACGTACAATGTTCCAGCCACCTACCGTCCCGACGCCGACGCTCGGCTTCCTGATGCCAGCAATCCCGCTCCCGTCGCCTCCTGTCCCGGAGCCACCAACCTCGGCATCCCTCGTAGACCTGACGCCTCCCGACTCAAGTCCGGAAACACCGTCACCAGCGAGACCACGCTTCATCAACCTGACGCCACTCACGCCGACGCACTACGCCTCACCAAGGACGCCTTCCGTCCCGATGCCGACGCTCGTCACCCTCTCGCCGACAATCCTGCTCCCTCCGCCTCCGGGCCCAAAGCCACCAGCCTCAACACCCCTCGCAGACCTGACGCCACTCAACATGACTGTGATGACGCTTGTCCCGCCGAAGCCGACCGAACGACGCACGACGCCGACCGTCCCACCGCAGTCTGTCACGACGTCCCGAACCCGCCTCGTGTCGGAGACACCTCACGATGCCGGGATGGCCTCGCCACCGCACCTGACCACCGTCACAGTGCCGCGAAGGACCATTCCGACGCAACCCGTGTCGTCTCCGACACACGCCTCATCCGGTACGCCACCAGACTCGACACCGACACGTCATGCCACACCGTCGCCACCGCCTAGCTTCAACGTCATGCAGCCGTCCTCACTGCCACATGAGTACGCGGTCTCAAAAGGGACGCTGGACAACGCAACGCCCAGGGCCACGACGCCGAGACGCCTGTGCGAGGCCCCGCTGCCTGGATTCGCCCCGCAGTGCCCTCCTGGCTTCGAGGCTCATTCGATACAACCCGCCAGATCAAAACAGACGCGCACGACGCTGACGCCGTCTTCGTAACCACCTGAGGCGACATCAGGAACGCCCGAGGCGCCACGACGCCACCCCTCGGCTGGCCTGCCACAGCAGCCGTCGAGGCGACGCGCACTCTGTGCTCCTGAGGCGCTCGACGCCAACCCTCGGCCGGCCTGCCACAGCAGCCACCGAGACGACGCGCACTCAAGCCGCCACAGGAGCCACGACGCCGCCCCTCGGCCAGCTTGCCACAGCAGCCGCCGAGGCGACGCGCACTCAAGCAGCCACAGGCGCCACAACGCCACCCCTCGGCTAGCCTGCCACAGCAGTCGCCGAGGCGACGCACACTCTGGCCCCCAAAGCCACCGCGCCACAACACCCTGACGTCACCGCGGCTACCGGGTCGCCTGAGCTCCCTGCATCTGCCTGACGTAATGCAGGTCGACACCCCGGCACCTGTGCGCCCGACCGCCCCACCACCTCACTTGAGCGTCACTCAGACGATGACACCTGTCATCCGTCTGGCACGACGGGCCGCGAAACGCCCGCATGTCGGCAAGGTTGAGCCGGGCCGTTCCGAGCGCCACCCGCACTTGCTGCCCGCCTGCCGAGAGCCACCTGACCTTTATCGCCGCCGCCCTTGCCGGCCAGCACCCTGGCCACCACCGCACCGCCGCACGCTGCGAGACACCGCAGCCAAACTCGGAACAACTGTCACCCCCCGAGGACGAGTCCAGGGAGGTGCTTAGGGCACAACCGCAGAACGACCACGCCGACACCACCCCATGGTAACGGAACTGGACGACGAGGACGAGGAGGCCTCTACTCCAAACCCGCCCGGTACACCGGAACGGGAGAGGAGGCTGTACCCATCCACGCCGTACCAGACGCTGAGGGACGACGTCAACAGGCCAGCACCCGGGTGTCCGACGTGGGACGACCTGTGCCCAGGACGCAGAGCCTACCAGCTGCGGCCATCACGGACACCGCTGAAGCGGTGCTGCTGCCGAAACTAGGGGGGCGCCCTCACGTGGCGGAGCCACTCGCGGCGCAAGGTCGGGCTTCTCGAGGGGGGTGGGGGGCGTTTGACATCGTACGGCCGAGCTAGCCTGGCGCCCTCCCGGAACAGAAATCTTTAAGAAAGCCAGCCACCCCGCTAGAACCTGCGCCCGACCTCGAACACGAGACCGCGGCGGACGGCATAACATAAATTGAGTTTAAATAATAAGAGTCACCAGAGACTGTTCGTCATTTGTTGACTGCTCCAGTGGCTAGTTACACACAAAAAACGGGGAGGTAATATTTACGTTACACAACACTATAATTAATTCAGGCTGAAGGCCGCAAGAGAGACACTCACAAACGTATTAACATAATTTCACACGTGAGTGACTCGGGCACTCCTGCATCGCTTTTTCGTTGGGTGAGGTTTTTAATAAAAACTGGCATTACTATTAAATTAGGTCTGTTTTATAATGAATTGGGTATCTAGGTGTTTGGTTAATTAAGACATGGCCCTTGTTTCTACCTGGTCCTCAGAGGCTCACATGACTCGGGTGGGACTTTGCTAGGGGAGCATTCCGTTAGCAGGATCGGATACTGGGGGTTGCCGGTCGGGCTTTGGGGTGGCCTTCGGCTGGACGACATTAAGTGATAAACATTAAAATAAGGTTACTTTGACGCCGACTGCCAATTATCCTCTATGTCGCATAGACCGCTATGCCTCATCAACGTCTCGCAAAGGCGTGTGCACCGAACGCGCTCGTGTGCGCAGCAAAGTGTAGTTCGTGCGACGAGGCGAACTGCAGGCAACGAGTGCTACGTCGGCGGAAGGATCCGGCCGGGTGTGTCATGTCCCTCCGCCGCAGTACAACAAATTAATTTATGTATATTTTTCCACAGGTTTTTATTAAAGATTATTTTCATCAATTAATATTTCAGTCCTTTCAATATCATGTTTCACTGTGGGCTTTGTCCCGAACCTGGCCGGTTCAGTTTCCTGCGAAATTCACACGTTTCTGGGGAAGGTTGGGCGGGGGAGGGGGGTCGCGCGCGGCGACACCGGCAGTGTCCTTCAGGAGCTCGGAGAGGCCGGCAGCCTGCGCGCAATGCGGAACCATCAACTTTGGTTTTCACCGACATGTAGTTTCAATAGTAGTATAATCTCTTCTTAATCTTTTACATACAGTTCCGCGATCGGCCTCAACTTACCATGAGGTATTTCACTTAATTAAATCAGTGCTCCAAGAAGAGTGTTCAACGTATTACGTAAGTACTGTGGGGAGTCTACGAGACGTTACATCGGCGCTTCACGCCCCAACTTAGCTTACCGGCTAATTAGTTTTGGCCCGCACGGGGCAGCCAGAACGCGACACGTGCCACCAAACGTACTAACGAATCAGTCTCTGGGACACATCTAGGAATCACGTAGAGTCGCCGGAGACACGGGCCTACATGCCGATAGCCCAGTATAATAAGTATCGTGTATAGTGTTTTGTTCGTCAAGGTATAATTTGTCATGTTAGAGTTTATTTTGTAACCGCCCCATCGTGTGCAAAAGTACGTCCTTCACGCGCATTAAAATCGTGAGCCGCCACTGAGGAAGTGGGCTGCGCGTGTGACTAGTCGATTAGGGATAACCGTTACGGCCAGAACGGGCAGCACTATGTATAGGGCTGTGCCGTAATAAATTCATCAAATATCCTCCAGAAACTTTGTGTTCTTCTTCAGGCGTCCCGAGTGGCTATAACAGCTCGGGGGGCCCTACTGCATTAACCCCTACCTCTAGCCAAAGGCCGAACCCTCCCTGAGATCTCGAACCCAAGCAAAAATCACCTAAAAATAAGAGGAGGTAGTGGGGACGGCGTCAACTTACTTCTCACAAGAGGAAGTAGAAAATGGATCGTATTTAAAGAAATAAAAAAAATAAAATATGTTTGCTTAAGCTTTATATTGTTAACTAGCTGCCCGATCCAGCTTCGCACGGCTATACTAATGGAAAAAAATTAAGCCACATCTCCCATTTACAGTAATGGCAAATAAAAAAAAATCAGTGAAAATTTATTACAATGCTGTATAATGTACTGGAGAGAAAATGAATAGCACCGATGGTTTTCCGACTCGTGCACGCAACGTACAACTGATGTACCCGTACTTCGCTACGGCAGTCTACAGGCAGATCACTCTTGTGCCTCTCATTATACATGCCCCTCGTTGTGGGTACGCCACTGCCGCGCGATGCCCGTTGCCATGGATACGCAGAAGGCATGAACAATGCAAAATCCTGTTCTCATGCAGACAAAGTACCCACTGTTGCCTGGTTTTAACCACCCATGGGATCTAATTTTCGGAAAATGTCATCCTGCGTAACATAAGGAACATTACTGTGAAGTTTCAAGTCTGTAAAATATATATACTTGAAAAAAAGGGCAATTTTGATATTTAAAGTACCCGAAAAATTGCAACGGTGATGAGGACTGCACTAACAATGAAATAGTCGTTGCCATAGAGACGAATGAAGCATCAACAAAGCAACAGCCGTTGCCATGGTGATTTCCTACCAAAAACTGGAAATTTTGAAATATTACGCCCCCGAAACTTATCTTCGGATCGGATTTCCGCAGAATCCGTTCATAGTGAGCGTCTACATCACAAAATGAGTAACTATGCTAAATTTCAAGCCAATCGGGTGTATAGTTTTAGAGATCTCGTGATGAGTGAGTCAGCGAGTTGTATTTTATCCCCTTGGGGGTAGAATTAATCATAATTTTTTCTTAGCGGATGCCTACATCATAACATCTACCTGCATGCCAAATTTCATCCCGATCCGTCCAGTGGTTTGGGCTGTGCATTGATAGATCACTATGTCAGTCAGTCACTATATATTTAGAGATTATAGCTTTCGTTATATTATTTTGATAGTTTCAAGAATTACAAAATTACACAGAGAAAAGTTACTGGGGCCCCGGCCATCAAAACTTATCGTTTACAAATAGATTATTAATTTTACCTGTAATATAAATTAACACATTTTTCCTTGACACAATCAAGCTTTAACAAAAAAACTAACATAAATAATTTAACTTGAATAGTTTATGGTTAAACATTTCTTAGTCTAACCAGTGCGGGACTATGTATAATTTACATGACTATTTCTGATTTAACGATAACTGATATTGTTGACTGTTCACTGGCGGTAGCTAGAAGCAAAGAGAAGAGGTGTCGGCTCAAAGGTTAGCCGGCTGGAGAGATCTGTGGAATTCATGTCCATTCAAGAAGGAAGGATATAAATTTAGTTGAATTTAGCTATGAACTTGAGCCGGAGAAAAACCCGAACTTTTGGATTATCTCTTGAACTACACTGGAAATAAACGAAAAAGGAGGTCCAGTGGTCAAGAATAGATATAAAGGTGACAAAAACAGGGATCCTAAAATCAGGGAAAAGTTAAGAAGAAAATCAACTACAGTCTAAAGGAGTAGAATTTCCCACTTACCATTCTGGTGGTGGAATTATGAAAATCACTCCCTCTGGCGAAGCACTAGCGCTTGCGGGAGCAACGCGCGGACATTACTACCCGATTGCCTAGTAATATGAAATAACACGAATATCAATCTAGAAAATTACAAAACTATGGATCACTCCTGGACTCCCTGGGATCACATCCCTTAAGCTAGTCACTGCGTGACTGCTTCGCGAAAGGGGTCGCGGTCGAGAAGCACCAGAAAGAAACAACCACGGTTATGGCAGAAAAACGAATCACTAGTCCCTTTAGGCATATTAAAACTCACGCTAAGATCCCGTGATGTCGACCCAAGTGACTCCCCGGCTCCTTCAGACTGTTATGCCTCGTCAGCGCCATCTCTTGCGTGCTTAGTGCGACACAAGTGTAGGTGATGTGCGACGTGTTATTTCTTTACAGGATTTGACATCTTATTTTATTGTGAATATATTTTTGTTATATGTTTTTTGTATATATTGTTACGATTTACCTGCGGGTTCGTAAAGGATAGCCCAATTAAAGATTTTTATTACACACAGTTTTATTTATTACCACTACTTGTCACTTACAATTAATCTTCTAAGATGGCAAATAATTAACTACACTTTAAGAAATGTCTATTCCCCAGTCACTCGTTCCGCACACCTCGCTGGGCCGCACCTCTGGCGCAACTCTCGCCGCAGCACCCCTCGTGGGTCTCCGCCACGGGACTCCGTCGCCGCACTCCGCCGCCGCACTCCGCCGCCGCCGTCACACCCTTCGCCGAGATCCCACACGACGACTCGCTCGCAACTTCACTCGGGACTCCGCCGCGCCCGCGACTCTATCGCCCGGAAACTCCCGACTCCACTGAACTCACTCACTCCCTGCCCTGGAACCTTCGTCCAAGGACTTCGCCACTCTGCCGCACCCGCGGCACTATCGCCCGGAAACTCCGCCGTGGGAGAACTCCCCACTGAACTCAACTCCTCTCGAAGGTCGGCCCAACCTCCTTATATAGCCCTTGGGTTCCCGTCCAGAACAATCGGGCATGTCTCCGAGATATCGCGCGACCTTCGCCGTCGAAATGCCCAGAAACGCGTCGTGAGTCCTCGAAGGACGCGGTGGCTGCTCAAAGAACGCCGATAAACTCAACAAGCATCGGGTTCCCACAAAACGCGCCGATAAACATGTCTAAGTCCTTTTATTCCGCAGTGCGGCCTCTTTTAAGTAACTCGATCTGAGGCAGGTGCGCGCTGCGACGGTCAGGATGTTGCGAGACAGTATGACACGAGATACCAGGGAGAGGATGCGGGTGGAAGGGGGGCGCAGACAGGCCGAACGAGCACGGCGATGCCAAGCACTGCAGCCAAGCGCGATCGTAACATTGCCCCCTCCTTAAACCTGTTCGTCCCGAACAGGTAATGCATCTCCTCCTGGAGGTCCCCATGCTACTCGAAGTTTAGGCCTCCTGCCTTTCCTCCATCGCGGGCTGTACAGTCTCACCAGATAACCCTCTCGCTCATTAGATGTAGCTTCTCTTGTCACCCGGCGACACTTCTGCGTCGCAGATGCCCCATGTCGTTCAGCCAGCTGCCCGAGACGGGCTGACCGATGCTTTGAACGGACCCGATACTCTTGAGTGCATTGCTTATTGCCTTCCAACAGTTTCCTTGTTCCTTCCCTTTTTCTCTCCATTTCTTCTCTCGCAGCTACTTGTTCGCACAGCATTTCTTCCCGGCTCTTCTTCGTCTCTTCTTGGTTACTCGTGCCCTCCTGGTTCTTCTGTGTCTCACCTGGACTGCACTTAGTTTCTCCTTGTTCCCTCTTCATGACTCCTTGTGTTCTCATTTTCTCTTCTCGGTCTTTCTTCCCCTGTTCTTGGTCTTTCTTCACCTCTTCTTGGTCTTTCTTCGTTTCTTCTTTGCACTTCTCTATCTCTTCTTGACTCTCTTCTCGGCTTTTCTTCAGCTTTTCTTGGCATTTTCCCCTCTCTCTTTCGTCTTTCTTCGTTTCTTCTTTGCACTTCTCTATCTCTTCTTGACTCTCTTCTCGGCTTTTCTTCAGCTTTTCTTGGCATTTTCCTCTCTCTCTTTCGTTTATCTTCATTTCTTCTTTTTCAATGTTCCTTACTTTGTAACTCCTCATCACTACTTCTGTTCTTTTCTTCAGCTCTTCTTTCATCTTCATGTCCTGGCTAATTTCCTCTTCGCTGTTCTCTTCGCTGTTCCCCTCTAGGCTGGTCTCCTCTTCGCTGGTCTCCTCTTCGCTGGTCTTCTCTTCGCTGGTCTTCTCTTCGCTGGTCTTCTCTTCGCTGGTCTTCTCTTCACTTGTCTTCTCTTCACTGGTCTTCTCTTCACTGGTCTTCTCTTCGCTGGTCTTCTCTTGGCTGGTCTTCTCTTGGCTGGTCTTCTCTTCGCTGGTCTTCTCTTCGCTGGTCTTCTCTTCGCTGGTATTCTCTTGGCTGGTCTTCTCTTCGCTGTTCTTCTCTTGGCTGTTCTCTTCCAGGTTTATCTTCATTTCGGTATTCTTTTCATTCTTCATTTCTTCCTGGCCATTCTTCATTTCATTCTGATCCTTCTTCATTTCCTCTAGGCTATTTTTTGACCTGCTCTTCGTTTCTTCATGATGGTCCTTACCCACATTATTTTCACTCTTCACTTCTTTCGCAGAGTTCTTCATACTGGTTATCCATGCCCTCATGTCATTCACCATTTTTCCAGGATAACCCTTATCTTCCTGATATCTTCTACATTTAACTCTTCCGCAGCCATCTCTTTCTAAAGCATTTACTAATTAATCAACCTAAATAATTTTTTTCTAATACTGTTCTTAATTTTAAATGACCTAGCCGAACCTTATTAAACTAAACATATCTCTCTTACATTCAAAACTAACACTGACTACAGTATACTCAAACTAACTCTAGAAAATTTCAAATTCACTAAAGTTCTAAACACTAACTATATTCTCGTAAACTAAATTCTATCCTTAACTTTTATTCTAATACTCTAACTGAATCCTAAATCTATTAATTAGGGCTATCCCACTTCTGACACCATAATGTTACGATTTACCTGCGGGTTCGTAAAGGATAGCCCAATTAAAGATTTTTATTACACACAGTTTTATTTATTACCACTACTTGTCACTTACAATTAATCTTCTAAGATGGCAAATAATTAACTACACTTTAAGAAATGTCTATTCCCCAGTCACTCGTTCCGCACACCTCGCTGGGCCGCACCTCTGGCGCAACTCTCGCCGCAGCACCCCTCGTGGGTCTCCGCCACGGGACTCCGTCGCCGCACTCCGCCGCCGCACTCCGCCGCCGCCGTCACACCCTTCGCCGAGATCCCACACGACGACTCGCTCGCAACTTCACTCGGGACTCCGCCGCGCCCGCGACTCTATCGCCCGGAAACTCCCGACTCCACTGAACTCACTCACTCCCTGCCCTGGAACCTTCGTCCAAGGACTTCGCCACTCTGCCGCACCCGCGGCACTATCGCCCGGAAACTCCGCCGCGGGAGAACTCCCCACTGAACTCAACTCCTCTCGAAGGTCGGCCCAACCTCCTTATATAGCCCTTGGGTTCCCGTCCAGAACAATCGGGCATGTCTCCGAGATATCGCGCGACCTTCGCCGTCGAAATGCCCAGAAACGCGTCGTGAGTCCTCGAAGGACGCGGCGGCTGCTCAAAGAACGCCGATAAACTCAACAAGCATCGGGTTCCCACAAAACGCGCCGATAAACATGTCTAAGTCCTTTTATTCCGCAGTGCGGCCTCTTTTAAGTAACTCGATCTGAGGCAGGTGCGCGCTGCGACGGTCAGGATGTTGCAAGACAGTATGACACGAGATACCAGGGAGAGGATGCGGGTGGAAGGGGGGCGCAGACAGGCCGAACGAGCACGGCGATGCCAAGCACTGCAGCCAAGCGCGATCGTAACAATATTTTGTTTATATTTTATTGTAATTAATTTTTTATTGTAAATTTATGTAATCTGTAAGTTTTTATTTGTTCACCGGGCACCAAGGCCGTGGCTTCCGCCTGTGACCAATCAGCGTGTTCCGCGGGTTCGTGGAGATGGAAGAGACGCGGGCGCTCGGGCGCACCAGGGGAGTGGGAGGCAGTCGTGGACCCGGCACGAGAGACAACGGACGCATGAGCGATGTCGCTCCAGGACGGTGGGACGTTCGCCGTCGCATGTACTGTGTTTTTACGTGTCTTCCCGTCATTGACTTTTACGGTCAGTCAGCCATCTTATTGCACGCGAGTCATAGCGAATTCGAGTCTTTGCTGCGTGGGTATCATCGTTACGGGCGGGACGTCCCGTATTTCAGTACAATAAAAGTGCGGTGTGCCGGAAATTAGGGATTCAGGCATGTTTTATTGAAAATTTTGTGATTATAAATATTTTTGGAAATTTATATATTTTTACTCATCTTATATCTTTACTACCAGGCCCTCAGCCTCTGTTCTCAGTGGCGAGCTGATTTTTTTCCCCAGCCTAGCATTAGCAGTCTGGCTAATATTTCTCCCGCCTATAGGTACGTCGGAGGCCGGTAACTTAATTTCTCCGCATGACTAATTTTGCCTACAGCAGCTTGTGGAGCAGTGCTGAGCCCTGCTAACTCTGTCACGAATCGGTATAAGGTTCACTAACAGCAAGACACGACGGGAGGATCCCGTGGGCCTTGCGTCCCACAGACCATGCGTTTTTTAAAGCCATCCCCCCTGCTCCCCCACCCTTTCTTAGAATTGAAGCCAGGAGCGATGACCGCTTGTGAACTCCTGGGGACGGTAACCGAATTCAAGGCCATCTCAGGCTTGACAGCCGCAGATACGATTCTGGACTTTAACGACATCTAGCGACGGCTATGGTCACTAATGCCACTCGTGGGCGTCGACAGCGCCAACACCAGCGCGTTCGCGCTGAGGTAACGACAACCTTTCTCCCCCTTATATCTCTGGCCGCTAGGTGGCAACACTGGTTGCTCCATATACTCCTAGCAGTGACACTCTCGTCGGCCAAAATTCGATTTCTTAGTACTCCTTCTCGCCACCAAAAGATAGCGCCTCAGTCGCGCAGTCACTCCAGTAAGATCTAATATTTTTTATGCCGAACACCTTCGGGTGGGCTCGGTAATTTTCGGCTCATAGTCTAACCCCTCTCCCATACTCTATAGTTCCCGCGCTTATGATATACTGACGATATCCCGCGCTGGAGGGACTTCGGTGCGCGCCTCATGGCTGACTGGTACCTTTTGTAACTGCGATCTTCGGCGAATTATCGACATCGCATCTTCTTTATGTAGTCTTCTCAGACTATAGGGATGTAGTCCCTAGCTGAAAATTTAGATTAACCAGTCAGTAGATTAGAAAAAGTAGGGAAACTTAGTAATTTTTTATACATTTTTATTTTCTTAATCATGAAGATTTCCGCGTCTACCGCGCATCGTGGTTCGTGTATTCTGAATCTAGACGTCCTCTCCTGAGCGTCAGGACCAACACCCTGTTTTGGTAAGTCTTGACATCATCCCCCCTTTAATTTCCCTCTATTGGCCTTTTGCACCATTTAAGTATACTGTCTGGAAACAGGTCTGATTCTTTGGAATTTGGACTCCTGTTTCAGACAGGGCTCCAAGTTTGGGGCAACCAAAATTCTCTTCCAGAACCTCTGAAGTCGGATCCTGAGCAGAATCCACCATCTTTAGGCCTACTACCTCGATAACCGTCAACCTACAGCCCAGGGTGATATCCGAATCATTCCATTATTTTCTTTGCGAACTCAAAAATAGTCGAACCCAGTTAATACAGCGGACAGTTAAAGCAGTTCGAGAAGAGCAAATTCATATGATGTTTTGCAAGGACTATATGTACAACCTTTAAAATTAGCGATGTTAATTTCATTCATTTCTTTAAATATTGTTATTTTTGCTAAACATTTAGAGCTGACCCTCTCGTAAATAAAGTTAAAGAATATAATGTAATAAGTGTAATTGTGAGGAATATATGTAAGATCACTTATCCATGAAAAACAGATATTTCAAAGGAAAATTTAATCTATAAAAAAAGAAAGAACAATGATTAATAAAATAAGGAAGTCTATAGACGTAACTGTTGTTTTTATTTAATTAATCTTTAATAACGATCCTTTATCACCCAAGTGTTCGTAGGGAGTCTCTAAATTTTCTATGTTTACTACTAGTGTCGCCTCTGATGTTGACTTTTGATAGCTATTAATTGAGGGCCCCAGTATTCAGATTTTCCAAATCTTTTTACCTACTTAATTAATTATTCTTTAAGACACTTGGGGTATTACAGCGAAACCGGGCTACGCCCTATAGAGAGAGTCACAGGCGGATGCGCGGCAGCCCCATGTAAACTATTCATCATACTGTGCATAAAGGACCTGGAAACTTTATTCGATTTGTTTTTAATTTTAATTCTGGAGGCTAGATCCCTCGGCCACGCGGCCTGAACCCCACTCTACCGAACCCCTGAGTAGCCGGCAATACCGTAACATTTCAGGGAGTAGTCTACCAGCCTATGACAAGTGGCGCCCGAACTAGTGTGGCCTAGCCAAAGTACGTTTTCGAACTTTGTCTATGTTGAAAGACTACTCATGCGGAACATCGAATCGTGGCAAAAGTCATAGTGCAAGGGGACAACAGGCATAGTTTTTTTCAGACATTGTGTGCGGGGCTAAACGAGACGCGGAGACAGTCGAGAGACGTAGGAGCAGCTGCACAGGAAACAGGCGCGACACAGCGGCGCGGGAGCAAGATAACGAGGAGCGTCTCATGCCGGCATTGTTTTTTGCGCGGCGGAGCAGCGCGGCTTATCGCTGGCCGCGTGGGATCATGTAACATGCGACAGGAAGAGATCTCTGACCAGCGTGCGATAATGTCGCGGGAAAATAGAGGATAAGGCGGAGATCAAATATGTTGGGTAAGACGAGTAACGAATAATGGCAGATAACTACGAGCAGTGCGAGTGGTGCGGATTACTGCAGACAGGACTGATCGGCGCTGTAACTTGCACGTGTCCTTGGGGTAGCACCATGAAGTCGGACAAAATAACAGTGCAACACGAAAAAACGAACAGGGACAGTGCAGAGGACAATCACGGGCATCAAGTGGCACAGTCAAATGCAGGTAGCCAAGGGGAAGTGCGGCGCGGAACATGCAGACAAGTGACTGAGTGCGGACAATGCAGGCATGGACAATTACCGGTAGTCATGCGTGTAGTGGAGGTGCCGGAACTTTTACCGTGTTTATCCGGGGAGGCATCAGAGGACCCATGTACGTTTCTCCAAACTTGCAATGACAGATTGAAGAATATATCGCGGGACAGACGGGTGTTAAGAGTGAGTGGACATTTAAGGGGACGAGCACAGATATGGTGGGAGGAGGTCAGGCGTTTTCTCGCAGAGTGGGACAAGTTAGAACTTACATTGCTGAGACGTTACGACGAACCAATGGCGGTTTCAAGTTGCGAACAACAGCTTTATTGTATGCCGCAGGCGGAAGGGGAAAGTGCGGAGGCATTTATTAATAGAAAAGTGGGCCTGTACCGACATTTAGGTGCAAATGGACCATTGAGTGTGGTGTTTCCAATGATCTGCGAACAGTTGCATCCGACTTTGAGGCCATTTTTGTGCAGTGCTATCGGACCTTACTTGTGTGAGTTTGTGGAGCTCGCACACAGTGTAGAAGGGGACTTACAGTTGATCAGGTGCGGGGATGCGTCGAAAGGCAATGCGCAGAGAACTGGTGTCGCGGAACAGGAAAATCGGGAGGAGACCTGGGCAGTTGTCCCTTATGTGGCCCCACCCCCTCCGCATCACTCACGGGCGATATCGGTGGCTAGACACGACTTGGCGACAAGTCAGGAAGAGCGCCGCATCGACGGATGCGCGACTGGAAGCCGACCACCTAGCCCTCTCCCCGAGCACCTAGATCTCATCGAGGCCAAGCCAGTTCCCCGGACGAGGAAGCAGCTTCTACGATTGATGGGGCTCCTAAATTGGCTCAGGACGTTTATTCCAGATTTTGCAACAGTTACTGCACCGCTGACTGATCTCCTGTGCCCCAAAACTAAGTACTGTTCGACAGAAGCTGCGGACCAGGCATTGACTGCTATCAAGGCCCTGTTTCATGAGTGTCATACGCTGGCCAGGCTGAGGCCGGAGGAGCCCCTGTACCTCCAGACTGACGCCAGCCAGGTGGGCATGGGGGCCATGCTCTACCAGCTTGGGCCCGAGGGCGAGCAGCGGGTCCTGGAGTATGCAAGCGCTAAGTTCGGGCCTGCTGCTCGCAAGTATGCTGTCAACGAGCAGGAGTGTCTGCCAGTTGTGTGGGCGGTAGGCAGGTACTGTCACCACTTAGAGGGAAGGTCGTTTGTTCTTCGAACGGACAACCAGTGTCTGAAATGGTTTAACTCAATGCAAGGGTGGAAGTCAAAATTCACCCGCTGGGCCATGACGCTTCAAAACTTCAACATGTACCAGGGATGGCAAATCAATTGGCAGACGAGTTGTCCAGACATCCTGATCCATCCATGGTGTTCGAGGACAACGGCAGCTGGGATGACTTGGTGCCACCCCAAGGGGGTGTTTCGTCCACGATATAGGGGCCGTCACCCATGGCCCTGTACCTGACAACGCAGGCTGGCTCTGACACTGACCCGGGCTATGTGAATACACTTTCAGACTCAGTACAGGCAGTGCAGCAGGCGCAACTGGGAGATTCGGTGACCTTGGCTCAGATCGAAGAGTGCCGTGCGGGAGACCTACCTTTCAGGCGTTGCAGAGGGTTAGTACTGCAGGTCCGAGTCCCGGGGGACATAGAGTCCTGGAGTATCTATGTGTCGGAGGGGGCGCGGACGGAAGTCATGCCTTTCTTCCATGACCACTCTCTTGCAGGACACCCGGGAGCGGAACAGACACTGAGAGCTGCGAGGGAGACATTCTGTTGGCTGGGCATCTCGAGGGACATCCGGAAGTATGTCCACCGTTGTCCAATCTGTCAGCATAGGAAGGTGCGGAGGTTAGACGGAGAGGAGCAGCAACAGCCACGTCGGCTCCAGCAGCCTTTCCACACCGTGGCATTAGACATAATGGGGCCATATCCACGTAGCAAAAGAGGGAAGCAGTTCTTGGTCGTGGTAACAGATCTTTTCACGAGGTGGGTTGAAGTATACCCGATGTCCAACGTACATTCAGGAACTGTGTTGGCACTGCTGGAAGGGGAGGTGTTCCCGCGCTTCGGTTACTCAGGAGTGCTACTGAGGCACAACGGCGGGCAGTTCAAGGGAGCCAGGTGGAAGACGGCTTGCCAGAAGTGGAGTATTGAACATCATACGACCCTCACTTACCACCCAAGGGCCAACCCAACCGAGAGGCAGAACCAGGAGATCAAGGCACAGCTCCACCTCTGGTTGGGAAAGGACCATTAAAAATGGGACATCCATATTCCCAATTTGTTATATTGTCTACGACGGCATACGAGCGCCGTCACTGGCTACTCTCCCGCGGAGCTTGTGCAGGGACAAAAATTGGCCCTCCTGGGAGAGTGCCGCGTGGCAGCGGCGGCAACAGAGGGAGGATGGGGGAGAACCCCCATGTGGAACTCTCAGAAATAAGGGAGCAGGCACGTCAGCGGCAGGATCAGTACCTGCAGTGCAACACTCCTCTGAAAAACTGTCCTCCCAAACCTCTTGAGCCTGGTGACTTAGTGTACGTCCGAAGGCATCATCTGTCGTCGGGCGCCAACAAGTTCAGCACGGGGCTGGCCCCTAAGTGGGACGGGCCCCGAGTGGTGTTGCATCGGGCAGGCACGACGTCTTACTACATACAGACACCTAGTGGACGCCCATCTAAAATACACGTTGATGACTTGAGGTGGGTCAACGACGAGGACAGTGAAGACAGGACGAGTCCCCGTCAGACAACGCGAGGGGACGTGACACATGACACTGGTCGCGCGAGGGGCGTTCCTCTCGGCCGCGGGACGTGCGGGACGCTGACGCCAGACGAGAAGAGCGGGTGAATGACCCGGCGGAGGGACGGGACATGAGACAGGACGGCGAGGGGAGGCACGACCAGCCGCAGGCAGTAGCGAGGAAGGACATGGTGAGCGGAAGGGGCAGGAAGACTCGGCCATCCAGGTGTCCGGATGGTCAACGGAGGACAGCCAGACAGACGTGACTCTTCCTGTGTTGATTGAGGAGCCGGACGAAGAGCAGATGCAGAAGCCCCTGATGGACGGACAAGTGCCGACGGACGACAGCCCACGGGTCACAACCAGGACGGTAATATGGTTTGAGAGTCTAGTTGGGAGGCACCAGGAACCCCAGAGGCTTGGGGAGCCCCTGTGGCCACTAGACATTAGTCTCACTGACTCTGACTTTTCGGTCCGGATCACGGAGCTCGAGACGGATGATGACGAGGAGGGGAATGACGGAAAGGGTTCACCGGCCCTGCCGACGGACATTGAATGGACAGACGGGTCTGCGGACATGACGGAGTCGGAGACGTCGTCGGATGAGGAGGAAGCCGATGGAGGGGAATGTTACCCTCAACACAGGCGGCGGGCTCTGTGATGCAGTTGCCGCGAAACAGCTGGTCCGGGTCAGGTCCAGGAGACACTCTCAACGGCTGACGATCGCCAGCCGGAACCGTTCGTGGGGGATGTTTCTTCCCCACCCTCAGCCGACACATTGTCTAACACGTCACCCGCCAACCTGACACGGCCCACTAGGACACGACGGGCACCAGGGTATCTGCGAGACTTTGTGTGCTCGCAGATGGGCACAGTCAATCCTGTCTTGTCAACAGGGCTCCGAGCTAGTGTCAGGAGCCTACTGCCTTATTTTGTCACTAAGGGGGGTTACAATTCCCACCCCATGAAACCAGACGTCGTACCCTCTATCCCACCAAGTGCTACACAGTGCGCGGCTACGAAGACTCGTGGGTAAATGAGAGGCGTGCAAGTGTCTCCCTGGCTCCTTCAGGCCGTTATGCCTCGCCAGCGCCATCTCTTGCGTGTTTAGTGTGACACAAGTGTAGGTGATGTGCGACGTGTTATTTCTTTACAGGATTTGACATCTTATTTTATTGTAAATATATTTTTGTTATACGTTTTTTGTATATATTTGGTTTATATTTTATTGTAATTATTTTTTTATTGTAGATATATGTATTCTGTAAGTTTTTATTTGTTCACCTGGCGCCAAGGCCGTGGCTTCCGCCTGTGACCAATCAGTGTGTTTCTCGGACTCGCGGAGAGGGGAGAGATGCGGGCTCTCGGGCGCACCAGGGGAGTGGGAGGCAGTCGTGGACCCGGCACAAGAGACAACGGACGCATGAGCGACGTCACTCCGGGATGGTGAGAGTGGATTCGAACGGGCGCGGTATTAGCAGTAGCTCCGGACTGTACCGTGCGGGAGTAATCACAGTTTTCAGTCACCTTGTCCTTCAGTTGCGTTTTTCACCTTGTCATTCTCTCATGTGTGTTCTCATCATAAGTTTTGTGTGTCGCGGATTATTTTTGTAAACTGAACATTCGCCATCGCATGTACTGTTTTTTTACGTGTCTTCCTGGTCATTGTGTTGTACGGTCAGTCAGCCATCTGATTGCACGCGAGTTATAGCGAATTCGAGTCTTTGCTGCGTGGGTGATCATCGTCACGTGCGGGATGTACCGTATTTCAGTACAATAAAAGTGCGCGGAACCGGGCTACGCCCTATATAGAGATAGTCACAGGCGGACGCGCGGCAGCCCCATGTAAAATATTCAACCTACTGTGCATAAAAGACCTGGAAACTTTATTCGATTTGTTTTTAATTTTAATTCTGGAGGCTAGATCCCTCGGCCACGCGGTCTGAACCCCCATCTACCGAACCCCTGAGTAGCCGGCAATACCGTAACATTTCAGGGACTAGTCGACCACTACGACACCCGGATGTCTAGGAAGTGTGGGTACTGGTTTCTGATTGGTTGGTGGTGGCAGTCGAGAGATCGCCTCGCAGATCAAAAGAAAAAAAAAACAAAGCTGCTGGTAGCCTAACTGAAGAGGTTGCATGTGTCATACTGTGAAAGCAGCACGCTCCATCGGGGCACAGGCGAAAATTATTCGGTGTTAGTTCACAAAAGTCCCACAAGAGGGACTAGCGTAAGCCTGGCCCTTATGGGACCAACTGGTTTGCTCTCTGTCAGGCTAAAAGGAAAATAGAGAGAGGTGTGGTTGCGGCTGCTAGAGGGCTCGCTACTCACCGAACTTAAGTAAAGTAGTTGCATCTTCGCCATGAGATGGCGAAGGCAGACCTTTTACCGACAAGCGAGTTGTCCTTGATTTCGGCTGACCGAGTGCCGAGGATAAATGCCCGGTCAGTACTCTCGGAGAAGTTCCTGGAAAAGTGTAGGGGAGGGGCGGGGGAAATCTGCTAGCTCGTGAGAAATATATTAGGGTGGGCGCCGATACGTGCCTGACAGCCCTGGAACATTAGAATGGGGCATGACTGGAGCTGCTAACCTAAACTGAGCTCTGGGAAGAGGGCTTGGGAGGTTGCTGAGAAAAGCACTATTGGTCACAAAGTGGGACACTGTTACTTTTCGCATTCGTGACCTGAGGCAAGAAGAAAAATGATGTCTTATAATTGGCTGGCGAAATCACACCAGGCTCTTGGTTGCGGCACTGGGAACACGTAGCGGGACTCTAGTAGGAAAGATTTTATCAGGATTTTATCAATGGGCTAACAAATTTTATATTCGGGAATTCAGGTGAAAAATAAATTTGTGCCTATTATTTTAAATGTGCGGCACCAAATCATAACTCCCTCCATAGGCAAAAATTCTAAATCGTATGAATGATGTTTTAATCTTATAATTTTTATCCATAACTTTTGTCTGAAACAATTTTTGATTAGAAGAACTATTGTTGCCAGGTGTTGAAAAAATGAGGGGTAGAATTTAAAACAAATTATAACTCCCTTTGTAGGTACCCTATCTAATCCATTCAATTTGTTTGTAAAGTTTATAACTTGACGTCCCTTGGCCCTATGTCCCTTGGTCCCTGTCGAAGAATGCCCTGAGAACTCGTCCAATTGCCCGTGTAGCTCCAGCTGGAGAGAGTGGTGAGTTCAGGCCTACGTGGCCAGGACCGGAATAAGTGGGACAGGGAAAGGTTTTCGTGGAAGTTGGAGGTACTGGTAAAGGCGATAGGAAAAAGTATGTCTTGTCCGTAGCTCTAGCCGGAGTGAGTGGTGAGTTCAGGCCTACGTGGCCAGGATCGGAATAAGTGGGACAGGGAAAGGTTTTCGTGGAAGTTGGAGGTACTGGTAAAGGCGATAGGAAAAAGTATGTCTTGTCCGTAGCTCTAGCCGGAGTGAGTGGTGAGTTCAGGCCTACGTGGCCAGGATCGGAATAAGTGGGACAGGGAAAGGTTTTCGTGGAAGTTGGAGGTACTGGTAAAGGCGATAGGAAAAAGTATGTCTTGTCCGTAGCTCTAGCCGGAGTGAGTGGTGAGTTCAGGCCTACGTGGCCAGGATCGGAATAAGTGGGACAGGGAAAGGTTTTCGTGGAAGTTGGAGGTACTGGTAAAGGCGATAGGAAAAAGTATGTCTTGTCCGTAGCTCCAGCCGGAGAGAGTGGTGAGTTCAGGCCTACGTGGCCAGGACCGGAATAAGTGGGACAGGGAAAGGTTTTCGTGGAAGTTGGAGGTACTGGTAAAGGCAATAGGAAAAAGTATGTCTTGTCCGCTTCCGCGAGCGGGATTTAATTGCGGAAGCCCTATCACAGCCTGGCTGACACGTTGCGAGATGAACGGTTCTCCCTCGCCACGACCCGGACTCCCGAATTACAAAAATAGTGAGCATGTGATCTGGTAAGACTGCTGAAAGCAGTCCTATGACATATTCAGCTAGACGCGAAACTCGACCGTACGTGACATGTACTTCGAGCGGAGTGGAGCGGGAGCAGGTCTGCTCCGCGCGGCAGCTAGTCAGCGACTGACGACACTCATCCCGCTCGCGCGCACGGCTACGCGCGGGCCGTGGAGGAGGGGAAGGGGAAGCAGGCCGGCGTGGGAGAACACGAGCTCGCGGCGGGCCAGGCTACGGATCTACACATTAACACAGGCACTACAATCATATTATATACATAAAATACAAATGAAATACACAATAAAATACAAAATATAATACAAATATGTGTCCGTCCTTGAGCGGTCCATGAGCGCATGCGGGTGCGTCCCTGATTTAAAAACACTACCACTGCACTGTGTTGCACCAAGGGGACAAGTACCTCCCTTAGGCACACGTCGGTGGACAGGTACGGCCTCTACGTCTAGGAGGGCACGACGATTGTCGTCAAACTTTTACCTAAAACATTTGTCTGAAACCATTTTTGATATAACAAACCATTACTGCAAATAACAAGGGTAGAAGAAAAAAGTCAAATTGTTTAATACATTTTATTTTAAAATGCCTAAACTTTATCTAAAACCTTTGGCTGGAACAATTTTTGATGAAATTGATGTTCCTCGCCCTGAGGTCCCTAAGTCCCTGTTGCGATTTGTCCTGAAACTCGCCCTGATTTGCCCGCGTAGCTCCAGTCGGAGAGATGGTGGAGTTCAGGCTAACGTGGCCGGGACCGGAAAACGTGGGACCGGGAGGGAAACTTGTAGAGGTTAGAGGTTAAGAAGAGGGTTTGAAGGAGAAGACGTTGCTGTCCGTTTTCACAAGTTACTTTATTCCGTCGAAGCCCTATCGCAGCCTGGCCGACACGTTGCAGGACGAACGTTCTCCCTAGCCGCGACCCGGACTCCCGGAAATACACTGGTAGCAACTTATACGCGATGGCTATTACTACGGAGACAGTCCCGTGACGAACTTGCTGGTTGCGAGAATTCAGCAGTGCAAAGCGCGCGTCTCGAGCGGAGCGAATTACAAAATAATGAAGACGCAATCTTGTTGACGAGATTTGTTACTAGAATTCTTGTCACAGCCTGGACGACCACGCCGGGTGACGGACGTTTCATCCACGTTGCGACCCGGACTCCGTAACGTGCTACCTCTCGCGGAGCGGAGCGAAGCAGGTCTGCTGCGTGCGGCAGCCAGATAGTAACTGACACTCCGCCGCCCGCCCACGCGCACGGCTATGCGTGGGCTGGGAAGGAGGGGAAGGGGAAGCGGGCCGGCGTGGGAGAGACGCGACTCGCGCGGCGGGCTAGGTTACGGTTCTACATGTTAACATAGGCACTGAAATTGAAAATACATACAAAAATATTTAAATGCAAATTATTAAAAAGTTAAGACAACATTATAAATTATTATACAAAAACGTAAACACAAGTTAAGAACTATGACAACATTACAAAGTATTAACCAAAACGTAGACGCTCGTGAATATTTACAACAGGAAATACACAATGACACGATAATTATAAGATACTAGAAATTATAAAAACAAAACACGTAGTCGTTTATGGACGTTCCAGGGCGCACGCGGGTGCGTCTCTGATCGTTGACACTACACTGCGCTGGTAATACAAGAGAGGGCGCTGACGAGGCATAACGGCCTGAAGGAGCCGGGGAGACACTTGGGTCGACGTCAAAATGAAATATTACAGTTAAAGAGGGGTTTAACTTGAGAAAAAAGTAACTTTTTTAGTATCAAGTTCGTCGGAATTTATTAAAAACTACCTTTCTCCAAAAATATTTATACGACCATGTATTAGAGCAAGGGATGAAAAAGTGTTTGTAGATTAAAAAGTAATTGCATGACTACATTACTAGGGATACTATGAAATTCGTTTTGACATTCAATGCTGGATACATTAAGTTAAAATCATTCCAAATATTTTTTCTGCATAGAATATAAGAAAATTTTAAATAGATTTTTTAAAATTGATTATAGGATTTTAAGTCAGCTACATTCATTTTTTAAAATGCTCTAGGAGTTTATAGAAGTTTCTAAAATATATACGGTATTAAAAAAAATTGGTACCTACTTCGAAATCTACGTATGCTGGGAGGCTGTGTCAAAAGGAATTTTCTTCATTTAATGCTGGAAATAATGCTTTCAAACATGTTCAATAATATATTATAGTCAAATTTAATGCTTCGCTTCAATCGTGTACACTAAGAAATGAAGTATACGTGATACATGCTGGATATAAAAAAGGTTATGCTGGTCTCTGAACAAACGTCGAAAATACTCGTCTCAGCTAATAGTTACATGGCATGAATATATAGTATTGTATGTTTCGTGTGAATTTTCACATTATCATTAACTGTACAATACTCATTTCACCAAAATATGGCAAATTAAAAAAAAATATACAGGCAAGCTGTCTAAATTTATGCTATCATAAAGGTTTAGGTTAGAATCATGTATTATTTTTAACAAGAAAATGTCAAATTAGTAATATATTCTTGACAAAAATTAAGTGTAAAATACATACAAGCATGTCGTTTATATAACTTCTAAAACAGCGAATTTTTCCTTAGGCTTTGCCGTCGCCCGGGTTCTCGTGCTCGAGACTCGGCGGTGTTCCTAGCGGGAAGGCTGTTCGGTTGCGGGGAAACGTGTCCGGGAGGGCGCCAGGCTAACGCGGGGGTTAGCCACGAGGTGGGTCGTGAGGTTCGAAGGCCCCTGCGTGGCCCACTAGGAACTGCGGCGGTGGTGATGAAGTGAGGGATCCCTAATGCTTGTTGCCCCACTGGCCCTACACAGCATAGGACGCTGATCCCTAACTGGATTGGTGGGGTTTAGAAATAATATACTCGGTTTGGACTGTCGTTCGCACTTCACGCACAGAGTGTGCGGACTGGATTTTAATTACTTTGGCAAATTACACGGCACTTACAATCACACGAATTCCCTAACATAAAGTACATTGTCCATTACACACGAGGCACTCTGACGCGCCGTCACTAACGTTATGCCCTCACGCCAGTTTCAGCTGAGGGAGAGTGTTCGATTAGAGTCGGCTAATCCCGTAATTGGTAAGCTGCGACGCGCGGGCCCACCTGCGTGGACCGCGGCTCGCTATCAAATTAAGAACACGTCTACGTTTTGATGTAGCTCGTGCCCGTGCACTAAGCAATTAAATAAAGTTCTGTGGTTGCGGGAGTCGGCCCGTGCCGTATATTGCACGGCCCCACGTAATGCATTGTGTGGGGCGTGTTAAATTGACGCGGCTGGGTTAGGCCCTACGCCGGATAAGGACCGGGCGCACACGGGGAGTATTAAAAAAAGGTTTCGGTTGTGACTATAATTACCAGATTGAAGCTCTATGAATGCGAAAGATGCTGGCTCCCCGTGGGACGTGCGTCCGTCCCGGTCTGCGAGTCGCGCAGTACTGGCGTCTGGCCCTGGCGCGAGGGGAGGGGTGAGCTCCCTGTCACGCCAGAGTTTCTAAAGTTCCGTTATTCGTAAAAATCTATATAATTAACTAAATTTAAGTGGCTCTAAATTCACATAATAAAACATAATGATTAATTTAATATCTATATATGTTTTAGAAATGACATTTACTAAGTTCGTCTAAAATAAGTTTGAATATTAGAGTCAAGCTGGAGACTGTCTGTTTCTTGATAACTACTCCAGTGGCGAATGATAATGCTAATTTGGGGTGGTTTGAGTTACGTCACATATTTCACTACTGAATTTAGGCTGAAGGCCGCAAGGGTTGCACTCACAGTTGTTCTAGTAGAAAGTTACACGTGAGTGACCCGGGCACTCCTACGTCGCACTTGTGTTACATGGTGTTATTGATTAAATGTGGCGGGTTCATTAAGGTTTAGTGAATTTACTGTGTAACAGATTTAGTTTGTCTTGCCAATTAATGAAGGGCGTCGAAATACCTAAGTATCGCGGCGCTCGCCTGACTCGGGTGGGCCATGGCTAGGGGCGCGTTCCGTTAGCGGGGTTGGATACTGGCGGTTGCAGGTCGGGCTTTAGGGTGGCCTTCGGCCGGACGACGTCAAATCCTTACAAGATAAAATATTTATGTTTGAAAACATATAATTTTAAAACTGATAAGGTTGAAAATAAACAAGAATGCAACTGGTTATATACATAGCAGTCTGCTGATTATTTACACCCTTGTTTTAGCACATTTTAAATCGAAAGCATTTCCTAATGCCTTTTAGGTTAGGCCTACTCCCCACTTTCATAAGCGGCTAGGTTTGTTCCAGTTGTATCGCATATTGTAACATATTTTATACACAAAGGCTTGCATACAATACTTTTTAGTATGATAAAATAGTAACAATTTAGGAACCGTGTTTCATGTAGAGTTAAGAGTTCCCGTGTTTATCCTTAACATCAAAATTTTAGTTTTTGAGAGTAGTGGCTTAAGAAAAAGAAAGTAATAAAATTCAGAAAAAGGAACATTTTGTTCCTCTAATTTATGGTTATTACACAATACAGTTTAATTGTGTCTACTACAGTTTATAAAGTAATAATAAGGCATTTAATAAATTAAAAACACCGATTTCATGTTCTACTGTTTCAAGATGTCAAGATGTTCAATAATATATAATATTATTAGCATATTCGCCCGATATACATATATGTCGGGGTTTATTTTTTTTTCCTAACCTAAATTAAAACTAAGTGTGTTGGGGAGAGTTCTGGGTTAGGGAGGGAGACTAAGGGCGTCTCAGGCCGAAGCCTATACGCTCTAATCACGCTGGGTATTAGCCATGCAGGAGGGGTAGCATGCATCGTGTGCTAGGAGGGGGGTTGGCCAGCCATGGCAGCGATTGGCGCCATGACTAACTCCCCTCACTGACTATACTAGACTAAAACTAGATAAGTTGAGCCCAGGTAAAACCTGCATAGACACAGGGAAAACCCTGGGCTCTGATATGCGGGATGCAAAATGTCATGCATTAATATCAAGCATGAGGCTTACGGGAAAACAGAAGGATGGATCTGGAAGAAGAGTTGGACAGAGTTGAAAAGAGTCTACCATGCGGGGGGGTTGGGGGTTGGACATTGCTGTCCACATTGGTTTGGGTGGCACTGGTTGTTTCGGGGGCGACTTAAGTCGTTTCCCGCCGGGCTGCCAGTCCACTTAAATTATGAAGAAAGAATGTTATTTAGGGAAATTTTGTAGCCGAAGCTACGCGGATACGCACTCCAATGTACTCGGCACAAAGCTGATGGCACCATTGGCTTACCGTGTCGTGCATCTGTGTCTGTCAGGCCTCGCTGCTGGGTTAAAGCTCAGCTAGTGTACTGGGAAGTGTTGGGAGGCCTTAATATTATAACTTAATAATAATATGCTAAATACTAAATCTATTTATGACGAACTGCCAGCAATACAAGTGTATGTGTTGAATTTACCCGCCAGTCCGCAACCACGTGGACAATTGAGTGTGTGCACTTATGGCCTTTTTGTTCAGGATGATGGATTGGACATCCTCAAGGTATGGCACCTGCATGTCGGTGGCGGGTATGGGTGGGGGAGGTGGTTACACAGGGGCTGTGTCAACAACCATGGTCTGGGCAGCTGCTGGTGACGTCACTCGTCTCGGGGCCGCAGCGGGTTTTTCCTTGGCCGGGGCAGCTGGGGCAGCTGGGGTCGGTTGTTGATGATCCCTTCCATTGCCGTTCTTGTGGCCCGTCCAGTTTTTCTTTGGCTGCTTTTGTCGCGGCCTGTGCTGCCAGTGATTGTTGGCGACGACAGGGAAGTCCAGTTCGTTGTAGCTGGGTATGCCGTGGTGTGTCAGTGCCTCGAACCTGTTGTTCGTGAACTGGGTGAAGCCCGGGGGCGGGTGGTGCTTCGAGGGGCCCCATGGTTGTGGTCCCGGAGGGCCGAAGAAGCCCGGAGGGGGTCGCTGTTGGGGCGCGGGCTGTGTTGTGGCTCGCCTGTTATCGCGGATATCGCGGCGAGACTGCTGTTCGCGTGCTTTGCGGACCTGGGGGGAAAGGTGTCTACGGCTTTCCTTTTTGTATTCACTGCAGCCCTTGTAGTTGGCGCAGTGCTAAAATATAATGTTTAATTTGTGCCAATGTTAATATCAGTTGGGAATCACTTGTTCCGATGATTAGTGAGTTTAGCAGGATAGAAATGTATTTTTTTTTATGTAACTTCTGCCACAGATCTAGTGGACCATGCTGAGGCTGTTGATATACCACAAAAACTAAGTGTTTAAACACTATAGCTAGCCTGGTTCCCTCTCTGGGACATTTGTCATGCCTTAAGCGAGCCAGCATCCACTAGTTGTTAGAATTAGTTGTTAAAATCTCGTCGCGAGCATGTTTTTGGTTACAAACAGTAAGCTGGCAGTTTGCCAGTCAGGCACATACTGATCGCATGAGAAGACACATGTTTCACCCAGGACCTCCCACGATTCTCTCCACTCGGACTGGTTTTATATCGTTATTTGTTTCAACTATGTTTTGAGTGATGTGCCGAAACAATAGACTCAGTATCTTAATGTGTTCTTGTTAACTGTGTAAGTATTTTGTTGTTTCGTTATTAGAATTTTAGAGTAGTTCCTCGGACAACGATGAGGTGCCATCGAAGAGCACTTTGTATTTATAAATAAAACAAGTGGCCAGTCTTCAGTGCCCGTGTTTTAATTCGTTGAATTCTTGGAGGCCCACAACCAGGCCTTCTTCGATAGCAATCAATTCAGGTATTCATGGTGGCCTAGAACTGGGAGTTCAGTCAATTTATCATCTGTCCATCACACAAAAGCTTTTCGCTACATTGGAAGTTCTTACTCACTGAACTAATCTTTCCTCGTGCTTTGCTTTAAGCCGATGCAGCGCCTTGCCACTTCCCCACCACACCAGCTTACACCAAATAATTCCATTCTACTCCTTACACCATTAAAACCCTGACTTCGCCTGCCACAATTGCAGTGACACAACGAAACATATCTTAGAACGAGTGCTATATACAACACATCTGATTAAAAATTTAAGTCATTTAAGGCTAGAATGATGGGCAGAGAGGAGAATGGGATGTCGCCAAATGTTGGAAAGACAATGGTGGTTCGTTTCTCGTGAAAGAGGAAAGTAACAAGAGAAGTTTATAGCTGGAAGGAAAAAGTGATACAGGAGGCAAAATAATAAATTACATGGCGTTGACCCTTCAAAACATTCTGGGATGTACAAAATAAGTTCAGAATCTGGAGAATAAGGAGATGAGAATGCTAGGGTTGCTTGGTATGACCCTGCAGGTAGCAGAGATGAGGGTAAGGGAGAAGGCATACTCCACATTGATCAGCACAATGATGGAGTATGCAGGTGTGATCTGGGATCCCTAGCTAGTGAATGAGGTAAGAGATCTGGAGAAGGTGCAGCATAGAGTAGCGAGGTGAGTGTTGCATATATGGTGGAGAAGGGAAGGGCCAGAGGGTGAAATGCATAGTCTGACTGAGATAATTAAGGAGTTTAGTTGGGGAGCATTACAGGGGAGGAGGAAGATTGAAAGGTTGGGCATGAATTTAAAGGTTATACATGGAGATGGTGACTGGGGACAGCTTGTAATTAGGGTGCACATTAGTTGGTATAGGGGGCATAAGATCACAGGAAGGAATTGAGAACTGGAAGCACTCTTTTAAAGTGAGAGACAGGGAGGTAGTGGAATGGGCTGGAGGAAGGAATGCTGGTGGTGAGAGGTGCATGGGACCTGAGGAGATAACTAAAGAAGAGGGTGGGAGAGTAAGAAAAGGAGAGAAAACTTTACCATCGGTGAAATTCCAATTGCGAGTGTAACATTAAATGGAATTAAGTGAAAGTCATTTTGATGTAATCATAACCATGCAACATTATTTAGCCAACTTCGTTTAAAGTTGTTGGAAGCCACAGCTGGACAATGTTGACACTGCCTTATTGCACTTGCAGTAAGGGTGTAAATGCTGGGCGCCAGTTGGTGGATGCTATGCTCGTGAGCCAATTCACGTAGCGATGAGACTCTTGGAACTCTGGGCGTGATCTCATGCAGCATGCAGGCAGTAGCGTGTTTGGCCAGACAGAATTACTCCGAGGTGTTACAGTCCCCCAGGATGCTACTAACACTATGGAATCGCACTCGGAACACTGGTATGAATAATTTATTGTTGTAAGCCCTTTAAAGCAACTACGCTGTTCCTCTGCGCGGAGTCTGTAAACTGCTGTTACACTTATCGTGCAACCAGGCTACCAGGTCACCAAATCATTGCGAGATATTTGGAAGGCAATTGTGTTCCTAAACAATTGCGGAATATTCTGATGCGAACCACAACTGTTTGATGACCTGGTCACTAAGTCACATGGGATGCATGACTAGGCACTTGGAGTGCAAAGAGAGTACAGTGGGTACTTGTGAAAGCTATACTAGTAGTACATTATTTACACGAAAAAACATAGGGCATCCGTCCTACGAATGAATGGGTGCAGGGATGTACCTAATGTGTGGCACAGGGGAGCGTGCAGACAATTACCCTAACACAGCACACAGTCAATTTCCGTTAAAGGCCTGAAGGCTGGTTGGGGAGAACACAAATGATCCTAGCACATCGCACAAGTGGCCCAAATCCACTACAAAAGGGCTGGGGAAATGTCGAGTCCTGTCGATAGACCCTCAGCAGTTCATGTACAGATGCACGAAGAAAAATATTTATTATAGCATCCTCTAGCGAGTTAACACCATAACACTTACTTAAGAACCATCGCCGATGAATCACAAACCTTTTACAGAAAACCGTATCTAAATCGATCAAACCGTTTTGGAGATAAATGGGAAGATTAGTTTTTTGCACACACAAACAACCTCTCACCCTAAACGCATACACCTTCTCCATTCCGTCATGGTTAAAAATGACTTTCTGTATTCCTGAGCTAACTTTAAAGTTTGTCTTACGACTTTTCCATCAAACTGTATATCGTAAGCTAGAGGTCCCTCACGTTAATTGTAAGTGGTCCAAATGTGTGCTTCTTGTGGAGCAGGGAACTGTTACCCGTAAGTTAAACACGAGGTCCAGGCACATTAAACTGTTGAACATGATCAGTATGCCTGATTCACGATTTTTATTTCAAAACATAGTAATTTTGCGCTTCACTTTATTGTATTTTATTTTAAATTTTAAATTTCAAGCTGGCAAACGAAACAGAAATATAATAAAAAACCACAAAACTAATTTTTTTTAAAGAACACAATGCTTTGTTTCAACATGTGCATGCCTCAAATCTGACAATCATCAAAAGTACTACTAATGGTCCAGGCATACTTCTGCTATTGATGTTCTGTCAACAGTAACTGTAAACAAATTCAAGTGGTTTTTCGATGTTTGTAAGCCAAAAATTTCCATTTGAATAAATGCAAATAGTTGTATTTAGAACATTTTATTTAGTACAAAAGATCTTGTTTTTGTTTAAATCCATAACTCACATACATTAACGTTACGTGACTGCAAGCACGCACAGATCATATTACTTTGTTTTCCGAACATCCGGCTCTTTTAGGGAATGAGAAGTAGTAGTCCATCTCGTTAAGACATTTGGCGAAGTTATGTATAGCCCACCAGGGAAGTACATAGGACAATGAGATTATTTTCTGTTGACGTCTCAAACAGAAAGGTTTCATTTGTTGGTAGCTTGTAGATCTTCTGGATCTTTGGTGGCTTCTTTATTTTCAACTCTGTTCCATGGCTGTTCATCAACAGACCCAAAAATGAAGAAAATGATGTAAGGAACAGCAGCTACTGCTGCAGATATATAAAATACATCTCTCCAAGCTGTCAATGTTTGCTGTAACATAAAAATGTACATAATACATAAATAAGCAATTTAATTACTTAGCAATTAAATTAGTATGGTTACTAAAATAAAAATAAAGGTATTTTAAACTACAGATGCTATAACTTAATTCTAGAGAAAACAATAAAAATTAAAAATGTATTACTTTTAAACACTGAATGTTGTGACTTCTATCTAAAGAGTGACATATAATTTTGTACATTCAGAAAATATTTACATAAGATCAAAATTTAAGTCTTTTAAAGACTAAAAATTCCGCCTTCTTCCAGGCCTTGTACCATTTAACTTTATAATCCGTTGGCTGCCGAAACCGTGTTGCAACATAATAGGTGTTTTGTTTATTAAGTGAAAAATCACAATCAATAAAAGGGCGCCAACTTCTACTATGTGAACGTTTGTTAGCCAAGTGAAAATTTTTGTAAAATAAAATATAGTCCAAAAATGATAGTTAAGTAATTGTATACGATTTTAAATTGTTTGCATCTTAGCGTTCTTAATATTTATTTTTCAGAATGAATGACTCCTTTAGGAATAGAACCACGTTGTAAATGGTCAAGTGGTGTATAAAACGAACCAACTCCTAAAATATTTGAGCTGAGTTTTCAAACAAGAAGTGTGTATGTATGTATTAACTTTATAAGAATATAATTATTTTGTGGAGAAACTAAAATCATTGACAATAATTCCACATAATTTGCATAAACGACATAACCAATGATAGCTGAATAAAAATACGAATAAGTAAATGAAGGATAGATATATGTGTTGTCAACATAATATTTTTTGCATCAAATATTTTTGTCTGAGGGACATACTTAGTTATGATAAAGAAACTGTATGTAGCAGTTTCATAGGTGGACCTACAAAATTCACAACTATATGTGAAAGACGATATGTTTTTTGATATTTTAGCTCAGTGCTGTTAGTTTTCGTCCTATTGTGATTTAGCCTCACTTTGCGCTGAATCGAGATGCACCTGTCGAACAGGAAGATTTTGTTTCCAAATAACCAGAGCCAAACTGGCACTGAAGACACTGGCACAATTAACCGTGATCAATAATTAAAATTACAATTGTCAAAAACAATGCCAATAAAAACATATAAAATAGTCTAGTACGAAAATTACACGACTTTAAATCCTGTGCACTACAATTAGGAAACAGGTACAAGAGAGTTGATTTTGCATACACGGTTATTAATTTTTGTAAATGGAACTGAAATAATCATGAAAAATTACAGATATTTGTAAATTTATACATTTACAAGGCATCATCTAAAGCCTTAAAAAAAAAAAAAAAAACACGTTTGCGGTAATACTGAGTTCGGATTTTTTCCCGGGCATTTATGATTGATGCTGTCTTAGAAACTACAGTCGTTAAAGTTATTTGCAAAACTATCCATGGATAGCTTTAGAGTATTGACTATGCTGATTGATAAGCAAAATAAACCAAAATACAGTCAAATTATTCAATATTAGACTTCATTTTTTATGGTTTAAAATAATTCATGATTGTATACAATTTCAATCGAAATTTAAAATTATGCGTCAATTTTGTAAGCGATATACGAGATAATCAGGTTTATTTCCAAAAACGCGTTTAATTTATAAAAAAAATAACCATAGTAATGTGTAGTAAATATCTACAATATTTTTCTTGTGGTATTACAAACTATTTCTTCGCAAATGGTTTTCAAAGCATTTTTTTTTGGAAAGTAGAAAAATAGTTTTTCTGTGTACAGTTACAAAGCATTGTATTGAACATGTATTTCCAAAACAGTTATTTGTGCATGAAATTGAAGAAAAGTGGTTAAAATGAAAAATTGCACAGAAGAAATAACCCACTAGCTGAACTCACATTGTTGTTGATAATGGCTGCGGCGATGGTGGGCGAGATGATGCCGACAATGCTATTGACAGTGCCGTTGATCCCGGACAGGGTCGGCACAAAGTTGATGGCCAGGTCCATGTGGTTGAGGAAGCTGCCGGCTATGATGACCGACTGGAAGCCTTTGATGAACAGCAGGAGCACCACAATCGCCGTGGTGTCGCAGCCTGACAGCGTGATCCCGATGATGGCGGCAGCTGAACCCAGCGTCACTGGAAAAATGGAATTAAATTTAGTGACACGAACACACACAGTGTACTCGTATAATGACTAGTGATGTGTCAAACACACTTTTTCTCAATCTGAATTTCGGATTCGATTCCTAAAAGAGTACCTCGAAATCTAATCTATAGGGAGACCCGGGCATGATGGATAGCCTAACTTGATGGCTCCATTCCTGTGAAACTTTTAGTCATAGAGACTGATAAACTGCTTTATTTATTAACCCAATACTTACAAAACTAAATACCACAAAACCATTTAGATGAAAAATGAGAAACTTATTTAATCCACGTAAAAATGAAAGTCAGAAAAAAATCCATCTTGCCCATTACCCCTGGGTAAGATGGATAATGGATTCGGGCAAGATGGATAGTTATTTAACCATGTCACTAAAATTGTCAAATGTTACAAAAACTGTCGTTAGCCTTCTACAATGTAATTCTTGGCATAAATCACAATAGTAGGCTCCCACACCTGTGTAGGATGTACACACTTCATGTGCCCAGTCTTGGCAGTCACCACACTGAATCCACTCTCCTTGTCCAGCAGAGACTGCATATGTTTATGTGCAAACTAAACATCGAGTTTCACCTTAATTTACTTCTTTTTCTATAATAAGTTTTTTTGGTTTTTTTGAATTTGCCTTATCAACTTTTTTAGAAGATGCCTTCTTGATTCGTGCTGTCTATTGTAGACTCTTCAGATAAGACATTTTTTGGATTTCCTTTTGTGGGGTGCTTGTAAGGATCTCGGATCGCTGACATTTTCTTTTGCGTTTGTCATTCCAAGTTGCATACGGCTTGAGCGGCCGCAACTGAAATGGGCTTGTTTTAGAGGAACATGCCTCCATGTCTTCAAAGAACTGCTTGGGTGTGTCTGCAGATCTTGCAACTTGATGCTGGCAACTTGATTCTGGCAACCTGATCATATCAATTTGATAGTGGCAACTTGATCCTTGCTTGGAACTGGTTCGTTAAGAAGATGAGGACGATCTGTGACTGTCGCTGGTGCAAAATATTCTTCTCCGAAAATGTTTCTGTTGAAAGGCCATAATCCAGTTGTTGAAAATCCATGAACAGCATTTTTCGCAGATGCAGATTTTAGAAAAGCTGGAGTGACTAGTCTCGCGATGTCTAGTTGGTTCAAAATTCTTCCAGGATGTGCTTTTTGGAATGTGTTTATTTCTTGCTCAAAGAATGTCTTGAAAGGTCCATAAACAGCTCTGTCTAGTGGTTGAATGTTGCCAGTGGTGTGAGGTGGAAAAGAGAGAAACACCACATTGTTCTTCCGAGCAAACTCTAACGCAGGATAGTATTTGTGAGAGATGTGATTGTCCATTAACAAGAGAACTTTCTTCTCAGGACTTGGTCTCACCTATTGGACGAAGTATTGCAGCCATTGTAAGAAAGCTGGCCCATTTATCCACCTGTTATCTGTGCAGGTAGCAACAGACCCTGGTGGACTTCCATCAAGAAGTCGGTCAACCATTTACTTTCTTGCAAATATGAAATATGGTGGAAGGAATTGGCCTGCAGCACTGCAGCATCCTACGATAGTGCTCAAAGTCCCTCGTTCTGAGCTAGAGATTACTCCCACCTTATTTTTGCCAGTCGAGGACAGTATTTTGGGAGGTCTGGTGGTTGTGAACAGTGTTGTTGCATTGATATTGTGCTCCTTTAATATGTCATAATATAAATCGTAAAACCGGTTTACTTGTGGCTTGTTGAACCCCCGAGCACAAGCCACTGATGTTGGCTCAGGTGTTCTTAAAGTTATGTCTGGATGTCTCTGTTTAAAACCTTTGAACCAGTCATCTCCTGCGCAACCTTTTTTGAATGGATGTTGAATTTTGTTTACTTCGGCGAATTCAAAAACTAGTTCCACGAATTCTTTTTTTGTTAATCCGAAAAAAAAAACAGAATCTTTTTTTAAAATATATTCTTTCAGTTCCAACTCTTGAACTTTAGTGAAAACTGGCTGATACCTCCCCAAACACTTCACTGCAGTTCCTTTCTTCAGGTGTCGATGCAAGGTACCATAAGGCACATTGTAGCTCTTTGAAGCATTTAGAATAGTTTCACCAAATTCTTGAACAGCTGCGAGGGCCGCTTCCATGTCCTTCTCTTCCCAGCTGCCACGATCACTTTTCCTTTTATACGTGTACACCATCTGTAAAATATAAAGTTTCGAATAGGTAAACAATGTTGCGCAAGATGGTTTTAATTTGAATATAGCCACATCAGTATAAAAAAGGGTTCACATTTAGAGCCTACAAACTATTTATGTTCAATTATATAAACAAACTATTAATATAGCCACATCAGTATAAAAAAGGGTTCACATTTAGGGCCTACAAACTATTTATGTTCAATTATATAAACAAACTATTAATATTAATATGTATCGGTAGAATTATACTACATAGTTAAAAATATCGATACATCGTTGAAAGTTATACCTAAATTGTGCCTTCACATTAAACAAATTCGAGAAGTTAAAAATCCAATATGACAGGAGTTGATATACCTTAACTTTTCATTATCCATCTTGCCCAGTAGCGTCACTCGGGAACAAAAAATTTCACTAATAAAAACAATGCAAACGGGACTATTGCGACAAGCATTTGAAAACATAATAACAAAGGAATATTTTACTCAATATCTTTAAAATATATAGTATAACACTGCGTCAAATAGAAAAGCATTTTGATACATGAAAAATGAAAACATTTACCTTGATATAATTAAAACTCGTCCCAGTCTTATGCAAACACAGCCATGATGGCGACAACTCTTCTGGTCAATACAGCAGGACAATGTATTTTTACAAAAAAATACTAGTGCTGCTATCTAGCGGAATACCTGAGAAATAAATTAAATCCATCTTGCCCGGGGTGTCCAACTTGCCCGGGTCTCCCCTATCTCAAGAGACAGGAATACAATAACAGGAATTTTTAATGTTCGAAGAAATATTCAACAAATTAACTAGTTATTTAAAAAAATCATAAAGAGGGTATTTATATGTTTATTATGTAGATATCCAGTCAAAAATATTCCTTCACGGGCTAAACAAACATTCCCAGTGTACTGTAGCTGGTTATAGATACAAGCATTTCTTTATTTGTATGGTTCTTGTAACAGGGAGGATTGATTTAAAATGATTTTTTTGGACATTTGCCATTGTTGATTACTGTATCTCATAAAGTTGCTTATGAAATACAACGTAACCAGCAATAGCGTATGTTAGAAAATCATTTAAATAATTTATTTCATAGCTTCAGTAGATATAACTAATGTGGACCTTGTGAACTACTCAGGTAATGGTGTTTGAATTTATGAATGATCCTTCCTCAGATAATTTTCTACGAATTTTGTTTCTTGAATTTCAAATATTTAGAATGCGAATATTTTATGACAACTGAGGGTGCAAAGATTTGATTGGTCGAAACTTAGTAATAACTCATGCGTTTGGGTGGTGTGCAGTATATATCTGCTGTGTTGTCCTCGCAACTGCGGTATTTGTTTTTAAGCTAAGTGTTTATAAAAATGTTTTCTATACAAAAAAATGCACAAAACATGTCAAGCGTCGTGATTACATTTCAGGAGCAGTTTGAAAACCATATGAACGTATTTATATGTGAAATTATAGCATTATTTATGTCTATGAAACTAGAGTTTCAAAAAGTTCTTGTCCATATTTATCTGATCACATTTTATTCAATGTTACATGATTTGTCCACCAAATCATTGGTAGGAGTTTATTATTTTAGTAAAGGTGAAACTCAATTGCAGAATTGTCATAGAAAAATAGCAGAAGTGACTAATGAGTTTCTGTTATGAGTGTCTTTACCATGATATATCTTGGGGTTAATATCAAAAGCTCCCAATAAACAAGTTTTTTACAGGAGAGGGAAAAAAAAATGTTTGGGATATAATGGAAAATACAGATAGGTATGCTGTAGCAAATACAATGTCAAAATAAAGTGATATTTAGTTATAAAGAAAGAAAATATATTGTGTAAATGATTTATTATATTTTTAAGACCTAGAAGGTATTGAAAAATAAAATGAAGAAAAAGTAAGACATATGAGGTTTCAATTAAGTCCGATAGATGACCTTGCATTCATAATTTAACTTTGGAGGTTTTACAGGCCTGTGTGTCAGTAAATTATGAACCAAAGTCATCTAAAACACCAAAGTCTCAAAATTCAGACTTAGAAGGTTTTGATAGTGAGCCGAGACTTGAAATATTTTAAACAATTAAAAAAAAAAAAAAAAACTAAAATTTCATGATGGTCGAAAAATGGATATCCATTCGACCCTTCTACATTTTCATCAGGCTTGATTGAACTTGCAGTGGTTCACTGCATAGCATCACAAGCGTTGCCTCTAACAGTTACCAAGAAGCAAGATAATCAAACCCTCTCGCTCCTGCTAAATTGTGAATACACACAAAAAAAAGAGGTTATCTTTATGTTATAAAAAAAACCGGAATACACATTACCAACAGCATTAAATATCCTATATGATGTCAGATGGCTGATGTATTCCTTTCTTCTGAGCCACTGGGAGAGGAAGCCACTGAAAATCTGGATGATGAATGCCATGGCGTTACAAGCAGATACAAGGTAGCCAGCCTAGAAAAAAAAGATTTAGTTAGTTTCAGATTCAGTGGGCACACACACGCACACACGCATATATTTAATATGTATTTAATCTTGGTTTGTATTGTAGAACATGATGCGAAGCGATGGTTAGATTTATGGCTTCGGTCCACATTTTCCCTCACGAGAAATGCGACCGCGTCACAGCCTCCCATCAAGCAGGTTACAGCCTGCTGTCCGCTCGGAAATGCCAGGGATGAATGCCGGTGGTCCGTGTTTGCCGAGCTTGTATCAGGGAGCGATAGTCTCGAAGCGATCAAGACAGTTGCCCACTTTAATGATAGGTAGCAGTGCTCTACCCCTATATTGTGCTCAAGTTTGTAAGTACATAGTAAACAATGATAATACTCTCGTGAATACCAAAATATTACATTATCATTTAAAAAAAATTCAAAACACCTTCACTTTATTCACTAACCTAAATAGCCAATACATTAGGTAAATTTAAGATATTAATCTCCGCCATATTAGATTTTTTTTAAAAAATATACTAAGCCACAGTTCTCAGTATAGTTATATTTTGGTTTAAAACTATAGTAGCTAATATTGTCGCGGTTTGAAATTTTGCAGGGTTGTTGAAATCAAATTTAGGGACTTTACTGACGGGACTCTGGGCTGGCTGCTCTGTTCACTCGTCAGCGCAAGTGGCGTGACCATGTAATTGGGGCACGGGGCCGGCGCGGCGCGCTGCGGGCTTGCAGATTTTTGTTTGTTTGTTCGGCCGCGCCTGGCGCAGCCACGGGCCGCAGTTACTGGGGCGCGCTGTCGTAACAAGCCGCGCGGTGTGGCCTGCACGTCGGGGTAGAGGGGGGTAGCCTTCCCAGATGTTCTAGTTAGTTGTTTAGTAAATTTGGCTTCAATAACGAGCATTTGTTATTGCTAGGCGCGGCAGGGCGCGCGAATTTAAGCGCAAGTGAGTGGTAGCTCGGGGCTCACTCAGGCGGAGGCTATGCGTCTCACCTGTGGCCACGAGTTGTTTAGTTAGTTCGTTCGTAATGTAGGAATTCAGGCTCACTCTAGCGGAAGCTATGGCGGTCGCCAGAGGTAACGAGTTACTTAGGTCGTAAAGTAATTTAAGTTAGGTCATAATGTAGTCGTCTTCAAGCATTCGGGCGGAGGCTATGGCCCTCGTCAGGGGTTACTAGTCAGAGTTTCTAAGAATGTAATGTTCGTTCGGGTTTTAAGGGCAGGAGAGGCCCCTACGTTAGTCAATCAAGAGGTGCTTATTGGAAAATGTGAGTATTGCTTGATCTTTGTTTTAATTTTAAGTATAAATTATGATTTGATGTATTCGGAAGGATTAGGGAAGAGTTTAGTGAAGTTCTCTCTTTCTCTCTTGTAAGGTCGTTCAGTAGTTAAGGAAGTAATGAAGAGATTGTTGTTGTAAATTGTAATCCCGCTATTTAAATGTTCTTTAAAAATGATGTTGATTATTTGACTTTAAGAATAAAAATCATTTTAATTTAGTATTATGTTATTTTGCAAAATCTCCTTAGTTCAGCTCTCACCAGACATCCTGTACGGGATGACGAACCTATGATCCTAGGTACAGTAAAGTATTTTATGAAGTTAAGACTAGTTGAAGCCAGCAAGCGAGTTGTTTCTATGTAAAGAGCTACGATTCTCTCCCCCCGTAACTTTTGATGCTTACGATTTATTTACGATTTATTCTTACTTACGATCTATCCTCCATCTTCCTTGTTTTTTTTTCCCCTTTGACATATGGTGGAGGCACCGGCTAGGTGCGACGTTGACAATATAAGGTACTGTTGTAATTTTATTCACGAGACTATCACCTATTTCCCCCCATCGCATCGCTCCATCAGCTGAAATCTGTCAGCAAACACCAGACTGCACTAACATAAAAATAGTTGGGAAGTATGTTATCTATGCCATGTTTTTAAAAAAGAAGAATCCAAGATGGCACGGACTTAATCCATGACGTAAACGGCAAAACTATAATTTATTTGTGTCTCCCAAAACGAATTTGACAAGGCTACATGGTAATATATTTGCTGACTAATGGCGCAAAAGTAAGAAGGGAACAATAAAATATGATAACTTAAATATCACTGCAGTAAAAGGGCGAAACTTTGTGGTCATCTGTAATATTTTGAATGAATAATCAGAACTGTGTAGGTTCATGAATTATGTTAATTTATAAGATTTTATTGAACAGTTTACAATTTTTTTTCTTGAGGAATGCATCTTTGGGTGCACGTTTTATTAATTAGTCATAAAACAGAGATCTTGGAATATATGCCTTACAATTTACTATTATTTTACTATTTCATACTTTAAAAGGTACAGGCTATCAGTTTTACAATATGTGTAAGATACATACATTACAAATCATCTCTTTCTATACACGATTTTAATTTTGTTGTTGTTGATTAGCGATTACACCTTATGCTGGTACGTTAGACAAGGAACTGTTTACACTTTCGTTATGAATCAGATATTTGTGATGAAAGTTTAACGCAAGAAATCATTTTTACGTCTGTCGCAGTGTGGTGCAACCGTAATGCAATTAATTGCTAACTTAGATCCCTTCTCCTTTGACACAGAGCTACTGTCGATTCAAGGCTGCGTAAAATTACCTAGTGATTGAATAATTTCAGAGTTTATTTGTTGTGAGCTTCTTAGGACCAAGCTAATCTGACATTAAAGAACTGATCATGGTTAAAACATATACAATTTAAATCTATCATTAAACGAAAACATAACCGAATTGCACCTAAAATAAAATAACTTAACAATTAATCCAGTTTTCTCAGTTTGCCATATTAAACTTTTTTTTATTTGTAGATGCAAAGAATCGTAGCCATATGATGCCTAAACATTTATCCCGATAGTTTTTATTTGTTGTTTTCTTCAAAATCAAGTAAATTGACGGTTTTCTTTTCGAAATTACAATTCTGATTGTGAAAAAAGTGTCACTGCTGCACAAGGAAAACGTATTGCAGAAGTAGGGTCAAGTAGGTGGACGTTGCAAAGACGGTGGGTTTTCTTGGAGTACTCCCCCCCACCCATCCGACCGAACCATCTATGCTACAATCTCGGCTCATCCCTCCTCATCGCCTCTAATCTCCCCGATGTTGATGAGACGCAAGTCATAATTAATTCCTGGACCTGACTCTCACAACACTGGCGTACCACGCACGAAACATCTTCACGCACTCCCATGCGCTCAGTTCGTCTGCGCAGAGCTCTCACCCTGCCAGGGCGACTAAAAGAGCGGTCTCCCACAAGGCTTCGGCACTGCAACCACGTCACGTGAGCTAGATACGCCGCTAGCTAACACCCCAGTCAACCTGCCAATACTAGTTCACTTAGTTGTAAAAATATAGGTTATAAATAATAAAATAAACACGTGAGCGAGTCTTTCGCTCGCCAGAGATGTGTACCATCTACCCTCGGTAACGAACAATTTCATTCGTTCTCATGAAGCAAATACACTTGTAATATGAAACTTGGAAAAGGAAGAATCTATGAAATAATGACGCGAATCAGACGTAGTTTCCGCTCCCGCCGCTAGAATTCATTGCCAGATCAGCTAAGTCGACTATCAAATCATTCGATTTGCAGAGAGAAATTTTAAACTGTATAATGAAACGGCTCTGATAAAAAAAAATACTTAAAATAATACAAAACCCCGGCTTTTGACCTGATTTTTGACAAGGACATTAATTAAAATACTGCCCATCTTTTTGAAATTCATTAAACAGTTTATACTATGAAGTTTACCCTTGGTTTGTGAACTTTGGTTGGCGCCATCCGCCACAGATGGCAGCACCGTGGTTACTCATTTTCGTTCCATGCGACTTCCGTTGCTTTCGCAAAATTACTCCCACCAAAGGCTGTATACAGAGAGCTAAGATGATATCTATCAACAAATAATCATATTCTGAGATGAAATATTTCAGAACGACTTTTAGAACACCTGCCTCCTACAGAAGCGATCTGGGTTCGATTCCTGGTTTGGTTGAACTAGTGGGAAACGTGGCGGACGTTGTCATAGTCTGTATATTTTCTCGGGGTACTCCCGATTCCTCAACTATTTCATTCCGTCACTGCTCCACACTCCCATCTCATCTCACCTCACTTATTCCCCAGGCTGGCCGGAGCGACAGGTCTGTCCCTCGAATAGGGCGGCCGGCCCCTGTGAGTGTCAGCCCCGTTCCGTGAGTGTCAGCCCCGTTCCATCCATGTGGACCCTGCCTCGGGCGGGAAACTACGTGTCGGTTTTCATTTTCATTTTCATCACTTACGTCAGTTGTACTGTAGTGAAGGATCTTCGTCAGATATGTTGGTAGTTCGACATTCAGGAAGAATGTCATCCATGTATTTGAGATTGAAATGGACATGTATGCCCAAACAGGAGCGGATAGAAAGATTTGGAGCCATGGAACTGGCAGCTTCACCTGAAAGAAACAATATGCGTTGTCCACGAGTTGATGAATCCAGGAAAAAATTAATTATTTGAACGCTATAGTGATATTTTAAGTGCCTCTAAAACATCAAATAGAGGATTCGGAAGAAAAAAAGATAAAGAGGAAGTAGGAGTTATAATTTTACTGCCCACGAAAAGAGCAGACGATGAGTGGCCAAAACAAATAATTGATAATTTTCACCTAATGGTAAAGTGTTAGATTTTCCATACACTATTCAAAAAAAAAAACATGGGTTTTAAAAACACAGCTTAACGTGTAATGGCTATATTAGATGAAACAGAACCCTTGAAACACTGAAGTGAAATATTTAGTAGATCTGATAGTTGTATTGCCTTAATTCAAACTGTCATCTTCCTTAACTCGTACTGTGACAATACTTAAATTGCTGAGCTTGCGCCCACCAATACCTACAGCATGAAAACGCACTGTTTACTTATGTTTATGTAATATTGATGAAAACACGTAACTGAAACTTTTGTGCTGCATGGGGATGATGAGGAATGAAGTGGGCTAGTAATTGGATTAAATAAATTTTTTTTAACATTAAAAAATTTAATAAAAATAATGAGTAGTATTTGTTCGATGCATGTAAATTCACAAGAAACTCTATCTTTATAACAACAATGATTTTCCACAAATATTGCTTGACAGTACAATTAATTTCTAAAAACATATTTTAAGCTACAATTCAAAGAAGTGGTTGATAGAGAATATCATAAAGGAATTTTTTAGGGGGGGGAGGGTGGTTTCCAGTTTAACTCCACGAAAATAACCAGTGCAAGTTGCAAGCGGAAAAAAAAGAGAGCAGGTTATTTCAGTTCTCCCAGCCCGTATTTGTACACCTCATGTAAATTTAACACTCACTTCTGTTTCTTTTTTAACAGTGGAGACAATGTAATTTTTCTCCTCTTCGGATATCCGGGGGTGTTGCTGAGGGGTATCGTGGATGAGGAGAAACCACAAGCACAGGCTCAAGCACTTCATCCCGGCGAAGATGTAGAACACCGCTTCCCAGCCACAGTTGTCGATTAAATACCCCGTCAAGCTGGACGAAACAATGCTGGCAACATTATTGGCTGAAAACAAAAATATGTTTATTACATTTATACAATAAAATACGTATGTAAACATATAAATAACAAAAAGTAATTTTTTTACTCTTATTACAAGGAATGGAATGTCTCTAAATCGAGAAATCTAAAAAAAATAATAAAAAGAGTGAATTTAACTACACGTGTGTTATAAGAGAAAGTAAATTGGAAAATAAACCATCCTAGCCCCACACAGCTGTAATGTAAATTTCTGTCATCTACCGAGACCCCGGAATATTATGTCCCTCAAAAAAATAATATTATGACCCGCTCAAACTCATAACGCTCACTCCTCCAGAGTTTCAGCAATTTTTGATTATTTTAATGGGCATGCAGTCCATCATTTATACAATTACCACCCCCTTTAAACAACTGATTTATAAACTTAGAAAGTAACGTTGATTAACTAATTAACTATACTTAAAAAAACTATGGAAAGGGTGATAAAAGTTTATATCCCAATAACGACATGAGCTGACTCTCACTCACATCCGAAGATAATGCTACAGAGTTGCTGGCGCTCATCTGGAGGAAACCAAGTTGAATCAAGCGAGAACATGGCAGGTATGTTGATTCCCTGTGAACAGATGGCGGACACATCCACACGAGAGTTGTAGTACATCAAACATAGCATTGCAAAATAGTATTTCGTTGGTCTTAGTTTGACAAGTACAATCATACAATTTTCGGTAGCCAAAAAAGGATTCCACTTTTCCCAGGAAGGCCCATAACAACCACTAAGTAAATTGGCTTCATAGTTATAACTGTTGAATTACTTATGAATCCATGAAACTACACCACGGTTATTATGCGAAACTGCAACGAATTAATAATTTTCGGTACACGCCACAAAAAAGACGCAGATATTAAAAAAAAAAATATAGTTTGAAATATCATACTCACATGAAAACTAACATTTTATGTATACTGCGATTTATTCATAAACAATTCAAACTAAACAATATAACAATGCCAAATTTTATGAGGCCAGTGTAAAAAAAAACCTCAAATAAAAATAAATATATATTTTATAATTCATACAATTCACAAATATGCAGAGACTGCGTATAATCGTTTTAAAATATCAAAAATATTTTGAGAACATCAAAATTTCTTGCCAAATGCGAGAATAAATGTTTCATAATATTAAGCCCCTAAAATGTATATTAGTGTTTTGACGATCATGGTAAAGTAGGACGACTAAATGAAACCATGAATATGAACCTCAACCCGAGCAATCGACTGGGAACATTTACGTGTTTCAAAACAAATAAATACCCAATGTCAACAAAAATCACACAAAGTTTATGAAGGCGTGAATAAAGGTTAGCAGGAAATATATTTAAATATTCACCAACGTATATTAAAAACAGCTAACACTTACAGATATTTTAACAAAATAACTTGGCAATAAGATAAATCTACCAAAAACAAGATAATAGAATATTTTTATAAATTAATTAATTAACACAGCATAAATAGCCAAGTAACAATAAAACAAAGCCTTTAAAAATCAATTCTACACTACTATATTAAAACACCTTTATTTACACGTATTGTTTCACTAGAAATGTTTAATTATGGTTGCATAATGTTTGCATATTATTATATAGGCAAAACAAAAAATATAATTTAAACTTTTTAAAAATTAACAGGGTATTTCCATAGGCATTAATATGTAATACTAAGAGCCACTGCATCACGCTTGATCTTGGATTTCTCAATGCTGGAGTTGACCCCACGTGCTTTGGAGCTTTCATATTAACTGAATTATTAATAGCTATGTTCGGAAGAAACGCGATCTATTGCCTGGGAAGTTTTCTTGTATGTTACTATCTGCTGTTTACCACCATTATAAAAAAATATTTGAGCGATTCTTTCAGTATCGCCAGTGATGTGTAAATATCTAACCTCGGTAACGAGCAAACTCATGTGTCCTCATGTTGTTCATGTTGCAAATCTATACTAATATTATAAAGCTGAAGAGTTTGTTTGTTTGTTTGAACGCACTAATCTCAGGAACCACTGGTCCGATTTGAAAAATTCTTTCAGTGTTGGATAGTACATTTATCGAGGAAGGCAATAGGCTATATTATATTATCAATAACATTAGGGATCCTTACTAAAAGTCCAATTTAGAATCAAATGCGTTGGAGGGGGTTAGATACAACATGCAGTACACGTACGAAGTGTGTGTTGACAATGCCGAAGGCGCTAGATGTTTATTTCCTATTGCCTATTAACATTGTTGCCACGCACTAGATGCCTTATCATTCTTAATTTTCCCATACAAGTAAAAAACACCCGTGTGATATTAGCAACGAAGCAATCAGTACCTCATAAGAGTTCAACTAGTATTTAAATACTTTTTATCACTTTAAATCGCAAACCTAAACTATTGTTTTTTTCCTCTCTCTGTGTTTAATTTGTTTTTTTTCTTTTACTAGAATTATTTTTATTATTTTTTATTAATTTTCATTTTTCGGACCATCAATAATTTTCCTCTCCCGTTACAATTCTGCCAAGGACTTGTATATATATATATATATATATATATATATATATATATATATATATATATATATATATACACAAGCGAAATACCACTCACTGACTCACTCATCACGAGATCTCTAAAACAATACACCCGATTGACTTGAAATTTAGCATAGTTACTAATTTTGTGATTTTTTGTGATGTAGACGCTCACTAAGAATGGATTCTGCGGAAATCCGATCCGAAGATAAGTTTCGGGGGCGTAATATATCAAAATTTCCAGTTTTTGGTAGGAAATCACCATGGCAACGGCTGTTGCTTTGTTGATGCTTCATTCGTCTCTATGGCAACAACTATTTCATTGTTAGTGCAGTCCTCATCACCGTTGCAATTTTTCGGGTACTTTAAATATCAAAATTGCCCTTTTTTTTTCAAGTATATATATTTTACAGACTTGAAACTTCACACTAATGTTTCTTATGTTACGCAGGATGACATTTTCCGAAAATTAGATCCCATGGGTGGTTAAAACCAGGCAACAGTGGGTACTTTGTCTGCATGAGAACAGGATTTTGCATTGTTCATGCCTTCTGCGTCTCCATGGCAACGGGCATCGCGCGGCAGTGGCGTACCCACAAGGAGGGGCATGTATAATGAGCGGTGCAAGAGTGATCTGCCTGTAGACTGCCGTAGCGAAGTACGGGTAGGTACATCAGTTGTACGTTGCGTGCACGACTCGGGAAACCATCGGTGCTATTCATTTTCTCTCCGGTACATTATACAGCATTGTAATAAATTTTTACTGAATTTTTTTTATTTACCATTACTGTAAATGGGAGATGTGGCTTAATTTTTTTCCATTAGTATAGCCGTGCGAAGCCGGGTCGGGCAGCTAATAAACTTATAAATTCGAAACTCAGACACGAAATTAAACGCAGAATTTATTTCAATAATGTTGAGAGTGATAAATAAACTGGTAAATAAAATAGCTGTTTCTCAAATAACAAAATTCATGATGCAAATCACATACATTTTTTCTGCGCCCTTCGCTTGAATTCGCTGCCTGAATCGTAAACTTTGCTTGTCACCATCAAACGCAGATACCAATTAGAAGCACGAAACAACAGGAAATTTTAAACTTTTAGAAAAGGATCCGATAAAAACCCGGCTTTTGGATTTGATTTTTGATAAGGGATTTTATGAAAATACTGCCCGTCTCTTAAAATTCACTAAACAGTTAATACGTACTATAAAATTTCTAAACATTTCTGCAGATTTTAGAAATTATACTTCTATGGCATTGCTAAAATATTAAGCAGAATCTTTTTAAAATTCATATTATTACACTAAGTATAAGTTTGTATAATTGTTTTTACTTAAACGACTGATATCAGTCTGTATGTACTCCTTACAAATAAACCTTTATTTTATTGGACTGGTTCAAAATTACTGTTTTATTATTGTATTATAATGTTATAAGAAAATGTAAAAAAATATATATTTCAGCTTCTAAATTTGAACCTTGCCTTCTGAGAATTCTAAGCATGCGCCACTGGATCTCTTGGGAACGTTGAATGATCATGTGTATTATAAGCAATCTAATGCCAGTTTCTTGGGTATTTCAATAAGACTATTTTATTTTACCAAATATAGTCCAGGGTAGTTTCACTATCATAAATTTTAATTTGGTACACCAATACGTTTTGCATGTTTTTATGTTGCTATACGTGGGTCCGGCATCTTTGTGACACATTGTCCCATTTTCACGAAATTACTCATACCAAATGCCGTATAGCGAGAGCTAAGTTGTTTACAGATTTAAAAAAAATGTTTTGGCGGCCAATAAAGTCGTGAAACGTTACTGCAACCATTACATGGCTAAACAATGAATTATTTGCCAGTTAAGGTAGGTTGAGAAACAACTCAGTAATAACCACTGGTTAGAGGCTCTGTTTGTGTTTATCATGCAGTAAAAGAACCAAGACTAAAACCCACATCGTGGAAACGGTCCTTAGATGGCCAATGAGTGTTGTTGTTTAAGGCTTTCTTGAAAGAGAAATTCTCAACCCTAGCCTTTGTGGCTCCTGACGTGGTTTGGTTCAGCCTATTTTAAACAGTGAATGCGAACCACGTGTCACTTCGACACCCGGAGAGTTTTTGGTTATTGGTTGTAAGGTGATGTGTTTTTGTTGCATACGCACCTGGGGAAGCCCCAACAACACCCTGGCTGTGACGAGAGCATACACGTTCCAGTGAGCGATCACTGGCGTGAGAGCAGTGAGTGCGACCGTCAGGATTCCTGCAGCAGTGACCATCAGCTTGGGGCTCCATATCTGGACGAGGCGGGCCGCCAGCATCAAGGAGAGCAGGGAGCCGTACGTGACGCCATTGGTGACGTAGCTCTGCGTCAGCTCGTTCCAGTCGAAGTCACCCCCCTGCAGTTAAAACACTGCACAGCGCTCTCGGAGCCTCAGGAGTGTGGCTGGAGGCGATCCTTACATTCTCACGTTGGTCTCCAAAACATCGTTATGTTACCTTGAATTGCCATTACATAATAATATTCTCTGTACGTTGATAAATCTGTAAATTTTTTGTAATTTTTAAATTTTTGGTTTAGCAAGCATTAAACTTTATGTTTAAAACTGCACAGTTATATTTATGATATTAAAACAAATAGTATATGAATGGAGCTCCTGAAACAGGCTTCAGGCTGTGGATTGTGTGGATTGTGATTGTCGGTACGCCATATTGGATTGTGACGTCACGGCGGCCATCTTGGACTCAAAAATTCCTCAAAATTCCTCAAAAATGACTCAAAATGACTCAAAATTTCCCGTTTTGAAGAAAAAATTTCCCGTTTTCGAGGGAAAAATTCCCGTTTCGAGGGAAAATTAGGATTTCGAAAAACCACAAAAGTCGTTTTGCCTTAAAAACCACAAAACTCCTAAAAATGGCTTAAAACTCCTAAGAGCTAGTCGCTTTAAGCCAGTTTTAGGATTATGACGTCACCGTTGCAATTTCCGTTACGCCCGCCATCTTGAAAATCCGCAATTTTTATGTTAGAAAATCGGGAAAATTTTTAAAAATCATTAAAAAAATTAAATAATCGAATTAAATAAAAATCTTAAAAACCACTGTTGCAGTTATCGTTACGGTCGCCATCTTGGATTATATAAATGTTGCATATTTCGTTACACACGCAATCTTGGTTGAGTACCGTGTCATTCTTACACTTTATGTTACGACCACCATATTGGATCCTATTAATGTTGCAATTATCGTTATGGTCGCCATCTTTAAATTTAGATGCCATCTTGGAAATCAGTATTTTTTATGTTAGAAAATCGGGAAAAATTCCTAAATTCATCAAAAAATTAACTTAATAGAATTCTGATTGATTATATCGATTCCCGTCCTTGGTTCGAAACCGGTGAGGGCAAAAAAATTAAAAAAAAAACAAAAAAACATCAGATCCTTCCTCCACAGAAGCCACCTACAGACTGACCTACCATTACCAATAACAAGGTATTTACCATCAGCTGGTATGACGTCATGTCAGCAATCTTGTCTTTGTCCGCTGGAGGCCACCATATAGTTTTCGTCTGCTAGAGTGTGCTGGCGACATGTTAGTATAATGTTCTGTTCTCCATACCTGTGTCCTTTACTGTTGGCAATAAACTTTGACCTTGACCTTGAACTTTGACCTTGAACTTTGACCTTGACCTTGAACTTTGATCTTGAACTTTGAACTTTGACCTTGAACTTGAAATTTGACCTTGACCTTGAACTTTGACCTTGAACTTGAACTTTGACCATGGCCTTGAAATTTGACCATGACCTTGATCTTTGACTTTGACCTTGACGTCATCATGGATCCGTCATTGTGTGTTCAGTACATGCTACCAGGAGCTACCACATGCTAACGGTCATTGCCACAATCATGTTTTCGTCTGCTGGAGGACAAAATCTTGTGTGTGTACTTGTCTTTTCATCATGCTAGTTTTATTATAACCTGCTACAGTGCAATATTCATTTATTATTACTGAGGTGCCCGCCATCTTGAAATTTGGTCGCAATCTTGAAATATTGTAATTATTTAGCTAGAAATGCGAGGAAAATTCCAAAAGTCTCCGAAAAAATCAATTATTAATTTACAAATTGAATCGATGGATTCCTGTCCACGGATCGATTTCTGACCAGTGAAAGTTTTAACTAATTATTAAATAAATTTTATATTCTGTTTTCCATTACCTTTCGTGGTGTTTATTAATCATTCACTCTACGAAAAACAACTGAAGTCAATATACCTGACCAACGAATTAATACAGTGCCGATTAGCCTATTATGAAAGTCTAATTTTTCAATAATCTGAATAACCTATAAGCCGTTCATGTACAAAACCACACATATAGATCAATTGCCTTCAGTCCATGAGACCGAGTCATGTCATTATCAGACGTATAGGCTAGTCATTTCAGGACCGCATGTCCTTCGTCGTTAGCTAATTATATTCAATTAATCCATCGTGACATTTTTATACATTCTAAAGGACCAAGTAACCTTGAAAAATATTTTAGTAACACCAAGAGGTTTTAAACTAGTAAATATTCAATCACTACATTTTGTACTACGCGCAATCAACAAAAAGGAAGCACCGACAAAGAAAAGGCAGCACCATCAACGAAAAGGAAGCACCATCAACGAAAAGACAGCACATTTGGAAGCACCGACAACGAAACGGCAGCACCGCCAACGAAAAGGAAGCACATTTGGAAGCACCGTCAACGAAAAGGCAGCACATTAGGAAGCACCGACAAAGAAAAGGCAGCACCACCAACGAAAAGGAAGCACATTTGGAAGCACCGACAAAGAAAAGGCAGCACCGCCAACGAAAAGGAAGCACATTTGGAAGCACCGACAACGAAAAGGCAGCACCGGCATCGAAAAGGAAGCACATTTGGAAGCACCGTCAACGAAAAGGCAGCACCGACAACGAAAAGGCAGCACATTTGGAAGCACCGACAACGAAAAGGCAGCACCGGCATCGAAAAGGAAGCACATTTGGAAGCACCGACAACGAAAAGGCAGCACCGCCAACGAAAAGGCAGTACATTTGGAAGCACCGACAACGAAAAGGCAGTACCGTCAACGAAAAGGCAGCGCATTTGAAAGCACCGTCAACGAAAAGGCAGCACATTTGAAAGCACCGTCAACGAAAAGGCAGCACATTTGGAAGCACCGACAACGAAAAGGTAGCACATTTTGGAAGCACCGTCATCGAAAAGGTAGCACCATCAATGAAAAGCCAGCACATTTGGTAGCACCGACAACGAAAAGTCAGCACCGCCAAAGAAAAGGCAGCTCATTTGGAAGCACCGACAACGAAAAGGCAGCACCGCCAACGAAAAGGCAGCACATTTGGAAGCACCGACAACGAAAAGGAAGCACCATCAACGAAAAGGCCGCACCATCAACGAAAAGGAAGCACATTTGGAAGCACAAGTTACGAGAACTTAGTCTTAGTTAGAAATCTGAATACAAGAAAAATAAAACATTAAATTTTTATAATTGCAATTATTTATTTCTTTACATTATACAAATACAAGTAAAACAAGCCATTATTGTATGTAGCCAGCTTTCCTCAGTTCTTTGAGTATGAATGTTATTTCTTTGATGCACGAATAGTTTCCTGCTCAAAGCGAGTCATGTAGAAGTCTTAGCCGGTCAACCAATATGTTTGGATCGTTCCATGAAGTGTAATCAGTCTCTTCTACCACCATCTTACTTGTTTGATTATTATAAATATTATTTTCTCTGGTGTCTTCCGTTTTAACACCATCCTCAGGGTAACTTTCATTATCGAGACAATGATCATCACAAGCTTGATCCGATTTATTTAATATATCACGATGTTTCCATCGTTTCGGTCTCAGGACACCACCACAGTCTTCGATCTTGCCTGCTTTAGTTGCTTCATCACAGTCTATACCTTTGTCAAAAGCCGCAGAGTCGCTGTAGCAATCACCGTAGAAGGCAACATTTTCACCCAGATTACCGTAAGAATTCGATGTCGATGATGTCGAAGCGTCTTCATCGTCTTCATGCTTCCTTTTTAGGAGTCCATCATTTTTACAAAGTAGGAAAGATCTACTTGAATTCGGCTGGAATGTATTCTCACTTTTCACGTTAAAGATTCTTCCATTGTCTTCATTCTTCCATAAATCATAATCGTCCTTCAATTTAAGTTCTTTGTCGAGATCGGAAGAGCCGCGATCATAATCTTTCCCAAGACAAGGAAAATTATTGTCGTAATGCAGATCACTCTTCCTTAGTCTAGTAGAGCCATCGTTGTCCTCTATCTTGTACACAGGCTTGGCATTACAAGTTCTGTCATGTCTTTTTAAGCTCTCTCTCCGCGTAAACGACTTGCTACATCGAACACCACTTATCATATTACGTAGTGGATTTTTATCACAGTCATTCTTCTCGTGTTGTCTTCCATTCTTTCTCAAGATAAATTCTTTGCTGCAAAACTTACACCTGTGTCCTTTCGATACAGCAACAGTCACCGAATCAGGATTCATATTAGTTACTGAGACTATGGTCAGATGCAAACTGAATTAATTAAATTAGATACATTACTTAAATATAGTTTTTAATATTTCATCTGCAAGAATTAAGTTACCTCATACAAAATAAATTGTTACATATGGTCTCGATTATTAGCATGAGATGTCGCCACGTGTTGTGTTGAGTCATAATTTATTTAGTTGTTTTATGTGGTATGCGGGAAGCTCACTATCGATCGCAAAACAAGGATGGCTTCGCTAGACATCAAGGAGAAGGAAGTTCGTCTTACATGTTAGTGCTCCACGGATGTCTCATGACATATTATTTGACTGAGTAATGGTTGCTTAATTTTTATTTCCACCTGGTAAAAAAAAATTGCAAGTGCTGATTTAGTAACAGATATTCTCGAATTAAATGTAACTCTAAATAACACGTCATGACTCATTAGGTAAAAAATCCGTCATGCAGAGAGCGGTTTCTCATAATAGACAGAAGCACTTGAAGAAACCACAGGAATAATCAGGAGCACACGGAGAAAACCACCATAATATTGACAAGAATAATCAGGAGCACACGGAGAAAACCGCCACAAGTTTTCTTTGATATCATAACATTTCAGGAAAAAATAATAACAAATAAAAATAAATTAATAAAAAATTAAAAATAAAATAAAAAAATACATAAATATATTCTGATAGCTTGTGAACTTCTCATTGTTGAACAAAGATAGAGTTCTAGTACAAGCCAGAATTTTATGTATTTTTTTATTTTATTTTTAATTTTTTATTAATTTATTATCAAAGATCAAGGTCATGGTCAAATTTCAATCACAATCCACACAATCCACAGCCTGAAGCCTGTTTCAGGAGCCCCATTCATATACTACTAAAACATGATTTATTTTTAATAATTAATATTTGTTACGTTGCCAATAAAACTGAAATGCATATATTAAGGTATAAGTTAAAATGGTTCACTTGAATTTTAAGTTTGTTTTAACGATTCGTTATTGTATAGACCTCTAGGGATATTTATAACTTTAATTTATACAACTAAATTAGCCTGCAATTTAGTTATCGCTGTTATAATGGTGTTTAAATTGGATGCTACATATTTTGTATGAAAACCAGTCAAAACAGTAGAGTTTCCATCATGAATAATACCATGATGAAGTTAATTCTTCAATATAGAACTTCTATTTGTTAACATAAATACTATGTTTGTAATTTATTTTTTTCAAAATTTACTTTTTAAATGAAGAATTTTGATTAGGGAGTATGTGTTGAAACAAGTGAAAAAAAATTTGAATGATGACTTTACCATTTTAATGTACGGTTAATAATCGATGGCTCGAGTAATCGTGGAAAATCTAATTTGGCAATTAATTTTATTTTAATAAAACGTGATTATATTAAAATAATTATATTTTTTAGTTTAATCAATCCATAAAATATGATCAGTTAGAAAATTATTTTTATTAGCTATCAAAAACGTTGAAAGAACAAACGGGATACTTTTTAAAATGAAAATGTTGATATAATTCCTATTCATGAACGCGAAATTGAATCTTTACTTATATTTGATGATGTTATTTGGACAATCAAGATATTATTCGTGAGTACTTCACTAGAGCGCAAACATATTAAAACGTATCAAACCAATTAGTAAGAGATAATATAAATTTTATTTTATTATTAATACAAGATTATATAAATTAAAAATATTTATAACGATTTTGTAGGTGGAAATATTGACTTTCAATAATTTTAAAAAGGTCCTTATTGCTGAACTCATGATTATGGCCTCATTACACTATAATTGATAAAAATGTATGAAGTGAAATATACAATCTAAATTAAAGACTTTATTATATTTTAATATTTCTCATTGGCTGTTAAATGGCTGTAAAATGTTTGATAATTTATAATGTACTAGCAGTCCCGGCCACGCGTTGCTGTGGCATTTTACTGAAAATAATAAAAATTCAATAAAAATGAGAAAATAAAAAGCAAGCACTTAATACATATATATTTTTGTAATTTTTATAAACTTAGATTATAAAATTTGCAGAAAAGGTATAATTAATTAATACTTACAAATTTTTTAACATGAAATAAAATTTGATGAACTCTGATTCTCTAGCTAATATTATTTGTTTTATTATTATATCTGCAGATTGACAGCTGAAGATAGATATCAATAATTGTAAACACGTGAGAATAAAATAAAAAATAATACAAAAAAGCGATGTTACGTAGTACATTGATCAACGAAAATGTGCACAACACGGATAAAAATAAAATTTGAATTGAAACGTAGCGCCATCTATGAGATATTTATGTCAGACAGTACAACAGTTGTTTGTAAAAAACTGATTTAAGGCGCCATCTGTTTGAGACTTATGAAACACGATTAAAAACACCATACACCAATCAACATTGATAATCAGTTTATAAATTATTGAGACCATCAATCTAAATAAAAATTATCCTATCCCTCAAGTTGGAAAAAATTACACATAAATGCCAATTTTCATCGAAATCGGTGGACTTGGTGAAGAGTTCACTGGAAACAAACATCAGGACACAGGATTTATATATATTAAGATAATTTAATATCACGGAAATTATTTCTTTATAAATTAACTAAAATCAAATTTTCTTACTACAAATTGAGTCAGTTTTAAATATCATAAACAGCAAGCTTGTATCTAAAAGAAAACATGTTTTTATGTTATCGATTATCTATGGTTTAAAGCAAAATATGCTGCTAGAAGATTAGAGTTTAACAATAAAGAAAAAGCAATTTTAGACCATGTAAGAGAAACATATAAAAAAGTTATAATGAAAATGATATCGGTTTACGAAATAGTTACCACATTTAATATGTAAACACATACAACATACATTATATCAATGAAAAAAAGTCTGTATTCATTAATTTGATTCTATAAAATATATTTCATCACAATAAGCTAAGCAAAAAAAAATATTTCATAAAAATTATTCTATGAACTTATTATGTTTAAATTAACTGGTTATAACTTTGAAGAGTTTTGCTTGCTAAAAAATAGTGAGTTTTATATATACAGTTTTTTAAATTGAAATTAACAGTAATTATTTTATAAACAATACAGTCCATCAAAATTGTAAAGAATATTCTATTACTATCCATGATTTTTTGTTTTTTAAGTTTTCTTGATTAGAAATCTCGATACATAGATATAAAATTCAAGCTATTTATAACCCAGGCATTAATTCAACAATAATGAATGCTCTATAAAGATCTCCAAGTGAACAAAATTATTATAACTTACTGGTGTTGATAATATATATCAAGCAAAATCTTTCATAGTAATAATTGATCAAATTAAACAATTTACCCTCATAGATATCGATATGGTTTTATCATAGATAACATAGAAATGTATTGGGAAGGTGGGAATAATATTACTTTTTTTTTCTCGTAATACTTCTAATGGAAATTGTTTACTTTTTTATGAATAAAATAAGGCAGATGGAACATTTGACAGATAAAAAGCAGTCGTAGGTAAAATTAATATTCAAAAATAAGAACTGTGTTGTCTATGTTTCAATATTAATCTAACTCAAGAAATCAACTTAAATAAATATATATCCTAAAATAAATATAATTTTTGATTATTCGCCAATTTGAGGGGTGGGGGGAAGTATCTTGAGGTTCTATTACATTCAGATTCAAAATAAAATATTAATTTAATAAATAACAATTGGACAAGTCATATTTTGAAATTGTAGAATTAAAATTTTTTATAGATATTATGATACTGAGATTTGATCACAGTAAAGTGAGAAACAGCTTTGTTATAAATGGTAGAAACGAAATATTTCCTAAAGAAACTTGAGGTTTAGATATCAAAAATGGCGTTGTTGATAAAAGTATCTTGGTTATAACGATTTTATAAAATTAAAAGTAAAACTATAAACTATATAGAAATAATATATTTTATTATAAGGCAACTGTAAATTTTAATGGCGGTAAAATTATTATTAATTTATTTGTAACTGATTTTTTATATAGAAAATTAACTGTATTTAAAGATAAAACTAACATTAAAATAAGTGTTAATTTCTATAAAGATGGTGAAGTAGGAACAATTTGGAATGAGATTCTAATGAATTAAAGAAATATAAAAATTAATTATTTGAAAGAGATAATTACCGAAGAAATTTAAATTTACAATATTAAATAGATGATTTTGAAGAAAAATCTCAGTTTTGTTTGATAGATTAATTCAAATTAAAAAATATATAACTACGATATATGATAGATTGAATAAGAGTTATTGTAACAATAAATTAAGTACGGTATATAAATGGAAGAAGTATTTTGTATTTAAGACGTATTCCCTTTCCAATATAACATTAATATTGTAAGCTATTGCGTTCATAAAGATGTAGTTCACTTTGATGTTATAATCTCTGTTGACAAAGAAGATATGATGTCAGAATTATGAAAATACATAAAATTTAATTTTTATTATTTGGATACGTGTTTTATTATTACAATTTTAAATGGTAAAAATAATCTACATGAATATGAAATAAAACTTCATTATAGAAAAATTCGTTGAACTTGTAGATTTATTGAAAAATATTTTTAATCAATATTATTGTAATTTTTTATCATTTATTAGGATATTTTTTTAGCTCCCCATAATATACATTTGAAAATAAAGATTGAAATTTAATGTAAAACGCGTAATATTGGAAGTAAAAAAGTTTGAGTATTAATTGAAAATGAGTGAAATTTCATATAAATTTTATTTACTACTTTAAATTGATGTTAAATAATAAATTAAAATTTGATGATTTTTAAAAATATGATATAAAATAGATAAGTAGAAATTAATATATAAAAAAAGAAATTTCTACTAATTTATTAATTGAGCCAGAATTCTTAAAAATATAATACTAGGAGGACACATACGTAAACACACCTCCATTAGGATACACACAGATTTGAATATTATATAATTAACCTTATTTCCTTCAAAATATAAACAAAACATATTAATTTTTGCATTAAACAGTTTAATTTTATAGAATTATTCTAAGAATCAATTTTGTCTTTGCCATTCATACTATTTCTGCATTTTTAGTTGGTACAAGAGCAAACCATTTCTGCATGAAATTGTTATTTTCGGGAGTTCCCAGTCATTTCGTTTTCCCCTACGTTGTAAAACGTAATACAGTGTAAGCTTGCTTAACAGATATGTTAATAATAAGTGTGATTGTATAGAGGTAGCGTTACCTTGCTGTCGCTCGAAGAACTATTACTGGTGATCCCGGATGATCCAGGGCAAACGTCCGACGACGTCAAAGACACGTTGGCTGCAGTGGTGGTGTCGGATGTCGTCGTGGTGGTAGGCCTGACCATGCTGGTGATCGCCAGTGGCATGACGCCGTCCGTGAAGGAAGACAAAAACATGTCCACCACGCGTATCGCGAGGAAAACGTACCGGGCTGGTACGTACAGCTTGCCTGGAACATTACGCGCGAATGAATCTTGGAGGATAACTTTGAAATAAGAAAAACAAATTTGTAATTCTAAAAGTTTTAGTGACTCGATTTCCTTAATTTGAAGCAAGGAGCTAAAAATGTAATATGCAAGTTCACAAATAAAGACTTAAATATATCATGATAATGTTAAATATGATGTATGAATTTTGGAATTTTTTATTATTTTATTAAATTACACTTGACGCTTTATCTTAATACGATAGTCATATTTTTTTTAACCATTTTTAAATGAAAACATTCTTGTAAATGTTTAGGAAAAAAATTGGAATTAGGGTGTCGAATTCTCCCCGAGGTGCCAAATTTGACCTGTTGTGTCAAATTCCAGAGTCAGAGTTCATGGTTTGAGGTCAAAGTTCAGGTCACTGGAATCTAAGATGGCGGACCCTAGGCTCAGCCCATTGGCTCCAGCCTACATCTTTACCCTAGTACCCTGCGCCAGACTCGCAATATGTACTTCTTATGTCTAAGAACTGAAAGTATATAATCTTCATCTCCATCGCAGACAAGGGCTAACATTTTCAATTCCGTGCACAGTTCCACAGCGTCATTACGATGATGATCTATGTAGCTCCATGTAAGTGTTAAGTCTTGATAATATTTCAACAAGCTTTCCATCACTCGTCTTCCGGAGGGCCGATAATGTGATACATTAAGCCAACATTGTTTGCATAGGTCTTCAAAGCTAAAAATCTTGGCTGACAGCTCTTTTGTACTGTACCTACCACTAAATTATAGTTGATTTTTAAATAGTCTTCAGGACTCGGGTGTTTCGTCATCTCTTTCAAAGAATAATATATCCTTTCTACATCGTTTTTTGCTTATTTGGAAAATGTTATCGATTCCAGCTTTTTCTGTTACTTCTCTTGCTGTTACAAATTTGATATTTAAACTACTAGAAAGGTATTCATCTAATATTTGGAAAAAATTTTTTTCTAAGAGTAACTGCCACACAAAAATGTATATTTACATTTTGCCATACCTTAATAATGGCGTGTATATGAGAAGTAACAAACTAATATTGATGAATTCCTTTAGTTTTATTACGATTGACCCTTGCTAAGGAAACGAAACTCTAACAAAGATAAGATAAGTGTAAAATAACACAGATTTAAAATCAAAGCATAGTTAAAGTGTTACATTTCATAATATAAAACTATTTCAGTTTACAAATATCATGACCAATAGTCCTGAGATTCGAAAAAAATAGTCATACAGTTCTCGGTATCATAAATTTGAATTACATTTCAATACTATTTATCAAGTCATAATTAATAAAATTCAGGAAATAAAAATAAATAATATTAAGTAAAATCTGTGCTAACACTTGTTTTAGTACAACTTGACCTTTGAAACACGGGGAAGGTTACTGTCTAGGTGAGAGAACGTTCAGTAGGTGGCGCGCGAGTCGTATCGGATAATTACAGCAAATATTTTACGACAGTTACTTTTTTCTATGGTCCGAATAATAAAATTTCTTAAAAACACAAATTTAATAATTTCACTCAGTTTTCAACAGTTACTGGATATAAAGATTTTTCAAAAAAATTATTCGATTGATTGGGTTAGTTAAATCCGGCTAGATAGTTTAGGTCAGAGAAACACAAGTTCTTTAACTTAGGACCTCTGAGGTCCAGAGTGAGTTACTTTCAAATGTGAGTTACTTTCGTATGAAATTAGAGCTCTTACAGACTCACTGCGTACTTTCATTATTTAGGAAATATTCTTAAGTTCAATTCCGTAAGGAATTGCCTTATGTAATTAAATTTTTCATATTTAACGATATCATTTATCCGACGGATGCTTAAAAATGTCTAACTTACACCACTGATTGTATGTAGACGAAACTTTTACATTACTTCTCGATGGCTTCTAGTCACAGAAGAAAGATTCTTAACTTAAGACATTCAATATTGCCATTCTTTCAAAATATGCTCTCTGATTGGCTGGTTGCAATGCTGATAAACAGTAACCAGACGTAGTAGACCAGAAACAAACATAAACATTAAATTACAAATATTATAAAATAATTATTTTTAAAACATAATTTTTTGCTTATATTAAATAATTCATTATTGGAGTTGTAACATATCTCAATAACACCTAGAGGGGTTTGGAAAATTGGCTCACTAGAGAATATTGGTTGTCATATAGTTTGTAGTGTCATAGACACATACACAATCTTTAAGCATAAAAATGCTCTAAGGAAACACAGATAATAATTAAATGTGAATATTTACATTAAAAAACATTCTGGACGAGACAACTGTATCGTTTTGGGCACAATGTTGTTAAATATACGTATTTAAGAGCTTATATTGACCTGAAGTTATTGTGGTGGGACCATATAGTTATGAAAAGGACTGCCTATACAGACTTATGTCTCTGTACCATGTTATGAGCTTATGAGTAGGAAATAAATACCCTCTTCTGTATACGCAATTTTTTAGACCAACAATAAAGTATGCATATCCTGATAACTCATACCACGTGAATATATTTTTAATCAGGTCACATCGTCCAAGCTCCCACGCCTTGTATTGCTAGGTCTTTTCTCTCCGTCCAGCCATTCTTGTTCTGTGTTTCTTCTGCTTGCTTTAATGCATGCCATATTACACCCGCATAGAAAAATCCAGGGTTTTCCCGGTGCCTGTTTTGCCTGGGCTCACATGGCTACCATAAGTCAATAAGTTTACAGTTAAGATAGGGTAGATAGGCATGGAACCAATTTTCTGCCACGTGTGGCGGTTCCCCAACAAAAACACGAATGCGTGTGACTCTTCCTGCATGGTGGTGACCCAGTATGATTGAGCTTTAAGGGCCCTTCAACCTGGGCACAAATACGGTGTGCAGAACTTCAGATAAAAACACGTATTTTAAAACTGCTCTAGATATCCGAGTAGCGTCTGTTTACTAAACATATTTAAGAATACGCTGAAGGTGGACGAGTAGTTCTGTTTCCGTGTTACGTATTTTTTTATAAAAGTGAAGATGGCTAGAATAGGTGTTTTCAGAATCATTTTTGGCATGAAACATACAGCACAGATACTTAAAAACACACAAGGGACTTGTATTACGCCTTAATTTTAATTTCTCTGGAATATAAAGTTGGTCACCGTAATCGTCATGCAAGACGAGAAGACTACGTGCCAGTTCAGAGTTTGCGTTTAGAGTCGATACCGCGCTAGTGTCGCACTTATCATCTCACCTCACTAACCAAAATACACCCCTGACTAGGTGGGTCCTTTAAAGGTTTAGGCCTGAGAGGCACCTAATCCTTCCCTAACCTGATCTTTACTAAACATTTAACACTTTAGATTTAGGTTAGGTTTAAAAAAATAATGGACATAGTTTTGGAATTTACTTCTAGTCGTTGCGCAGAGCGGACGTCCCAAAAACTGCTGCGAGTGGTGTGTGCAGACCTGTGCACTTGAGCACGGGCACACAGGTATATTCAGCGACCAACGAGCAGAGCAAGAGCCAGTTTGCAGCGGTAGGTCGCAGCTTGTCTGCTACCCCCGTCTCCGCTCGAGTCACCCCGCCGACGATCCGTTGACATTCGCCGCTAAACGCAGGGACACGTCAAACCGCGAATTGTTTCTCCGCCAAGCTGAATCGGTTCAGTTGTGCGCGCTGCCGCTCGGAGCGCTGGACGCAGCTGCAGTTCCCAACACGGAAGATGTCGATCTATACAGCTATTATATCTTGTCTATGGACAAGTCGGTACTAGTGGTTCACATCCGATCACAATCTTAGTTTAGGGACTACATGAAACTGATCACCTCGATCCCATATTTACCAAGGTTACTTCTATAATAATTAAATAGACAATGTGCTAATAAAAATAAAATTAAGCTAGCTCGTATGTAATTATCAAACTATATCAGTTTCTCACTGACAGTTACTTTTATGCGGTGCTGTGGGTTAGAGTCATAGAAGCGAACTTACTTCACACACACACACACACACATTAAAGTGCCTGAAGTTAGTGCTTTGAATAGAAAAAAATAAAAACAACAACACTAAAATGAAAGATAATAATACAAAGAAATGTGCTGTTACGTTTCGGTTCTGATACATTCTCGACGGCCATGTTGGATCCTCGCTGCAAGTCTGGCACTACAAGACTGATACTGGAGTATAGTGGGCAGCCCTGTTTATGTTAGGCGACAAGCAAGGCTGTCGATAATTATAGTCCGTGAACACATCCCACTGAATAGATTCAATTGTTATTTGCTATATATTGTTTGCCGCATATCATAGTATCTTATCTGAAATTAGAACTACAAGAGGCAGAAGAGAGAAAAGAAAATTTTCGAAGACACGGATTCAATAATTTTAAGTCCAAAATGTGATGACTAAAATACGATGAGGTTTGGAATTCCCTTCTCTATAAAACAACCTATTTAGCATTTGACAAACTTGTTAAACGAGGACACTTATAGTACAGTTATTTTGAGATGATTACTTTATTCTTAAATATTTAGACATAAAACTGAACAAAATATCATTGTTATTTTGATGTTATCGCATTATATTTAATCTGATAAGATACTTAACTTATGTATCAGGAAATACAAGCTAAATGTTTACTAGGTATTTATAATACAAAGTGCTTGCTACAAGTAGCTTAGAACAAATTTAATAGTTGGATGAATAGTTGTGTCTTGAAATGAAAGTTGAAATCAGAATTCGTGCAAAGCTACTGAACTTTAAAAAAGAGATGTCGAATCAATACATTAATTTATTTTGAATGAACATGATATAGAAAATTTAAACTGCAACCAGAATTACGATCAGTTTTTAGTCGTACATAACTTGCCTTTGCTTAAGTGTTTTACATTTAGTTCCAAATGTTTTCGCTATTTCAGAGCGTTAGTATTATTAGTATTACATTTCAGGTATTCGTACACCATCTGTCGATTTGAGTGCGCAGACGCCTGAAATACTAAGTGTAACTAAAGGGTGATGAACTAGAAAGTTTTAAAATTCAACATTATCTGTGGTAAGCAGGCAATAGTAAAAAATAAGGTTATGATATGTCGTTAATTCAATTCAGCGTCGATTGAGAATAATATAAAAAAATTTCGCTTCTAAAGACTTGGTGTCAGTCGGTACTTTGATGATTTCAGTTTTATGAAATTACTTTGCTGTAATGGCCACTTCGTTAAATTTTCCACGATAGCTTTCATGCATATGTTGTTTGTATGTAAATTGTTGTCAAAAGATATAAACTAAAAGTCCTCTGTGTGTTGTAAAACGTCATGTAGTCATAATAATCACGAAAATATGCGTGACTCTTTATCGATATTATATAACGCTTAATAAATGCCAGTTTACATAATTTGTAACCAAACGAAAAATAAAAGAAAGAAAGCTATTGTGACAAATTTGCATGAATAGAGAATAGCCCTTAGATAACACAATCGAAAATAATGAAATATCCTACACGGTTTGTGAGACCGAGTATTAAAGGTATATTTTTTGGTATTAAAATATAGGTATTACTACCTACATAGTTTCCAGTATAATTGAAGGCGGGAAAGGTGATGTACAAGCAGCATAAAAAACTTCTCTCAGACATTACTGAGCTAGCCAGAGTTCTAGCATTTGGCAGCACACGTTTTGGTATTCACAAAGAAGTAATCATATATGTATTGAATAACTGCACACTTGTATAGCGGTGAAGAACAATTTCGACAAAATAGTTCGCTTATGAAAGCATAAAACTACATCACCTCGATTTTCAAAATTCGAAGTGCAACAATTTATTAAGTGCGTACAAGAATTACCTTGCATTCGTTACCTTTGTTATTGTTGCACCCCCGCCTCGATACCCGCACATCGATAAAAATTTAGATAATTTTGTATTACCTCTTAATATTGACGTAATCAACGGGAAAAAAATCCATCTATCACAACCCGCTGCGTGTTCAGATTGTTCTGATTCTGACACTCACCTGCATCGTGATCGAACATTGCTATTCGCATTTAGTATCACGTGACTTCTAGCGGTGTTCAGTCCTTAGGCCAACTTTACAAATCACTTTTATTTCTCTCCCACGGTGATTTCACAATGACAACTTATTCTGGGATTTTCACTACTTGAAGATAAACTTATGAACTAAAGTGTAGTCTTACAGAAGAGTAAATAATACACTACTACTTATTATAACTAGAGACTGGAAAAATTCGCGTATTTATTTCGAGATAGGCCAGAATCCAATCTCGTTTAACTTCATGCTCTTTCATTCATTTGATCACATTTTACCTGAAGGACTCTGAGCCAATGAAAAACCCTCAACAAAAATAAGTATCGAATCACAAGCATCCCAGTTAACATGTGTCACGAGCCAGTAGCCAAAGAGCAGATGTAATTTAATTAAGAACATATAGGATAGTGGAGTCTAGCCTGGAGGTAATTGAAACCACAATTTTTTCCAGTCCCTAATTATAATATGAAGCAGTGACACACATGATTATTTATTGAATTGCACACAAGCGAGATTATCGGCCTAGAATTCGGCTGTACAGTGGTTATTAAGACGTAATTTAGTCCTCCCTTTTCTTACGCTTTTTTTTTTGCTCGCAGACGAGGCTACATTTATGCCGCGCGGATGATTCAACACACGCCTACTTCATGATTGGTCGTACGAAAACCCACGGATTGTTTCCGCCCGTGGCTGTCAAGTGCAAGGATCATGTTTTGTGTAGCGCGGAATCGTCAGCGAAGACTCTATAGGAGCGCATATCGCTGCATCTGACAGTCAGTTGTCTGGCTAGCCGTGCCGAAACTTCCTGGCGAACACTATAATACTATACTATATGAGAGGGTCTCGTTTACACGATCCTGTAGAAAAAAGCAACATGTTCAAGTATTCTGCTCTTACTCCTACATCTGACCGGGTTGACACGTCGACCTTGACCGTGGTTTCTTTCACACAGGAAGTGAAGAATTAAAAGTAAATGCCAATAAGCGAAGCTGTCTCTTCACTCACCAGAATCAGACTTGCTCAAAGCAAACATGCCTAAATAAATCGTAAAAGAATAATGAAATAGACTCTTGTTTCATTCGCATAGTCCTATTATTGGCTATTTCCAAATACGTCCTTAAAGTACACTGTAGCATAAAGACATCGGCCATTTTTGTGGACCATCCGAATTTATGCAAGAATCCTTACAAAATCCTTGCGTAATCGCAAGGGACTGAAAATATTTGAGGGTTCAATGACCTCCAGAATAGACTCCAGGATCCTCTGTATACTTGAGTAAACGTCACCTGTTCATTGGCTGCTGGCTTGTGAGGCGTCTCAACTAGGTAACTTATGATTCGCTACTTCATTGATTGAGAGACTCTAATTGGCCCAGAGTCTTCCAGATTAACAGTGAGCCAATAGCAGAAGCAGCACAAAAGTATAATTATTTTAATTCTAGCATACCACGAAATGAATACTCTAATTTTTTTTTCGATCTTTAGTAACCACCCATGCAGCCTATTGCGTAAGCGACGATTCGATCGCATCCTTCTATGCATCCTTTGAGGAGTCTGTGGCGCTATATGGTAGCAAGCCAACTGCTGTTGCACTCTTTTATGTTTATATCTTACTGTAAAATGACCAACTATAACTTGTTATTTGAAAATATGGCTCATTTAAGCAAATAGCTTGCTACGTTAGCATAGTAATTTTTTTACAGCATGAATAGTCGAAGCTACTCTAAAAATATTTTTCATCAAAATTATAGAATATATAATTTTTTTAAATTGATATTAATAGTAGAGTGGGTAACAAAATTTGTAATCACAGTATCCAATAATTTGATGCAGGGTGCGGATTTTAAAATTTTTGAAAGAAAAAAAAAAACGCATATAACTCCAAAATTACGACAGTTTTTTAAATTCAGAATCGATATTAAATGGCCTATCAGCTGTTCTCGACTTTACGTTGAATTATGGGACATACAGTGTATTTGAATTTTTTATGAACACAAAAACTGCCGTAAAATTTTGTAAAAAAATTATTTCCAGACTGATACATAAAATAAATGAAAAATCTTAATCGAGTTCTTTAATGGGTTAAATCAGACCAAAGGGGTGGAGGTGGGGAATGCTTTTTGAAGACCAGAAACAACACTTTCTTTTGTCACGTCAAAACTTTTGTTTTGAAAAAACCCGAGGAACGAAAATCCTACGATAATTTTAAAACCATCCCCACATATTAATTCGGCTTGCGGCAAGTTTGCAGAGGGACCTGAATAATACTTGTTGTGCATGCTTTCCATATCAAGCTTGACTCCATTTTGTTTTATTTCACTTCAACACAGTCTTGCATTCAAAAGCTTGCAATTAGCTTGAACGATAAATTTGACTTTTCAAAGCAATCTTTATTTAAAACTGATGTAAGATTACGTCAAGGTAACTTGTCGTAGCAAGCTTGCAGCAAGTTGGACGTTTGGAGATTAAACTTACGAGTTTGATTCAAGATTTCAGGATTGTGGATGCAGGCTCGCTGCTAAGAATAATATGCTATCAGGGCATTGTTGTGATGATACCTTATGAAACGTTAGAGGTTTTCCGTCAGCAGCTGTTGGCTTTGTACTCATTTTAAAGCGGCTTGGTACTCTGCATAGTCTCATAACAACTAGGTTTTCACAGAAATCATCTTATTTATTATGATAGGTGTAACTGATTTACTAATAAAATTAAGAAAAAATTACATTTGAGACCTTTTAACAGTTAAACATATTTACGAATCAATGTATTCGTGGACGTTTTGTCATATTTTTCAAACAGATAACATGATAAAGGGTTGGAAATCTGACACATTAATTTAGCTCCTGAATACACATTACCTTGGTACTCGACTTTCCACGCCCAAGGTTAGTTGAGTCTTAGTATCACGCATTCGATTGCAAACGTCGGCCGATAAACGGAGCAGTATCATTTAGCTTTTCATGGTTCTCATAGTTGTCAACACAAAGAAAGTGGAGATTCATGGTTATTCCACTCCGCGCGCTTGGTAAAACCACCGTTTTACCATTGAATTATATTCAATGGTTTTACCGACCTCGAGCAATGCTTATCTTGAATTATGGTGTGAGTCAGAATTCTATAAAAAAATTCGGTCGCAAACTCATCACTAAAAAAAAAATTAACTATTATATAGCTTTACGACTTATGGTCTTAAGTGCTTCCCACGTTGGAGAGATGAATTACTTTTTTATTACAACTAATACAAAACGTTTTTAAGATAAACACTGAGTGTCTGGATAATGCTTAATTAAACAGAGTTTGGCAACCATCGCAAAACTTGTTTTGTACTAAAATTATTTGATTCAAATTATGGGTACCAACATGTCAGAAAAAAACATGAATGGTAATGGTGTCACTCCCAATTACTTAAGATCAATTTAGGACAGATATATGTTGTTAGGTTTTTGTAAAACTTGTTCAATAAAACATTCTCCAGGAGCTTAGTGTTATATCTCAAAATATTTATCTGGTATTGGCAATACATAAGCTGTACATCTTTAGAGGCATAAACCAGCCTCGATAAGCACTATACATCATATTATATATTTTCAACTTTTTTTTCGTGGTGACCCTGCAGTTTACGTTTTTCGGTGTAATCCTGACTCATCCTAAAAGAGAATGTTGCATGAAGTGAGCTCATGTTAATTGAACATTTTATGAATACATAAGAAAATTGGCCCTCTGTTCCACAATCATGTCTTTTGCGCACTGTGCTTTTACGAGACAGCGAAAGAAACAGAGAAGTCACACAACTTCTCATGGACTCTATCATTGAGATTTGGCGTTATCCTTCCTCCTCTATTTTGAAATATTGCATTTTTACGTCATGCGTTTCATTCCACTGCAATTATTTAGGATGTTTCACGAAATAAACATTGAGTACTTCTCTTTTGGTGTCGATAACAGTGCTCATATTGTGCCATTTTAAGCAAAGTGGGTATATGATAAATTCCAAACGTTCCTAACTAAAGCAAAATACAAAGCAAAATGTCAGCTGCATATCAGAATTCACTCAAATTAAAAACAGGTTTTGGAGTGTCGAAATTTGTAATGCGTGAAATTTTATTATTAATTAATAGTTTTTGATACGAGTACCGATTTTATACGTTTCATTTTATTGTATTCGGAGACACTTTTCACTTCATTAGGGAAAGTGTTTTAATAAAATGGCGAGAAACAAGCATATATAATTTGAACGTGGATTATGCCACCTTTCACGTTAATACTTTTATTCAATTTCACTAAATGCATATCATATATACCTACTAGTAATAAAAATATTCGGGGTGAAAATTAAAAAAAAATAAAAATTCTTAATCGTTACGTTTTTGTGTATGATGTCAATGCCCAGTTTCTTATCTTACTGTATAATATATCTGGAGGTGTAAATTTTTATTACAACACAAATTTTCGTGAAATTTCACGTCGTATAAGAATATGTATACGATGCAAACTTTTGTGTTTATTATTTGACCTAGTTTATTACTTTCCGTTGTAGTAAAACTGGAGTAATATTTTTCCTTACAAAATTACTTACCATCTTTTTCCCACTTAATCGATGCCATTTATAAAATGAGATAAAAACTCACTGTAACATTTTTTACAAACCTGACTGATGAATTTTTTAAAAAGTAATTAGTATTTTTGAGTTTATCAAATATATATTATTCACATCCGTTATCTCACGTCTGCTCGATAAGCTACAGAGAAATAAATGTTTTGTTATAAAATCAGACACTGAACTTTTTGAACCTCTTTAACATTAATTTTCCGAGAAAAAAACGCGCATGACGTAACTTGCTATTTATGTTAGTGGTCCCAAGTATTTGCTTTTCCCCTTGTTTGTTTATTAATCAAGTAATTTGCAAGATCTCCTATACATTAAAATATTTATTCGTTAAAGTTTTGCAAGAACACCGTTACTAGGTCTTCCTTTTTAAATGATGAAACGTAAACCTTTTATAATTTAAATTAAAGTATTTTTTTTTGCAAAATTCATGGTAAAGCTGTTATATATAGCCTTCTATATAACACACTGTTTGCATTTTAAATATGAATTCATATAAATGTGGCAACGAAAGAAAGTTGAAAGTTGGCTAATCATAGCACGGTGTTCATTCTTCTTGCATAGTTAACACATATTAACTTATTTTGAAATTTTTTTCTTCTAGCGTTCTTCAGTTAGTACCTATAATTTTATTAAAAATGTAGTCTTGTAAAAAATATTGTATTTTTGAAACATAATTGATATTTTACCGTTTAAAGTTACTTTGGAAATAAACAACCATGTGATTCTGTACATCAATCATCCGTCATTGAGTCGCGATCAGCACAACAATTCGCAGAATTATATGTACTGTACTTATGCAACTTCTACACAGAATATGTTATTTTAGATGAGTTTATTTTATGTTGAAATCTCCAATTCATATTTTTTTGTCTTGTATGCACTTGAGGTTCTTCTGGATCTTTTGTTGCGTCTATAACTGCCACCCTGTTCCATGGCTGTTCGTCCACAGATCCGGAAAAAAAAGAAAATTATGTAGGGAGCAGCGGATACAGCAGCAGATATGTAGAATACTTTCCTCTAAGCCGTCAAGGTTTGCTGCAACAGAAAAGTATACACATATTATAGCGGGTCACTTTGTCGATTTGGTAAAGTGTCATTTTTCGATTGAATATATCGTGGGGTTACTGGTAAAAGTTGGTAGCTAACAGAACTGGTACGAATGGTTTTATTTTAATAATTAGCCAAATAGTACATGCCAATGTTTATTAATGTCTGAAACATACACGAGAAATGTGCTTTGCACCACTTGACTTGTTCTTTTAGACACTGAAGCCGTTCTCTTTTCCTTGGCTATTAAAAAAAAAACAGTTTTTAGAAACTTGACCTAATTTTTTTAATAACCGCAATGCATATAAATAGAAATCTCTGTCAAACTACAGTCATAGAAAGTGCTTTTTTCCTATGTTATTACTAAATCCTTTATCAGTAAAATGAATGGATTATCATATGTCTGAACATCAGCTCCTCATGACTCTCTCACGGGTAAGTTAACGTGAAAAGAGAACCGTCAAAATGAATAACGCAAGGAACTCACAAACATTTCAAGATATAACTATATTTTAGAAACGTAGCCATGAAGTTTTAGTTTTAGATTGTTCCTGGTAGTATGCATTTTCTGACAACACACGGAGCTAACCCCATTTCTCGGAATCCCCGTAGCTTAAAAAAAAATTTAGTCTCACCGACTAACTTAACGAGTTTGTGCAATACATAAATCGAGTAACAGGCGATTTGCCTAACGGCGGTTTGCCTAAATATGAATTCGTTACGGTGATTTACCTAACGGCGGTTTGCCTAAATATGAATTCGTTACGGTGATTTACCTAACGGCGTTTTGCCTAAAGGCGATTTGCCAAATGGCGTTTTGCCTAACGGCGATTTGCCTAACGGCGATTTGCCTAACGGCGTTTTGCCTAACGGCGTTTTGCCTAAAATTAGGCAAAACGCCTTTAGGCAAAACGACACATGCCCCATAAATCTACATTACGTGCAGTGCAAATTATATGGGAAAATTTTGTTATCTTAATGCCGAATTTTGCTCTACACAAATTTATTTGTGTCACTAAAATGCCATATTGATGGTATTAAATAAAATATCATAATTCGTTCCTAAAAATAATGAACACTGAATATTACATAAATAATACGTGTTATATCTTAAAATACATTTGGTTTGCGTACAGTGTTATAAATGTTTTAGTCAGGAATATAATATTTTTTTAGGCCTATGTATCACCCAGTACGCGTAAATACTTATCAAAAATATTTCAATAGTAGTACATGAATGGGGCTCCGAGCCCAGGTTGAAGGTTGTGGATTGTGGAACGTATTGTGCTGAACGTATTCTGACTTTGCGGCCACCATCTTGGATTACATTGGCCTTTGACCTTGACCTAGGTGGCCATTTTGGATCCGCCATTTTGTTTCCCGTCATTATGGATTATAGATACTTCCGCCATTTTGTTTACTACAAAATTCCGCTATTTTGTTTTCCGCCATTCTTAAGGCCATATTACCTGCCAGAAAGTCTAGTATATGCCCGGATACAATGTTCTAGGCGCGACTGTACTGCCCTCTTCCTCCTCCCCTTCTTACACCAACACACACCCTTCCCGAGCCTACCTGAAGTGATTCCCGGAACTGAGCTGAAATCTGCAAACCGAAGACAGAGAAAATAGGACCCGTTATCACATATGAGATAAAGAGTCGTTAGCCTTGCATTGACTATTCCACTGCAAATTTTAACGGAATGACCACATCGTGCAGGGCAGCCACCTTATATAAACTACGTACCACTGTACGAAATTCAAATTATCAACATAAAACATATGGGTCATTTTCTAATTCTGAATGAAATTTTTTAAAAAGGTAAAATAGTACTTCTTTATGACGAAGTGAATCATGGTCACAAGAAAGAGCAATACAGCAAAAATAAGATGTACTTAGATTTCTCTAGTCCAACAAGTATACTTTATTCTTGTTCACTCACGAACTCACGGCAAATTTTCACAAAAACTTGTTAAGATATGAAATAAATATTGTGCGGGGTAACTCAATCATGGAATTAAAAAAAAAGGGTAAAAAAATTAACGCAATCAAATGTCACCCTGGATACCGTGTTGCAGCAAAGATGAAGGATAAAAAAAAATTGACATTTAAAAAATACTAAGAATGTTTGTTTGCTGTAAACTGCCTTAGATGTCCTACTTTTCAGAAAATATTTATTATTCTGAAAATTTTTGTAAAAGCTGTTTGTGTAGAAACAATGGGGGGACCCCCCTCTGTAATAAAAGCTTGATTGCGAGACAAAGAGATGCGAAGGAAAGAGGTCTAATTTTTAACGTAGTTCGCGTATAACTTTAACATACCGCATTTTTATTGCCAACCCAGAAAACTGATTAAATGCGACGGTGATTTAGAAAAAAATAATTGAAAAAAGCTTGCTTGTAAAAGTGTATATTTAAGCATTTAATCATGAAAAATTTCCAGATGGATACATTTACAAAAAAAACCTCCCTTCACTATTTTATATGATTAAACATATATTTATATTACTGTGAGCCAAAAATTACATAAAAACCCATTGTTAGGTATATTGTTTTCATACAAATAAATATTTTTTGGCAAACATTATAAAATACACGTTTTAGTACATATAAGATTCTTAAGTTTTTTAATATTTCAGGATGCGCAATAGTTTCAAAGTAATGGATACACAGTAAATTATATATTTATTGGGAACTAGATGCCAAACAATTTTTTTTGTAGACAAGCATACTTTCGTACATTTCACACTTATTTTTGAGATTTAAATTTCGCGAAACCGCATAACAGTTATTTTATAGTATCATATTTATTTGGAATAATTGCAACATGAATTATATGCATTCTATTGAAGTGTGTTCAAATGTAAAATGTTTAGCTTGTACTATTACAGAAAAAACTCCTTAGGAACTAGATTCCAAACACGTTTTTGAAAAGCAAAGTGTCAGATCATTTTTGATTATGTAACAACTACCATCTTGGGCCTTTGACTTTAAATTTTATCTCAGCCACCATCTTGAATGTCAGAAAACATTATATACCACCATATAGATTCCGGCATTTTTTATTCCAGAATTTTTAGTGGATGTTCTCTTTGATACACTAACTTGGATTAGTTACAATCGTTGCAGTCAGCGGTATTGAATATGAAGTCAAAGTCTTTAGTGGTGATCAATCCACTATTAATCCTTACCTAGAGACCTGCCATGAAAACGTTAACTTTTGCGTTGCGTGGAAATTACTGTAGCGAGGAAAAAATCCTTACTAATTTTATAAATGCGAAAGTGTTTGCTGTCCTTCCACGCAGCAAAGGAGCTCGGATCGGCTTAATTTTTTTGCGCTGAGATATTTTATGGGCCAGAGAGCGACATAGTATAAGTACTTTATATTCCGGGGAAATGCATGATTCCTGTTGGATTGCTCTGGAGCGTATTTCTATAATTATCTCTTAATGTTAAATTTCTGAGTGGATTAAGCTATTACATTGTTTAAGCTTTTGACAATCTTTTGGATTGTTGATACTTTCTGTGTCTTCACTGCAACGGTCATTACATCGTTTACTTGCAGTTCGGGTCGATTAGTTAGTATTTCTACTCAATATGGTCTTTCACTTTATATCCGCAATTCCATATCTCTGTGTTGCAACTTAATTTTTTCGTGATATAAATGTCATCAAGATATGCATATATCTATGGTGTATCAGTTCGGGTTGAATTATTCGATTATTGAAAGAAAGAAAAAAACGTCATTTTTCTTTACAACAATGAGAATGAAGCCATGGGTAAAAAAAAAACTATAGATAAATAATTACTTATATGGTTTTCCATTGAGTGTAAACATAATTTTTGTAATGATATTTATGAGTTATAACAATTATTAAATAAAAAATACTATTTAACAATTTTTACATTGTTTCTATGGTTTTTCAACATAACGTTTGACATAAAACATTGTATAAAGTAGCATACTGATGTAATTAATGCTCTGTAGTTTTTTCCTGTAGTTTTTATCAATATAGCATCAATCATAGGCACAGAGATTGATGCTCTAATTGACAACATCTTCAGAATTTTTTTTTATAGAAACATGGGAGTGAAGGGGAGTGAAGCCGGGGTTAAAAGTTAGTGTAGTGCAAAACCTTCAAGAACAGTGTTAAATAAGTAACAGTAACAAAGCAAAACTCAACTCTTCTTGCCAACAAATAATCGATAGATGGATTTATACCTATCAAAATGTCATCGAAGAAAGGAACAAGTACTACTGGTCATAAAACCACTGTAGTTAAAAAAAACAAAAAGCTACCCGAGAATCGGAAACAACTGAATAACGAGAGTGTCATCAGCATCAGTTGCGTATGAGAGATTCTAGGTCTAGGACAGGGGAAACTTAAAGAACTTCGTCTTCACCTAGAGCCTCATTACGCTGCCTAAAGACCTGGCAACGCCGGGTACTTCAGCTAGTATAAAATAAATATGTTAGTTTGTGTACTGTAAACAGGCCAACAAGGACTTAGGGATAGATGGGGATGTGAAGCAGCACAACTTATACTACAATATGACATTATTTTTCAAGTTATAAGTCAAAACATGTTAAACATTTTATTATCATTTCACAGAAGGGCTGGCGGTGATTCAGAATCCTCCTGTGTTGTGTCTTAAGCCTGACAATAAATACAGGGGTGTCATTAATATTAAATGCAATCCAGTATTTTAAGTACGTCTATACAAACATAACTGGACAATACTGTACTTCCTTTCAGAATTAAGAGCGTTAACATTAATTTTCCACCACTCGCTTGGCACTTACACATTTTACCACAGAAACAATTTACTTGCGAGTAGTATACTTTCCATGACTAAAAACTAGCGCTCTGTTTACTTTCTTAATTCAAACAATATTCGTGATGGTAATGATCGGTAGTTTCAGCTGGATGTCGGCAGTCATCAAGAGGCTGGGTCACGTCCGAACCATAGGCGTATGACAGTTATTGTTACTCGCCTGATGTGTTGAAGTCCTTGCTCTGCTCCATGGGGTCGGTAATCACATGACGTCGGTCCAGGGATGTACGGGACCACTAGGTACCGCAACTAGCGGTACGTGACGTCACGAAGCCTGGTTCTCTCGTCTTGGGCCGGCGGCAGCGAGGTCCACTCGCCTGCGGTCTACTCGTTCCCCGCCGGTGCGTTGCCACCTCTATGGTGCTCGTGACTCGCTCCAGCCGGCGTGTGACACTCATTCACCCGGACGGCAGCGAGTCGTCCTCGCCGCTGGTCTACTCGTTTCCCCGCGGTACGTTAACGGATAGCCTAGGGACCCACTACACGGCCCTCGTGAATGGCCCACAGCGAGTGTTCTGTAGAGCTGGCTCCCGCTCGCTGCCTCAAGTGTAACCAGCGAGTGGTACTCGCCTCCGCTCCACAGGTTCCTCAGCGGTACGTTGACAGCGACACATACATGCTGCTCCTTACGTCCTCCAGCAAAGAAGTTACGTCCCAGAATTCAGTCACGACACAGAGACGTATGATGAAATTCGGCTTCGGGTGACGATAGGTGACTCGTGGGCCACGAGCAGCTAACCGTTGATTAGAGGAAGTTCGCAGGTTGTCAGAACAGCCCGCCTGGGCCAATATATATAACTTTCCCGCGGACTGTTCTATAGCATGTCGATGGTGCTAGAATATTCATTTATGTATAGTTTTGGTTTGGGTTTAGGACTGAATCACTGACCCAGACACAGGCTCGAACTCGTCATCACTGACTGAGGGTCAATTAACCTAGTCAGATTTCTTCTTGGGTCAGGGGAAATAACGGTTACGGTGGTTCACACTGATACAATCAAATGCCCGTGGAATCGTGTTTGCGAGGATGCAGATTACGTTATATGGCTAACTAATTCACTCATTTGCTTTCTCACTTCAGACATTGGAGAGAAAAACCATCAAAGACGTGAGAAATATAGGTCTGATAGAGAAGAAAATTTTTTTTTGTTCGTGAAACACTCGATGACCCAAAAATCCTACTGGGTCTGTCCCATTTAAGGAATTTACATTTTTTCTCTCTAGTTTCTTCCCATGTACTGGAAGTATGTACAGTGTTCATGACCATTACATTTTAAGCGGTGTAAAATACTCGCCTTGCTCATTCCTGTCACGACCCATACTTCACCAGTAAAAAAGTGTCATTTGTTTCCTAGAAATCTCGTAGTTTTAAAATTCCACTATGTGGAATTGTCAACCGAATAAGTATGACTAGCTATGAAAAAAAAAATACTTTCCATCATTCTGACTTTAAGACTCGTGCATCGTCATATCATTTCCTCAAAACATCATTTAATATTCAGCTATAAGGCAGATTCTACGACTGTCAGCAGGCCTACTGGCGGTCAGGCTTTAGCAACATCAACACCCACGGCTGCCAACGAGGTCCGTCAACACGGAGTGCCTCATCAACACCCTCACCTGCAGCTATATCCAGTGGAGTGGGATGCCTTATCATCGCTCCACAACATTGTCAGCAGCCGGCGACGAGCCTCATGCAGCATCGACATCTGCAGCCTCACACATCAAAGAACACTAGCGTGTGTCTGCAACCTACATTGGCAGTAGCAAGCGATGAGTTGTATCACACATCATATGAATCGTTTTTTACCCTCCCTGTTTGCTGATGAACAGATTTCTTGCTAGAGTTCAGATAGTGCCAAGAAAGCAATGTTGATAATAATGAGAACAGAGAAAACACGAATACTTTTAAAAAAGAACACATTCGTATATACAGTGAAGAGCATGCAGGTTACAGTTGAGTGTGTTTTGTATGCACGACCGGTGTTAAACAATTTCAGTTATATGTTCTTTAAATGATTCTAACAGTTGGGAAGTTTGATTTTAAATATTTACCTGGGCATACGACCGAAACCACAAGCATAGTTGTGGTTTCTCTAGGACATAAATTTAAAACCAGCAATGGTGTATGTCAATGAAAATCTTCCAAAACAAATTCAGTTTTGTACTAAAATTGTTACATTACATGCTTTCACGATTCCTTTCATGACAGTAACCCCATAAACGATAGGATTTTTCAACAGATCTCCGATACTTATCTCACCTCCGTCCAGATAGTACGTCATATGTACTTGAAGACATACGTGTTCCTATCCTCGAAAGAAGCATTGATTTAAGCATGAGGGTGCAATGAATTGAATACATCGTACGAAAAAGTGATAAACAACAATCTTGTGAATTGTCGTAATAAAGTTATCATTAGACATGAATGAAAACCCTTTTTATTGAGCTTTATTCTTTGTATGTTTCCAAGAACACTCATGCCCTAAACTTAACTTGAGAAATGTTCACATCTCACGATTAACACTTGAAACGAGAATTCATTCTTTTGAGGGTCATTCGAAGTTACAAAAAACTTAAATCATGAACTGCGTCACCAATTTTAACAGGATACTTCTTTAGGCAGAACTTCGCAAATTAAATAGTTAGTGTCCCTATATTTTTTGGCAGTCAAATGCTAACCACCCCGTATGTAATGTTTTTATAAACAGTTTTCAAACTTTTCAGGCCTATACCAGGGATATCATCCCCAACTAACATGGATCATGGAATTCATTCAGTAAAGGTCAAACCATCTTATTGCATAAATTTACTATACCAATGTTATACGCTGTTTCCTACATATGAAGAAACAAGTCACAATCATTCTAATTACGTCGATCGTTGTATGAGCAATGTACATTTTCATATACAAAACCATTTGTTGACATGGGCTGTCAAAAAATATAATTTACTGTGTTTACAGCGAGTGTCCACTTTACATGTGTCTCCTAGAAATAAATATTTCCAGTTCCGTGAACACAATGAGACATAAAATCTCACTCAAACGTAAAAGAACAAATTTTAAAATGAATACTACGGGCCCTGGAACATAAAATTATTAGTTCTAAAAAGGCTATGATGTTCGTAGAAAATAGCCTTGGGGCCACACACACAACGCAAATTATGCCAAATGGGAAGGGATAGCCCAACATATATAGTGTTTATGCACTTAGTAACTTTGTAAAGTGTACTGGAACACAATACTGCCTAATGTTGTTCCGTTCCTTCACACCACCGGAAGTCAAAAGCTGGTATTACAAATAATTTAAAGAATATATATAAAACTACGAAAAGTATCATTTAATAGTTCCTCCAAGCCTAGGAGTAGGAGTTAGGAGTCAGAACCCAGCCATCATATGGATTTTCGACTTAAGGGTCGTCATCTTAGATGAATTTGACATTTTACACTGACCTCCTTGAACTTTGAACTTAGCATTTGAATATAATCTTTAACCTTGACTCCGGAAACCACCCTGGATTCTAGAAAAGTCTAAATGCAGCCATATTTTTGTAGTCTGCTGGAGTTCGCCATTTTGTTCATATATCATAGTGGTTGCCACCACGTTTATTTTAGCTGGTTGTTTACATCTTAGTTTATGATATTTGTTCATTGAGTGCGCGAGTGAAATTCTTTCTCGTGCAAGTAAGATCAATGTTTCATTACTTACGAGTGTTAGATTTAATATCTTGTATAAACTAATCAAGTGAAAGATAAAAAATTACAAAATATACTAGTGTACTCACTCTTAACTTTAAAGAAGTGTTATTAAGGGACACTGTCTAATTATGTTTAAAATTGTATTCAACAAAAAAAAAGATTATTAATTTAAGCGTATATTTATACCCAAAATACCTTTAAATAAATAAATTTTACAATTATGTAATGCTACACATATGGTTATATAAATAAATATTTGTAAAGTTTCCAAAATAAGTTGTTGTTCATTTAGTCTTCAAACACCCTGCAAGAGTTAAAAGAGCCACAATATTGCTATCAAAATCTATACATCCACATAATGCTAGAAGCTTTGTTAGTTTAAACTGACAAGTGACTTATATTCCAAATTGTTCTTTCTAATATCTGTTTAAATATTTCAGTTTTAACCCTCCTTTTATAATTATAATGTAGCTCAAGAATTTTAAATAATACAATCTTCTTGTAAAATAAGTAACTTGTCGATTCCAGAATTTTTAATTAATGTGATCTCTTATTTGATAGGATTTAAAAAAATACAGTAAAATGTAATTTGAATGTAAACAAATTAATTTATGTAAAGGTTATCATTTATAAAAAGCAAACATACATCAATCATGTTCATTAAGTAATAAATTTTTTTTACTAAACTTTCTTAAAAAAATTCCTGGCAGTTTAAATTTAATCAACTACTCGATGCGATGATTAGAACATATATACAATATTAAGTGCAAACTCGTGACCATAAATTCTTCAATAACAACAATATGTGTAAAAATTAGTATGCGTTTGAGCTAAGCATATTTAAAAAACAAATCACTTGCATCGACAATTCACACATGTAACTATTCAGATATACAAAGAAAAGTAAATAACATATAGAAAAAGAGTAACGCGCTCTTCGAAAATATTCACAGGTTTATAAATATATTTAAATATCACATACACTATGATTAATACAAAATACACTCCTATTCGGTGGATTACGGATTAACGAATGTCTCATGATTGTTGTATACTTCCTGAAAAGTGTCAGTTTAATTACTTTATACAGTTGTTTATTCAGATAAGGCACTACAAAAATAATTCTTAAGGCTTGGTATATAGTGTATATAGTATATAGTGTATTATTATCTTGTGATGATATAAACAAACTATTTTATAGACATAGAAAATAAATGAAATACTAACAAAATAAAACCCGTTTAATTGTAACAGCTATCTCAATGTGAATATTATTGGGTGCCAGGCGTCCAAACTTATTTTTAGGAAAACTTAAATAATGCTCCATTAACTTTGGCTTACCAGGATTATTTTGGCTTCGCTCACAAAGAAAGTTCACACAATACATCCAACACCTAAACAAATAATATAGGACTTGCACTTAACGCTTCTATATTTATTTAAGCATATCTTCAAAACAGATCTAACAAACAGTATTTCCACTGAGTCCCATTACTACACAATTATACGTACAGAACATGTAAGAATCACGCATTGCGGCTAGGTTCCATGCATTGCCATGTAGGTTCTATATGGCAATACAATAATTGACAAAGTTAATAAAAAATTGTGCGAAAAATCTAGAAGTCGTGTACATTACAGACTCAACTTAACAGACAAGCTACTAATCGTACGCTTACCTTTTAGACCAATCAGATGAGCGGCGTGATGTTGATAAATAAGTGGTTTGTTATTTCAGAATTTTATTTAAATTTAAGCACTTAAGTTCAGAAAATAAATGAAACAAAAATTATCCTTGTTTTATTTACAATTTCTTATTATTTCTTTGGGTAAGATGCATATTTATTTATTGTGCAAATAAAGTTAATTTCTTTGTGAAGTCACCAAAACACGTTCACAGCTATCGCAAACATAATTGCATTATGTTATTGACTAGAAGATAACGAAACTTTCAGATGTGTTATCATTACGCGAGGGTAGTAAGCAGATAATGTTGATTACAGTGAAACCTGCTTTTACATACTTTATCATGCTTATGCAAGACAAATTTTCGTGTGACCGGTAAACAGTAAACAGAAGACAGCAGTCTTAAAAGTTTTGAAAAATATGATGCTTCCAATGCACACTTATGAAGAATCAGTCATTGAAGTCGTGTTCAGGAGATTTAAGTTTCATATTCAACAATGACCGATCACCTGTACTTGATGACGAAGGTTCTACAAATGTTCCAGTAACTTAGTGAGTGTTTGTATCTTTTCATTTATCACCCATGTTTGTACGTTGTATACTTGTCGATAAACAGTGTTTTGAAACACGATGAATCATTTAGGCTAACACTGACATTCCTAATCGTAAAATAACATGCATTTAATTAATTGAGGTAGTCCAAATCAACAGCAATAAATATGTTCATCTTAATAGTTCAAATACCAATGAGTCATACCTTTTTAATAATTTAATTTAATGTTAATTTATTACTACGATGTAAAATTTATTAAGCATTTTGAGAAATTGTAATAGACCATAAATTTTTTAAAGACATAACCAAGAAATAAGCAGAGTTTAAGATAGGCCTAAGTGTAGTCCCATTAATAAACTGAAATCCTAAGTGAAAGAAAACCATCTCACATTTTCATTTAACAGGTTTTCATTTACTACCAGTTGCTCGTTTAAACACCAATAATATATGGACATTCACTTCTTTGTAAATATCATCAATTTACAAAGTAAACAACCATGTATAAACATTTGAAATTAATTGTGTTTTCACTTTTAATTTTAAATTAGTGTTTTAAAATTTTAAATGGACTTAACTAGTATTAAATAACACAACAAATAGGTAGAAATACGTATTAAAATTTATTGAAAAATTATATAAATAAATTCCATTATAATATTTTTTTCCTAAGGTACTCTTTATATAATATCATAATGAAGTCTATAAAAATTAAAACGTGAAATGAAATGACGAAATTTAAACTACGTCTTGAGTACATTTTACGCTCAGTGACACCATGCACTTTACCGTCATGCTTCATACAATAAAAATTAATACGTAGAGAAATTATGTTATAAATGAAAAAAAAGATTTTTTAATAATTAATTATTACGGTTAAACTTATTTCATATAAAGATTATTTTATTTACAAAATATATTCCAGCGTAGTTTCACTATGACAAAGTTTCATATGACACACCAATATTGTTGTGGTTTACCCGATGTCCATAAATGCGAACATATGCGGGCGCGTGCTGCCACTCGCACGAGTCCGCCATCTTTCCAGCTTCGTTTCGTGGTTGTATCAGGAGCGATAACGCTATTTCCCAGGATTCAACGCTAGTGGTACCGCCTAGCAGTCCGCAGCGCTCGGAGGATGTTTTGGAATTTGAGAATACGGATATTGTCGGAAGGCAGTTAGTCGTGAGGCAAGGAGAGGCTAATGCATTTGCTCCTAGTTTATTGCGTAGTTTACAAATAGAAAACGTAATGTAAATTGTGAAATATTTTTTGCCTCTATGGTTTTTGAGTCTTCAATCCTAATTCCTAAAAACGCCTCGTATAAAATATTGTATTTTCAATATATTTTAACTTCATAAGTGTATATTATACATAAAAAGTATATTTGGTATTTTTTACATTTTACTTTTTATTTATTTTTTATTTAATAAGTGTATATATAATAAGTATAAATATAATATATTTTACAATTTAACTTTACTTTAGGAACATAAAACAATGTAATCTGTAACGTCCGTCATTGAATCACGATCAGCACAATAATTCTTAGAATTACATGTACTGTACTTATACAACTTGTATACCTACAGATTATATTCTTTTTAACGAGTTTATGTTTTGTTGACATCTTCACTGGACACACTGCTTTGTTTTGATTTGACTTGAGGTTCTTCTGGATCGAGTGTTTCATCTTTATTTGGAACCTTGTTCCATGGTTGTTCGTCCACGGATCCAAAAATAAGAAATATGACGTACGGAACAGCTGACACTATAGCAGAAATGTAGAATACTTCTTTCCAAGCTGTCAAAGTTTGCTGTAACAGGAAAATATGCAAACATTATATCAGTCTTTATTACTCTACATCCTGTTAGTTTGTTGTAGCGAAATTCTGCGTTTATATGTGTAGAACAATAAAAAAATTAAATTAATTTAAACTAAGAATAACGAGAAATATGTAGCTGCATTACTTTATTCTTTCAGCATGTTGCTCAATATTTCTGAACATCACTTCTGAATGATATTCCCATGGCAAAGTTAGACATGAAAATGACAAAAATTAAAAAAAATCGAAGACACACATTCATGTTTTGGCAATTATCTATAAGTTAGAAATTTAGCCATTTAGCCTTTGAGAGACAATGTATGATAATAAATGTTCATGCAACTGACAGACAAATATATGCGAGCTAAATAGACTTACTAACTTCTTACTTTACAGGAAGTTGTAAAGTATTTCACAAGTATTATTTAAAGAATTTCCCGTAAGACCATCCTTTATAGTTATAATATATTATTTAGCAATATCTAATATAAACACGAAAAATTATACTGATAATAAAGCGAGCTATTAATTTTTAAATTGTTAATGCATTGTACTTATTTTCCTTCATCCAACTTGGCGTTTGATTTGTATACGCATAACCACAAGCCACAAATCGTTACTGCATAGCGTCTTTGTAAATACTTGCACTTTAATGAAGTAATTTTAAAAATCATAAAATATAAAAATCTTAACCAAATGACCATTGCATATCCTCTAATTCTGAGTGTCAGTTGTCGAGCAGGTATGAATACGATAATTCCATGTTTTGTGGGGGCATATAGGTTTGTAGATTTAATCCACTTAAGTTTTAGAATAAAATTAAAAGCAATATTGAAAATAGTTACATTCGCCTAGTGATTGGAAAAATATAACAAAAATAGCCAGTTATGTCACATTTGGATTGAACTCACATTGTTGTTGATAATGGCTGCGGCGATGGTTGGCGAGATGATGCCGACAATGCTACTGACGGTGCCGTTGATCCCGGATAGGGTCGGCACGAAGTTGATGGCCAGGTCCATGTGGTTGAGGAAGCTGCCGGCTATGATGACCGACTGGAAGCCTTTGATGAACAGCAGGAGCACCACAATCGCCGTGGTGTCGCAGCCTGACAGCGTGATCCCGATGATGGCGGCAGCTGAACCCAGCGTCACTGGAAAGGCGAGATAACACTTGTGATAAGCAGTCCTGGGATTCGAGGCTAAACCTCGTCCAAGTGGTGGAATCTACCTTGAGGACGCCTGTTGCAATCTGTTCTACCACTTACGACCCCAAAATACACAGTTATCTGTTTTGGCTACGTACGAAGAATAATTATCCACTATATGTGGCATTTGAAATACGTAATATCCAGAAGATGTTAGCAGTTTTAGTAGAAAAAAAAACTAAATAAGTAGAAAAATCATTAGTTCGTATCAAAATATTTCGGTACAGCAAAACTGCAAGAGTTTTCCTCTGTCTTGTTTTCAAGTTACGTGCTGTAACTTTGGGCAGGATGCATCCACACCCAAAGTAGGATTTGTTTTTCAATTACATCCTTTTAATTTTCTTAACTGAGGTACTGGCAGGAGTTTAGCAATTGTTCTGATACACGTAAATACAATAATCAATAAAACATTTCAAAAGACGAAGTTACAAAAAATGAAAACACGAGGAAACAGGGCCGTGTGTGCATTTCGCATTTACAAAACACAGACACACATAAACTTGTTTGTTGTGTTGTGCTCTTTGTGTGCTTATGGAGTATTTTCCCTACTTTATTCGTCTACGCAGTCTTAATTGTTTAGTCCACAGTTGTTTGTTCTCGATGTTTCCCCGTCGTTTTTCGTTCATTTTCCTACTCGTTCTAAGACTGATACCGAAAGTTTGATGCTAATAGTCTCAGAACGTTACAAACATATCCCAAAACGTCACGCAAGTATGTGGACTGTTTTTTACGGGTGTAATTTTGAGCCCAGCAACTTGGACAGAAGGATCCCCTGGTGGCCGACTAACCGTCGGACATCAAAGATTCGCAGGTGGCCGTACCGGCAACGACCCGCGCAGCTAATGACAGCACCATATCCCTCCGCACGTCTTTCTACCCTGTTCTGGAAGGCGAAGGCGGTTGGCGCAAAGGAGTATAAATAGGGCTCCCCGCGAGCAGTAAAGGGCAGACGTCGCCGATACACCCGGAGTCAGGGAAGCTCTCCGCCGAAGAACGTCACTAGGCCAGCTTGACCACCTCCGCCCTTCAGGACGTCACGCTACCTGACTGCGCGCCGACTCGAGGTTCTGGACTCAACTTAGCCTCTGAACTGGGTAAGAAGCACCTCCGTTATGTCATGTGTTCGGACTTAGCTCGATTTCCGGGACTAGTGACAGACATCAGGGTGATAGTGTATCATGTAACTCGCCTGAAGACTAATTGACGCAACTTGTGCGAGTTGGGGAACTCGCTGGGATGAATTTTGTTTTCCTTTTTTTTTTAGAGACTCGCTCTTCGGATTTGGATGCTACTGGATGGGTTTAATGGCACATAGTACCTAAAACGTCTCACCGGCGATGTCACAATTTTTACTCGCCGGGCGAGTGAAGAGGGAGCGAGTCGAACGAGGTTGTTTGTTCCAGAAGGGCATACGTAACAGGGAAGCAAGAAGCAACGACGTGAAGTGGCAGGCTGGAGTGTGACAGTTACCCATGTTGGAGATAATAATCAATCAGCGACCAGTGGCACGTGCGTTGGTCCCGAGAAATGACTTGCCGTGTTGCTGATACGTGATCGGGAGCGCCAGCGTGTACTTGTTAAGACAACGGGATTGAAAGACTTTGCTACGAGTGCAACAGGAGCAGCGAAGCGACACTGGCCAACGAGACGCGGAAGTTGGAGCGCGGCCTTTCCTTCGCCCAAGAGCTGGAGTCATCACAGGAGGTGTCCTGAGGATGTCCAGCGAAGCCCGAACTGAGTGTTGTAAAAGGGCGAAAAGAACATCTCGGCAAATGTGTCCACGGGAGACAGCGTTGTATTGCGGGCCCGGGACTGGACGCCACAATACGCACCTCGAAGCGAGTGACCACTGGAACTAGTCCCTACATTTCCAGAGGGATTTTCAATTCTCATGTTTTAATGGTGTTTATATTTGTTTTACGTTCATCTGGTACACACGAGACGGTGGGTTATAGGGTAAATTAAGTTTGGTCATTTCTCATATTTTTTGTGTGTCGGAATAGTAATTTTTTTTCCAATGACTAATGCCTTATGTTGGAAGAACAAGCCTCAATTGCATATTGTGTGAATTAATATTTTATTTTGACGAGTAATGCTTCTCCAGCATAATGAGTCTATAGTGGCTTCAGTAGAGTTTTCAAGGTTCATATAATATATCGTAAAGGGTTTCATAATTTTGTTAATTTTTTTTCTTAACTAATGCTTGCATTTAATTGCGCACTCTTTTTTTTTTTGGCAGTTTGGCGTCAGGAAGGAGCACTCATGATATATGCGAGGCTGTTCACCGAAGCAATAAAACATGTACTTTTTAAATTTTGTTTCGTGAATCAATTCTGTTACAAAAATCTGTTAATAAATACGTGTCTCTCTCAACACAGCTTTTGTGTTCGCTTGGTTTGAACCCTTTATTTTTGTCCCTCTCGGGGCCAACATTTGATACAAGTAATATTGAGGAAAATAACATATTCAGAAAGTTACACAGACTCATTATACAAGTAAGGGCTGAAAATACTTTCAGTAGAGTAAAAGAAGTGGAAGTGAAAGAAAAGTTTGTATTACGAAGATAAAAATTTACTAAAAGTAAAATGTTATCTTTGCCATTTATGATAGTTATAACCTATGTAGATGAAAATGTGATGGGTTTAGAATTATAAATAAATATGTAATTAAATATACTGAAGGGAAATGAAAAAAAACTAAAAATGAATCACATAAACAATTATTTAACTAGCGTATTCTTTTTTCTTTTACAATATTTTACCACTAAGGGAATGAAATGGAGTTAAGTTTTATTTTAATAATTCACATCCTTAAAGCTAATCAAACGGCATAAAGATTTTTGTTACATTGGATTAACACTTCCTAATACTATTTAAAAATTAATTTTCCTATGTTTGATATTCAAAGGCGTCTTTAGTACTTACTCGATTTTGACGAAATTTGGAATAAAGTTAGGTTATATATTGGATTGAAACACAGGGTATTTGTCATCCAATAAATTATTTAAGGGATATTCATTTAAAACATTTTACAAAAATAGCAAAAGCAAACAAATATTTATAAAATATAATAAAGGCACTACATAAAGCATAAGGTCAAAGTTTCACTAACATTTATTCATTTATTTTATATTATTATAAAGCTAACATTTTATAGTTACGAGAAAAATAATTTTTATCCCTGTCTACTACCACAAGGAGATGATACGGTTGTTATAAGTTATTTTTATAACATTATAGATATTTACAGAACCGAGTGCATCAGAACGTTTTTCGTAGCAAAAAGAAAAAAATATATATAACCCGTCAACGAAAGATATTACAGCTTTACATGTAGAAATCCATGAAATCAAACATTGTAAACAGAATAATTTAAAGCTGTCTTCTTGTGAACCAACAGGCACATGTCTTACCAACAGCATTAAATATCCTGTATGATGTCAGTTGGCTGATGTAGCCCTTTCCTCTGAGCCACTGGGAGAGGAAGCCACTGCTGACTTGAACGATGAATGCCATAGCATTACAAGCCGACACAAGGTAGCCAGCCTATAAAAGAGTAATTCATTTTCATTACGAACAAATTTGGATTTTCAGTAGCCGATCACAATGGTGTAAGTGTTCCTCTCCTGTAATATGTATTATGATTTTCATAGTTATCTACGTTCCAAGTATCAATATCATCTCTTTATGTTAATTTGTTTGGTAGAAAAAATACTGGACGTTGTACCTCCAGAATTCGAGGATTTCGCACACTGATAAATATTTAATGGAAGTGTCTCAACAAACTTTCAAATAACTTAATGTAATATTTTAGAGGTACATACATTTGTATGTAACGTGTCTCATTTTACAGCTTTCAAAAGTAGTACCAAATATCGACCTATCCTTCTGTCACTGTTAGTCTGCCAACGGTGATTGTAAACAACTTCGCGTGATTGTCAGTGTTCGTAAACAAACATCACGTTCTGCTTTGTTCTGCTTTGTAAGATACAGTTGGGGAATTGGTACCATTGGTACAACTCGTGATAACAGTCTACAATGGCACGGAAATGGAGACGGAACACATAAAGGGAGACGGATTTCCCGGAACATTTCACTATCGCGTCTCCGTTGTATCCACAATGCACGGAAACGTCAACATTACCACCAATGAGATTGCATTTCAAGGTGACGAAACATTAATTTAGTTAAAATATATTATGCTTCAAGACCATAACACGGACAGAATTTACATATAAAATAAAAATAAACCACAGTCATAATATAACATTAGAAATACTTGTACTTAAAACCTTTTTTAACGTATTCAGAACACAAAATAAACACGGCTACCACCGCAACCAAATACTGGGCTTCTGTTGGTTGTACGGAACAACGTAAACGAAGAGCTCAGCGCTGCCGAGCTAATACGTACGGGTCCGTCTCCGTCTGCGTGTCTAAAGTGAGACAAGTTACATGAAACAATTTTCATATATCAGGAAGGACTTACTACCGGAAATAGGCTTGAAGAAAATTACTAACTACATATGTAAATCGTACATTCAAAATACCAAAATTAATTAGGGATTTATTAACTGTTGCACGTTTGTATACATTTAATATAGTAAATACTATTCACCAACACTCACATCAGTTGTGCTGTAGTACAGCATCTTCGTCAGGTATGTTGGTAGTTCGACACTCAGCAAGAACATAATCCACACATTTGAGATTGAAACAGAAAGGTATGCCCACACGGGAGCAGACAGAAATATTTGTAGCCAAGGAACTTGAAGCTTCACCTGAAAGATACCAAAAAAGTGTTATCATTCAGTTCGTGTTTTCTGCCCGCACTGTTTTTACATGTAGCCTATTTAAGTAATAAACGGCCCTCTAAAAATATTATTGAAAAGTTTAAATATAACAAATTGGCCAAGAAGGGAGTCGGATATAGTGATCATAAAAAATAATAATAAAAAGAATGATGTAGTATTATCAGAAAAACCTTTACTTAAGCTATGTTACTTTCAGGCGTTAATGCTGATGTGTTTTTTTTCAACTCCATACTACAAAAGTTTTGTTTCATTCGACTATGCTGGCTACATTTGCAAATAAAATTACACCAGCGGTGTTTCATTCAGTCGGATATGACGTCGTCCTATGCCAAGACGATCATTTCTTTCATCTTGGAGTAGCTAAACGTGCAGTAAAATCTACACCTGTTTTATAGGTGTAACTGGCTTAGTGCTGGAAAATAGCGTACACAGTCAGTTTTATTGTGTTTATATATTGTTAAAGTATAAACATGGAATTAAGTAATGATTAATGTTTACTATGCTCGTGAAAATTGTAATGAAAGGGCGAAATTAATAATGGAAATTTGATGTTTGTGATTATGAAAAAAAATTTTAGTGTCGTATAACCTCAATAAGCCACTATTTAAAAGCTAATACAAGTAGTATGAATGTAAAATATATTATTAAATATTAAAATTTAAGGGAAAAGTAACAAAAAATTACTTTTTATTTTTTAAAAATGTTGAGTGTAAATTTTAACCTTAAACTGTCATGCCTTATAAGCTTCCATAGCGAATATTATTAAAATGTTGTAATTTAAGGCAAAAATAATAAGAAATAATGAATATTTATCTCCTCTGGGAAAAAGAATTGTTGGCGTGACGTATAATCTCATGTATGTATTCTTTGTATGCTTTCAAAAAATCTTAGTGTATAATTTAAGTACCGGTAGTTTATGGATTGACACACGAAAGTACTTAGATATAAAATGATGATAGCTTTCTGCGTAATAGAGCGTTTCACACATAAATTATTTTGTTCTCCAAAATAAGAAAAAACCTTAATATAACTGCTTATATACCACCAAATGTGAGGAATGATACATAAAAATAATTTTATTCGTACACGCTGGTGTAATCACACCACCGGTTTGTACATTAAAACTATTTTTCCCACAATTTAAAATTTAGCTCGATCGATTTTACGCCCCCGAAAACAGTTACTCTGTAAAACTAAAGAAATTCGTTTGAAGTGTTTTATATAAAGCTAGTATGACCAAATAACTGTTCATTTAATAGTATAAGATTACGCTTGGCCGAGTTTTAGGCCTAGGTTTATACTCACTTCTGTTTCTTTTTTTACAGTCGATGTGATATAATTTTTTTCCTCTTCGGATATCCTGGGATGCTTTCCAGGAGAATCATGGATTATGAAAATCCACAGGCACAGGCCTACAAATTTCATCACTGCGAAGATGTAGAACACGTCTTCCCAGCCAAATCTTTCAATTAAATAGCCGGTCACACTAGACGAAGCGATGCTGGCAACATTCAAAGCTGAAAAATAATCACATATGCTTATGTATTGATGTATTCAAGTTTTTAATTTCTCAAAAAAAGAGTGAAAAGTAAAAATAAAATAAAATGTTCAAACTAATGAACCTACTTTTCACGCAACACCGTTTTTGTGAAGTGCTGAATTTGATCCCGTTTTTCCCTAAATTTAAGTGAAAAATTAAATATTTTAAAACGAATTAATAAAATTTAAATCAATGCTAGTGCAATGAGTTATTTTTAATTATATTTTACTTTACGTATGCGAATGAATTGGGATTATCTAGAATATAATTTAATCATATTTATTATTTTACTTCGTACCCACAAATCTGAAACTATTGTAGTCAGACCTATTTGTTCGTAGAAGTATTTGAGTACATGTTATAAATAAGTGAATTGTTTCAAATCCTCAACTAAATTTGTAGGTCATTCTTACAGAAGATTGAAATGAAAAGATATTTCGTTGTATAAATTTTATTACGTGACTGATGTTTTACAATTTGTTGTGTATATGGTATTTAGAGTCTTGTTAAACTTCTAGTGTTTGACATTAAATGTTCCCAAAGTTATCCAAAGTCAAAACTATAATCGCAAAAACTAATCAATGTTAAATTTCACTCACAAAGGGGAGGGAACGACTTGGCAATTCACTTTGGGATGAGAGAGACTGTGTATTAGTAGCATACATGTAGGGTGTTCGTCCTTCAAAATAATGAAGCACACTGGCCAGCCAATCCCGAGAAAAATAACTCTGAAAATTTAAGAACTCTTTTTGTACTAGTTAATTTTCCCTCTGCCCAAGAACGCAGCGGCCTAGGTAGTAACATACTCTCTTGCCCCCCAAACACAATGCAAAAGATTTTTGAAAATTTCTCTTTTATTTGTATTTTTTTTTGATGTGTATATTAAATTATGTAACCACTTGTAATTTTGGCAAAAGAACAATGAATGCTGCAGTGCCCATGTAACAACAAAGAATTGTAATGTGCAATCATGTTCAATAAAAAAACTTTGAATTTGAATTTGATAGCCCCCAAAACGCTCAGGTTTTAATTCTAGCCGAAAATATGTTTTCAAATTTTTAATAATATTTTTAATAATAAAAATTAATAAGTATATTGTTTACAAATATTATTAATTTAAATATAAATTATTTAATTTATTATAAATATTTCTTGATATTTAAATTAAAATAATAAATCAATCTTTAAAATATAAACTTATATTGGGTATAATAATATAATAAATAATTAAAATATTTTAATGACTCCAGTTATTAAAATTAAATTAATAGTTTTAAAATATTCCATCCAAACTTTTACACAATATTAGGTTCAAACCGGTTTCGACCTGATCCGAGCAGTTACGTTTCTATCAGTTTTGAGGTTGTATTGAAAAAGATAATGGAGTAACATTTTTTTGCGTACTTCACTATTGTATGTCAAATTCCTACAGTTTGATAATTCTTATTTCTCTGCAAACTATAAACAAACATGCTAGTTTATTCTTGAATGAATGAAATGTATTTTCCAAGAAAACTATTACAGCAACATTGTTCATGGAAACAATACTCTTTTATTAATTGTGCAAGATGCCAAAAAAAATTTTGTTTCCAATGTTTTTGTGATAACTATCATCCAGGTTATTGCTTGGAAAACAAAACACATTTATAAAATTAATAATAAAAAATTAAATTTTCAGTTATTGTAAGCAATTTTTACAACTATTATTATTAAAACCAATTATTATTTTACATTTGAATGATTTAATTATTACTGTACTTTAAATCAAATAATGTCGTATGAATAACAAATTTAAATAATAAAAACTATTTATATTTAAATTTATTACATTTGTAAACAGTATAATTATTATTTTTGTTAAAGTTATTTTTTTTAAAAAAAGTGAGCTTCAGAGAGAATTAAAACCCGAGCGTCTGGGAAGCAAGCAAGTACGTTACAACCTGGGCCGCTACACCGTTGGCCACAACTAGGAAATATAGAAGAGTTAAACATTAAAAGGCTTTTTATTCGGAATTGGATCGCCAGTGCGCTTTGTTATTTAAAGGAATCAACACCCTAAAGGCATGCGACTAATACATCAAGTATCATTCCGAAGTGAATTCCTCAAGTCGTGCTTTCCCCTTGTAGTTTTGTCTAGACGACATTCAAGTTAACATGGAAACACACACATGCTACACATATATTCTTACAAACTAGAAATTACTCTCATGAACACTCTTTTTTCCCCTTTTTTGCCAAGGGCGAAATGCCTTCAATATAGACCAATGATGGATATTAAAAGAATTGTCTAGGTATGGCGAAAATATCAAAAATACACACATTGATTAGACTAAACATCATATAAGAGGTGGAAAAATAACTGGGGTTGAAGGACAAGAAAATTCATGATTCCCTTAACAGACACACTAGGTACCGAATTTATCTGAAACAAATTTCGATAACACTAACCATTACTGCTAGGCGTGGAAAACAATGGTGTTGAGATACTATATATGTGTGTGTATGTGTGTTGTATTTTTTTAATCAAGACACTATCAAATCCGATAAAACGTATTGTAAATCTTATAATATTATCTCAAATCTATCTCCAAAACAATTTATTACACAACCATTCATTACTACGAGGAGTGAAGTATAGTGGTTTAAGGACAAAAACTTCAAGACTTCTTTAGTAGTCATAGTATGAAAAATGTTTTAAGTTATTGTGAACACTCTAAATGCTATCTATGAAATTTAATCCAAAACAATTTTTAATATCACAAACCATTACTGCAAGAGGTTGAAAAATAAATATGGATTAAAGACAAATAATTCATAAATTAGTTTGTAGGCACAATATAAAATTTGGTCAAAATTTTTTTTAATTTTCAAAATATTATCAAAATTATATGGCTCGAACGTTTATTGATAGCTGGAATCCTAGCACAAGGAACTAATATATTATTTTGTTTAAGGCGTATCTAATGGGACAACGTGACTACGTTATCTTTATGGGAGTTTTCACAAGCAGCACGGTACAGATCAACTTGCACAAGGCTGACTTTCACGCTCATGGCCACGACATTATTATCGAGAATGTTATACAAATTATACGAAAATGCAGGATATATCAAATAGAAAAAAAAACTCGAAATACTTTGGCTGCATGGAATATGCGAAAATATTTTATCGATACTTTTGGAATATTGGAGGACATAACGGATAGAAGTATACATACATCAAGTTTTCTAATTGTTCCAGAAGTTTACAAAATGCTTCAAAAGAAAAACTTCAATATCTACCTTCATTTAAAGGCTGGGCCAAAAGGGATTTTCTTTTCTGCAGTTAAGTTAAACTTGTTAGTGTCTCTCAGCGGTAGGTTATTGCATAAGAAAACAATACTGCATAAAACTTGGCATACTGCACACATCCGTAGCAGTATATTGGACAATTATGTTCGCGGCGTGTCACGAGGTTACTCATATGTAGTCTAGAATGAGTAACTTGATATGCTTAGCTGAGCTCTGTGCCGTTGTATGATCTTCTATTAGAGTAGTATTAAATTATTACCTTTGCCTATTCAGAATGAGTCAGAGCTTTACCAGCGCACTTCGGCTGTAGGTTAATCACGAAAAAATAAGTTGAAAATATATAATATGACATACTGCCTAAAATCTTTTCCAAGGCTAAAATACGCTTTTGAATTGGGAGCTAATCAACTATTTAATTGAAAATAATAGAGAAATTATTTAAGACGGTACGTTGAGATTCTGGATAATGTTTAATTTAACATAGTTTTACATCTACAGCCAAATTGCCGCTCACGTAAAATGTTTACTTTGAAATAATTGGGGGTAATTGCACGTCAGATAACAATGAGAAATAAGCCTAATGAAGTTTCCTCCCAAATATTACAATTACATAATATTACGACATTGATGAAATTTTCAATGGTTGTAGAACTCTGTTCAATTAAATATTATCCAAAAGCTTGTGTGCCATCTCACATACTTTCACTATTTTTTGTTCAGCACCAACTTCAAATACGTTTTCAAGCCTTGGGAAGCAATGTTTTTAGCTTATATTTTTGTGAGGAACATGCAGCCGAAGTTGTCAGTCAAGTTCAAGTTCTGACTCACTTTGTATAGTAGGATGATTGTTAGGCTTGTTTTTGATGTTAATGTGTTTTTAGAGCAACCTACACAAAAAATTATGGTCAAACTTATAGAGTTTTTCTATTTTTTTTTAAATTGTTGCAGAAAAGCTTACGTACATCCGAAGATAACACCAACCATCTGTTGGCGCTCATTCGGAGGGAACCACGTGGAGTCGAGAGCGAACATGGCGGGCATGTTGATTCCCTGCGAACAGGCAGTGTGGGAATCAATACAAAAAAATGTGCACGAGTCTTTCAGTAATAGCCAGTAATTTGTAAAAATCAAACTTCGGTAACGAGCAAATTCATGTGCTCTCGTGTTGCAAATAAACTAATTGTAATATATGTTGGCCGGTCTGAGCCCTGGAGTCGGAGTGTGGAGGCAGCGCCGGGGTCCGCCATCTTGGATCATCACGTCACGGCGGCCATATTGGATTACCTTGACCTTTACCTAGACCTTCAAAATTTGCCAAAAGTTGTCCAAAAATCGCCAAAATTAGCCAAAATTTCCAACTTATTTGGCAAAAAATTTAAAAAAAAATTCAATTTTTGAGGGAAAAACCCGAAAAAATTAAAAAATGTGGGATTCGGAAAACCTCAAAAGACTTTTGCCTTAAAAAAAAATTCCTCAAAGTGGCTGAAATTGGCCATGGGCAAGCCGCCCTAAGCCACCCAGGTCATTATTTTGACCATTAGGGTGCCATGGCCGCCATTTTGAAATGTTACTAAACGGTTGCAAATATGTTTAATGTTGAAGTGGGTGTGTGTTTTGGTGTCATGAAATATGGTCTTTCATTCACTGTCCGCAGTCAATTTTTGGTCCAATTATTCTGCACGAATCCATGTGGTGCAAAACATTTTTTGAGTGGTGTCGATACATTTTGTTTTTTAAATATTCATGTAAAATTACAGATATTTGTAAATTTTTACATTTACTTCAAAACAACTGAATCACTACAAAGTAGTGTTCGCTGTAATACTGGATTCGGATTCTTACCCGGGCATTTATGCTTTTTGTTGTCCCAGTACCTCCAATAGTTAAATTTTTTTTGTAAAACGTTCCACGAATAGCTTTCCCATTATTAACTGCGCGCATTAATAAGCATTTTCGATTCTCTTTTCTATGGTTAAAAAAATTACGCTTGAATGATACGTCAATTAAAATATAAAATTATTCGCCAATTTTCCTAATAAATGCTAAGTATTATCTCCAAAAAAATGTATTTCATATATGCAAAAATAACCATAGCCTATGTGTTGCACAAAGTTACACTATCTTTCTTGTAGTATCACGAACTTATTTCACGGCATCTGGATTCCAATGGAATCTTTTGTGAAAGTACAGAACAATTGTTTTTTTTTCTTTCTTCTGTGCAGTTAAAATCTGATTGAAAAGCAGTTGCGTGCTCACCGAGGGTATCCCCAGCAACACCCGGGCCGCGATGAGAGCTCTGACGTCCCAGTGGGCCAGGGCAGGCGTGAGGGCGGTGAGTGCGACGGTCAGGATCCCGCCGGCGGCCATCATGAGCTTGGGGCTCCACAGCAGCACGAGGCGGGCCGCCAGCATCATGGTCAGCACGGAGCCGTACGTGGGCCCGTTGGAGACGTAGCTCTGCGTCAGCTCGCTCCAGTCGAAGTCTCCTCCCTGTGGGCCCAGACTCTGCGGCGCCCTGGTCCACTCAACTTCTGCAAGGCGCTAGTATTTTGGAGAAGGCCCTTACCAGACGGGCCTGCGGAAGGGAGGTATTATATATATATATATATATATATATATATATATATATATATATATATATATACTGTGTAGAAGTCGCGAGTGGATAGGATTTACTCTACGTTTTTTCAGGAGCGTATGATGATCATCTTGGGAACTTCACCGCTGCAGTGCGCTGCCGTAACGCCCTGTATCGTCTTAGTTGTTATTTACACGTTAGAGCGCAGCACTGTCGCCCGCTGTCATTACCCGCACCCCCCCCCAATCCATCATTCACTGCAGCTCAAGGTCGTTCAACGGGAGGGGGAAGGGGTGTTTGAAGAGTTCGACACTTCTCCGCTAGGGACCACCACAAGTCGATGCTCTAGAGATGGTGGCGATTGCGGCGGTGAATTAACCAACTACCTCAAACCGTATTAGAAATTTTAACCTGGGCTGGCGACTTCTATACAGTATATATATATTCAAAGGTATTATGGAATATCCAGCAGAGGAAAGGGTTTTTCGGGGAACCTATCCCAGAAATTCTGGAAATTTTTAAACCAAACTGGAAATTATAATTCCGACGAGGTTATGATAATTTATGTTAATCCAGTTTTATATAGTTTTCCTGAAAAAATTATTTTCGAGATCGGTTTTTTAAATACTAACCCTCAAGTCACTACTAAATACAGTGAGATCATTACATATAGCATTTCCCATAACATGAATAAAGATATATTTACTGTTACATAGTAACGATTCCAACATTAAAAAGAAATTTGACGCGTACTCTATACACATCCCGTGTACTTAAATGCATGCGGTCTGTTAAACACATACATCTCAATGATAGTATTTTACTGACAAGACTTAATTATTTGTTCATAAATACTTTACTTGAGATACCAAATACATGTATCAAGGAATTCATCTCTACCTGTCGATCAAACAGACTACAGAACTTCAGAAATATAGCCTTTATTGGACAACTTCTTAGCATTCTACTTCCGGGTCAGGATTTGATGAGTGCATGAGAAACGTTTCAAATATGTGTGTCATTTTATTTACGACAAAATTAGTTTTGTCCAGAATAAGCGTAGCAAAAGGATATGTTTGTTTACTGTCGGCTTCTTCCTCTTAGAAGTACGCTCGTATGCTTGTATTGCAGCAGCGTTACCTTGCTGTCGCTCGAAGAACTGTTGTTGGTGACCTCGGGAGATCCTGGGCACATGTCCGACGACGTCAAAGACACGTTGGCTGCAGTGGTGGTGTCGGATGTCGTCGTGGTGGTAGTTCTGACCATGCTGGTGATCGCCAGTGGCATGACGCCTTCCGTGAAGGAAGACAAAAACATGTCCAACACGCGTATCGCGAGGAACACGTACCGGGCTGGTACGTACAGCTTGCCTGGAACATTACGCGCGAATGAATCTTGGAGGATAGCTGCAGAAAGCAACTTCAGCAGTAAGAAATTATTTAAGTTGATATCTTAATCCTGATTATGAGTGTTGATATGTATAGCGTAAAGTTTGTAGAATCTACTACTTCGACCCAACTCAACCTCTAAAGCCAAGATAGTTTATTGGACAAATGGTGGCAGAAACCTTCAATCTTGATTAATTTAATTTTTTATAACCAATTATTCATTAAATATTTAAAATTTAAAAGTTCATGATAAGTGTTCAAATTAATTTGGTTATATGAAACTCTAAATACTGTCAAACATAAAGTAGTGACAAAAATTATGTAATTTAAGACTATACCAAATATGTGCTCTTAATTACATGTTTTTATCAAAAAATTATTTTTTAATAATAAGAGTTATCCTTGGACAGCACAAAACACAATTATTTAACACGTACCTCACTTCACCAGAACTTATAAAATTACAGTCACTGAGTTGAACATTCAAGACTCACATCCCAGAAGAAGGGGTGGAAGAAAAATACGTTGTAAAATAACGCGAAAAAGATTTGATTCGCACAAATATTGGATTATGATCAATAACGTCCAGTTTATACATATCAGTTATAATTTATTTATTAACAACAGTTAAAAGTATGTTTTTTAAAAGTTTTTGAAGAAATTTCAGAAACGTCATCTAAATGACACGACCCCTCTATGTTCTGTTGAAATGAAAATGCACACTTGGATCCAATTGTAACAGAACCTAAGAGCGAAATGTCTGCTCTCACTGGTCGGGTTGTGGTGAAAAATATGATCGGGAAGGGGGGTGGGGTTTAAGGCCCTTAAATTTCGGAAATTTGAAAAATATGTTCTTTTAAATTTAGAGTGTTTCCGAGGTCGTTTCATGGTGGAAAACTCTCCAGCAAAAGGCTAATGGAGGAAAAAATAAAAGAAAACTTTATATGAAAAAAAAATAATTAGCCAAAAAATTGCCTGAGGTGAGATACAGACGTCTTAATGCTATGCGACTTTACATCACTCAAAGAATAGTGTAGGCATTGGAGGAAGATAGAGAAGACAGATTGCATAATAAGAACCAGCGTTATGCTGAGTCTTGAGCTTCACAACCGGAGGAAGACAGATCAGCTCGTCTGCAGCACGTGCGCCAGCATATTACAGTATTTAAGGTGCTATACAAAGCGGGAAAAAACTGATTTTATAAAATATACTAACATATTTTGTGATAAGATTTGTGAAATTTGCACTAAACGATGCTATCCGTATTAGATCATCAAGTGGATCGTTAATGACATTAAAACTCATTTTTTGCCAAATGAACTTAAACAAAAAAAATTTTTAATCGTATGCAACCACCTTAATTTTAATGGAATCATCTTGATCCAGGTATTATTCATGAGGCTACATAAAAATTGTCACAAGCCGAAGAAGGATTGATTTTGAGCATTATACCATTTGTAAAAAAATATATATATATATATATATTAAATTAAGCGGAACATTTGTGTAATGCAGTTTTCGAGGTCAATCAGTATTGTTTGCTCAAGATGTTTTTGAAGTAACTGAAAAACTTCCAACCATGTTGTTACGTATGCTCTCGCACTACGTACATGATGACGTCTCCGTGGCGCCTTACCGCGCGCCCGATGCTACCCGGCCAACAGGAATTGTCGCGCGGGGAAGCCTAAGATGTACAAGTTCTGTCCCTGCCCGAACACGCCCGAATATTCAGCTTCGACCAACCTCGGGTTTATTTATATATTTTTATATTTCTCTGTTTATTTTAATGTAGCTATACTAACCTTACTAACCGTCCATAGTGTTTTAAAGTGTTTTAATGTAGCTAACCTAACCGACCACTTTTAATATTTGAATTCATTTTTCCTGCGCAAAAATAAAACAAATCCCGAGGTTGGCCGAAGGTGAATATTCGGGCGTGTTCGGGTAGGGACAGAACTTGATGTACATCTTAGGCTTCTCTGTCGCGCGCCGCGCGCACAGCATCGGAGCCGCTCGGAAATGCTCGGCGGAGTTCGTGTGGCGGGCTTTTAACTGGACGTCGCCTACGCGGCGTTTCCGGTCATGTAGGCCCAGAACGAGAGGTTTCAATGTCATCACGATCAACCAACAATGCTGGAATAATTGTCGTTATTGAGCGTCTTGAGAATATTAATGAAACGCGACAATTTTCAATAAATATAAAAACAATTATGTAATGCATTGTATATGTTAGTAGCTAATATTTCTCTTTACGATGAGTCATTATCAATAGCAAATTTGGAATCAATGAACAAGATGTTATAACATTAGATGAAGCTTTTGTAGACAATAGTATTCAAATCCATGGCGAATTATTATACGTTGGTATTGCTTACATAACAATCAATGACTTGACAATAATTTTACGTGCGTCATGGAATCAAGCTAACGAAGAAGTATTTACATCTGGCTTCGCCTGTGTACAGTTATGTGTTATGGTATTAGCAAACATTGTAAGAGCTTGTATTCTTTTACCACAACATTGTTTAACAAACTTCCTCATTTTAAATATGATAGAAGTGATCAAGTCTATAATATTGTCAGATTTAAAACGGAACGAAATTTCGCTACCTATCCGATTTCAAATAATGGATATTTACTTGTACGTTTTTTTTTTGGGATCGCGTCTCTTTGCTGCCGGACAAGCTTATGTAACTCTAATCGCGTAAGTCACTGGGTGGTCTCCAAGTAAAAGAACTTGATTGCTCTAAGATAACCAGAAAATTTCCATGTAATGTTGACGCATTAGCTGAAATGACTAGATTACGTGAACATTAATTTTTTTTAAGTTCATTGTAACAAATAAAAACTTTAGTCACCCATATTTAGTATTTTTAATTTGTTTAAAATACTCAAATTTAGTATTTTTATTTTGATCCAAAAAGAATAAAATAAACTTATAGCTTAAAAAAACTAAAAACAAAAGTTTTTTGTAATTTAATGAAATAAAAATTAAAAAAAAATATATATAATTTAATTTTAAGTTTTTTGTCCAACAACCCAACAATGAACCACAACTATGTTTAACTAAAAGCCTTGGATGCTCTCTTCTTTCATTTTCATAATGACTATATCCTAAAATGAGTAATAGAAAATTTATGACAATTTATATCCAGCACCCCATACTAATTTTAAGTTTATTATTGTTATTACATTCATGTAGTAATTTTCGTAATTACTATATCCTATATCGAAAAAAAATTTCGTATTGCCTATATCCTAAAATTACTAATAGAAAATCTATTACCAAGCACATTGTATTCACTGATAGAAAATTCAAGGTAAATAATATCAAGCATTCCATTAATATTATTATGTTCATATATTCATTAATTTCATATATTCATATTCGCAATGACTTCATCCTAAAAATAGTGATAGAAAATGTAAGACATTTAAAATCAAGCACCCCATTCCTAAAATAAAATTCATATTGTTTTTAAGATCATATAGTCACTTTTGTAATGACTGCATCTTAAAAATTATACTATAAAATTTAAGAAAAATGATATCTAGCACATCATTACTAATTTTAAGTTCATTATTTTTTGGTTCATATTGTCATTTTCGTAATGAATACATAAAAAATCTTTCTTAATGACTATATTCTAAAATTTGCGTATTGACTATATTTTAAAATTAGTACTAGAAAATTTATTACAAATCGTATTGTTATTACTGATAGAAAATTTAAGACATGATATCAAGCACCATTATATTTTAAGTTATACAGAGTTGTGGTGCATTATTTGGCTGTTGGACAAAACTTAAATAAAAATTTTATGTTTTACTTTTTTGTTCATTAAACTATAACAGTGTTTTTTTTTTTAGTTTTTAAACTATAATTTTGTTTTAATATTTAAACATTAGAATTTACTTGTCATAGGATTGCAAGGTTTTTGGGTTTGTTTCATTAAAGTCAAGTTGCAGATCCTGGCCCAACATTGTATCACTTTACCTCTTTATATGAAACCAAATTCAGTGAAAATGACGAAACGAATTAATACTTATGAGACGAATAAGAATATAATCTTACGTTTGTGCCCTGTTTCTTTCCGTCCAGACATGTCGTGTGTTCTTGTGGATGTCTTAGAACTGTAAGAGACAGCCACTGATTGAGTACAGCAGTCAGATCTTTGTTAATCAACATATCGACGTTGGCGATAAGTTCGGAATAAGAATACAATAGAACATACAGAAGCCATCATTATCTTAGTCGCTTCAGTTCATCTAAAACTGATTACCACATGTTATCTTAAAAATCCTCAAGGCAAAGAGTATAAATCAAAACCGATAGTGAATATCAAATTGTTTCCCAAGGTGGGGAAACCTTGTCGCATATTTCAATACAAAGCAGAATTTATATTTAATTAACAGATGCGTTCTTGGTTAGAATATTCTCTATGACATAAAGTGTAACCAGCAATTGCGTATGTCCAAAGACCATTTTAATTAATAAATAATCCAAAACACAGATTAATTTGCATAATTTCAAACAAAAAGCTTTGTTATATGAAAATAATACTAGAGAGCTTTTGGTTGTAGGGTAACATAATAAAGTAGTGTGATGAATGCGCTTTTATGACATTTAAAATGTGAAAGTTGGTGGACTCGTTGTTGCGTTCTAGTTCATTCCAGAACAGTTAAATGTTGTGTGTATCCAATGGCTAAAAAACAAGTAATGCTCATTTAGTTTTGAAAAAATAATATATTTTGTTAAGAGAAAATCGACACTAAAATGAAAATCAAGTATTAAGTGATTCACAGAATAGTTGCACACCTATTCCTAACTTACGTAAATTACAGAATGGGTTAAGAAAATTGGGATATATTTTCTATTTTAAACACACGCGGTTTATCACCTTATAACAAGGTATAAAATTTATTCATATGCTAAATTAGTAGATACCAATTATTCCATTTACTTATTTTACAGTATACTATCTCCATCTGTAACCGATTATCAATCAGTTGTGTCCATAAACAATAAATAAATATGAACTATAATACGGTAATAACACTTCGACTAAATACAAGTTTATCTATTTTCATCAACATGCATATACTGAATTAGTTTTAAGTATTCACTTTAAACCTACTTATTACTGAACAACATCGTTTATAATAAACATAGTCTAAGAAGAAGAAAGGAAATTACCTACATTTTCCCCTGTAAAACATCTGGCTTAGAATGAGATATGATATTATTAAACCCCTGACTCTGTTAAGTATTTCATTTACTCACAATTTACACGGAATCTTTACAGAGAAAAGAGAACAAAATCAGTTAATAATTTAAAAAAACAAAATCGAAGTGTCTGTCTGTGATTTAGAATTATGTACTAGATGTTGTCCAGTGGTCGAATTTCGACTAAGAAATTAATTTTAAGAGCAGATGTTTATTGAGAAAGATGTATTTCACTGATGTATAAAACATAAATATACAATGTTTAAAATATTACTAAGTAAATAATAGTGCAACTGTTCGACCACGAAATTTTATGTGTTTATCACCTAATGTAAACAATTTTTTTAAATTACTTAGATAAAAAGTTCTTGGATAAACTCACTAGATTTCACTTATATATAAAGCACAAATGTTATAAGGTAAACAATAGTGCAACGCTTTGATCACAGACATGCAATGAAAACAATTATATAAAACCTACATTGTAAAGCCATCAATCCACAATCAAAAGTATTAATAGTTCTTGGAATGACATTCAGTGCGCATTTAAATGTCTCTCTCAAAATAATTTTACAATTTGCTTTTGGATCATTTGCATCATTTTCGTTTGACCTATTAAGCAAATATGTATCCCTTATTTTTTGTCTCTCCCTCCGACCATCAATGTTATATGTCAAGGCAAATGGAAGTATATGCGAATAAATGAATTAATGAAAATTTTTAGAAAGGTAACTAAAATTATTGAATTTAAATTACTTAATAATATGTACACACATTTTTGACTTAAAAAGACAAGAGCCAATTCACATTGAAGTTACATAACATAACGTTAGTATGTTCATAGCTTTCTGATCTCGACGAAGAACTTAATTTGAAGGACATTGATGATTTAAGGAAGACTGAAAACAATGGAAGTATCATAATCATGAAAATTGAGAATACATTCAAGACGAATTCAAATAAATTATTCGTATTTTGGACAAATGATGGACACATAAAAAGGAAGCTTGTAGAAGATGAAGAAGCATCGACATCAACCATTTCGAATTCTTACCGCAATTCAGGTGAAGACGCTGAACTTCTACGATGATGGTGACAATGACTTTGACCCAAGACTGTGATGAAGCACCTAAAGCTGGCAAGATCGAAGACGATGATCACTGGGACGATAGTGATCTTAAAAATATTAATAACAATTATTACTGGAAGATGGCGGCAGCAGAAGACATTTATTATACATCATGGGAAGATACTAACATAATGGTCGATCGTCTGAGACTGCTACTGGCATTGATTAGTGGATATGGAGAAAACTACTCGCACATCAACGAAGTATCCTTCATACTCAAAGAACTGAGGAAAGCTGGCTACATACAATAATGACTTGTTTTATCTGCAAGTGTATAAATTTAAAAAATATTAACTTTCGAAAATTATTTTTTTTATTTCTCTAATTCTGGTTCCTTGCTAGGACTGGGTTCTCGTAATGTGCTCAAATGTGCTTTCTCTTTTCAAAATGCTTTCCAGTGTGCTTCCATTTTGTCTAAAGTGCTTCCAAAGGTAATATTTTTGTTTTGCTTCCAAACGTGATTAATTTTTTTTTGGTGTGCTTGCAAATGTTCTTCCTTTTTTAAATATGTTTACAAATGCGCTTCCTTGTTTTGAATGTGCTTTAAAATGTGCTTACTTTTTATCGAGTGTCCTTCCAAATATGATCCCATTTTGTTCGTGCTTGAAATTGTGCTTTCTTTATTTTGAATGTGCTTCCAAATGTACTTCCCTTATTTTGAATTCGCTTCTAAATGTTCTTACTTATTTTAAATGTGATTCCAAATGTACTTCCTTTTTCTTCGAGTGTGCTTCCAAATGTACTTTCTTTTTCATTGTGCTTCAAAATGTGCGTCCTTTATTTTGTTTTAGCTTCCTAGTGTGCTTCCTTTTTCTGAATGTACTTTCTTTTTTGAATGTGTGCCCAAATGTGCTTCCAAACCTGCTTCGTTGTTTATTGTGATTCCAAATGTACTTCCCTTTTGTCGAATGTTCTTTCAAAAGTGCTACCTTTTATATTGTGCTTGCAAATGTGCTTCCTTTTTTTTAGTGTGATTCCAAATATGCCTCATTATTGAGTGTTCTTCCAAATGTGATTCCTTTTTGTATGTACTTGCAAATATGCTTCATTTACATAGATTGAGCTTACAAATGTACTTCCTTTTCATCGAGTTTGCATCCAAAGGTGTTTCCTGTATTTTGAATGTGCTTCCTTTTTCGATTGTGCTTCTTAATTTGCTCCCTTTCTTAATTAGGTTTCCAAATGTGCTTCCTTTTTTTAGCGTGCTTCCTTTTTACGAATGTGCAACGACAAGACTGTAGTCAGGACATGTTTGGCCTCTTGGTTCGAAGACGCCTTGTCTATACGACTGACATTGACATGACATTTTTAAAATGTTCACTGAGTATCGACGAAAATATCTCTTGGCTCGGAGACGCTTGGCCTGCATAAAGATTTGTTGTTTCATATTATTTGTGGTGATGTATTTTTTTGTGGAATATGGCCTATTTCGACTCTATGTTAGATCACGCGCAATACATAATTTTTCGGGGCGCAAATGTTACTTTGGTAAGTTCGTTTTCTACTCTCGTTACATTTTTCGTACTTTTAAGCGATTCCAAGAAGTACTTTTCATGTACTCGGTTATGGTTTCAACGACGTTTTTATAGTTAGCAAGACGGTCGGGAAACAACACCCTGCATGCCTCGAGGCCAGCTGGCCTCCCAGATATCTCCCTGTGCGCGGGGTCAAAGACTTTCTGTACGCGCCGGCAGAAGAGTCACTTTAGTCCAGCCTCTACCTCTAGTTTAGAGAATTTTAATAAAAATTGTTGTTAACATGCTTGAATTTAGGTACTTTGACTAGTCGTATGTGAATACTGTTACTTCATACGCATTGGTACTTATTTTCTACGCAAGGTAAAAATAAAATACAAATTTATTTCCATGCCTGAGTAAGGTTTGAACACATGGTTCTTACCACATGAGTGGCTTTCACTTTTCATGTGCTAACTCATTTTTCCTCTGTCCTGCTGCTTCTGGTGGTATTGATGTTATTTATTTATTGAATCTCGGACCTTAGACTGTTTAGTATATAATTAATAATTTTATTAACTCCGTACTGCCTGGTATCAAACAGTGGACACGATTTGATCGAATTTCTAAGTTAATAATTACAAATTTCCAAGGTAGCGGTCATTAAAACATCAGCGTCTTACTGAAGGCTAGTAGATGAAAATTTAAGCCTATTTTAAAATTTTGACCATAGATTTTATTGAATAAGTGGTTTTCCTAAAATTATATTTTTTTTTACATCATTCAAGTATGAATCCAAGTACTAAATTCGTTCAAACAAATAATTATTTTAATAAGTGATTTCTTGATGATTTTTGGAATTGTTTACGAACGTTATGTTAATATTTACGAATTTTCGTGATGGTGGCCAAGGCAGCCAACATATGGCAGGTGGTCTGGCAATAAATAGTTAGTACACTTTAGCAGGTAAAATTAAACTAATATGGTTAGAGCTTCCTCTAGCAGGTAGGATACAAGATTGTGGCATGCTGCAGACGAAAACAAGATGGCCGTCATACTGTCTAAAGTAACATCTTCCTTGGAATTAGTGGTGGGATTTCAGTCCGCCAGTTGCTTCAGTGGAGGAAGGCACCGTTGATTTTTAATCGATTGTTCTCGCCTGGTTCGAACCGAGGACTCCATGGAATAGGTGCATTTTTATGAAAATTTAATTAAATACTTTTTTATGAATTTAAATTTTTTTCTTGATTTTCTAGTTTAAAAATTAACGGATTGTCCAAATGGCGGCCATAACGAAAAGTTCAATGTTTATAGAAATCAAAATGGCGGTAAAGTCTAGAATCCAAAATGGCAAAATACAATATGGCGGAATCCAATATGTCAGCCGATGTCAAGGTCAAACGTCAATGGTAATAGGTGTATGTCATCTAAGATGGACACCATGACGTTAGAAGTCGGTCGGTCATTGACTCCATCCTCATCCTCACTATGACTCCAGCCCCAATATGCCCTAATGTAAACTATTATACTAGCCTATATACGTAATTTAATTCCTTTCGATAATACCAAAACTCCAAGAGTCTTGAACCTGACATTATCTTCAGGCGGACTCCTATCTGAAATTATCAGCCAAACGTTTTATCTTACCGTGGAGTAGCTCTTGAAAGTCGTGAGAGCTTCAAAAATATTTTTTTCTCACGCATTGCATTAGTTATATTCGTTCTGTGCCACTAGGTACCAATGTGGGTGTCATAGAACTGTCTTCCAGGTGTTTCTGGGTAATTTCTTAGACTGAATGCTGGCTATACACAAAAGCATTATTCAAAATTATGAAATGACGGTAAATTTTTGAGTAGTGTCAAAATATATTAAATAAATTTCACATAAATGTTTTGATGCAATCGAAAAACGTACGCTGGTGTTCAAGAGTATTACAAGTATGTATTACACCGAGAGTAGTACAAGAGTATTACACCAAGTAATTGGTGTAACTTTCCGGCATCTCTCAGAAAACCGACAATTATAAAACTCTTTTTTCAAAAATATTCAAACTAAACACACATTACTGCTACAGTTTTGTTATCCTTCAAGACAGAGAACACGAAGTGATGCACGAAATAAAGGGCAATTACTTACTACTAGAAAGTAATTTGAAGTGAAAGCATTCCAGAATCACCTGGAAAGAAGAGCGATGTTAGTTGTGGAAGAAACGACACGAGGACCTCCATAAAGTTATAGAAGGTAAGTGTATAGCTCGTAAAGCTGGTCACAATGCGACGACCAACACGACACGACAAATACAATTAGGTTTCGTGTATCGTTCAAGGACGACAGAGTTAATAGTGTAGAGTTACAATACCACGACAACATCAACACGACGAACTCTAATAAGGCTGTCGGTAAAACATTCCAAGCAAAGTGCGTGCATAAAATACAGTATATAATGCGCCAAAAACAATGTATGCACAATAGGATTTTTTTTTCTGGTGATATCTGAACTGCATCACAGTAAACCAGTTAGTTTATTTTAGGTACAAAAATAAAGTTATACATATGTTGATACGGGACGGAAAATAATTCCGCTGTTATCTAAGCTAAAATTAAAAAAAAAAAAAAAACTTATAAACAGTTAATGTCACACTAAAACTATGACAGCGTACCTACCCAAACTAAAACGAAATTTCAGTTTTCAGCTTAAAGATTTACCGAATAGGTAAATATTTCTGAAGTTTAGTTTTGTAAGGTTTCCGTTTTTCTTTCCGTCGTGAGGCACGACACGGCGAAATTAGAAATAGAATCTACGTCTTGCGGGCCGTCGGGTAGCGTATTTCGTTGTGTTGATGTCACGGACGAAATACAAGGTCGCCGTGAGTCACGGTGACCTTGTATTTCATTGGCTACTGAGCTTGTCGGGCCTGTCGTTTTGTGTTCGTCTTGGCATTGTGACTCCGGCTTAAAAAGTGCGCGTTTGTGATATCCAATGTGAGACAGAATTGTAGACAGTAACTACTAATAACCTTGACGCAAAACGGACTTCGGAAAACTTGATGGTCATGCAAGCTTCAGTATCGAACTGGAATCGATATAACATCGGTTCGTGTGAAATATGTAATATGTCCAAAGAGAAAGGTAGGAACAGAAGGACGCCAGTAGTATATGAATGGGGTTCCGACGGCAGGCTTCAGGCTGTGGAGCCGAGAGCCGGCTCCGCCATATTGGATTTGTGACGTCACGACGGCAAAAATTCCTCAAAATTCCTCAAAAATGACTCAAAATGACTCAAAATTTCCCGTTTTGAGGAAAAATTTCCCGTTTTCGAGGGAAAAATTCCCGTTTCGAGGGAAAATTTCCCGTTTTATTCCTCAAAAATCCCAACGGCTAGAAATGTCCTGATAGAGACTTAAGCATCCTTAACTCAAGCCTCAGTTAAGCCTCTATCAGGATGTGACCTTGACCTTTGACCTTGACCCCGACGGCCATCTTGGATCCGCCATTTTGGATGACGTCATTTCGTTTTCTAGAAAATTCCGGCATTGTGTTATCCGCCATTTTGAATTATGACGTCATCGCTGCAATTTCCGTTACGGCCGCCATCTTTAAATTTATTATCCGATTTTAATGAAAAAAAATTTTAAAATTATAAAAAATTAAATAATAAAAAATTTAATAAAATATTTAAAAAACAAACATTTACGACACGGAGCTCGGAGTCCTCGGTTCAAACCCGACGAGTGCAAAAAAAAATAAAAATGGCGACCGATCCTTCCCCCCGCGGTGGCTGCAGGCATACTGACTCCCACCACTTTTATTTCAAAGCATATATATCGTCAGGTAGTATGACGTCATGTCCGCCATCTTGAAATTTGGACGCCATCATGAAAATCTTTATTTATTATCCGATTTTAATGAAAAAAAATTCCAAAATTCATCAAAAAATTAACTTATTTGAATTCTGTTTGATTATATCGATGTACGTCCTTGGTTCGATTCCCGGCGAGAGTAAACAGTCGATCCTTCCTCCATGAAAGCTACCTAGACTGATCTATCACCACCAATACCAAGGTATATATCGTCAACTGGTATGACATCATGTCCGCCATCTTGTCTTCATCCACTGGAGACCATCATCTTGTTTTCATCTGCTAGAGTGTGCCGATATCATGTAGTATAATTATCTGGTCACCACACCTTTGACCTTTACCTTGAACTTTGACCTTGACCTTGGAATTTGACCTTGACCTTAAAATTTGACCTTGACCTTGAACTTTGACCTTGACCTTGAAATTTGACCTTGACCTTGAAATTTGACTTTGACCTTGAAATTTTACTTTGTCCTTGAAATTTGACTTTGTCCTAGTCGACCATCATGGATCCGACATTTTATGTTCAGTACATGCTACCAGGAGCGACCACCTGCTGGAGTACACCATCTTGTGCGTGTACTCGTATTATAGAGTACATTTCCATCTGGTTAATTTTATTCTAACCCGCTACATTGCAGTAATCATTTATTACCGAGGTGTCCCCCGCCATCCTGAAATTTGGGCGACATCTTGGAATAGTGTAATTATTTAGCTAGAAATGCGGGAAAAATTCCAATAGTCTCCGAAAAAAAATCAATTAATTCACAAATTGAATCGATGGATCCCTGTCCACGGTTCGATTCTTGACCAGAGACAGTTGTAACTAATTATTAAATAAATGTTAGGTTCTGTTTTCCATTACCTTTCGCGGAGTTTATTAATCATTCACTCTACGAAAATCAACTCAAGTCATTATACCGGACCAACGAATTAAATCAGTGCCGATTAGCCTATTATGAAAGTCTAATTTTTCAATAATCTGAATAACATATAAGCCGTTCATGTACAAAGCCACACATATAGATCAATTGCCTTCAGTCCATGAGACCGAGTCATGTCATTATCAGACGTATAGGCTAGTCATTTCAGGACCACATGACCTTCGTAATCCATCGTGACATTTTTATACATTCTAAAGGACCAAGTAACCTTGTAAAATATTTTAGTAACACCAAGAGGTGATAAACTAGTAAATATTCAATCACTACATTTTGTACTACGCGCAATCAACAAAAAAGGAAGCACCAACAACGAAAAGACAGCACCACCAACGAAAAGACAGCTCATTTGGAAGCACCGACAACGAAAAGGCAGCACCGCCAACGTAAATACATCACATTTGGAAGCACCGACAACGAAAAGACAGCAGTGACAACGAAAAGGCACCACATTTGGAAGCACCAACATCTAAAAGACAACACCGCCATCGAAAAGGCAGCACATTTTGGAAGCACCAACAACGAAAATGCAGCACCGTCATCGTAAAGGCACGGACCGCAAGACCGGGTCATGTCAATATCAGACATATAGACCATGAACTCAGTACACACAGGAAAAAGGAATGTACACGTAGGAAAACGGAACGTACACGCAGGAAAAACGGAATGTACGCGCAGGAAAACGGAAGGTACACGCAGTAAAACAGAACGTACACGCAGGAAAAACGGAACGTACACGCAGGAAAAACGGAACGTACACGCAGGAAAAACGGAACGTACACGCAGGAAAAACGGAACGTACACGCAGGAAAAACGGAAGGTACACGCAGTAAAACGGAACGTACACGCAGGAAAACGGAAGGTACACGCAGTAAAACGGAACGTACACGCAGGAAAACGGAACGTACACGCAGGAAAAACGGAAGGTACACGCAGGAAAACGGAACGTACACGCAAGAAAAACGGAACGTACACGCAGGAAAAACGGAACATAAACGCAGGAAAACGGAAGGTACACGCAGGATAAACGGAAGGTACACGCAGTAAAACGGAACGTACACGCAGGAAAAACGGAACGTACACGCAGGAAAACGGAAGGTACACGCAGGAAAACGGAACGTACACGCAGTAAAACGGAACGTACACGCAGGAAAAACGGAAGGTACACGCAGGAAAACGGAACGTACACGCAGGAAAACGGAAGGTACACGCAGGAAAACGGAACGTACACGCAGGAAAAACGGAAGGTACACGCAGGAAAAACGGAACGTACACGCAGGAAAACGGAACGTACACGCAGGAAAACGGAACGTACACGCAGGAAAAACGGAACGTACACGCAGGAAAAACGGAACGTACATGCAGGAAAACGGAAGGTACACGCAGGAAAACAGAACGTACACGCAGGAAAACGGAACGTACACGCAGGAAAACGGAACGTACACGAAGGAAAACGGAACGTACACGCAGGAAAACAGATCGTACATGCAGGAAAACGGAACGTATACGCAGGAAAACGGAATTTACACGCTGGAAAACAGAAAGTACACGCAGGAAAACGGAACGTACACGCAGGAAAACGGAACGTACACGCAGGAAAAACGGAACGTACACACAGGAAACGGAACGTACACGCAGGAAACGGAACATACACACAGGCTCCAATATTCATTGGCTTCAATATTCATTGGCTCCATCAGTCATTGTCACCAACAGTCTTTTGGTTCCAAAAGTCTTTTGGCTCTAAATATATTTGGCTAGAATTCTTCGAGTCTAAGAGACTATGAGGCCACATGGCTACGAGTCTAAAATGATCTAGATATTTTACGAGTTATACACGGCTTGCGAGGCTAGAGCTACGAAGCTTCTAGTTCACAAGTTTACGTGACTGCGAGGATACAGAACTACTAGTCTACATGAGTACTTGACTACGAAGCTACTCGTCTACAAGGCTCCAATTGCAGCATCTGTCTTCGTCAGAATTTTCTCTCTTGCTCCAACTGCACCGCCACCATTATGTTATAAGATTACATGGATACTTGCTTACGTAGCTTCAAGTCTACGAGACTCCATTACATCATGTCTACGCGACTACGAGCCATGAGGTTACGAGACTACGTGACTACGAATCTTCAAGTTGACGAGACTGCGAGGCTACAGATCTACGAAGCCTCTAGAAAACGAGTTTACGTGTCTGCATGGATACAGGAATACAAGTCTGCATGAGTTCTTGACTACGAAGCTACTCGTCTACAAGGCTACAATTACTACATTTGTCTTCGACGGAATTTTCTCTTTTACTACATCTGCTCCATCACCATTATGTTATAAGATTACAAGGCTACTTGCTTACGTAGCTTCAAGTCTACGAGGCTCCAATGCATCATGACTACGAGACTACGTGCCATGAGGTTACGAGACTATGCGATTGCAAGTCTTCAAGGTTACGTGATCCTGAGGCTATAGGACTACCAAGCTTCCAGAACGTATGGTTACGAGACTGCATGACTAATTGGCGGCGCGGCTACGAAACTTCATGTCTCTAACTGACTACAATAGCACTATTCAGTGGTGAGAGTTAATTTATCTCATGCAAAGGTACTTGCTGCAAGTAGTTCCGCTTTTCAACATCAGATGACGTCACGTGTTGCTTGCAGGTAAATAATATTTATTTCTTATATGCGGGATGCTCACTATCGATCGCATAAGAAGGATGGCTTCGTTAGTCTCCAAGGAGAAGGAAGTTCGTCCTTCCTGCTAGTGCTTCTTAGATTTCTCACGGTCCACCATCTTGGATTGCGACGTTACAGCGACCATATTTGATGGGTGTGACCTTGACCTTTGACCGAAACCGCAGGAATGATCGCAAGCACTCGGATTAATCATCAAAATATTGATAAGAATAATCAGAAGCACACGGAGAAAAACGACACATGTTTTCTTTGATATCATAAAATTACAGGGAAAAAATTTAAAAATAAAAATAAATTAATAAAAAATTTAAAAAAATTAAAAAATACATAAAATTCTGGCTTGACTAAAACTCTATCTTTGCTCAACAATGATAAGTTTACAAGCTAGCAGAATCAGTTTATGTATTTTTTAATTTTTTTAAATTTTTTATTAATTTATTTTTATTTTTAAATTTTTTCCCTGTAATTTTATGATATCAAAGAAAACATGTGTCGTTTTTCTCCGTGTGCTTCTGATTATTCTTATCAATATTTTGATGATTAATCCGAGTGCTTGCGATCATTCCTGCGGTTTCGGTCAAAGGTCAAGGTCACACCCATCAAATATGGTCGCTGTAACGTCGCAATCCAAGATGGTGGACCGTGAGAAATCTAAGAAGCACTAGCAGGAAGGACGAACTTCCTTCTCCTTGGAGACTAACGAAGCCATCCTTCTTATGCGATCGATAGTGAGCATCCCGCATATAAGAAATAAATATTATTTACCTGCAAGCAACACGTGACGTCATCTGATGTTGAAAAGCGGAACTACTTGCAGCAAGTACCTTTGCATGAGATAAATTAACTCTCACCACTGAATAGTGCTATTGTAGTCAGTTAGAGACATGAAGTTTCGTAGCCGCGCCGCCAATTAGTCATGCAGTCTCGTAACCATACGTTCTGGAAGCTTGGTAGTCCTATAGCCTCAGGATCACGTAACCTTGAAGACTTGCAATCGCATAGTCTCGTAACCTCATGGCACGTAGTCTCGTAGTCATGATGCATTGGAGCCTCGTAGACTTGAAGCTACGTAAGCAAGTAGCCTTGTAATCTTATAACATAATGGTGATGGAGCAGATGTAGTAAAAGAGAAAATTCCGTCGAAGACAAATGTAGTAATTGTAGCCTTGTAGACGAGTAGCTTCGTAGTCAAGAACTCATGCAGACTTGTATTCCTGTATCCATGCAGACACGTAAACTCGTTTTCTAGAGGCTTCGTAGATCTGTAGCCTCGCAGTCTCGTCAACTTGAAGATTCGTAGTCACGTAGTCTCGTAACCTCATGGCTCGTAGTCGCGTAGACATGATGTAATGGAGTCTCGTAGACTTGAAGCTACGTAAGCAAGTATCCATGTAATCTTATAACATAATGGTGGCGGTGCAGTTGGAGCAAGAGAGAAAATTCTGACGAAGACAGATGCTGCAATTGGAGCCTTGTAGACGAGTAGCTTCGTAGTCAAGTACTCATGTAGACTAGTAGTTCTGTATCCTCGCAGTCACGTAAACTTGTGAACTAGAAGCTTCGTAGCTCTAGCCTCGCAAGCCGTGTATAACTCGTAAAATATCTAGATCATTTTAGACTCGTAGCCATGTGGCCTCATAGTCTCTTAGACTCGAAGAATTCTAGCCAAATATATTTAGAGCCAAAAGACTTTTGGAACCAAAAGACTGTTGGTGACAATGACTGATGGAGCCAATGAATATTGAAGCCAATGAATATTGGAGCCTGTGTGTATGTTCCGTTTCCTGCGTGTACGTTCCGTTTCCTGTGTGTACGTTCCGTTTTTCCTGCGTGTACGTTCCGTTTTCCTGCGTGTACGTTCCGTTTTCCTGCGTGTACTTTCTGTTTTCCAGCGTGTAAATTCCGTTTTCCTGCGTATACGTTCCGTTTTCCTGCATGTACGATCTGTTTTCCTGCGTGTACGTTCCGTTTTCCTGCGTGTACGTTCCGTTTTCCTGCGTGTACGTTCCGTTTTCCTGCGTGTACGTTCTGTTTTCCTGCGTGTACCTTCCGTTTTCCTGCGTGTACGTTCCGATTTTCCTGCGTGTACGTTCCGTTTTTCCTGCGTGTACGTTCCGTTTTCCTGCGTGTACGTTCCGTTTTCCTGCGTGTACGTTCCGTTTTCCTGCGTGTACCTTCCGTTTTTCCTGCGTGTACGTTCCGTTTTCCTGCGTGTACCTTCCGTTTTCCTGCGTGTACGTTCCGTTTTCCTGCGTGTACCTTCCGTTTTTCCTGCGTGTACGTTCCGTTTTACTGCGTGTACCTTCCGTTTTCCTGCGTGTACCTTCCGTTTTCCTGCGTATACCTTCCGTTTTTCCTGCGTGTACGTTCCGTTTTACTGCGTGTACCTTCCGTTTTCCTGCGTGTACCTTCCGTTTTCCTGCGTTTACGTTCCGTTTTTCCTGCGTGTACGTTCCGTTTTTCTTGCGTGTACGTTCCGTTTTCCTGCGTGTACCTTCCGTTTTCCTGCGTGTACCTTCCGTTTTCCTGCGTGTACGTTCCGTTTTACTGCGTGTACCTTCCGTTTTTCCTGCGTGTACGTTCCGTTTTTCCTGCGTGTACGTTCCGTTTTCCTGCGTGTACGTTCCGTTTTCCTGCGTGAACGTTCCGTTTTCCTGCGTGTACCTTCCGTTTTTCCTGCGTGTACGTTCCGTTTTCCTGCGTGTACCTTCCGTTTTCCTGCGTGTACGTTCCGTTTTCCTGCGTGTACCTTCCGTTTTTCCTGCGTGTACGTTCCGTTTTACTGCGTGTACCTTCCGTTTTCCTGCGTGTACCTTCCGTTTTCCTGCGTATACCTTCCGTTTTTCCTGCGTGTACGTTCCGTTTTACTGCGTGTACCTTCCGTTTTCCTGCGTGTACCTTCCGTTTTCCTGCGTTTACGTTCCGTTTTTCCTGCGTGTACGTTCCGTTTTTCTTGCGTGTACGTTCCGTTTTCCTGCGTGTACGTTCCGTTTTCCTGCGTGTACCTTCCTTTTTCCTGCGTGTACGTTCCGTTTTACTGCGTGTACCTTCCGTTTTTCCTGCGTGTACGTTCCATTTTTCCTGCGTGTACGTTCCGTTTTTCCTGCGTGTACGTTCCGTTTTTCCTGCGTGTACGTTCTGTTTTACTGCGTGTACCTTCCGTTTTCCTGCGCGTACATTCCGTTTTTCCTGCGTGTACGTTCCGTTTTCCTACGTGTACATTCCTTTTTTCTGTGTGTACTGAGTTCATGGTCTATATGTCTGATATTGACATGACCCGGTCTTGCGGTCCGTGCCTTTACGATGACGGTGCTGCATTTTCGTTGTTGGTGCTTCCAAAATGTGCTGCCTTTTCGATGGCGGTGTTGTCTTTTAGATGTTGGTGCTTCCAAATGTGGTGCCTTTTCGTTGTCACTGCTGTCTTTTCGTTGTCGGTGCTTCCAAATGTGATGTATTTACGTTGGCGGTGCTGCCTTTTCGTTGTCGGTGCTTCCAAATGAGCTGTCTTTTCGTTGGTGCTGCTGTCTTTTCGTTGTTGGTGCTTCCTTTTTTGTTGATTGCGCGTAGTACAAAATGTAGTGATTGAATATTTACTAGTTTATCACCTCTTGGTGTTACTAAAATATTTTACAAGGTTACTTGGTCCTTTAGAATGTATAAAAATGTCACGATGGATTACGAAGGTCATGTGGTCCTGAAATGACTAGCCTATACGTCTGATAATGACATGACTCGGTCTCATGGACTGAAGGCAATTGATCTATATGTGTGGCTTTGTACATGAACGGCTTATATGTTATTCAGATTATTGAAAAATTAGACTTTCATAATAGGCTAATCGGCACTGATTTAATTCGTTGGTCCGGTATAATGACTTGAGTTGATTTTCGTAGAGTGAATGATTAATAAACTCCGCGAAAGGTAATGGAAAACAGAACTTAACATTTATTTAATAATTAGTTACAACTGTCTCTGGTCAAGAATCGAACCGTGGACAGGGATCCATCGATTCAATTTGTGAATTAATTGATTTTTTTTCGGAGACTATTGGAATTTTTCCCGCATTTCTAGCTAAATAATTACACTATTCCAAGATGTCGCCCAAATTTCAGGATGGCGGGGGGCACCTCGGTAATAAATGATTACTGCAATGTAGCGGGTTAGAATAAAATTAACCAGATGGAAATGTACTCTATAATACGAGTACACGCACAAGATGGTGTACTCCAGCAGGTGGTCGCTCCTGGTAGCATGTACTGAACATAAAATGTCGGATCCATGATGGTCGACTAGGACAAAGTCAAATTTCAAGGACAAAGTAAAATTTCAAGGTCAAAGTCAAATTTCAAGGTCAAGGTCAAATTTCAAGGTCAAGGTCAAAGTTCAAGGTCAAGGTCAAATTTTAAGGTCAAGGTCAAATTCCAAGGTCAAGGTCAAAGTTCAAGGTAAAGGTCAAAGGTGTGGTGACCAGATAATTATACTACATGATATCGGCACACTCTAGCAGATGAAAACAAGATGATGGTCTCCAGTGGATGAAGACAAGATGGCGGACATGATGTCATACCAGTTGACGATATATACCTTGGTATTGGTGGTGATAGATCAGTCTAGGTAGCTTTCATGGAGGAAGGATCGACTGTTTACTCTCGCCGGGAATCGAACCAAGGACGTACATCGATATAATCAAACAGAATTCAAATAAGTTAATTTTTTGATGAATTTTGGAATTTTTTTTCATTAAAATCGGATAATAAATAAAGATTTTCATGATGGCGTCCAAATTTCAAGATGGCGGACATGACGTCATACTACCTGACGATATATATGCTTTGAAATAAAAGTGGTGGGAGTCAGTATGCCTGCAGCCACCGCGGGGGGAAGGATCGGTCGCCATTTTTATTTTTTTTTGCACTCGTCGGGTTTGAACCGAGGACTCCGAGCTCCGTGTCGTAAATGTTTGTTTTTTAAATATTTTATTAAATTTTTTATTATTTAATTTTTTATAATTTTAAAATTTTTTTTCATTAAAATCGGATAATAAATTTAAAGATGGCGGCCGTAACGGAAATTGCAGCGATGACGTCATAATTCAAAATGGCGGATAACACAATGCCGGAATTTTCTAGAAAACGAAATGACGTCATCCAAAATGGCGGATCCAAGATGGCCGTCGGGGTCAAGGTCAAAGGTCAAGGTCACATCCTGATAGAGGCTTAACTGAGGCTTGAGTTAAGGATGCTTAAGTCTCTATCAGGACATTTCTAGCCGTTGGGATTTTTGAGGAATAAAACGGGAAATTTTCCCTCGAAACGGGAATTTTTCCCTCGAAAACGGGAAATTTTTCCTCAAAACGGGAAATTTTGAGTCATTTTGAGTCATTTTTGAGGAATTTTGAGGAATTTTTGCCGTCGTGACGTCACAAATCCAAGATGGCGGAGCCGGCTCTCGGCTCCACAGCCTGAAGCCTGCCGTCGGAACCCCATTCATATACTACTGACGCCATTTTGGTTTCAACTATTAAAGGGCAACGAAATTTTCCATCGAGTGATTTGAAATTTGTATTCGTTAAAGCATAGGCCTAGTATAAAATATAATAGAATCTCAGAAGATAACAGTACTGACTAGTATAAATAGTTTATATTCGGAAGTCACTAGCGTTTACTAATTAATTTTAATGTTTGTGAATGAACTACAAGTGTAATAAAACTGTTAATACACTTTATGTAGTAGTCCATGTAAATATGTCAATTTATGCTCTTTGCTTTAAAGAAAAAAATTTTAATATTAAAATATGAAAAAAGAAAACTGTTAAAACCATTTTGTCCTTTGTAGGTTTTTAAACCTTATTCTTAAGACTATTCCGGTTTGGTAAAATTCACAACATTCAGCGTACCTTGTTTTGAACAAAAAATGTTGCAGTTATCACATTAATTAGGCGTCCAAACATTAGAATTCTTAAGAAACTTTTTTAAACACAATGCTAAAAACGTACCATTACTGAGAATACAATCGTGTAACTGTGTGTTGAACGGAATTTTAGTCAGAGGATACAATTGCGTAAATAATTTACTCGGTTATTTTATGGATTACTGTAACATTGCAAGTCCATAGCTAAAAATGTTATAGGTAGGTACAGTTTATGCTTCATTCTCTGAAATCAGACCTATAAGTAAAATTACAATTTCGGTTTTACATATACCTCAATTGGAAAAGATAAATGTTACCAGAGCTACACTTAGAATTTTGCGGTTGCATAGTGGCAGTTCCCGACTCAGCCACCCTTGTTTCGATTTTTAGATGGTTTGCCGAATTCATAAGACTAATACTATGGCCCTGGCCGATTCCATCCCATATACCCCTTCCTCTGTGTTGTGTGCTGTCAATGGAATGTACATAAAAATGAATTCTAATTATTTTTGGCAACGAGGGTAATATTGAATTCACGTTGGATGTTTCAGACAAAAATGTTTCTTTCGATATCTGGAAACAAAGCAATGTTCGTATGCCCGACCACATATAAACACACGAGAGAAATGAGCCAAGAAAAGTACAGCAGTTAAGTTCTGTAATAGTTTCCAATGTAGTTGTCACTAAACTATTTCACCGCCAACAGAATGATCTGTAAACAGAACATTATAAATTATAGTTAATGACAGGAGTTGCATGGCTTCTGGGTTGTAGCCTCGTCGAAGAAGAAACATTCACCCGATGTTTCTGTCGTCCCTGCAGTCGCCATCATCAGGGTAGTTACTACTTACCTAATGGTTCTTAAGAAAATGCCACCATTGTAAATTATATCTAGGCAACTATGTGACCGGATGTAGTCTTCCAGTAACATGAAAATCCAACCACCCAAAAAAGTATTCTAACATGCACGGTAAATATTGACATTACGAAACCGGGAACCATAATAGTACAATGCTAGGAATTTGAAACGAACATATATGTTGGAGAGTAAACATGAATTCACACGAGCAGTAAAAATATTGCCTATTAATTTATTAACTTAAAATTGGCATCTCAATGGAAGACTAAACAATATACTACATGAGTTTTCGCTAATGTTTCAACAGGATATATATTGATTAAAGAGCTGCAAGAATAATTTACGTCCCGGTCGTCAAGAAGGGCGCACACGAAATTGTCGTCAGATCGTTGACCAACGAGATGATGGATGCAATTTAGAAACGAAGAATTTATGTTGCATCTGCGCTTGAAGAGATGGGCATGCGGTTTATGATAATTGACATTTGTAAAAGATATTGCATTGGTGTGCAGAATACCAATATGCTACCAGACGTCGGTGCACTAACACCTGACAGAGTAAAGTTTCTCTCACTGTAGGATACGTGTTGAAAAAATATGGAAGATGAAACCCTCGGCATGGAAGACCCGGTAATTTTTAAAGACTGCATTACGAACATGGAACTTCACGAGTACCAGCGGTTCCTGTTTATAACATACACGATACTATCTGAAGTACTCATCCTTGTACAGCATCTATATATATATATATGTGTGTATATATATTTACATTACCTTTGCAATCGTTTTCATGCATACGAGGCACACTGACTACGGCAGTTGGAGGCTAACCGACTACAACAAAAATAAGATAATTTCAAAGATCAAAGCATCCCTAATGGTGTTTAATGTTTCCAAATAGGAAGTTCAAATAAATTTAGACATTGAATATAGGATCTAAATAACGACTAAAGGATATATTCCTACAAATACTTCTGTTTTATGCCTAATACTTCACAACCGACTTGTATCGTAGAACTGCCGAAACATTATCTTGAAACATCTGTCATAAATATTGGAGTGTGTGTGTGACTAATTTAGTAGCAGTCGAACATTGTTTTCTTTTTAAGATGTACTGGAACTTGAAGTTTACAAAAGCCAAAACGACTTTGCACTAAAGGAAATTGTAATCACCCACGAAAACGATGGTAGGACTCGAATACACATCCCTGGAAACTAATGAATAAAAAAAGTGAGCAGACCAATGTTTGATTACCAAAATATTATCATGGCTTGGGATGTAATGAAGGAAAAATCTCGTATCCCCAAGTAAAAATGGTCTTTGAAGATTCACTACTGCAGAATCCATGAGGCATAATTTATGTTGCCAGAGTCGAACAGAAGAAATCTCTAAGTAAGTTGCATGATGGATCAGCTGAAATTATTAACGTGCGGGCTGATTATGGCTGTCATTCACCGCACAAGCTTATTGCAATGTATGGCGATCCTTCTTATTTTGCAAAACAGATTGAATGCGAATGGTCTAGTGCATAGCACAACTTGCAGCTATTTCGGAAATTGTTTTACGACGGCGAGTAGAATTACTGGGCGCAACACTTCATACCCCTCAGTTATCGACCGTTGTCTACCGACTTGCAAGAAGAGGTTTTAGTTTCATACAGTTAATTATTATGTAAACATATTTCAGCAGTGTCGAGTACAGCTACTGGGATGCCGGATATCTGCGCAAATATACGGAAACCTGCGATGGAGGCGCTCAGCACTGGCAGTTTTCTCATTTTTCTTCCTCTATCATACAAACTGACTTAGTAGCTGCTATATCCTGGAAACTGTGTCATCTATCACATGGGACTGTACGAATCGTCCATTCACCATCGAATAAGTAGTCGCTTTGACTGTACATTAAGTTATTCATGCTCTAAACTGTTTATGGAAAGACTGGTGTGCCGCCAATTAGTATTTTTGACACTATTCTAATTTTTTTTTTAAATATTCTGTCACCAGTCATTTTATTTTCTTGCTGCAAGAACTTAAACTTTTTCCTCCTCCTGTACACTCCAGTTTAATCTTTGTCAAACCTGTCTCCCCAAATTTTCCCAGACATAGATCTGTTTCTGCTGAGTCTTTTGCGAGTCAGTTTGTGTATAATTTTATTCCCGCCTTGGCGCACGAACGTCGTCTGTAATTCGCCTCCGAGCCATGACAAGAACTGCTATGTCCTACAAGCTATCAGGGCAGTCTGTTTCTAAGACCTCGCCTGATGTGAGCACTCCATGGCATGATCTCGAGTCATCTTCACCGACGTCCAGACACGCCTCCGGGCTCAGTAGAGCCTCGTTCCCACTGTCACCGCAGTTTACACCCACCCCCTTCTCCAAGTTTTCCTGGGAACCCGGCACAGAGCACTGACCAGCCACTAACCCCGACCAGGGTCGGCCTGTCCCAAGGCCACGACTCTAGTCCCAAAAAGTACATGCTTATGCACTCTAGTGGAAGTGTTGCTAATCACTTCCCCTGGGTGTTTGATCGCCCGCTCAACGCCTGCCTTCTGGGATCTCCCGCAGCAACCAGTACCCCGTAGTTCCTTCCCAGGCCACCAGAGCGCTGGCCTACTCCACTCCATAAGACCCATGCTTTAGCTGTCGCCTCGTGTGAGTCGACCTCTACTTGGTTCAGATACACCTCAGTAGGTGGCGCTGACATCGGCCAATACCACCAACTTCGAGGTATCGAAGTCAGTATTTCTCGACAAGCCCCTCGATAATCTTCGGAACCTTTAGGTCCGAAAGCCCAAGCTGCTCCCCTTTCTTTTGATTGACTTCGCCTTTTAATTACGAGTCACTGCCGCCCCAAATTTACTGCGCGCCGCAACTCCGGACTGACCACACCATATCTCCGACAAGGACGTCACTCCGTTTTTTTAAAAGATGTAATATATTAGACAAGGGATATGATTCCCACAACTTTAGTGATTAGCATTTAGTCAGTCAATGTAGGTTTACCTCGTAGGAGTAGTCATGTTTTGTTAATCATAATTTATAATTTTTTTTAAAAATCATGGAAACATCCGTGACAACCGCGGGTTCGCGAGCTCCGCACCCGGGCTGATCCTGGAAGCCATCTCCCTGTTTGGTGAGTTTTGACAACCTTTACTCCCCGACCATTATCGAGATTAGAAGGCATTTTCTGCCTATTTTGCCAACTGTCTGCGAACCAGTCCTGAACATATGTGTTTCGGATCTGTTCACAGACAGGGTCCAAGGAACGGACAAGTTTCCAAGGACCGGACAAGTTTCCAAGGACCAGATCAGTTTCCAAGGGCAATATGCTGAACTTACCACTCCACCCTCAAGTCCTTCCTCCATCAGTGGGGACGACTAAGGCGCCCGGACGCCTCGTTAGCAGCATAACTTTGGCCAGCCATCGTAAAACGTCCAGTTCTTCAGTTTTTTTTAGATCTGCAGAATAACATTAAGCCACGACGTTGAAAGTATCTGAACACCATAACATTTTCTATTCAGGACTTTAATCACTCCAAGTGTGCCTATTGTAAAAGGAACTTAACCTGTTTATTGTTGCAAATTTTATTTAAATTGTGTTAATGATCAATGAAATTGTCTAATAAGGGCCGGCCCATTCTTTTAAAAATGTGATTTTGAATCCATGTTATATATATATTTGTTAATCAATTTATAAAATATTATCTTACTGTGAAAATAATCAAAAGTAAAATAAAAACAGAGGTACTAATATCTAGACAAAATCATTATTTTGCCTTCTGAAACTAAAAGATCCACTAGTCACCCCAATCATCAAGAGAACGTGAAGTGTAACAAAGTAATAACATAACTTGGGTTTACTCTATTATGAATGAGGAGTGTAATAAAATGGTAGCAGAGAATTGTAACATGTTACGACCTGCGATGTATCCACACAACGCCCAAACATCAGATGACGCGCCCATCTCATCGTAGTTGCTCTGACAGAGTTCCCGCATCCAAAAAAGGACGAGCCTGAGATTAAAACTGTAAATACTGCCCAAACAAGCACCAGGTTAAATTACTGTCGCAGCCCTGGTCACAGACATCCTTGTTCATGTCTCGCCGAAGTAGGCATCACCGAGAATAATGCTGAATAATATCAGTCGTATTACTATGTTTCAGAGCCCGAGACCAGCGAACCAGTGGGGACCAGACTCGACGAGGCAGTCCATGCAGAAGTAAAGCCTCTGTTTAGGAAAATGCTCAAAGCCTTAACCTAATATGTATGCTTTTTATAAAAAAAATTATTTATGTGCTTTATTTATATGGTTTTAAGGTACCCGCAAATTAACCTTCTGTTTTACTTTCAAAACATATTTATTCAAACCACAAAGAAAGGTTGTTGTTTTTATACATATATTATACCAATGACTGTGCAGTGAACTGCATCTGTTACGTTTTCTTCCATGCTTCAGCTATCCTAGATTTTCTCCGTCATTTAGCTCTGAGTGTCATCTCCCCTCCCACATCCCCGCATGCTTCACCATTCCCCTTGCTGCCCCACTACCCTCCATTCTTTTGGTAGTGTCTTTCTCCCACTCCTTAACCTGTAGATCTACTTTCACGGAGGTATACATTTTCTAGATTATACAAGGTCATGTCAGCTTTAAAATCCTTCTTATTTGTTTAGTTCTCTTGAGCAGATACTTAGCATCGTTGTCAGAATCGGTCATGGGCGTGTAAGAATATTTATTTGGAGTTGTACGTATGTTGGTCTTTCTTAAGTGGCTTACTGTGTAAATTGTTTCGTAACTCTCAATATTTAGTTTACTTTTTTTTTTGCTACATCTTTACTCAGCCCAAGATCGGTTGCGCCGCGGCGCTTCTTAAATACCTTATGTTCTACTTAACGTATACGTGTCTACCTCAATGTTTAATGGATCTTTGTTCATATTTGCTTAAATTTTTGTTTTGACTGGTTCACATTGTAGTCGATACATGCCTATTTTTGCATGTTGAATGTTTAGGTAAACTACGAATTTATTTATTATTTGTTTCTACTTGAATAAATATTTAAATTTCTTGTTTAACATGTCTCCTTTCATACAGGAACTGACCCAATGTAGGAGCTTCCTATTTTTAGGGGCGAAATGTTCTTTGACACTTTTTAAAAAACATATTCATGATCATAACTTATACCTTCTCAGCCGGTTGTAGCATCCTCTGACGGAGATTGTTCTCTGTTGCTTTTATTGGTCACAGTATGCTGCAACTAAGAGAATATAAGTGAAGGCCAGATGACAGGGACCTCAGTTAACCCCTAGCTTTGTTGTAGTGCGCATCAGCTCTCTTGATTGCATATACAGGAAGTTAGTTTGAAGAATCACGACTCTCAAGCTTCATGGGAGGTGTACTGTGGAAATTATTTTACTAAAGCACCTAATGCTCGCAGGTAGAAAGAAGTGGATTGGATGATCTTATAGTGTCTAGTTATTTTATAAGCAAAAAACGTTTTTATAAGTAAAATGTTTTTGTTATTAAAACTCTTAGTTAAAAAGCGAAGGCACAAGTGTCCGCAGTTGGTTTGGTTAGGCGACTATTTGGTTTTGTAATGGTAGAACAACGTAGTGGTCCGGCCCAGGTACCATCTAAGTTCTGGCAGAGATCTTAAATTACCAAAACTATCGTAGTACTCGACCATTTATCCAGACTTTATGTACGCTAAACAGTGCATGCCACGACCTGACGACCCAACTAAATTAATAATGGCACACTCGCGAGTCTTTGGCTTGCTAGGTAAAGTGTCTTACATAAACATGCCTTGAATATTTGGTATTTTCAGTTTTCGATCGTACTTAATTAAATCTATATTGGTAAGCGGACGTTTCGGGAAAGAACTTAGGATTTTTTTCCTCGTTTCTTTTTCATGTCTTGTCCTAATTTTTGAGGTTGCAAGTAGAGTCCTGCGCCGTTTTTTAACCATGGCAATGGCTTCCATTCTGGCATTGTGTAGTTGTGCTTCTTTTTAACTGCTTGCACTCATTCTTCGAAGTGTTGACTGCCCGCACTATACCGCTCGTCGCACCAATGAGGACACAGATAGCACCCAATGCAGGCAAAAGGAAAGGAAGAAATCCTCCAATAATCTTCTTGTCGAGAGTCTGTAATTATTGCTTAGCTTTTTGCACGCCTGCGCTTGTCTTGCGTTTGGTGTTGCGTGTATAAGTCTTTGACTTGTTGGAGCTGGCTCGAAGAGCACCCAATCCTAATTTAGTCTTTGCCTGCATGATTTTGGGTACGCCCCAAGCCGCGGCTTTTTCTCCTAGTCCCGCGTTCGACGATTTACTTATATCTTCGGCTTCCTGTGCCATTAACACGTCGGCTCGGTGCCTGGATTCCAGATCCTTGCTGAGTGAGTATGCAATATCGTGATGCTTGCACTTTTCGTCGAGAGAATTAATGCCCACGTCACCACGATCTAACCTTTTCGATAGTTTAGTGCCACGGCCACAGAATCTGTAGCCAGGAATGTGTAGCTCGAAAGGCAGATTGTTTATCAGTGAGTACACAAGTCCTGCACCGATGTGTTTTTTATCTTACTCTTCAAATCATTACGCACAACTGACCAGAAAGTATAAATGTGTTTGCTTTTATACAATTTCGTTAGTACAGTGCAAGTCGTCAAGAAAGAAGTATGTTTGCCTGTGCGCATTACGCAAGAAGATGAAGATAGTGGTCGTGAATTGCGGCACTGCTCGTTATTGCTTTCTACTGTACGATGCATAATGACGGGCCCGTCCAACTGCGTCAAAACGTGTGTTCTACTGAGTTTGCTGAAAGAACCAAATGGCCTTAGGTTCGAAAACTTGTACCTCTATTCCAAATCGTTGCAGCAGCCAAAGTACCAGGATCTAGCTACGGTAATACGATCGGTTGATGGTCTAGAGTATTTTCCATTTAATGATAATGGAGATGTGCTGTCTCCAAGCGAGACAAAAACCAATTCCGTGTTTATTTTCGGCGATGTCATGTGCGAGAAGCAAGGCATAATAAAAGAGTATTTTTCCATGGGCAGACACGCCAAAGTAGTCTGCATTTACCTATGTCAGATGTACAGTCGTATTTAAAAATATCTCCTATGCGACAACGTGAACGTCATTTCACTTTTTTGCATGGACGAACTTAATTTACGTCACGCTGTTGTGGGGGGTTAGCCTGAGCTAACCGGCAACATTGAATTAAGGAAAAAGGAGGTGGCAGAGAGGCAGGTGATAATAAGTCACTTTCCAAAACGCTACATTTATTGCGGAAACGAGAGCAGGCACAAACACTTAACCTATTAATTACTGACTCCTACAAGTTACTATCGAGTCTCTATTACTTAACCTAATTCGTCACTGTTCATTGTCTTCATGAGGTATCAATACTTTCTCAGTAATTCCCTGTATACGATTCATTAACGTCACTGGTTTTCTTGTTGAAACCTGAACTGAATTTCTTTCACCCTCAAGTCAAACCTAATACAAGGAGGGGGGAAGGGGGGCCAGTGAACACCGTCCTAGTTCATTAAGCGCGCGCGTATAGTTTTATACATCAAAACACAACGGTGGACACGGGCCGATTCTGCCCCTCAGACTTTCCAGTACTTGCCTTTAAAATCGCAGCTGTCAGAGTCCGTGGTACACAGGATACAACTCGTGTGCTAGCTGTAGAGACCGACAATGGGCTCTACCACCAATGGCGGCGAAGTCCTGTAGCGACCGCTGGGCCGCTTGACATGGAAAAAGACTCAGGTGTGCAGTCCGGCTATAAGATCGCGAGCCGGCGTTTGCGTGGGCTAATATATCCGGCAGCCGAGTGACGTCACGTGTTACGTAACCGCGGCAGTCCACTGACGTACTGCGGTACCACTTACACTAGGCGAGGCCGCACGTGGCTCGGACGTCCCGGTCGTACACCCCGCAACAACACTTATGACGATCACGTAAACACCTATATGACATTCTAGGAATTCAAAGACATTTGCTCCTTGTGTTCGCAAAACGAGCTCGGATTCCTTGTTATAGTCAAGGACTGGCCTCTATATAAGGGCAAGTACAGACAATAATTCGATCAGTTTATCGTCAAAAATGAGCCATAGCATTTCGAAATTCGGTCGTAGCAGTCGAGACTTACGTACTGCTCACAAGTATCACCACGCCAATATTCGCAAATACATTTCACTTCTGACTCAAAAAGTAGAAAGTGTGAAAAACTAATTGCTAGAGTACCTACAAGCCATCGACCAGAGCATGGAAACCTCGGATATCGAATTCGCGACATGATCGAAGTATCGAATGCACAAAGACGTGACGATTTGAGGACTTTTCAAAGTAGTCTGAATGCATCACTAACTCACTTATCAACAAATTCGAATTTTGCCAAACACAAGAAAGATATTTCTGCGAATAATAAAAAATTATAAAAGGAGGTCTGCAATATGTTTTCATCCAGTACTATTTCGGACGTATACAGTGACCTTCATCGAGCTATACAGTCTGTCCGTGAAAAATATTTACTTGCTAGAAAACGGGACTTGCACGTGAGATGGAAAATGAAGAGATATTTAAAACAATCACTAGTCGTCTCGACGAACTTAAAAATAAGGAAGAAACAACCATCAATGTGAAGACAGAAGTTGATGATGAAATGCCCACTGTAAAGAAGAGAAAGTATTCACCAAATCAAGAAGAAGAGGACTTTACAAGGGTAGAGTCCGTGCACAAGAAAAAATTACCGAAAAAGGGATACCAAGTTAATGCAATGGTTCGACCATACCTGATATCTTTTGCGAGTCGGATTAATGACACGACCTATGGAGTATACAGAAAAATAATAAGTTGGTTCCTCGGTGCTAAAGAAATATGCTTTTTACCAGGAAATATCGTACGCATAGAAGAGTTTAAAACGCAAGGGACTTTGGGTCTGTACGAATTGCTGTTTCGCAAAGAGCCTAAAGTACATTCTCACAAAGATTTACAAAAGTACGAAAAACTGTTAGAGCTAACCAATGAAAATTTCACGATAACGATCGTGATAGTGGCGTATATTAAGACGAAGAACATGAAAAAAATTGAAATTATTGCTAATCTCTTTAGTGAACTAACGGTACACGATGAAAGTTTAAAAAAGCTAGAAAGTGGTCGGAACTTTGACTATTTGTATTGGGACGACCCTAATGAACTAAGGGAAGCCGGCTACATACAACAAGTTGAACCGGAATCGCTCACGAACTTCATGCTCCTGCTAGATGAAAATACCTTCGTCGCAAAGTCATTGTGCGCGGAATTAACGATTTATTCTAGGCGGAGCCTGTTCAGATGATACCATATTCCCGATTGAATAAATGTTTCAACTAAATGATGACTGTCATCGATGTGTATAACAAGTTCGCTTGGGCTATACCTGTAAAATCAAAGACTGCAACTGAAGTAACCAAGGCTATGGCCAATATTTTGCGTTATGGACGTGTACCTTTGCACCTGCATGCAAACGGATCTCGGTAAAGAATTCTACAATACGACCATCAAGGCTTTGGTAAAGAAGTATGGCATTAAACTCTACTCTACATTTAGTAATGTCAAAGCCTCCATTGTCGAAAGGTTTAACAGAACTTTGCGTACTAAGATGTGGCGACAGTTCACGGCTAATGGAAATTACAAAGTGGCTTGACATCTTGCCGAAACTAATAAGCGAATACAATTCCACAGTTCATTCTACCACGAAAATGAAGCCTAAAGACGTAAAGGATGATCACTTGCTTCGAACTGTGTTTTCCAACTCAAAGAAGAAAGATCCACGAAAGCGTAAAGCTAACGTCGGGGACATTGTGCGAATCTCCAAGCAGAAAGGCATCTTCGAGAAAGGTTTCACTGCGAACTGGAGTCCCGAACTCTTCCGTGGGACACATTTTCGTGAATAAGAGCCTAGGGCCTACTACCTCGAAGATTTGGAACACAAGCCTAATCGTGGAGGATTTTATGCAGAAGAGATTCATCCTACATTATATCCCGATAGTACTTGGTGGAGAAGATTATAAAACGAAGAAATGGATGTGCCTATTTCAAGTGGTGGGGCTTTTCACCTCACTTTAATTCGTGGTTAGTAGATGGTGATGTCGAGAAATGCTTAAAACTTAAGTATTTTTTTTATTGCACTTGTAGTAGTGTAGAATATACGAAATAAAATGTTTTGTTTGTGAAATAACTTTCTGTGTTTTATTTCTCGAACTTGCCAGTTTTGTGGTATTTTTAATTAAATTACCTTTTTTTCATTGACCAAGGATCGAACCAAGTATCAATTTATTAAGTAAATTAATGAGTGATTTTTTTTAATGAATTTAAGATATTTTTCCGAATTTCTGGCTAAGTAATTACGAATTTCTGAGATGGCGTCCAAATGTCTAGACGGCTGGTGTCACAGTAATAAAAATTGATTACTGCACTCTATCGGGTAAAATTTAAACTAATAGCAGACGAAAACAAGATGGTGGCTTCCAGCAGACGAAAAAAGATTGCGGACATGTCGTCATATTAGCTGATGATATATACTTTGGCATTAGTGGTGGGAGGTCAGTTTGCCGGTGGCTTCCTGGAAGAAGGATCGGAAGCCATGTTTTATTTTTTTTGTCACCGGGCTCGAAGAGAAGACTCCAAGCTGCATGACGTAAGTGCATTTTTTAAAAATATTTTTTTATTAAAATTTGATTAATTAATTTTTATATGTTATAATATCTTTTCCGAATTTATAGCATTAAAATACGGAAATTCAAGATGGCAGCCATAATGTAAATTACAACTATGTTTTTAAAAGATCTTATAATGAAATTTTTAAAATTAAATTTTGTATAATTTTTATAAATTTAAAATTAAAATCGGATAATAAATAAAGATTTTTAAGACAGCGGCCATAACGAAAATTGCTACATTAGGGAGTGGGGCATTCGATTCCCAGATACCAGAAAGTTCTAGAAAACAAAATGGTGGGATTCAAAATGGTGGATAGTTGGATAAAACAAAATGGTGACGATGACATCATTTAAGATGGCGGATCCAAGATGTCTGCTGGGGTCAAGGTCAAGGTTCAAGGTCATCCAAGATGATGGACATGATGTCACAATCAAATGTGGTGGACCGGCACCAGGCATCTCACCCAGAATCCGTGTCCCCGGAAATACTATTCTACAGTACTGACCTTAATGTAGGTTACAGCATTTAGCAGATGAAAACAATATGAATGACTCAATCAGACGAAGACAAGATGGTGGCCTTCAGCGGATTAAAACAATATGGCGGAATTCAAAATGGTGGAATGTTTTAAAATTTAATATGGTGGCCAGCGTCAAGGTCAAGGTCATGCAAATTGGCGGCTGTGATATCACGGTCCAAAATGGTGCCAGCTCCATGCTCTATACACTGAACATTGGCTTCTCACCACTACGATTTTATTTAATTTTTTTTAGTAATATTTCTCAGTTAGGAGATTGGTTAAAAAACGATGAGTTTTTTTGAAAGGACCTAAGGGAAATTCTTACAATAATATAAATTACAAATATATTTATTACAATCAATATAATATTTTATAGTGTTAAAAATAAAATTATTTATTGGACTGGATATCAGTAACACAGAAAAATAATATTTTTTTATTTCTCATTTCATTAAGAACATAAATTTCTATCAACTATTACGATATAACTTACAACATATAAAATATAGAGTTACCTAAATACCTATATTAATAAGAATACTAGCTAATCACAGACAATATGCGATTTAAAGATCTAGCTTATAAAAACGATTGGCCAAATGACATAAAAAAAAAGCGCCTAAACCTTGTAATAACACACAAGCTTGTCCAATAATGCACTGGCATATCTCATATAGCTGTTTCTACGAGACATAAAAATATTGCCCAGTAGAACTCTTTCAAACTAGAATATTTTATAACAAGATTTATTGAATTAGACTTAATTTCGTTACATTTAAAACACTAACACTCTAGCTTGGAAAACACTGAAAATAAATTTTCTAACAACATTTATGGCATAAACACAGATATACATATAATATCAGATCTTTCCCCCGTATGATTTTGTAATGATTATAGTTTTGTGCAAATAACCAAAACTGTTAGATTACATTTCGAAAGCTATTATATTTAAAGTTTTATCTCTTGGACTTAAACTTTGTGATTCCAAGAATCGGCAGAGATACAGATTTATTTTAAAAACAGTGTGTAGGGCCGTTCAATTGAGAATTTTTAACTGTTTCTAATTGAGGGTAACGAACCATATAATTAATATAATTGGAGGATGGTTTGCAATGATAATCATCCTTAATAAGATAATTATGACAGGTATTTTATACAAAATAAATGTTAAGTTTTACTTTTGATGTCGCTAATGTTATACAAATAAATGTTTCCGTACGAACAAACTCATGTAAAGAACTAACTACGCTTTGTTCTCATGATCGGTAACGAAGTCTTCAAAGGTCAAATTCTGCAAGTTGGTGTCATTTATGATCATTAGTTCGCCGAGAACAAACATACTGCTTTGAAATGACATATCTTCCTCCTTTCCACACATAATTCGTGCTTGTTCGACTATTCCCAGCTTTGGCCGGAGGTTTCCAGAATGGAAAAGCCAAAGAAAATAGGTAGAGAAAATACACTTAAATTTATCAGTTTATATTTTCTTTCTTCTATATGTCTATATAAACGCTGGGTTTTACTACGATTCGCAAAGTATCTTATATAATTAAAATATATTAAATATCATTATATTACATATTATTATATTAAATTATATTAAACAACAAATTACTTCTAAAGATGTAAAAAAACACAACCAAATTAAAATAACGAACTATACTCGCCATTTTATATTGGCAGTGCTAGCTGGGAAAAGTCCAAACACTTTCAACAGTTCTCTCTCCAAGCATACTATCTCAAATTTACTAATTCCGTTTGCAATTCTCTATCATGTGTCCAGCTGCCATTCTCTACCAGAAAAAATTCACAACCGGGTACCAACCATTGCACAAAGTCGATCACACATTTCGTACTCTGTATCAAGGTATATGCACTTTGTGGTCTATGCTGACACTCCTTTCTTTCTCTGGTCTATGGCTCTCTTGAGCAGTCGCTTTCGACGCCTTCTTGCTGATTTCTGTTTTGGGCTTGTTCCACGACTGCTCTTCCACGGACCCGAAGAAGAAGAATATCACGTAAGGAACGGCAGTGACGGCGGCAGACATGTAGAAGACGGTGCTCCATGCCGTGAGCGTTTGCTGCAACGACGAGTACATGGTACACTTCACGACGTGATTGCAAAACAATATGATATTTACAGACAAACACGCACACTCTTCAAGGCGAAATTATAGTAATCTGAAACGTAATACTGATTTCCACAGTTTTCATACTATACAATTTTTCAATCATTTAAGACTTGGTTTTTAAAATATGTAAGGAATACAAAGATACAACAATTCAGCACACAACTAACGCACGAAAATCGCATTGGTTTATAATGCACGCTAGTCGCAAGACGTCTCCAAATCTATAACTTAATAATTGTAAAACAGTTGAAAACAAAAACAAACTGCTGCACTGAACTTATTCTGATAGTTCATATTTATATTGAAACCAAAAGTAAACAATAATTTGATTAAAAATATATTTTATTTTACTGTGTGAAAGTTTAAAAAGAGTAAACATGATGTAAGTATATAATGAAACGAACACCATAGGCTTATATTAATATAAATTCTGAGTTTTTGAATTTTTTTCGGAATACTTCTCTTTAAATATGGCCGTCGAAAACAAAAGCCAAAAGTAAAAAATGTTAAACGTAGAACATTACTTGCGTCTATTATTTGGTCTTGCTGGTTTATAAACTATAATTCCATAGTGTGACTGCTGAACATTTTGTGACTTGTTTTCTTGAATAGTTTATAAACCAGGCCAAACAATAATAATTTGCATTTGTTAACTAAAGCAAAAATCACACATTGAAATGTTTTAAAGAATCAAATATAGTGTCTATTGAAAATATTTTTTTACTTGTAGTCATTAAAAAAAACTACACAAATGACTTCAAAGAGAAAAAAAATTGCATCAGCCAGTCTCTATTGACTTCAGATATTCTTTAAACTGTAAACTATTATTGGTAAAGTCAAAATTTAAAATTTTTGGGCACAAAATTGTTATGGTCTAAAAACTTTTAAAAACAATATGAAATCTTTGGTTACTATATCTTCCCCTCAAAGTATATTACAGCTTATCTGCACTATTTCGACTCCTTTATACGTCTTCTTTCAGTATAGAAAATCATTACAATAGGATAGTTACGATTTGGAACAACGGTACAGATATTGAATGTAATGACATTCGGATTACCACAACATCCTTGATGCTTTCTGGCCACTCCCACAGAAAAAGAAACGTCACTGGCAAATAACTTTTCTCCATACTGGCTTGTAGTATGCACTCACATTGTTGTTGATGATTGCGGCGGTGAGTGTTGGCGAAAGGATGCCCACGACGCTGATGATGGTGCCGTTGAGACCCACGAGCGCTGGCACGAAGTTGATGGCCAGGTCCATGTGGTTCAGCATGCTGCCGGATATGAACGAGCCATGAAAGAGCATGGTCATCAGCAGCAGGACCACGATGGCTGTGGCGTCGCAGCCGACCTGCGTTATGGCCACCACAGTGGCAGCCGGCCCCAGGGTCGCTGAAATGTTCAAATACATTGGTTATGTGCCAGTGGTCGGTGGTTGACGAAACACGTTAAGTGTCAGTGGCACGGCAGTAGACAGAAAACCATTGACCAATATGTAGTAGACCGAAAATCGTGTAATAGACAGGCAGTAGACTGAAGTGATTTTGCTAAAAGTCATTTAACCGAAACATCATTTGACCGACAGCTATTGGACTGAAAAAACTCGAAAAATTATCTCCCTGGGAATATGTGTTAAAAACTTTACAAAATGCAGTTGACCTGTCTAATTACCCTTTCCCCTATAATCCCTCACTTCTTCCGTCCCCTTCCCCTTCCTCTATCTCTTCACTAATATCCCTCCTTTATTTTCCTCCCTTCTCTCTCTGTTTCCCTCTCACCCATCCACCAATGACTCTACCCTTCTTACTCTTAATTCCTTCTCTCCTATTATCCCTTTCAATAAAATTTAATCCAAACTCATATTTTGTTCATAATTATTTCATGAAATTACGACCCCTCTTTGCTACGTGCCCACTCCTCTCCTCACTCCCTTCTCTCTCTTTCTCTCTTTCACCATCCCACACCTACACCTATACATTCAACCCCTCATCTTCCAATTCCCCCCCCCCCCCCTCTGCAGCATTCACATCCCTACCCCCTCTACGAACTCCTTATCTCATCGCCCATTATTAACGTAGTTCAGAAGTTCTCTCGTAAGTGTCAATAGTGTGTAACGTTAGCCATCTTGGATGACATTAATGATAGTTCACCAGTTTTCTGCTAGGTGTTTAATAGCTTTAATTAAACATTTCATTATGTCAATATTTTTCAAACTAAAATATTAAAACCAAACAGACGGAAAACTACCACTACTATATCAATTCAATCATTACCAAACTTTAATATAAAATGTAAACTTTCATATTAAGCAAGTAATAGTGTTACTCATTCCCAGAATTGTTCGACGTAGCTTTTTATGCCCCTATTTCCTGCGTTAGTTATCAACTCTCTTTAACTTTCACATCACACATTTGTTATAATGCAATAATGGGCGATAATTGCTTATGTATTATATTTGTCACTACAAAATGCTAAAACACTTCCCTCAAGGCCAATGCTGAACCACTATGACTGGTTGACTTTTGTGTGTCGAATATAGAGAAAGTGGCTAATAATTAATTTTTTAAATTTGATATTTTAATTTTGGAAAAAATTTCTTAAATATTTACTTATATTTCTAAGAAAAATTACTTTTAGAGTGTAAATTTCAATTCATGTTACACATTCCGTTCAAAATTAGGGTTTACGTCCAAGCCAAGTGGGTGTCAGGCGTTAATTTTGCTCAGTAAGAAATATTTGGCGCTCAACACCATAGCTATAATGTAATTTGCTCGACTGCTTAGTATTATACTAATTTTATTTGTTTCCAAATTACTACCACTATAAAAATTAATCTTTGTATCTTTCTTTCTTTCTCTCTCTCTCTCTCTCTCTCTCTATATATATATATATATATATATATATATATATATATATGAATCATAATCAAAAATCGATTCAAGATAAATTAACAGTTCCTAAAAAATTTGTGTCAGTATTTCGATTATTTATTATTATGAATCTCCTCTTTAACTAGGGAATTTTTTTACGAAGATGGAGATATAAAAATGTTACCTTGTTACATCTTAAATATGGAACATTAGTCTAACTTTGAAATTATTTAAGGAATAGAAGTTTGCTAATAGTTTTCTCACCTATAGCATTGAATATCCTGTACGATGTGAGTTGGCTAATATAGCCTTTCCTTCGCAGCCACTGAGATACGGTCGCACAGACTATCTGACTTGAGACTGTTGCAGCGTGGGCCAAAGATGTTATATAACCAGCCTGAAAACATTTCATACTGTTATTAATAAATTTGTTATAACATATTTGTTAAAAAAAATTATACGAAACAATATGTCGGTATTTAATTGTAAATATTGCTAAGCAAACACAAAATTAAAAAAAAAAAAATTCTAAGAGAAAAAATGTTCATATGTGAGTATGTGTGTGTACTCCTGTATAAGTTTGCTTCCAATTAAAAATGACATTTTAAACGTAAGATATTTAAAGCTTTTAGTTTTTACTTTCGTATATTTTCTAAAAATTGGTTTGCAAAGACCTAACAATGTGCTGGATAAAATTGGATGTTTATTCTGTAAGAAAAATATTTTTAATAAAATTAAAGTAGGATGGCAAACACTTAATCTTAATTATATAATATGCAATACTTCCAAAAATAAATGAATTACGTAAGATTCGAACAAAATTATTTGTTAAATACTGGAAACTAACAAAAGAAAGTTATTTAAATAACACAATTTGGTGATACATACCTTACTTGTACTGTAGTGCAGCATACGTTTCAGGTATGTAGGTAGTTCCGTCATGAAGATGAACGCCAGCCATGTTATTGAAATAGACATGGTTAGGTATGCCCACACCGGGGGTGACGTGGCCATTTGTAACCAAGGAACAGGAAGCTTTTCCTGAAATCAAAAAATGTAAAATTTATAAATATGGGCCTGAGAACAAAATTATTTACATACATGACAGCTATTTAGTGTATAAAACTATCGTAATAACCGTTTTAATCCTGTGTGGTGAGGTCATAGGTTTGACCCCAACACCTTGGAATAATTACTCAGATTTATGAGCATCGAGTTGATGTCCGAATGGTCCTGGCGTTTTTGAGCCTCTGCACACGTTTCCTCACCTAATTTACCTCATATATTAGTGTCCTTGTCACTGCACTGTTGAGTGCTCCACACACGATCAGTCCAGCTCCCAATTCGGACTGCTCAGTCTGAACTGTTAGTTTGAACTGCATTGAGGCCCTATTCACACACGTCTCATTCATTCAGTCTAGGTTCTCAGTTCGGACTGAGCATCAGTCTTGTGGTTGCTGTTGCTTTTGTATGTATATTTTCATCGTAGTATATGGAAGAAACTTTGGATGTTGCAGATTTAGTTGCACTTTTAGTTGGAAAAAAGATATAAAGTAGCAAAGCAAACAAAGAGTACAAACAAAGATTTCTGCCACGACACTCAGCTGATGGACTGGTGGACTGATAGTTAAGACTGAGAGTTTGGACTGGCGAGGCGCTGTTCCCAAACACGGCAGTTCGGACTGAGGGCTCTCGAGCCATGGTTGGGAAGCCATCAGTTCGTCAGTCCATCAGTTCCGACTTATCAGTCCACCTTCATTACACACACACAAACACACACGACAATTCTGACTGATCGTGTGTGGTGGCCTTTAGTTGTCAGTGTTAAATTTACCTTAGTTAAAAAAAAGAATTGGTAAAAACACGAGATTTCATTAAAATTGATAAAGTGGCTAAACAGGTAATAAATTAAATAAAATTAATATTACTATGTTTTTATTTGTTATCTCGTGTATGTTATGCGCAAAAAAGAAAGGTCTATGCTGACTTCTCTTTAATTATTTCTATAAAAATGCAGGACTCTTATACAAGTGCAATAATAAAAAAAAGAAATCGATTTATAATCATTATTATTTATTTAATGAAAAAAATGTAATTTAACAAAATGTCCTTATTTTGCAATAAAATAAAATACCGTAAAATATATCAAATCTGTACGAAAAATGAATGAGAAAGTAAATGATTGTGGGTGTTGAGTTAGGTATTAAAATCATTTGCATTAAATTCAGTAAAATGTATACTGTACCCGTATTTGTTAGAAATATGACTTACATCAGTTATTTTGTTTATTCTTGCGGCAATGTACTCCTTCTCCTCTTCCGTGATTCTCGGGTGCTTCTGCGGAGTGTCGTAGACGAATAATGCCCACAAGAGCAGCGACATTGAGCACAGCCCTCCGTACAAGTAGAACGTAAACTCCCACCCATACTCTTCAATCAGAACTCCAGTAAGGCTGGAAGAGACAATGCTGCCAACGTGAATAGCTGCAAACAAAAGAAAACTTTAAGTGTTTTGTCAATTTAACAATGATTGCATAAAATAATGGACTGAAAAAGATGGTACGTCAATTTTAAATTCAATTGTGAAATTAAAATATTCGAAAATAAAAAAAAATGTGAGCGAGACTTTCAGAATTAGCCAGTGATGGTAACAAGCAAATTTATGTTTTCTCATGTTGTTCATTTTTTAAATAAACATAAAATACGCAACTCGGACACGAAATTTAAAGAAGAAATCTTTGAAAGAGTGATAAATATACTGATCAATAAAATATTCGCTTTTCAAGTGCATGTCAGAATTTCCAGACGCTGATCACACACTTACTTTCCACCATTAGAATTCGCTGCCTGAATCGTAAAGGTGTTTTGCCACCATTACTAGCAGATGGCAGCACGAAACAACAGGGACATTTAAACTATTAGAAACGACTCAGATAAAAAAACTCAAATAAAATCCTAAACCCCAGCTTTGGACATGATTTGCGAAAAGAAATTTTTCTAAAATACTGTCCATATTTTTCAAATCCATTAAAAATTTAATACTTTAAGGATTCCGCATACATTAGAAGTCATACCGATATGGCATTACTAAAATATTAACCTGAAACATTTTAAAACCTATATTATATATTATATGTTTGTATATTTGTTTTCGCTTAAACAACTTAAATCAGTACGGAAACAAACTTTAATTTTATTTAGCTGATTCAACATTATTATATATTAGTATAATATAATGTTATTAAAAAGTTTTAAAAAATACGTTGACGAGGTTTTAACCTCGTCACTTTATGAAACCAAAATCCCTCTCTACCGCTGTGCTATCGAGCCCTCTGACATAGTGCGAGGAGAATATGTATTACTAGGCCAACAAGAAAAAATATTTTGGTGCCTAGGATTTTGGAACTGTTTTTAGTTATACTTGGGGCGCTAAATCTAAATATGAAATTAATTTTTTTTTCTATCAGCTCTACGTTTTGAGATAAGCAAAGCTTGAAATGTGTTCTTATACACAATGGGAACAAATATGGTCAATACCAATTGATCAATCAACGACAATGAAAGAAACAAATACCACCATAGCTATGGTCTTGAAGAAGATAAGGTATCGTGAACATCAATGGGTGATTTGTATGGACTTAAAAATGGTAAACTTTCTCCTAGAACAGGAAAGTGGCCACACCAAATATCCTTGTTTCTTGTACCTCTGGGATAGCAGAGACAAAACACACCACTGGGTTAGACAAGAGTAGCCTGAGAAGACATGGTCGTTGGAGAAAAAAAAAGTTATGAACGAACCCTTAGTTGAACGAGAGAAATTCATCTTTCCTCCACTGCATATCAAGTTGGGCCTTATTGAGCAGTTCGTAAAGGCTCTTGATAAGAACGGATCATGATTTGCATGTATAGGGGAAAAAATGCCTCACTCGAATAAGGAAAAACTTAAAGCAGGAATATGTAACGGCCCAGAAATAAGACAACTCATTAAGGACCACGCCTTCGTAAATTACATGAATAAGGCTGAGCGAAAATCCTGGACTTCGTTTGTTGTTGTTTTTGGAAAATTTCTTGGCCAACGAAAAGCAGAAAACCATATTGAAATAGTAAACGATATGTTTAAAAATTTCAAATCCCTTTAGTAAAACATGATTATTAACGTGCGATATTTACACAGCCTGAAAATTTAGGCGACAGCAGTGAGGAGCTAAGTGAAAGATTTCATCAAGATATTAAAATTATGGAGGACCGCTATCAAGGAAGATGGGATACGCATATGATGGCAGATTATTGCTGGAGTTTAAAAAAGGGAATATTCCAAGATATATTCAAGAAATTCACGAAAAATAAGCTTCCAAAGTGTTGAGTGACTAGTTTGGTTCCATCGATGACTTAGTAATATCTTTGTATATAATAGTAATTGTATAATATAATAATATTTGTGTAATATAATAAGAAGAATTTCATAATTATTTTTTAGATTTAATTCGTGTATTTAACCTAAAGTAACGTAAAACGTACATTTTACTAAAAACGTTATATCTTAGAAATTTGACCTCCTAGGCAAAAACTAACGGTATATTTGAATTCAGGGCACCAAATTTATATGAAATTAGCTCTAAATACCCCAGCACCAAAACTATTGTTGGCCTGTGTTATAATAGTTGCAATGCCAGTTTTTTTAAACTTGAATTATTTTTTTACTATGAATATTTTATTTTTATAAATATATATAGCGAGGTAGTTTCATTACCATAAAGTTTTATTTGGCACACCAATAAGTTTGGTATATACCTTGATGTTTACGAAAGTGACTACGGCTTTATGTTGCTACACGTGGGTCCGCCATCTTTGTGGCTCATTTCTGACCATCGACTTCCGTTCCATTTTAACGAAATTACTCATACAAAATGCCGTATACAAAGAGCTATGATGTTTACACAACAAAAAATTTGAAAAGTTAATGCTCACTAACGTTTTTATTCCATTTTATTTTTAGTATAATGTATTACATTTTTATTCCTCATTTTGAATGTAAAAAAGTGTCTGCCCAATTTTTTCCATTAGAGACAATTGGACAGGGCCTTTTTAAAAAATAAAAAAAATTGGTTGTCAGTAGTATGTAAATAACGGACCTGCGCCAGGATTCAGGATGTGGATTGTGATTTTCTGTCCGCCATATTGGATTGTGACGTCACGGCGGACATCTTGGACTCAAAATTCCTCAAAAATGACGCAAAATAACTCAAAAATATCCCGTTTTAAGAAAAAAATTCCCGTTTTCGAGGGAAAATTTTCCGTTTTCGAGGAAAAAATTCCCGTTTCGAGGGAAAATTAGGATTTCAAAAAAAACCACAAAAGTCGTTTGCCTTAAAAACCACGAGATTCCTAAAACTGGCTTAAGCATCCATGTCTACAGCCTCCAATAAGCCATTTATAGGATTATAACGTCACCGTTGCAAATTTTTGTTACGCCCGCCATCTTGTAAATCCGCTATTTTTATGTTAGAAAATCGGCAAAGATTTTAAAAATCATTAAAAAAATATATTTGATCGAATTAAATAAAAATCTTAAAAACCAGTGTTGCACTTATCGTTATGGTCGCCATCTTGAAATTTAGACGCCATCTTGGAAATCCGTAATTTTTATGTTAGAAAATCGGGAAAAATTCCAAAATTGATCAAAAATAACTTAATATAATTCTGATTGATTATATCGATTCCCGTCCTTGGTTCGAAACAGGTGAGGGCAAAAAATAAAAAATAAACATCAGATCCTTCCTCCACAGAAGCCACCTTCAGATTGACCTACCACCAATACCAAGGTATTTACCATCACCTGGTATGACGTCATGTCCGCCATCTTGTCTTCGTCCGCAGAAGACCACCATCTTGTTGTAGTATGCTAGAGTGTGCTGGCAACATGTTAATATAGTTGTCTGTTCACCATACCTTTAACCTCGACTGTTGGCATTAAACTTTGTCATTGACCTTGAACTTTGTCAATGACCTTGAACTTTGACCTTGACCTTGAACTTTGACCTTGACCTTGAACTTTGACCTTGACCTTGAACTTTGACCTTGACCTTGAAATTTGACCTTGGCCTTAAAATTCGACCTTGACCTTGATCTTAGACTTTGACCTTGATGAACATCATGGATCCGTCATTGTATGTTCAGTAAATGCTACCAGGAGCTGCCACATGCTAGCGGTCATTGCCACCATCATGTTTTCGTCTGCTGGAGGACACCATCTTGTGTGTACTCGTCTTACCATCATACTAGTTTTATTATAACCTGCTACAGTGCAGTAATAATTTATTACTGAGGTGCCCGCCATCTTGAAATTTGGCCGCCATCTTGAAATAATGTAATTATTTAGCTAGAAATGCGGGGAAAATTCCAAAAGTCACCGAAAAAATCAATTATGAATTTTCAAATTGAATCGATGGATTCCTGTCCACGGTTCGATTCCTGACCAGTGACAGTTGTAACTAAATATTAAATAAATTTTAGATTCTGTTTTCCATTACCTTTCGCGGAGTTTATTAATCTTTCGCTCTACGAAAAACAACTTAAGTCAATATTCCTTACCAACGAATTAATACAGTACCGCTATGCATTACATGAAAGTCTAATTTTTCAATAATCTGAATAACCTACAAGCCGTTCATTTACAAAGCCAAACATATAGATCAATTGTCTTCAGTCCATGATACCGAGTCATGACATTATCAGACGTATAGGCTAGTCATTTCAGGACCGCATGAACTTCGTCGTTATCTAATTATATCCTATTAATCCATCGTGACATTTTTTATACAAACTAAAGGACCAAGTGTCCTTGAAAAAATATTTTAGTAACAGCAAGAGGTTTTAAATTAGTTAATATTCAATCACTACATTTTGTACTACGCGCAATCAACAAAAGGGAAGCACTGACAACGAAAAGACTGCACCGACAACGAAAATACAGCACATTTGGAAGCACCGTCAACGAAAAGGCAGCACATTTTGGAAGCACCGCCAACAAAAAGACAGCACATTTGTAAGCACCGACAACGAAAAGACAGCACATTTGGAAGCACAACCAACGAAAAGGCAGCACATTTGGAAGCACCGTCAACGAAAAGACAGCACCGCCAACGAAAAGACAGCACATTTGGAAGCACCGGCAACGAAAAGGCAGCACCATAAACGAAAAGGCCGCACCATCAACAAAATAGGAAGCACATTTGGAAGAACAAGTTACGAGAACTTAGTCTTAGTTATAAATCTGAATACAAGGGAAAAAAAAAACATTAAATTTTTATAATTGCAATTATTTATTTCTTTACATTATACAAATGCAAGTAAAACAAGCCATTATTGTATGTAGCCAGCTTTCCTCAGTTCTTTGAGTATGAATGATATTTATTTGATGCACGAATAGTTTCCTGCACAAAGCGAGTCATGTAGATGTCTTAGCCGGACAACCAATATGTTTGAATCTTTCCATGATGTGTAATCATTCTCTTCTACCACCATCTTACTTGTTTGTTTATTATAAATATTATTTTCTCTGGTGTCTTCCGTTTTAACACCATCCTCAGGGTAACTTTCATTATCGAGACAATGATCATCACAAGTTTGATCCGATTTATTTAATATATCACGATGTTTCCATCGTTTCGGTCTCAGGACACCACCACAGTCTTCGATCTTGCCTGCTTTAGTTGCTTCATCACAGTCAACAGCCTCAGAGTCGCTGTAGCAATCACCGTAGAAGGCATCATCTTCACACAGATTACCGTAAGAATTCGATGTCGATGATGTCGAAGCGTCTTCATCGTCTTCATGCTTCCTTTTTAGGAGTCCATCATTTTTACAAAGTAGGAAAGATCTACTTGAATTCGGCTGGAATGTATTCTCACTTTTCACGTTAAAGATTCTTCCATTGTCTTCATTCTTCCATAAATCATAATCGTCCTTCAATTTAAGTTCTTTGTCGAGATCGGAAGAGCCGCGAACATAATTTCTCCTAAGACAAGGAAAATTATTGTCGTAATGCAGATCACTCTTCCTTAGTCTAGTAGAGTCATCGTTGTCCTCTAGCTTGTACGCAGGCTTGGCGTTACAAGTTCTGTCATGTCTTTTTAAGCTCTCTCTCCGCGTAAACGACTTGCTACATCGAACACAACTTATCATATTACGTAGTGGATTTTTATCATAGTCATTCTTCTCGTGTTGTCTTCCATTCTTTCTCAAGATAAATTCTTTGCTGCAAAACTTACACCTGTGTCCTTTCGATACAGCAACAGACACCGAATAAGGATTCATATTAGTTACTGAGACTATTGTTAGATGCAAACTGAATTAATTAAATTAGATATATTACTTAAATATAATTTTTAATATTTCATCAACAAGAATTAAGTTACCTCATACAAAAGAAATTGTTACATGTGGTCTCGATTATTAGCATGAGATGTCGCCTCGTGTTGTGTTGAGTCATAATTTATTTAGTTGTTTTATGTGGTATGCGGGAAGCTCACTAACGATCGCAAAACAAGGATGACTTCGCTAGACATCAAGGAGAAGGAAGTTAGTCTTACATGTTAGTGCTCCACGGTTGTCTCATGACATATTATTTGACTGAGTAATGGATGCTTAATTTTTATTTTCACCTGGTAAAAAAAATTACAAGTGCTGATTTAGTAACAGATATTCTCGAATTAAATATAACTCTTAATAACACGTCATGGCTCATTAGGTAATAAATCCGTTATGCAGAGAGCGGTTTCTCATAATAGACAGAAGCACTTGAAGAAACCACAGGAATAATCAGGAGTACACGGAGAAATCCATCATAATATTGTCAAAAATAATAGGGAGCACACGGAGAAAACCATCTCACGTTTCTTTGATATCATATAAATACAGAAAAAATATTTAATAAAAAAATTAATTAATAAAAAAATTTAAATTGAAAAAATTTAATTTGAAAGCTAGGAATAATCAGGAGCACACGGAGAAAACCATCATAATATTAACATAGATAATCAGATGCACTCGGAGAAAACCACCACACGTTTTCTTTGATATCATAAATTTACAGGGAAAAAATTATTTAATAAAAAAAATAAAAAAATTTAAAATGAAAAAATTACAAAAATACATAAAATTCTGGCTTGTACTAGAACTCTATCTTTGTTACACAATGAGAAGTTCACAAGCTAGCAGAATCTATTTATGTATTTTTGTAATTTTTTTAATTTTAAATTTTTTTATTTTTTTTTATTAAATATTTTTTCCCCTGTAATTTTATGATATCAAAGAAAACGTGTGGTGGTTTCCTCAGAGTGCATCTGATTATCTATGTTAATAATATGATGGTTTTCTCCGTGTGCTCCTGATTATTCCTAGCTTTCAAATAAAATTTTTTCAATTTAAATTTTTTTATTAATTAATTTTTTTATTAAATATTTTTTCTGTATTTATATGATATCAAAGAAACGTGAGATGGTTTTCTCCGTGTGCTCCCTATTATTTTTGACAATATTATGATGGATTTCTCCGTGTACTCCTGATTATTCCTGTGGTTTCTTCAAGTGTTTCTGTCTATTATGAGAAACCGCTCTCTGCATAACGGATGTATTACCTAATGAGCCATGACGTGTTATTTAGAGTTATATTTAATTCGAGAATATCTGTTACTAAATCAGCACTTGTAATTTTTTTTACCAGGTGAAAATAAAAATTAAGCATCCATTACTCAGTCAAATAATATGTCATGAGACAACCGTGGAGCACTAACATGTAAGACGAACTTCCTTCTCCTTGATGTCTAGCGAAGTCATCCTTGTTTTGCGATCGTTAGTGAGCTTCCCGCATACCACATAAAACAACTAAATAAATTATGACTCAACACAACACGAGGCGACATCTCATGCTAATAATCGAGACCACATGTAACAATTTCTTTTGTATGAGGTAACTTAATTCTTGCTGATGAAATATTAAAAATTATATTTAAGTAATGTATCTAATTTAATTAATTCAGTTTGCATCTGACAATAGTCTCAGTAACTAATATGAATCCTAATTCGGTGTCTGTTGCTGTATCGAAAGGACACAGGTGTAAGTTTTGCAGCAAAGAATTTATCTTGAGAAAGAATGGAAGACAACACGAGAAGAATGACTATGATAAAAATCCACTACGTAATATGATAAGTTGTGTTCGATGTAGCAAGTCGTTTACGCGGAGAGAGATCTTAAAAAGACATGACAGAACTTGTAACGCCAAGCCTGCGTACAAGCTAGAGAACAACATTGGCTCTACTAGACTATGGAAGAGTGATCTGCATTACGACAATAATTTTCCTTGTCTTAGGAGAAATTATGTTCGCGGCTCTTCCGATCTCGACAAAGAACTTAAATTGAAAGACGATTATGATTTATGGAAGAATGAAGACAATGGAAGAATCTTTAACGTGAAAAGTGAGAATACATTCCAGCCGAATTCAAGTAGATCTTTCCTACTTTGTAAAAATGATGGACTCCTAAAAAGGAAGCATGAAGACGATGAAGACGCTTCGACATCATCGACATCGAATTCTTACGGTAATCTGTGTGAAGATGATGCCTTCTACGGTGATTGCTACAGCGACTCTGAGGCTGTTGACTGTGATGAAGCAACTAAAGCAGGCAAGATCGAAGACTGTGGTGGTGTCCTGAGACCGAAACGATGGAAACATCGTGATATATTAAATAAATCGGATCAAACTTGTGATGATCATTGTCTCGATAATGAAAGTTACCCTGAGGATGGTGTTAAAACGGAAGACACCAGAGAAAATAATATTTATAATAAACAAACAAGTAAGATGGTGGTAGAAGAGAATGATTACACATCATGGAAAGATTCAAATATATTGGTTGTCCGGCTAAGACATCTACATGACTCGCTTTGTGCAGGAAACTATTCGTGCATCAAATAAATATCATTCATACTCAAAGAACTGAGGAAAGCTGGCTACATACAATAATGGCTTGTTTTACTTGCATTTGTATAATGTAAAGAAATAAATAATTGCAATTATAAAAACTTAATGTTTTTTTTTCCTTGTATTCAGATTTATAACTAAGACTAAGTTCTCGTAACTTGTGCTTCCAAATGTGCTTCCTTTTCGTTGATGGTGCGGCCTTTTCGTTTATGGTGCTGCCTTTTCGTTGCCGGTGCTTCCAAATGTGCTGTCTTTTCGTTGGCGGTGCTGTCTTTTCGTTGACGGTGCTTCCAAATGTGCTGCCTTTTCGTTGGTGGTGCTTCCAAATGTGCTGTCTTTTCGTTGTCGGTGCTTACAAATGTGCTGTCTTTTTGTTGGCGGTGCTTCCAAAATGTGCTGCCTTTTCGTTGACGGTGCTTCCAAATGTGCTGTCTTTTCGTTGTCGGTGCTGTCTTTTCGTTGTCAGTGCTTCCCTTTTGTTGATTGCGCGTAGTACAAAATGTAGTGATTGAATATTAACTAATTAAAAACCTCTTGTTGTTACTAAAATATTTTTTCCTGGACACTTGGTCCTTTAGTATGTATAAAAAATGTCACGATGGATTAATAGGATATAATTAGATAACGACGAAGTTCATGCGGTCCTGAAATGACTAGCCTATACGTCTGATAATGTCATGACTCGGTATCATGGACTGAAGACAATTGATCTATATGTTTGGCTTTGTAAATGAACGGCTTGTAGGTTATTCAGATTATTGAAAAATTAGACTTTGTGGCCAACCCCCCTTATACCGGGGTAGTTGAACACGCCCGCATCCGCCACGCCAGTCCCGTATACACGTCTCTATTGACATATTGAAAATGAAAGTGTCGTAAAATTAACTTAAATAGACGCGCATGGACTGGCTTAAAATTTGACCAGTGCGCAAAAGCAATCATTAACGTACTAAATTGACCGACAGCCCTGCTAAACTTATTGTGATAGTTAACATATATATAATGAATTACCAGAAATAGAATGACCAGCATTAAGTACGGTAAAAAAGGAAAGCAACCTATAAATCCATTTCGTGATACCATTTCAATTGCTATAATTAAATTTCATGTACATCGGTCACATTCACATACAAACACTCTTACACTATACTTAAAATAAACCAAAGTCCCATAAAGTCTACTACCGAGGAGGGTGAAAAAACGAAATAGTGACGTCTAGATAGTTCTACCAGTAATTTCCATCGCCGCACTCTGTTTTAAACACGTTGCCCGCCAGTCAAACCAGCGGAGTCAAAAGTTACAAATCCAGTTCTTGCACTTACTTGTTCTAGAGGCATACCTCTGTAGTCGGTGTGCGCCGGGGTCGGATGTAAACCCCGCTCACCTTGTAGCGCCTGTAGCATCGCGCTACATTGATGACCAGTGCACTAGGCCCACGATATCGCATTTTCATACACCGCGCCTTGTGTTACTTCGCCGAGGGTGTATGGCATTACCGTCATCACGTAATCACGTAACGTCGCACTCGTAGCTCATCGCTGAAAAGCCAATTCTCGTCTCTCCCGGATAGTTCCGCGGCCCGCGCTCAACACACACAGTCTGTCCGAACGTCAAAAACAGCTGGCCGGCGCCTCCCCTCTCTCGTCAGGTGACGTCACCCCACCTCCTGTCCTGCCACCCCTGACTCCGCTCGATCGTTCTGGTTAAATCTAGCGGTTTCCACTACCGAATAAGAATAATAAACGTACAACAAAACAACAAATAAATAATTTACATACACCATTAACTAATATAATACTATAAATAATATTATAAAACAATTTACTGATCTTAAAACAACCTTTACGCACAATAAAAGTTATAATAAAAATCAAGACGACTGAGGCCGCCACAAATGGCCTCAACTTTCATGTAATGCATAGCGGTACTGTATTAATTCGTTGGTAAGGAATATTGACTTAAGTTGTTTTTCGTAGAGCGAATGATTAATAAACTCCGCGAAAGGTTATGGAAAACAGAATCAAAAATTTATTTAATATTAAGTTACAACTGTCACTGGTCAGGAATCGAACCGTGGACAGGAATTCATCGATTTTATTTGAAAATTCATAATTGATTTTTTCGGTGACTTTTGGAATTTTCCCCGCATTTCTAGCTAAATAATTACATTATTTCAAGGTGGCGGCCAAATTTCAAGATGGCGGGCACCTCAGTAATAAATGATTACTGCACTGTAGCAGGTTATAATAAAACTAGTATGATGGTAAGACGAGTACACACAAGATGGTGTCCTCCAGCAGACGAAAACATGATGGTTGCAATGACCGCTAGCATGTGGCAGCTCCTGGTAGCATGTGCGAACATACAATGACGGATCCATGATGTTCATCAAGGTCAAAGTCTAAGATCAAGGTCAAGGTTGAATTTTAAGTCCAAGGTCAAACTTCATAGTCAAGGTCAAAGTTCAAGGTCAAGGTCAAAGTTCAAGGTCAAGGTCAAAGTTCAAGGTCAAGGTCAAAGTTCAAGGTCAAGGTCAAAGTTCAATGTCAAGGTCAAAGTTCAAGGTCAATGACAAAGTTCAAGGTCAATGACAAAGTTTAATGCCAACAGTCGAGGTTAAAGGTATGGTGAACAGACAACTATATTAACATGTTGCCAGCACACTCTAGCAGACTACAACAAGATGGTTTTCTTTTGCGGACGAAGACAAGATGGCGGACATGACGTCATACCAGGTGATGGTTAATACCTTGATATTGGTGGTAGGTCAGTCTGAAGGTGGCTTCTGTGGAGGAAGGATCTGATGTTTATTTTTTATTTTTTGCCCTCACCTGTTTCGAACCAAAGATGGGAATCGATATAATCAATCTGAATTATATTAAGTTATTTTTGATCAATTTTGGAATTTTTCCCGATTTTCTAACATAAAAATTACGGATTTCCTAGATGGCGTCTAAATTTCAAGATGGCGACCATAACGATAAGTGCAACACTGGTTTTTAAGATTTTTATTTAATTCGATCAAATATATTTTTTTAATGATTTTTAAAATCTTTGCCGATTTTCTAACATAAAAATAGCGGATTTACAAGATGGCGGGCTAACAAAAATTGCAACGGTGACGTTATAATCCTATAAATGGCTTATTGGAGGCTGTAGACATGGATGCTTAAGCCAGTTTTAGGAATCTTGTGGTTTTTAAGGCAAAACGACTTTTGTGGTTTTTCGAAATCCTAATTTTCCCTCGAAACGGGAATTTTTTCCTCGAAAACGGGAAATTATCCCTCGAAAACGGGAATTTTTTTCTTAAAACGGGAATTTTTGAGTCATTTTGAGTCATTTTTGAGGAATTTTGAGTCATTTTTGAGGAATTTTGAGTCCAAGATGGCCGCCGTGACGTCACAATCCAATATGGCGGACAGACAATCACAATCCACATCCTGAATCCTGGCGCAGGTCCGTCATTTACATACTACTGTTGTCTGTAAAGTCGGTTTACGGACGATAGTTTAACTTGACAACGTCATAACAAAACAAATGATTGATCCAGAAGAAAATAAAATATATTCGGCCTGAGACTGAGCCGTAATAGGTTTTTGCAACCAAACCATTTAGGCATTAAAAATATTATATTCTTTGAGGAAGAATTTTTTCTTAATTTTTCTATCTTTTGTATGATAAAATCTACCTCTGCATACTTTAATGCATAAAATTGAATAATTGCTATTGAATTATCACTATTTTGTATGGATACAAAGAAGGAGTGAAATGAAATCTACATTTTAATTGATAAATTTACTTTTATTTGCATTCATTAATCCAAATATTCCTATTTATTACTTTTCTAGTGTCGCGCGCGCCGTATTTATTTTTACAAGTACAAAAATGAAGGTGTCGCAACGGCCGGCATTCGATTTAAAAAATTTGGTAGGTTAATGTTGAATGACTCGTATATATGTCGGTATGAATATCAGCCCGATGGCTGGTTTTGATCATACCATTCTCTGTAATCAGTCCACTTTGATTCTATCCCAAGTGGCATCGTGGTATTACGATACCACCAGGCAGCTCAGAACACACTAGGAACCGGCACTGCGTCGGGAAAGGCGTACTAATTTCTTCCAGAATGCACCTGAAGTGTATACTTATATGTACTTCCATACCGGATGTGACGTCACGAGAGCCGTTCGAATTAGAAGTGAAGTATGCAAGTTCGCAAGTAAACGAATCTGTGTACTTCTCGCGTACTTACAGATTAAGAAACTTCGCCAGTTAAAAAAAACCATTTTGTAGGTTATGTTTGATATTCAATTTAAGGAATTTAAAGTCTCGTAAAATAATTATCAGTTTATATATTACTAGTGTAAATAAACTGAATAAAAATTAATATTTTAATTTGTTTATGAGTAATTTTCAACAGTTACATGTGCGAATATATCGATCATAACTATAAAACAAAAAGTATAAATATAAAGAACATTTCTGGACATTAGTGTGTCAGCAATGTAGGGTACAAAATTATCTGTTTGACTGGCTAATATCATTTGAAGAGCCCAATCATCGTACCCGTCCAAATTGTTCCCGTACACCACAAGGAAAGTAAAGTACGCGGAGTGGCAATACATAACTGCGTTCTTGAATTTGGAAACGGCGTAAGCCAGGAGTTGGATTTGGTAGTGAGGCCGGTTACTTTTCCCCTCCGTAGCATACTTTGCCAACATATAATTACATTACATTAGTTAGAAGAAGGTTTTTACAACATTAGTCTACTTTCAGCACTTACAGGCTGATAATATAGTGCCAGTATGTATTTGTCTAAGGAGAATTCAAATGTACCTACCAGACATGATGATTCCAGATAGCGACTGCCTCTCTTCAGGAGGGAACCACGAAGACTCGAGTTCGCCTGAGGCGGGCATGCCACATCCCTGAAAGACATCCATGTTTGTAACACAACCTAACAGCGATTACCAAAATCATTATTGCTGATAATAAAAGTGTGCACTGAAGGTGGGTAAGTTGTTTGCACTTAGTCAGAGTGTCCGGCCTGCCATGAAAGTTTCTGAGGCCGGGTTGAACAGACAGATAAGGCAAACCTCAGCAAAATCAAATGGAGTTATAATTTAGTTTGCCTCAAGTTACGACTATGCAAGTGGGACCCAGTGTCAAATATGTACTAATACATTATTTCTGTTTCAGCTGAAAAGGCAAGATAACTACGTACACTGAATTTACGGAAATATGTACTGCTTGTTGAATTTACTTATTTGGATTTTACATCTCGTCGTTACCAAGGGGATAAGAGATGGATGAATACTTATCAAGTCAGGGAATTTTGAGAGGGAATCGGCCATGGGATAATGCAAGGAAAAATCCTATAATTTTATTAGATTGACAGACGTAATTATAACCCGGGTGGTACCAAATGTAAGTAAAATTGTTTATCGTTGCATCACCTTGCTTGGCTTGCTAATTGTAATATGTATTGCACAAGGATTACAAATAATCAAAATATACAGTTACATGTGACATAAATAAGTTTGTGAGCGAAAATACTTAGGTAAAACCTATAGATTACTTATATTTCACTGATTTCGTGACCTAAATCCATACGGAAGAGAAGACTCTCCAATTACAATCTCAAGGGAAGTCATCTGTATTATTTTTAAAGGGGTTCTTTTTAATAAACTATAATACGTGCTGTGAATATTTACCGTAGCTTAGAAATGATTTCATATTATATGCCAACTAAGGTAATTATTTAATTTTTTTTACCTGCAAACACTATTTTTCATTCCTTGCACTAATAAATAACGTGGTCGTATAAAAATTTACTTTGCACCAAGGTTGAAGGTAATAATAAGAAGTTTAAAATAAATTCGAACAAATTCTATATTAAGAAAGTTTTTAATATTTTTTTTTAATTTTAAACCCCTGTTTTTACGATAGTAACTCATTTCATCAAAAAATGTTTCAGCCAAATATTTAGATGAAGTTTCGTTTTTATACAAAAATAATAACGGATTTGATAGTAAATCTATTTTAAAATGATTATTTTTTACTGTCAAACCTTGTTACTCCTTGCCATTTATTTGATATTCTCTGATAGTGCTCCCGTAACCATGTTGATAGTTTAATATATAATGTCGTTAATTTTACGAAAACCATCGTGATACCATCTATCAGTAATACTATTTCAACAAATTGGCTCTTTTATTTAAAATAAATGCAAAAATCAAGCATTTCAGAAATTGAAAGAAATTTATTGTATTTCTAACGGGCCTGACTTCACAACAAACGTGTGTATTCACAACAACTAACTATTACAGCTAAGTGCGAACATAAACCAACACATCCACATAGCCAGTTACTGAGGTCTTTAATCACATGTCATAACCTGAGAGCAGACTAGCCTCTTACGTTTACTTAAGTAACGATAAACTATTGATACTTGTAACTTTACATAAAGCTAAACACTTAATATTAAGCAAGGTAACGTAGTGGTTGAATAATGAACCATTTTCAGAAACTCACGCGTTCATATTCCAGTCTAAACGTTTTTAATTGTATTTTAAACAGTTTGCCAAAATAAGTTTTGGAAACTGCTGAGATGGGTCCTCGCCAAAGATCATCGCTGGTTTCATCCCGAATCATTAGTTGTTTTATGGCTCCGTCTCTCAAGAATAAGCTGTGGTCGGGATATTAAGGCAAATAAAGTAAAGGTGTTAAGTCATTTGCGGCCGATCGTTATGCGTCAACCCTTCACACTTTCGTCAGTTGGCACCAAGCAGGTAGCCAAGCTTCATCCGTTCCGCAATATATTTTCCCAAAAAAATCGGAGCTTAAAAATATTAATATAAGAAAAAAAACTATGAACGAAAGGTAACCAATATTGACAGTGTTTCTTAAGATTATAATTACATACAAATTATTTAACTTATTACTCTAAGCTGCAAAATCCGATGTAATTGCAGCCCATGATTCTCCATATAAGTTTTTTGTTAATTATTTCATAAATTAACTTGTGTTCCCACATGTAATGTAATAAAAACACTCGAAAGAATTCAGAGTTATGATTAAAATGTACGGACGTGAATTTTAACAACAGCAGTGTTATTATGCGAAATTTGAACACCGAACAGTGAAATGGTCAATAACGATAAAAATTGACTGGCGCAACCAATCATAGATGTAATTCATTCTCCCGCCCGTAGAAAGTATGAGATTTCCAAACTTTTGAGAGACGGATGGATGGAATGTCGAGGGAAATCTGAATGGCTGATTGATGGACGAATGACGGACGGATGTAATGGGATTTTACTCACCATGACCAGCCCGTGAAGTATTCTCGAGACGATGAGGGCGTAAACGTTCCAGTTGGCAAGAACAGGCGTCAGCAGAGTGGCCAGAACGGACACACTGGTGACGATAGCGATAATCATCTTGGGACTCAATCTCTGGGCGATGTACGCGCCTAGCATCATGGTGCACAAGGAACCGTAAGTGGGCCCGTTCGTTATATAGCTCTGCGTCAACTCGCTCCACTCGAAGTCCCCGCCCTGAAAAAAAATTCAAACCATAAGTTATCTTTTTGAGATTACCAAAAGTAGGTGCTTAGGTGTTTCGTGGAAGGCAAGTAATTTTATACTTATGTGCAATTTGAATCTGTAAAATCTAAGAACTTGATTGAATAGACACATGGTCCTCAGTGACTATGATTGTTGTGGCTTCATGCTCATTGACATATCATTTCCACCATTACATGTAAAGTACATGTTTGGATCCCAAAACCAATTTTTTTTATTGAAGTGAAACTTCTATACAACCGGTAGGGCAAGTTGAGGCGATGACGTCACCAAGTGTAACGAAAGTGCATAAAAAATGTAGGTAGTAGTATATACATGTATGTCCTGCTACTGGGTTCTGAGTGTGGTGCCGGTGTCGATTTCCACAATATTGGATTGTGACTTCACGGTGGCAATCTCGGATGACTTTGACATTGACTTGACATTGACCCGGCTGCCATATTAGATCCACCATCTTGGATTCCGCCATATTGGATCTGCCATTTTTTTCTATAACATTCTGCCATTTTGTTACCTAGAACATTCTGCCATTTAGTTTTCTAGAACATTCCGCCATTTTGCACTTTTAGTTACGCCTGCCATCTGGAAAATCCGTAATTATTATCAGAAAAATTCGAAAAATATTTTTTTTAAAATTTATAAAATTTAATCAATCAAATTTTAATAAAATATTATTTAAAAAACTCACTAACATCATTGTGTCCCCGGTTCGAAAACGCTGAGGGCAAAAATAAAAAAGGCGACTGATCTTTCATCCACGGAAGCCACCGGCAGACTGACCTACCACTAATGCCAAGGTATATATATATATATATATATATATATATATATATATATATCGTCAGCTAGTATGCCGTCACGTCCGCCATATTGTTTTCGTCTGCTAGAGGATACTGCCACCATAATAGTTTAATCTTTATCCGCTAGAGTGCAGTAATAAATTTTTGCCAGGACGTCCACAATTTTGCACGTCATCTTCAAAATCCATAATTTCTAAGTTAGAAATTCGGGAAAAATTCCAAAATCATCAAAAAATCACTCATTAATTTACTTATTGAATCGATGGATTCCTGTCCTTGCTTCTATCCTTGGTAAATGCAACAAAAAAAAAGATTATTTAATTAAAAGTACCACAAAAGTGACAGGTTCGAGAAATAAAATACCACAAAATAACAAACAAAAAATGATACAAAATGCCGCCGGGTCAATGTAAAAATAAAGGTCATGGATCGTCATCCTATATGGACGCCGTGACGTCACAATCAAATATGACGGACATCGGCACCAGCACGACACCCAGAACCCAGTAACCGGACATACACATTTATATACTACTGTAGGTAACGAAAACTCTTATCAAAATACTTGTCGAAAACAAAGCTGGCAGCAACTGCGTGGGGCCGGACAGACATAGAAAATAGAAAAGAATCGGATTCAAATATGTTCTTGGCAAATATAAAATGGGAAAATAAGTTACTTGGACATACGACATGTTTTTCGAAGAGTAATTTAATAGTAATACCTACACTCTTAGCAAAACTCTTTAAAAGCTGTTACGGTTGCATATTAGTTGAACATTGATGTGTTTAACTGTCTTTAAATCCAGTATAGTCACATATTTAATATAATAATATGCTTAACATAGCTATATGTGTTTTATGCATATGCGTATTTGTAACATCTATATATTATTCATACACATACTATATATTATTTATCTAAATGTAACGTTCTCTGATATGATATTTAAAACAAGAGGCACTGTCGACACGATATTTCTAATAAACACCCACACCCACCATACCAGCCTTTGGAGCAGAATATTGATAATTATGGAAGATCGTTTGCAAATTTACGTTCAACGTAAGAGCAAAATAAATCTCTACATCTAATTTAGAAAAAAAAATACCACCCCTGAATGAGATTATTAAAAAAAAAATAATTTTCCACCTCTAATTCTTGATAATATCTTGCACACTTGATGTTTAAAATATGAAGAAAATTACTGCCTTCATCTGAATTCGATAAAAAATTAACATTCCCAGTCTCCGAAATTAGAGATCTGCCGCCGCGTAAAGTACGGATAACGCCAGGTATTTTAGATAATTAATTTGGTTATTACTTTTAATTATTATTGCTTATTTATTTGGTTACCATCATCTATGGACTAGATTTATGTTTCTCAATAAAGAGTTTTCAAGCAGTCAGGTGCATAGCGCGTTTTAATTATCAGTATCCGTATCACAACTACGTACATACAATTGATATCGAAGATTCGAATTGATTTTGTTTTACCAATACTCAAAGTCAAGATTAACTATCAAGGTCGATGTTCATGGCTCCATCGTTTCACTGTAATATATAACAGCGCCTCTCGCGTGGTTTAAAATAACATTGTGAAAAATAATCAGCTGAACAATTCTATTGTTGATTTTAAATTTTAAGTAGATATATTGGACCAAAACTTCATTTACATAATATATATATATTTTTAATTTGTTTGCATGAACCTCCGAACAAGTGCTCTGTTGAGTACAGTCTGAAGGCCCTTTGCAGGTTGCTTTGGAGTACCTGATCCAAGGGACCTTTACCTCCTGCCTATGGGATTTATTCATTTACATAATATATTGTAATACAACGGTATTTATAGGTTCACTGCAACTGTTTTTGATGCTCATTTGTTTTGTTTCGTTCCCAGACTTTCAACAGTGTTTTGTTTGGCGTGGTCACAAGCGTCAGCGGCCTTGGACGTTGCAATAACGACGTATGAAATCAAAAACATTCGGTCGTGGTTCGAAACAATAACATTGCAATTGGTCGCTTGTAATAATGACGCCTAGCACCTATGTAATTGATTGGCCGGCTAATACCGATAATGTGAATTTTAAAATATTAAAAAAATTGCTTCTGACGCCGGGAATATTGCGTGATTTCGGCGATAATGCACATGCGGAATTTGGACGTTTGAAGCAGATCAGTGTCGTGTTAACTACAAAGGTGTAGTTAAACGCGAGAACGAATCACTTCGAACGTCAGCAAATGAAGGCAGCGCGCGGCGACGACTTTACTGCGAATTATAAGGTTGAGAAATTCCCTTGTACCAGGACTCAGGTATGGCTGGCTGCAGCATCATTTAGAGACGTTTGCGCCGTGAGTCGATAGCTCCGTCCCAGTGAATAATATTTAAATTACACACGTAATTAGCATTCATGTGTTTTCAATAATTTTATTAGAAACAACGAAATATTTCATCAAACTGTCGCACACAGGTCCAGTAGTCCTAGGAGCCCGAGTCTTGTGTCTGACTAGCTGGAGGCAAATAATAAATAGACTTTTGTAAATTAATAAACCTGTGCCCAACGTAATTGAACATAGATTTTGACACAATTTGTTTATTTTTCGACATATTCGAGAAATCTGTGTTTTTGTATATTATTCTTGTCAAGTATTCTTTAAAAATAAATGTTATTTTTATTTTATTGTGGTACTAATTATCACTAGGTTATGTTAATCATAACAGAAGGCGCCCATTCCCATTAAATATTGTATGCTCATGATAGTACAGAACAATTTAGTTACCATAACTTTGGGCATGTTTTAGTGAGCCGTATCCGTACAATATATATATATATATATATATATATATATATATATATATATAAACTATTAAGAAAATTTTTAAGATTTGTTAAATATTTGAAAATATGTATAAATGAGTCATACCTAGTATGACGTTAAAGCTATAAATTGTTCTACTTCTAATTTTAATACTGTATCGCTCACGTATTTGAAAACATTCTACTATTAGAAGGCGTTTCGAATGACTTAACGTCACAAAAAAAAAAACCGAAGCAGAGTACTTACCTTATCCTTGGCAGTTGTGACATTGTCCGTGTCCAAGGGCGCAGGACACACGTCGGAAGAAATTTGCGTGGCGTTGTTGGTAGTGTTGGTGGCACTGGAGGATGAGCTCTTCACCATGCTGGTGATGGCGAGGCTCATGCAGCCACCCTGCACTGAGCTTATCAGCACCATCAGCACCCGCACTCCCGCGAAAACGTAGCGCACAGGCACTTTTATCCTCCCTGGAACATATAAATATCTGCAGTTTAAAATACAACTTTTGTTTGTTTATAGTGAATTGGAACTTTTGTATTTCCTGAAACACAAAATTATCTGCAATAATTGACATAAACCATTTGTTTTTAAACTTACAGGCACTTTTATCCTCCCTGGAACATACTTATATCTGTATGTCACACTAACACAGTTTTTTTTTATAGCACACAGACACTTTAGTTCTCCCTGAAACAAACAAATATCTGGAATTGATTCTTTAAAGTTCGTTTTCATAGCACACATGTACTTTTTTCCTCCCTGGAACATACAACTGTCTGCAGTTGACACTACAACGGTTTGTTTTTTGTTGCATAAAGGCACTTATACCTTCCTGGGAACATTGGACGTGATTCTTTGTTTACACCACAACGTTTACTCTCTATAGCGATTTATAACTCATACAATAGTTGGGCCTGTTAGGACAAATTTATGTATCTATTTTTTTTGTAGCTGCTGCCAGCCAGCAGGAGACGATTCTCTTTACAATGCATTTCTCCATAATCTCTTTTAACTCTAGGTAGCCACACGTGCATTACAAAATGGATAATGCATGAAACAGCTTTTTGTAATGCTGATGGTCTGTGCTATGTATACAATGCACCTAAAACATTGCATGGAGTCTAGTGGTTTGCATATTTGAAACAGTTTTAAAGGACTTTATTTGGTGCTAGTAAATGTTTTTAACGATGACAATTTTAATTTATGCTTATTATCAGGGGTGGTCAGGTGTTATTTACAGTTTCATGGGTGTGACAATGTGTTGAAGGTGAGGTAGAAATTTATTTTATCTAGGTCACAGCATGTCACATAACTCCGAACTAAATGATATTATTACATATTTTTTCAGTACTCCAACACTTGATAACACATACCTGCTACGTCATCTTATTCTTTAGTGTTTTTGTTATTAGGAAATTATGACTCTCAACAGAAAATTTCTCAGTTACTCTATGAACGCTTTCTAAATGAAAAGCTGGGAAAAATCAATTTCGTAAAATGGGGAAGAAATAACATGTCAATTTCCTGTGATACATCAGATTAAGTAACCAGCACGATAAGAAAAGTAGTTACTTGACATAATGTCATTAGAAAAAAAAAATTGTTTAAAATGGGTGTATACTGACTTTATTTATTAATTTTAGTTTATGTGCAATTTAATTACATTCACGATTTTAGCAAAAAATTATAAATTTTCAATATTATAATAGTTTCGCCAAATTCGACGCTCGAAACATTGCTATTGAGTATTGTGGTGGTATTGTAATGAAATTAGTGATGATCGTTTTGTAATTGATTATATTTTCTTGTAATTATTTAGATTATAAAGTTTTTCTGTAAATTTATTTAGATAGCTTTTTATTTGCATTTATTATTGAATCACTCAAATTATTGTTATTAACACTTGCGTGATTTTTACCACTAGTAGGTTAATATTTAGTAAATATTAACTCAGAAAAGTTACTGAAAAAATCCACCATGATAAGTTTAAAGCTAATGTTCAAGAAATATACATAAGTTGCAAGGAAAGTATGGCGTGGTAAGACCGAGCCTACAGCAGACTCATTAAAGCGTGAACTAGCCATTTCTTCAAAAATGCTCACTTTTCTCTGTGTGCGCCATTTGTGTCTCCATGTCTGCAGAGAGAGTGCAGGGTGGTACTCCGGGTGGTTAGACTGCAGCGCCTCTGGATGTCCTCGAGTTGTGCGGGGTGCAAAAATTGATCATTTATAAAGTATTAATTTTTATCTCAAGCACTAGTTAGGCTACTGTGCCGGATGATTACATCAAACGTGGCTCGCCAAAAAAAAAAGGATAATCACGATGGACGCAATTACATTTATCTATGTAAGTACTAAGTTATCAGACAATGGCTTTGAAACTATTGTCATGATCATGGGGCTGATACGTGACCCCAGAAATTGTACGCCACATTTTAAGTCAGAAAACGTGGCACGTTTTTAGATCACGTGTACATTAAAACTGTTTATTTAAAATGTTGTATGGGGTTGTTGCATCATTATACATTTTGTTTTTAACACTAGGGTTTAATGAAGTGGATTTGTTTTGGTAAATAAATTAAAATTAAGATCGGGATCTACATTCCACGACCATACACAAACCTCGAAGGTGGAAATATATCCAATATTATTATGGGGTTTAAACTACTGTATGCCGGCAAAACTGCTTATAAATCGGAATCATACCGAATTTTGGGAACGAACATGTGACCCTCCCCAGTGTGAAGCATAAGTGATTTAGAATAAAAGAGGACGGTTTGCTGGCTAGGTTGTATTAATTTTTTTTGTGAAGTCAATATAATTAGGTAATTTGTTATAAAAACATTAAAAATCTTATTATCTGAGAAGTAGTTGATATGTAGGTAACGTTTTTATCATGCCATGTTATTCTGCAATTTATCAATGTATGTGGTTCGTGGTTGCTAAAATTTTACAAGAGCCTCCTTTATAAAAATCTACCACTGCGTCTATTTTCGTTTAAAATACGCACTTATTACAAGTAAATTGCTGATTTTCTTTTTACCATTAAACGTCAAGAACATGTCTGATTTTCTGCCAACCTTGATTCAACATGCGCAGGACAATGTTTACATTACTTTGACATCATTAATTTACGGCCAGAAATTTATTTCAAAAGTTGAGGTTGAATATCCCCAGTTAAGTGCACAATAACGTTTGTTGTTATCGTCTGAACGGAGAATGATTTTGTAGCAAAAAGGTATAATGTGGTAGGACTTGTATTAAGTTTAGGAGCTATAGACCATCATACTTACATTGCAGTATGTACATAGCTTATGGCATGCGCTGTTGCCAAATTTCTAACACATTGCGAATTTTAGGAAATGCATTTATTTAGAGATATGATTGCACAATAAGCATTTTAAGAACTCATACAGTTATTTATCATATTTACTACTATAATGCTTATAAATATGTAATAAATTACCACCGTTTTTTACTCTTTCAACAAGAAACCGTTCACACGCATTCACTGGTACGAATTCATACGATAATTGTAAAGTGAAATTGTAAAATAAAGTAATGATAACACATGCCTTTTAATTACTATCACTACTGCTGACCAAAGTTGATTAAAGCTTCCTAAACGTCATTGTTTACAGTCATGGTTATTGAAAAATACTCATACTTTTAACACAAACTTTCTTTCCCTCCCTCGTAGCCTACAATGCAGGTAGTATATTTTCAGTGTTCCACCTTCCATAGTTTATATTTATGTAATCCACATAAAGGCAGGATATAAAATCTCATATGTGAATAAATAATCTGTTAGAACTATTGTAACTATAACGAGTCACCGGACACAACGCGTTGCTTGGTCGCGAGACAAGGCACTAACTGGCTGGCAGGCTGGTATTCAGAAATGCGTGTCGAAGGAAATAGCTGAATTAAGGAAGCCTGTATCTTTGAATTTGCTTGCAGGATAGAACCTCACTTCTCCCTTCATCTTGCAACAGCAGTTTGGGAGTGCGCCTCTACTACAGCGCGCTCTTGCGCTGATAGGACACGGCTTTACAGCTATGGACACGAGAAGTGTAGAAGTAATTGAGATAATGTTGTTTAAAAAATAAATCCAATTCACGCTTTCGACCCCCATTTAAATTTAATAGCTGAGGTAATGAATTGTATTATTAATGTGTATATACACACACACACACACACACAAAACTAAACATGAAGCGTTTTCGGCTTGATATTTATTCGTTGCCGTCCTAAAACATGAATTTATAGCTAATAAAAATCTGAATTGAATAAACATGTAGATAAAATGTTTTTGATATGATATATATTTGAATACTTTGGAACAGTTCCCATTGAGAAAGTTTTGTTTTTAATTTTTTTTTGGCCCCTTAAAATTCCATTAGTATGTAAAAAATATATAATATTATGCGTAGATTGCTATACAATATGCAAAATTGCTTTGTGCAAAAAATACAATTTTAAAATCGCATTACATATGGCAACAGTGCAGTAAGAAAAAAAGACAGCGCTAACGGCTGTCGGCGTGTGTTATAAAGAGAGAGAAAGCAGCATTTTACCTCCACACTTCAATCTAAGAGTGGGATCTCTATAGGCATCGGCCGAAACATCAAATATAAAAATATTAATTACGAATTTTTTAATCAGGGAGTATGAACCCAATCCTACCTTATCCAAATCCTACCTTGATCTTGACTGTGTGATTTTAGTCTTAACATATGCTGTTATAATTTATAACATTACACATACTGTTAAAAAAAAGTAATTTGATGAATATATTCTATTACTTTCATTCCTGTTTGATGGCTTGAATCTTGAATTTCTTCACTATTTTTGTTTCAACATAGAGGAAAATTCTAGAATTCAGAATAGATTTGTTATTTCTTAAAACACAACAGAAATGATAACAATCACAATTTGAATTCTTTCTGGCGGCTAACGTGTTAAATTTGTATAGAATTTATTCATTCGATTTGTTTCGGTAGTTGTTACATTTAAAAAATTCTGTTAGTATCTAAGTAAAGCCATGCGTTCTATTTTAAGAGAACAGATTAAAAATTTGCATCACTCTCCACCTTTGCCGCGTCGACTAGCAGATGTATCCCTTCCAAAACTGCCCACAAGGCCTACAAGTGTGAACCATTGACTTCCTGAAAACTTCACCCTTTCTTCCAAGACAAACCACCTACAACCCCAAGGTTCTTAAATCTTATTGTTCAGTAATCTTTCAATTTCATGAAAAATTGACTGGCCTCTTTACAATTCTGATGGACTAGTTACACCAACATAGGTTTTACAAATACACTCAATAGTCACAAGCTTATATAATCGTATTTTTGAGCTATTAGGGTCTATGCTTGATATATAAATTATTTCTACTAAAAAGGTTCAGTACTCTTACTTCTAGTGATGTTAGAAGCGACCAAAACTTAAGCTATCTCAAATAAGCACAGTTCGGAATGTGATACACAATTGCAGTGTTTTTGGACGTGATTGAGATTGATAATTTAATTATTATATTTTCTTCTTGAATGTAGTAGTAAAGTAAATCTGATTGATTGTGATCCCAGGCCTACTCTCCGAGCGAGTGCAGAAGGTGACGCGGCTGGTGGAGCTGCGAGTGTGGACTCGCACCCTGAACCAGTCGATCCAGCCTGGTTGGCTGTTGGTGTCAGCGAGTGGGTGCTGCCAGGAGATCTCAAGTAACAAGCAACTCGCACTCGTCCGGCTATTGTAATCACCGCCTGCGGCGAGTCACCAGATTGAGAGGACGGCCGCCCAAGGCGAGCTGCCCAATACAGAGGGTGAACGGAGGAGAGCAGTCATCTCGCTAGGCGAGTGGAGGAGCCAACTCGCTCAGCTAGAAGAACCTGGGCGGAGCATCTGAGGAACTCGCCGCGGAAGGCAGGAGACGAGGACGAGGCAACGAGTTGGACGCAGGAAGAAAACACAAGGCAAGAAATCTTCTGGTGTAAGCCCGCGGAGTCCACGGGGAATTCAGCAATACTGAATGAAGAATTCTTAAAACGGTTAGCTGTATTTAATCCCGCGTATCGGGTAGTCTCTGTTTAAGAGAAACGTGCGAAATAAGGTTCGATTATTGTAAATATTGTCAACGTAAAGATAAGTTGTGACAAGAGACAAATACCTCACAGTAGAACCAAACATGGTAAATTAAAGTACTCTTTTATTTGAAGTTAACTCAGTTCAGAGCAAGTAACCTTAAATATCAGTCAATTTGTAATGTTGCAAGGTTTTAGTTAGTGAAGCACCAGACAAATTTAAAGTATGTAAAACAAACTGGTGACTGGAGCATAATAAAGGATTGTGTTATATTTCATGTACCTGTATAATATCAATTTAATATTGGTGAAGGCCATGCAGTGTTGTTTCCACGATGGAAATTTCTGACGGGATCGTGTTTTGTGCTAAGGAGATGGAATTTAGTGTATTATTATCTCATTAAATATATACTTTATTACCCTTACTACCCTTGTTTTAACTTTGCTGGTAATAACTCCAACAGTGTGACCACGAACCGTTTATTTATTTTAGTGCACTAAACTTTAACTTACATGTATTTTCATATAATAGTATTGGACTTGTCAAAATATAAGTAATACACACAGAAATAAACTAAACAAGTAATGCTAAAAGTATAATACAGCTACGATGGAAGTCAAGCAAGATTATGCTAATGGATAGTTACTAATAAAAATACAATGATATTCAAAATAAATAAAAAAAATTAAAAAGGATTTATGGGGAGAACTTTGATATGTTTTAATATATAATACTGTGTTTTAATAACATATTAGAACATAAATAAAACACGTTAAAATTGTTTAAGTTTCTTGATTCTTTACATCATCTTGAACTTTATTTATTGAATGACTTTCCTCCACTAAAATATATTCTATTAGAAAAAATATCGGCATGGTTGACTATAAGATTCAATAAAAACTCTTCAGTGACATGTTATAAACTCTCGTTCGTGTTTAAGACCACAAACATATTATAGGAGATAGAGACACCCGAGCAATGGGTTGTTTTTCCGATTCAGCTGGAGTCTCATACACTAAACTCTCCAAGCTGGACTTTAATTCACAGGCTCTCCAAGCTGAATTATCATACAGAAGGTTCTCCAAGATGGTGTAAAATAGTACAGGATCTTCAAATTATGGTTTCAATTACCAGGCCCTCCAATATGGATTGTTATAAACCACACTATTCAAGCTAGAGAACCATACAACAGGCTCTTCAAGCTGGAATATCATTCCGCAGGCTCTCTAAGCTGGAGTCTCATAAAAACCGCTCGCTAAGATGGGGTATCATGCACCAGGCTCTCCAAGCTGGATTACTATTCACCAGGTTATACCAGTTGGAATTTATTTTAAAACTAAGCTCTACAAGCTAGAGTTTAAAACACCCGGATCTCCAAGCTGAAGACTTATACACCAGACTCTCCAAGTTAGAATTCCATACACCAGGATTTTCAAGCTGGAGTATCATACAGCAGGATCTCCAAGCTGTAGACCATTCATCAAGCTATCCAATGAAAACTTATATACAAAAATATTCCAAATGGAGCCTCATACACCAGTTTTTCCAAGCTGGATCCTTATTTATCCGGCTCTCCAAACTCGTGTCTCTTACATTAGGCTCTCAAATTTGGAATGTCCTGTACCAGAATGTCCAAACCGGAGTCTCATACACCAGGCTAACCAAGATTAGTTTATCATAAACCAGGCTCTTAAAGATGGGTTTATCATACACCAGGCTCTCCAAGAAAGAGTATTTTTTAACATGCTCTCCAATTTAGAGTCCAACACACCAAGCTCTTTAAGCTGGATTATCATATACCAGGCTCTTTAAGCTGTAGTTTACAATCCAGGCTCTCCAAACTAGAGACTCATACACCAGACTTCCAAGGTGGTTACTTTTACATCAGGTTTTATAAAGTTGTAGAATCAAACAACAGGATCTTCATGCTGGTGTATCAATCACCAGGGTCTCCAAGCTAGAATCTCAAACAACAGACTCTCCAAGCTGGAGTCTTATATACATTGCTCACCAATCTGGAGTACCATATTCCAGGCTATCCAAGCTCGAGTGTCATATACCAGCCTCTCCAAGCTTGAGTCTCAACACCAGGATTTCCAAGTTGGAGTCTCATACACCTAACTCTCCAAGCTAGAGTCTAATACACCCGGCTCTTCAAGCTGGAGGCTCAACACCAGGCACTCCAAGATGGGGTTTCAATCACCCAGGTTTCAATCACAAGATAATACAAGCTGGAATCTTACACACCAGGCTCTTCTAGCTGGAGTATTATACATAAACTCTCCAAGTTGGTGTCACATACAAAAGCCTCTCCATGCTTGTGTCATACACAAAGCACTTAAAGCAGGATTCACATACACATGGCTCTTAAAGTTAGTGCCTCATTCAGCAAGATCTCTAAGTTTATAGTCCCATACAGTAGGCTTTATAATTTGGATTATCATTAACCAGGATCTTCTAACTAAAGTATAATATAACAGGGTTTCTAAGCTGGTGTTACATGCACCAGGCTCTTCAAGCTGAAGTTTCATAAACCAGGCTTGTCTATCCTGAGTCTCGTACACCAGGCTTTTCTAGCTGGAGTCTCGTACACTATGCTCTTCATCTGGAAATGAATACACCAGGATTTTCAAGCTGAAGTCTCATACACCTAACTCTCCAAGCTAGAGTCTAATACACCAGGCTCTTTTAGCTGGAGTATCGTACACCAGGCTCTCCTATAAGAGTATAATATACGTTGCTCTCCAAGCTGGGGTCTCATACACTAGGCACTTTAAGCTGGATTATCATATACCAAATTTTTCAAACCGGAGTCTGATATGTAAGGATCTTCAAACAGGAATTGTATATGCCTAGGGTCTCCAAGCTGGATTCTCATTCACCAGACTCTCCAAGCTTGAATGTCATATACCAGGCTTATCAATCTCGAGTGTCATAGACTAGGCTTACCAATATTGAGTGTCATAAACCTGGCTCTCCAAGCTGAATTCTCAACACTAGACCATATAAGTTAAATATTAATCATATGGCTCTTAAAGTTGAAGACATTTTTCATAAGACTATAGAATCTGGATTCTCATACAGCAGGCTCTTCTAGCTGGAGTATTGTACACAAACTTTCCAAGATGGTTTCTTATACACATAACTTTCTCCAAGCCAGAGAATCATACACAAAGCTCGAATAGTTTAAGTTTTATACACTAGGCTATCCAAACAGAAATATCAGACACCAGGCTCTCCAAGTTGGAGTCTCATACACCAGGTGCTCCAAGCTGGGGTCTTATTCATAGAGATCTCCAACATAGAGTATCATATACTAAGCTGTACAAGCTGGAGTATCATACACCCGGTTCTCAAGCTGGTGTCTCATACATAAGGATTAAAATTATAGATACTCATATCAGGATCTCTGGCTGTCCCGAGAGGGATAAGAAGATCGAAGCCAGGGAGGCCCAGCAGAAAGAGAGGACGGCTAATGCCCAGTAACAACGTGCTCTAAACAACATCCGATAACGGCACCGGGGTTGCGTAAAGCCGGCAGATCATTTTCTAATGCAGCTGCTGTGCCGTCGGCCAACTACCTCATCCGTCTGGAACTGCTGCAGACTCTAACGCCGAACACGCGCTGGATTCACTGTGTGATTTTGTCTCTATGTTCCGCCGCCTGGATCTTTTTTCCTGGTTGCTGCATCTGCAATGGGCTTTTGGTGGCCTTTGCAGCGCCACCACCCTGGCCGACAAGTGTGAGGCCATCCTTTCTGGCCTGGGGGTTGTATTTGAGGCTCTGGATGCAATATCTGCAGCTTTTCCAACCGCGCTCACAGCATCTGGTGAGTGAAAATTTTCTCCTGTGGAACTGCCAATAGCTTATGTACCACCTACAAAAGTTCCTAGCCTTGCTGGATCACTTCCGCCCGATGATGGTCTATTTAACTGAAACTTGGCTAAAGCCCCACCACTGTGTTTACATTCCTGGTGATTTACATCGTTTGGACCATGCCGACGCCCAATGTGGAGGGGTTGATATCTTGGTTCGTAATGATGTCCGTCACTATCGCCGCCACCTACCGCAGGACTTGTCTGTTGAGGCTTTAGCGGTGAGGGTCACTGGGACTGGCCGCCCTTTCACATTGCCGTCAATCAATCTGCAGCCCCATTGAGCATTTCCAGCTGGCGATCTTACCCACTTGGCTCAGCTGGACTCTTCTCTTGTTTTAGCTGGGGACTACAATTGCAAGAACACTGCTTGAGGATGTGATGTTACGAATTACCTAGGGCGAGGTTAGGCCCAGTTTGCCATTGTTGCTGACCTGCAAATCCATGCACCAGCGACTTATATTTTTGTGCCCCCCCCCCCGTGCAAATCAGCGTGCTTCCATTCTCGACTTGGTCCTGACCTCCCCCGATCTTACTATCCCCATCCCCCACATATGGACGCATGACAGTCTTGATTCGGATCATTTTCTGGTGGTTGGTCGCCTACAGGTTAACCCTCTGTAGCACACAATCGAGGCGCGTTGGAACTTCCACAGAGCAGACTGGCGCAAATATCGTGCAGACCTGGACTTTTGGCGCGATCTGTCTGTTGTGCCACGCTTACCGCAATCGCTGGACTGTGCCATGGACGTATTTACCGCAGCCATTCTTGTGGCCGCTGCCACCACCATTCCTCAGTGCCGTCCACAATGTTGCGGTGCCCTGTTTACAGCATCTGTCAAGGAATTTCTTCGGCTACGAGATCGATCCCGCTCCAGATGGCAGAATTCCTGGCTACAGGCAGATTTCGACCTCTTTCACTCATATCGACTCCCAGCAAAGTGGCGATCTCTTTGTGGCAAGCAAAACAACAATTGCAGAAACTTCGGGGACACACCATGACTGAGGGTACAGTTTAGAAGTTCATTTGCCGCATGCGTGCCACACACCGTACCATACCACAGCTGGTATCAGAAAACTGCATTCTGGAGGATCCAGAGGAGAAAGCCACTGCACTAGCAGGATGTTTCGGGATACCTTTTGACCGGTAGAGGTACCCGCCGGGGCCCCCAGTGATGACCTGAGACTTATTCACTTCAACCTTGCCGATACGCCCGAGCTTCCGCCTCGGCTGCTCACTACTCCGCGGGAGATGTTCCTGGCGCTGGAGAAATTGAAGTTGGGAAAAGCCGAGGGTGCCGAATTGCTGCTTGCCCAGCTGCTTCAGTCACTCTTCCTTAAAGGCGTCGTTTTTCTTACGCAGATCATCAATTGCATTTTCCTAACAATGTATTTTCCTCAGGCATGGAAGGCGGCAGTGGTAGTGCCTCTGCTAAAACGTGATGTATCTCCAACTCATCTCACCTCCTACCAGGCGATATCGCTCCTGTCCACAATGTCGAAGGTTGCCGAACGGGTTCTGGTATCCCGGTTTCTGTTGTACACTGATCTGTTGCACGTCTTACCTGATACCCAGTTTGGTTTCCGATGTCACGTTTCTGCTCTCCATGCGATTGCTTCGGTATCGACTCGGTCACTGCTGGCTTCTGTGCTCACTTACACTCTGCTATGGTTCTGCTCGATTTGTCCCGGGCCTTCAACACCGTTCATCATAATGCTCTCCTCTGCAAACTGCGCAACTTTCATTTTCCTGAACGACTTATTTCCATCCTCCGCAGCTTTATTTCTCAACGGATGTTTCAGGAGAGTGTTTCTGGTGTTCTGTCTCCACGACTACCTATTGCTGCTGGGGTTTCCCAAATGTCGTTGTTGAGTACTCTTCTATTTTCAATATATGTGGCTGACATGCCTCTGCTACCAAATACCCGCTCTCTCCAATATACGGATGACACTGTGTTGCTTCTTACTGGGTAAATGGCGTTGCTACTACAGGCCCGGGTGCATCAGCACGTATATTTTCAGAGGTGGGGTGTTCACCCCAATACGGAGAAGACGGCATTGATGTTTCTCACGAAACGCTGCAAGCGTCCACCTGCCCCTCCCGTACTTATGGGCCGTCCTCTCCCATGGTTACCAGTCGCCAAGTACTTGCATGTCTTTCTCGACTCCACCTTGTCTTGGCACCCTCATATTCGTGCCATGGCTGCCAAGGCTCGGACGGCCTTGCACTCTGTGCGTCCCATATTGATTTCCGCCTGCCCTTTCGTAGAGCCCCTACGCATCAAGTTGAGACAGTCTCTCGTATTATCAATCCTATTGTATGGGGGGTCGTCTGGGCATACGCTCCAGCATTTTGCCTCAGGCCCATCTCCTCATTCTATCATCAGGAACTTCGCACAGTCTTGGGCATGCCCATAACTAATGCCGTCCTGCTGTTATACCATCTCGCTGGTGTCCTGTCTCCCTCGGAGCTGGTGGAATGCATCACCTCAATATTTTTCCTGCGTGCGTCCCGCCACCACAAACCAGTCATCGCCGGCATCGGGAGCTACAACATCTTGAAACCGCATGTTCACCGCCGCATCAAAGACTTCGTCATTCAAGATCCCCCTAGATAATGTGGGACACATAGTGAAGTTGCATTAATGTGAAAACCACCATAAACTGATCTTCACATGTAAGTGTGTACTAGTGTATGTGTGTGTTTTAATGACTTGTAAGTCTTAACTTTGTCACATGTTGCAATAAATGATGTCTTGCCATTGCCCTCCCAATAGGTTGCGCCCAAATTGGACGCACTCCCTCGTGTGTTTTCTTTTCCTTTTGTGTCATTGTATCTTTGTAACTTAATAATTAGGGTCATAATTTTCAATAATTAAAGTATGATTCATTTTCGCTTTATGTTAACTGTTTTTGTATTATTATTACTATCTAGAATTCTTCTCTTAGCTTTTAGCCCATTAATTATGTTTAAATAATTAATTATATTCTTACTTTTCTGTTTCCTTAATTTTCTAGGGAGCTGAACTTTAGGCCAACTCATTTTTATGCACTTATGTATTTTAAAAGCAAGACGGTGACAAATACAATACTTTTTCTTGTTCTTAGGGTCTCTAGTTTCTTTTGCAGTTGATGTAACTGATCGAATGTACTTTCTGTTTATTGACTTCTTTATGAACTATGGATTTTTTCTAATTTTTTCCTGGAAATTTTAGTTAATATATTATAATTTTTATAAATTTCTTTTTTCCTGTATCATGTAAATAGTTTAGGCACGAAAAAAACTGGATAATTGGGGCGTGACATTTTATGTGCTGCTATATGTTCATTGTAACCATGTAACCAGAGAAGATAATAAATAATGTACTAACTTACTTACTGCGATTTCTCTCTCTCTCTGTCCTTAGTAGTAGCGATCCTCCGGGGACGACTCCCGAATTCCTGTGGTAGCGACCACCCTCCCTCCCCCGGATCTAAACTACATCCCTCCTGTCAACAACCGTTCGGGGACCGCAACGAAGCTCCCTTGTGAGCCTTTTCAGGTTTCTCCCCCCTCCCCCCCTCCCACACACACCAAACATCTTCACCTGGGACAAGTCACTATATGCTTTAAAAGGTGATATTTTCAGTCCTCTGTGAAAATAACATAGGTTACTTATCACTAAACTGAAAAATTTGCCAATAGATTAAATACAATTAATAATATAGCGCATTAAGACATTCCACCTGACCATTTCTACAAAAAAAAATTGATATTTGGTAACATAATATGTTTTCAATAAAAACTAATTTTAATAATATAAAAATGTATATTGCCGCTAGGAGTTTAATTTAGACACAAATAACATAAAATAAGATTTAAATTTAAGCCTATAGTAAAAATAGAACATAAATTTATAATTTTGATTACATTTGAGAATACCTTATTAAATTTATCAAAAGCTTGTAACAATTATTCTATTTTAATAACAAGGGTTTTAAAGCCCAATTTAATTACATTTAAATATTTTCTTAATATAAAATTTAGTTTAAATTAAGAATGATGGTTGACAATCACAATCACTTTACTAAGACCATAATTTACATAATCAGAACTTTCTTCATTCATATAAAAATTTACTAAAGCGATTCACCCTAAAAGACCTGTATTGTTTATTATATTTATATAAGTGCAAATTGAAGTAACTTAGTTATAGTGAAATCAAACAATTTACCCTCTTAGTTTGAATATTAATTTAAACAGTAGCATTTACTTGATTCGCATGTCATCTTGTATCTGGGGATATATATATCTTGGTAAAACATTTTTTTAAATGCTACGTTCAAACACTAACACACTAGTTACTGTGTAAACACTAAAAGCTACAAATCATTTTAATATTTATCTCGTAAGAAATAGTATATATAATTTTTTTGAATATTCTATTTTTTATTACAATGGCCTTAAAACCTTCAAACATAATTTGAATTATTTTTGTAAAATTTAAAATTCATACTTAATGATTTGATAGCTGGGAATTTTTTGATACATATGTTCTCAATTAAATCATGTTTCAACAATTGTGATAACCAAACTCTCGAACATAACTTCATCCTCAGATTTCAGTCTAAAAAATCTTTACAATATTAATTTCATTAAAAGTAATTTTTCGTAACACTGCAACTCACTGCTGAGACTATACTGTCATGTAGCATTGTTAATGAACTGTTACCAAAAGGCAAAGGTAAACATTGGCTACCAAGAGAACTGAGACTAGTGGCGATGAATGAAAAGGAGGAAATATTGTTTATTGGAGGAGGAAATTAACACTTGCTAGAAATAAATATGACAGTATGCCTCAGAAAAAAAATACACGCACATTACTTCGATGACTCTTCAAGTTATCTGATGAGCCACCTATTTAATTTTAGTTTCTATTAACTTATCAATAAATATATTTTAAAACATATTTCAGCATTTTTCGATTTAATTTTAATAACGATATCACAATTATTTACTTTAGCAATCAATTTTTTTTGAAGGGCGATTAATATAATTGCTTTCCAACAAGTCTTCTCCTCGTTTTTCGGAAATTAACTTCCTTGAAAATACTTTTGGTTTACAAATTAGATATGCACAGTTTTATGCGGTCCAGCTCTGGATCAAGAAATGTCCACTTTGCAGTTTTTGCTGACTCTCCTGTCTTTTTCCTTTTGAGATTCTGATTGTTCCGTAGCTTTGAACTCTTCCTTGTTGATTTGTGACTGGGGCTTGTTCCACGGCTGCTCATCCACAGATCCGAATACGAAGAAGATAACATAAGGAACAGCAGAAACAGCAGCCGATATGTAGAAGACCTTGTGCCACGCCGTCAATGTTTGCTGCAACAATCCACGTAAGCATGTAACGAAATGTTTGAAAATCACCGTGATATGTAAAGGGACACAGGGCTTATGTAATACATTGCAAATTTTTTCTTTCATTCATGATATTCTAATAAAATATACTAGTTTGCTTCACACTTGAAAGCATTTCGTTAATGTTTAATTATTAAACAATGGATATGATTATATATAAATGAACATTTTTTAACGTATTATTCACCCGAGAACAACACAATGACTATTGATTATATAATTCTCGTTTTAAACTTTAGACATATGTGAGGAAACAAATTATAATTCATTATTTATGAATAATTTCAGGCTTGTCGTAGAGAATTTAAACGCTTCAAGTTTATGGTCATCAATATGGTTTTCATTAAGAAACCAAATTATTTTAGCAACTGAAAATATATATCACATTTACTATGATTTAAGTATTCAGAACAAATCTAGCTGAACTGCCTGAATTTCTAAATAACAACACGTATTGTGACAAAAATTGTAGATTTTTCTAAACAGAGAAAACAGTCAATCGTAGCCGCAACTGTGAAAATATATTATTTGTATTTCTATGCTTTGAAAATTTATTTCAAATAAATGTGTTTATAATCTTTTTAAGTATTAATTTGAGTTACTACTCAATCTTGGGTATGAACACATGACAAACATTAGTGTATGACCTGGCATTCTCGACGTGTCCAGATCAACACAATAATCCAACTGTGATTTTCCATCCCAACAAACTCACAGCACACATATAGTGCCGGACAAACCTCTTGGTACCTGGGCTTCATAGTTCAATGTAAACGCTAAGTTCGAAACGAACTGGCAGCGACAACAATTGGGAGGAGCCCTACATGACTCAAATAGTGCCAACTCGTCACGGCCCGGTTACACATTAACTATTCTGAAAACATTATTGTTTATTTTTCTATAGCTATTTTTCCGATTCCAGCGCTCGCTCAGCACTTCATGGTCGAACATATTTTGAAAGGGTAAAGCATTCGAAGAAAACTCCCGCGTCCAAGAAAATTTTTCAAACTGCTTGGATGCACCCCAAAGGTGTTATATTAAATTAATTTTTCAGCTAAAATACTAACAGGCCAAGAAATAGCTAAAATTAATTATACATTAAAACTTATCTACAGCAATGAATTATAAATTATAAAAGAAACGCTACTAATAAGGAGAGAGGCAAGTAGAGTATTTAAAAAGGACATGAAAAGCGTAAAATTTACAATGTTCATTAGCACATAAAGAATTAAAATACAAGAGCACGAAACTCCTCTCACTTGTACAGAAAAAGAGGTGATTTTTAATTTAAAAGCCATCCGGACACTAATAATAGGGACATGTGTTTTTTACGAAAAATGTTTGAACGTTCAATAGACTACGATAAGGTATGCACGCCCCATCAGCGGTGTCTTCCTTGTCATTGGTGACCATCTGCAAGAGAAGCTATTAAGGACGCGATTGCTTTCACACTGAATGGCTGTGACTCGTGAGTAACAGTGAACATGTTCCTGAAAGAAACTCAACCAATCATAAAACGCAGATGATGTTACAATGTTTTAAATCTCAGCTAGTTTCGAAATATTTTCGTGGAAAATACATGCTCCTAGTTATAATGTATATAAAATGAAGTTCATTTACTGGTAAAAAGAGGACTTCTGTTTATCCCGTTCCAGGTCATTATTTTATTTTTACGTTTGACATGATTACACTTGCAGAATTTTTTAATGGCCGAATCTCAACAAAATGAAAAATAAATAATTAGTCCATAATGTTTGCATAATTATCTGCCAAAGTTGATTTGGTATTTTTTTTTGTTTGCAATTTGGAGAAGTGAGAACCAAATGAAATAGAAAATTTTTGGGCTCAAAGGCAATGCTGGTGGCACTGCGTGGTGTCTTTCAAATTTCTTTCAGAAAATTTTATGTCATTTTATTTAAAATTTTAAAATCATAAAAATTTCTGTGGATTTAAAAGGCTAGCTAAATTCAATTAATTTTTATTCCGAAATAAATTAAACCACATCACAAAGTAGCCAGTACTAGACAAAAACCGTTAAAAATGCAACTTTGCCAGTTAATTATGCAAAACGTATACCATATATATATATATATATATATATATATATATATATATGATGTTTATTTTTTCTTAAATTTTGTGAACGTCCAGCCACTCAAAAAGGTCGACCTTGTGGCTGCGGAACTGAAATATGAAATAGTGGCCCGGAACGGGACGCCTGCCCGCCGCCGTGCACCCACGTTGTTGTTGATGATGGCCGCGGCGATGGCGGGCGAGAGGATGCCCACGACGCTGACGATGGTGCCGCTGGTGGCCACGAGGGCCGGCACGAAGTTGATGGCCAGGTCCATGTGGTTCAGCATGCTGCCGGATATGAACGAGCCGTGCAGGAAGTTGGTCGTCAGCAGCAGCACCACGATGGTGTTGGCGTCGCAGCCGACCTGCGTTACGGCCACGAGCGTGACCGCTGGTCCCAGGGTCGCTGGAGCAGTGGATCACTTTAGTTAAATCATCAGCACTCTGGTAGCTTTCACGTACCGTCATTCATAATTTTAAACATAGCTTTTTTTTAATTGCAATACGTAACATTTTATGATTTTACCCCTTGTAAAAAAATCTCTTAAATCATTATCTAATCCAATAAAGGTACGACCAAAAAAATGTTAAAGGTTATATGTTTTTGTATATTATGACTGTTGTAATTGCATATAGTCGTGTGCAGCTTTTAGACATAATAACTTTTTTTTCACTTTGACTAACATTATGTTTGTGCAAAATTTGACAATGATATAGACTAAAAATTCTACAGAAAAAAAATACGAGAATCGTGCTACATCGGATTGTCTGCTGTTTTTTGAGCATCCATGCGTCAGGTTGAGAGCAACAGCAATGGACAGCACAGCTTTAATGCTGTCCTGGAGAGACCTTTAAAGTTTTGAAAGACTTTAAGGGGGAGAGATAAAAACAGTGTGACGCCATATTGGTTTCAAACATTCATAAAATTTCTCGGAATAAATTTTCAAAATTTGGCTTAGTAAAAGTATAATATGTATTTCAATTCAGTGGCTGAAATTAATTAAAACTGGCCGCTACAAATAGTTTTCCCTGTAAAGTCATTGGTGTTTAAGATTGAATTAATATATGGTAATGACTACAGCTGGATGACACCTGCTGGTAAAAATTATTATATGAGACATAAAACTGTTAAAGCCAATTTGGCGTATTTCAGTTCATATCTCTCCACCCTTAATGACTGCCATTTGCTAGCAGAAGAACTATGTGAAACTATTTTTTTTTGTGACAAAAAACTTATTTTTAGTATTAAACCGCAAATCAAAGAAACCTTTCACCATAAAAATTTTGATAGCTGTGTCTCAACATCTTCTAGCTGGAATCCCAACATTCCTGGGTTCACGTCCCTTAAAGCAGCAAAACTATAACTAGACATCGCCAATTGGACGCTCCGTTACACTACGACATTACACCTAAATAAAAACCGCATGTCATTGAAAAATAAAAATTCTTTTGCGATCCTCTTGGTGTTTATTGGGATTTTTCCACGTTTTCTGGTTTTTTGTATTTATTTTTGGGACTCCATACATCCTCGGTCATTTGCCAAAACTTCGGCAGCATATTGGTTGGTGACGCTTACAATCTTGCTTCGTAAACCACAAAACAGTAATAATTTTTTCTTGCAATGAAATAATTTACCGCACTGTTACAAATAAAAATAAAAATTTACATAGTTTTCATTTAAGAGCGCACCTCAAATGATCAAAAATTCTTCGTTTTTTTTTTTTAGATAGCCGATAATCTCCGTAGAAATGAGACTAGAATCCGACTTCCAAGTTATGAAATACTTTATTAATGTTATATGTCCAGTTCCAGGTAGTTATTTATTTTTACGTTTAACACGGTTAAACTTGCAGAATTTTTGACATGTCGAACGTATTTTTATATTATTTTTAAAGGCCATGCTGGTGAATACTGCGTGGTACGGTTTAAAATTTCAACCAGGGAAAAATATTTTTCATTTTACTTAGCCTTTCAAAACATAAATTTTCTGATAATTTAAACAGACCAGGTAAAAAAAAAAAAATTTCTGAAAGAAATTAAACCATATCACATAGCAGCCAGTGAAATTGACTTTGAACCTAATTTAATTTCATTCCCATTTTCCATACTGCGCAAAAACCAAAAATATTGCAAATTTATCAGCTAATCAAACAAAATATATATATATCGTTTCATTAAGTGGTAAAAGTCGAGACACTCAAAAAGTCGGTAAGTTTGGCCGGTAGAACGTAAATATCAAATAAAGACATGAAACGGGATATACACACTTAAATTAGGTGAACATATGTGTGTAAGTAAAAAAAAATTCTCTATACTTTAATAAGTTTGAAAAGGTTTAAATAATACTCTAAGAGGTTCTCCGTGACTTCATGTTTAAATTTAGTTAAATACAAAGACACCCAGTGAAAATACTACGTGGTAAAATATTTTTAATAATAAGTTACACTTAACTTCACAAGTAAATAATTAAAAAGTTAAAGAAATCGCGTGCCTCTACTGAAAATCAATTTATTATTTGAGACTTAATAAAGTAACTAGAAAGACGTAAATGAGTAATTACATAAAAATTAATTATTTTAATTTTATTAAAAGAAACTTACAAATTCATTTAAATGTACAAATATTTTTTTTACATAGATGCAGACAATATATTTACACAAAATTACCAGCTGTGCTATTATCCGAATAACAATAATTAATTGTTACATATAAAACATTATATTTAATTAGAAATTTTTTTATTGCAAGTGCAATGATTTCATTTAGTATCACAGGTTTTCTTTTCTTAGCGAGGAATATTATTTTACACTTTTAAGTACACAGTTGATCAAGTTAAATTAAATAATTGAGTTTAAACAGCGGTTTGATATTACTTTGTTTACTTGTTAGCTTTTAATCTTTATTTATTTATTTTAAATATACAAATTTTTACTTGAAGTTCACTAAAAACTCACATGTAAGATAAACATTAAATACACTTATATGAGGATATTTTTGTGCATTAATTAACGTGCAAGTGCACTAAGCTAACAAGTAATATATGTAAAAGAGGGTATATTATGTGATCTTAAATGTTTATAAAGTAATTAAATTATTTTGTACTAAGCTTGGTTATGTAGATATCAGTTATATATTTCCTTTTAAACTTTAAAATTAGATTGGTTTTTATAATTTCATTTTAGTTTGACTAATTTTCAAATTCATAAAATATTATTATCATATTGTTACGATTTACCACGAGGGGTTCGTAAAGGATAGCCCAATTAATAGATTTTATTTCACACACACAGTTTTATTTATTACCACTACTTGTAACTTACAATTAATCTTCTAAGATGGCAAATAATTAACTACACTTAAAGAAATGTCTATTCTCCAGTCACTCGTTCCACACACCTCGCTGGGCCGCACTTCCGGCGCAACTCTCGTCGCAGCACCCCTCGTGGGTCACCGCCGCGGGACTCCGTCGCCGCACTCCGCCGCCGCCGTCACACCCTTCGCCGAGATCCCACTCGACGACTCGCTCGCCACTTCACTCGGGACTCCGCCGCGCCCGCGACTCTATCGCCCGGAAACTCCCGACTTCACTGAACTCACTCACTCCCTGCCCTGGAACCTTCGTCCAAGGACTTCGCCACTCTGCCGCACCTGCGGCACTATCGCCCGGAAACTCCGCCGCGGGAGAACTCCCCACTCAGACTCTCTGCCCTGGAACCTTCGTCCAAGGACTTCGCCACTCTGCCGCGCCCGCGGCACTATCGCCCGGAAACTCCGCAGCGGGAGAACTCCCCACTCACTGACTGACTGACTGACTCGAAGGTCGGCCCAACCTCCTTAAATAGCCCTTGGGTTCCCATCCAGAACAATCGGGCATGTCTCCGAAATATCTCGCGACCTTCGCCGTCGAAATGCCCAGAAACGCGTCGTGAGTCCTCGAAGGACGCGGTGGCTGCTCTAAGAATGCCGATAAAGGCGTCTGAGTCATTTTATTCCGCAGTGCGGCCTCTTTTAAGTAACCCGATCTGAGGCAGGTGCGCGCTGCGACGGTCAGGATGTAGCGAGATAGTATGACACGAGATACCAGGGAGAGGATGCGGGTGGAAGGGGGCGCAGACAGGCCGAACGAGTGCGGCGACGCCAAGCACTGCAGCCAAGCGCGCTCGTAACATTGCCCCCTCCTTAAACCTGTTCGTCCCGAACAGGTAATGCATCTCCTCCTGGAGGTCCCCATGCTACTCGAAGTTTAGGTCTCCTGCCTTTCCTCCATCGCGGGCTGTACAGTCTCACCAGGTAACCCTCTCTCTCATTAGATGTAGCTTCTCTTGTCGCCCGGCGACACTTCTGGGTCGCAGATTCCCCATGTCGTTCAGTCAGCTGCCCGAGACGGACCGACCATTGCCTTGGAAGGACTCGATACTCTTGAGAGCATTGCTCGTTGCCTCCCAATGGTTCGCTTGTTTCTTCCCTTTTTCTCTCTGTTTGTTCTCTCGTAGCTACTTGTTCACAAAGCATTTCTTCCCAGCTCTTCTTCGTCTCTTCTTGGTTCCTCATTCCCTCTTTGTTCTTATGAATATCGTCTGGACTGCTTTCAGTTACTCCTTGCACCATCTTCTTCACTCTTTGTGTTCTCATTTTCTCTTCTCGGTCTTTATTCCCCTGTTCTTGGTTCTTCTTCACCTCTTCTTGGTCTTCCTGTGTTTCTTCTTGGTCTTCCTTCGTTTCTTCTTTGCACTTCTCTATCTCTTCTTGACTCATGTACATCTCTTCTCGGCTTTTCTTCAGCTCTTCTTTCATCTTCATGTCCTGACTGTTCTCCTCTCCTTGGCTAATGTCCTCTTCGCAGTGTTCTTCGCTGTTCTCTTCGCTGTTCTCTTCGCTGTTCTCTTCACTGTTCTCTTGACTGGTCTCCTCTCGGCAGGTCTCCTCTTCGCTGGTCTTCTCTTCGCTAATCTTCTCTTCGTAGTTCTTCTCTTCACTGTTATTCTCTTCACTGTTCTCTTCTTGGCTGGTCTCTTCTTGGCTGGTCTCTTCTTGGCTGGTCTCCTCTTGGCTGGTATCCTCTTGGCTGGTCTTCATTTCTCTGTTCTTCTCTTCGCTGTGCTTCTCCTGACCGGTCTTCTGTTCGCCGTTCTTCTCTTCGCTGTTTTTCTCTTGGCTGTTCTTCCCTTCTATGCTTATCTTCACTTCGGTCTTCATTTCATTCCTCATTTCTTCTTGGCCATGCTTCAGTTCTTCCTGACCCTTCTTCATTTCCTCTAGGCTATAATTTGACCCGCTCTTCTTTTCTTCATGGTGGTTCTTACTCTCCTTCCTTCCACTCTTCATTTCTTCCGTAAATTTCTTTATACTAGTTACCATTTCTTCCTTAAAGTTCTTTGTACTAGATACCATTTCTTCCTTAAAGTTCTTCATACTAGCTAACATTTCTTCCTGACCCTTCTTCATACTGGCTAACATTTCTTCCTGACCCTTCTTCATCTCGTCCAGCCTATTCTCCATTTTCTCCTGGCTACTCTTCATCTCCTCCAGCCTATTCTCCATTTTCTCCTGGCCATTCTTTATTTCTTCCCTGTTACTCTTCATTTCATTCTTCATTTCTTCCCTGTTACCCTTCATTACATTCTTCATTTCTTCCTGGCCACTCTTCAGTTCGGCCAAGAATGCCAGGACATTCTTAAGCTCATCGGCAGCCATCTTTCTTGTCCACATATACTACAAGCCTAAATAAATTTTTTTTCTAATACTGTTCTTAATTTTAAATGGTCTAGCCGAACCTTCTAATTAAACTAACGATAACTCTATTACATTCAAAACTAACACTGACTACAGTATACTCAAACTAACTCTAGAAAATTTCAAATTCACTAAAGTTCTAAACACTAACTATATTCTCGTAAACTAAACTATATCCTTAACTTTTATTCTAATAATGTAACTGAATCATAAATCTATTAATTAGGGCTATCCCACTTCTGACACCAAAATGTTACGATTTACCACGAGGGGTTCGTAAAGGATAGCCCAATTAATAGATTTTATTTCACACACACAGTTTTATTTATTACCACTACTTGTCACTTACAATTAATCTTCTAAGATGGCAAATAATTAACTACACTTAAAGAAATGTCTATTCTCCAGTCACTCGTTCCACACACCTCGCTGGGCCGCACTTCCGGCGCAACTCTCGTCGCAGCACCCCTCGTGGGTCACCGCCGCGGGACTCCGTCGCCGCACTCCGCCGCCGCCGTCACACCCTTCGCCGAGATCCCACTCGACGACTCGCTCGCCACTTCACTCGGGACTCCGCCGCGCCCGCGACTCTATCGCCCGGAAACTCCCGACTTCACTGAACTCACTCACTCCCTGCCCTGGAACCTTCGTCCAAGGACTTCGCCACTCTGCCGCACCTGCGGCACTATCGCCCGGAAACTCCGCCGCGGGAGAACTCCCCACTCAGACTCTCTGCCCTGGAACCTTCGTCCAAGGACTTCGCCACTCTGCCGCGCCCGCGGCACTATCGCCCGGAAACTCCGCAGCGGGAGAACTCCCCACTCACTGACTGACTGACTGACTCGAAGGTCGGCCCAACCTCCTTAAATAGCCCTTGGGTTCCCATCCAGAACAATCGGGCATGTCTCCGAAATATCTCGCGACCTTCGCCGTCGAAATGCCCAGAAACGCGTCGTGAGTCCTCGAAGGACGCGGTGGCTGCTCTAAGAATGCCGATAAAGGCGTCTGAGTCATTTTATTCCGCAGTGCGGCCTCTTTTAAGTAACCCGATCTGAGGCAGGTGCGCGCTGCGACGGTCAGGATGTAGCGAGATAGTATGACACGAGATACCAGGGAGAGGATGCGGGTGGAAGGGGGCGCAGACAGGCCGAACGAGTGCGGCGACGCCAAGCACTGCAGCCAAGCGCGCTCGTAACAATATATTATTGGCGTTTTGAAAAATATATGCTATGTTCGCTAATAAAAAATTACGTTACCAATATATTTGACAGTTTTTTGAGATCTCGTGACCAAAGTACTAAGAAAATTCTGAGACAAAACAAGCTATACGTAAAAGCCATAAACAATTATTTACACCAATATGTTAACCTCGTGAAAAGAAATTTTAAACATTAAAATGTGTTACAGTTAAGAAGTTTTCAAGAACTATTCAAACGTATTAATAAGAATTGTTTAAAACTTAACAAAACGCGTCGGTACTGGCGTAGCTTATAAATGTAAACGATCTGAGCGTCCAGAACTTGTTCCCAATTATATTTCTGTCATTTTCCTTACCTATAGCATTGAATATCCTGTAGGAAGTGAGATGGCTTACGTATCCTTTTCTTCTAGCCCACTGGGAAAGAAATGCAGAAAATATCTGACTCAAGACTGCTGCAGCATTAGAAAATGATGTTACATACCCAGCCTGAAAAAAAAGTTAGATAAGAACAACCTGGAATCCAATAAAATAACTGCAATATAAGTAATATAGTGCACAAATTTAAAGTCAAGTGAAAAATAGATAAACTTTTTGTTCGTAGAATAAAAATGTTAATCGTGCTTTAAAATCAGTTTCATGTGAACTGTGGAAGCTGCATACTGTAGGGTAAAATACAATTGTGGTCGCAATTAGCTTGTGATTGGGTAGAAATTCTTCTAATTACGTTGTGAGACTCTAAGGGAGTAAAATGTTCATTGTTTATAATAATTTTTTACACAGATAAAAACGTTTATTTGATACAAATAAATATACCCTATGTACAGCGAAAAAAATATCTTTTGCTGTAACATTTTTTTTACGTAGCAAGATTTATTTTTCTACACCTACGAAATTGGCCTATACAATTTTGTTGGCGCAATTAATATGCTGTACCAAAAAAATCCTTGCTGCTTAAAACATTTGTTCAAATGAACTGTACATTCCGCCATTTAACAAACATTCGGTAGTTTTTGTAACAATAGAGCTTCATTTTTATTTATCACCTAAACTTTAGTTTCACAAATTTCTGACTGATGACATTTATGTTTCAGCAAATGAAGGAAGATCCTGATTTCCTTTTTATTTTATACTGTTTTATGTTAAGGTTTTTGCCATAAAATGTTGAAATTTAATTCCAGGCTTCCAGACATGTCCTGGTCATGTAGATTTTATTTCTGTTTTACCCAGGGTTTAATTACGATGGTATGTTTTCAACCAAGGGTGAACATGTTTAAGGGATACCTAGACAGTTTCTGGCATGGTGGACAGAAAGAATAAATAATATTGTCGTAGTAGAATTATTTGGCTTGTGGATATTCAGTAGGCTGTGTTGTATGGGATTCTTATATGTATTAAAAATACGATAATTTTGCAGACACAACCAATCATTTTTCTTAAAAATGTTTATTACCTTAGTAACTGGTTGATTAAATGGAGACAGTTCCTAGCGTAAAAGGTTACCAACATGTTTCGGATTTGTTAATACCTTAATTTTTTAGTTTATAAAAAAATTATAATTATTTATTTTTAATGACAAGCACGCGATACCAGTTTGGAATTCTGCTCAAAGAATCAAATTATGCATTATTCATGAATTTTAAAGTTTGAGTTCAAAGCCTGTTTTTAACATAACATATTTATATTACATACATACTTAATATTTTACACAAAGTTTTCCATATTTTTAAAATATGAATTGTGATTTATCCCGCATCGATACACAATTAGCACTTTGAATTATTTAACTATTTATTTTTTAACCAGATTCTTTATAATCCTTATTCCATATTATATACAATAAATTTTAATATTTTGTATCCAAATTCACCTAGCTATAATTATTTATTCTTTGGTCGTTTGAAAACTTATATTTGAAAATTTTTTCATGATCTTACAACTCATTAGTTTCAAGAACGTGTATTAATGAACAGAATTATTTAAAACTGATTTGGTTTTCCGCTATTTTACAACACTCGTCAAGCGCAAGACCTCGATGTAAGAAATTCAATGATACTTACCTTAGTTGTGCTGTAGTGCAACATACGCTTGAGATATGTCGGCAGTTCAGTCATGAACATGAACGAGAGCCACGTAATGGAAACCGACATAGACAAGAACGCCCACACCGGGGGCGACTTTGCTATTTGAATCCAAGGTACGGGAAGCTTTTCCTGAAAGTGCAGCACAAACTTGTACATTGATCAGCGGGAAAATACAGCATTTAAGAAATGAAATTTTTTATTTTATTTGATGGTACGAACTTTGGTACTCTCCACAGTTCAGTCCTCCCATAAAGTGGGAGGTAATAAAAAGATGCTGTTTTCGAAAAGTAAGTATGTGTCGTCCACATGCAGCGTTAATGAAGGGAATCCTTAATTTGTTTGCTTCATTCAGTGAGAAACAATTCTTGGAAGGATATCTGAAACCTTTTGGTGCTAAAACTATCCGGTGTATCAACAAAAATAAAATACATTTTTGACAATAATTTGTTTCGTTTACAAATATCTGGCATTATATTTTCAGGCAGTTTTCAATTTTTACACATGCAGTCAATCATCAAACAGTAATATTCATACATAATAGGGTGTGGACAGAAGTTGTAACTGTCATTACATGTCTACTAAGAGATAGCGCTACAAGCCCCACAAATACCACAAATGCGAGTGATTCATCATTTCACGAAAAACTGCATCGGTGACTCAATAATAATAGATCCGTGCAATCTATTCGGAAGGTAGAAAAAAAAATATCTAACATTCTTTAAGATGCACTTTTCAAGTACCCTTTAGGACGAATTCGGAAACAGCATGAGGCAAGCAAAATTGCAGTGAATCTGGAGACCAATGGGATATAAAGGAAGTACTAATTTCTGATGGTCATAAAACTCGTGAATCTCAAATGGGTTGAAGGGTTAGGAACCTGGAAAGTTTCTTTTACCAAGCGGGACTAGTCATGAGCGAGCCCGGAGTCACGTAAAAGCTTTTAAAACTCCATGTAGGTTATTATTTTTTGATAAAATTATTTAAGGGCTTTTTCTGTAATGTTATAAATTTCAAGCACTTTATTTTATGACTCAAAATTTTATAAAAATATTTTTTTCTTTGTGTTACCTAATAGCGGTCGAATGTATTGCAAGATGGCATACTTGTGATGATTTGCAAGACTTTTTTACAGCTTGGTTATATGGTAAGGCAACGAAAATGAGATAATCAACTGTGCGCGCGAGACTGAGCTCTGGGAGTCCGTTCATCTGAGTAGTCAATGGAAACTATTTTTATTTTATGCTAACTTTCTGTTCAACTTTAGCAAATATTTTCAAATAGTTGATGTTGGCGACCACGTTTCAAGAATTTATAACGTCCCGAGTGGTATAGAGAGTTTTTTTTCAAGTTAAAACTTTAATTTGGTAAATTAAATAATTAAATCACAGACAAAAGTTTGATGGGAAAATTTCTATCAGATTGTAATGAATCGATATGCAAGTAAATAAATATTACTTCAGCTCTATATGGGTAATAATTTTTAAATATTGGCTCTGGTTGGTATCAATTTCTTATGAATTTCCTTGGAATTTTATGCTTTTATTACTCTACTTATTACTGTAGAGTATACTATATACGTTTCCTCTTATTTTTTAAAGAATAAAAGTTATTTCATGGACATACGCTAGTAGGGGGAGTGTGCATGTTGTGAAACGCACAAAGTATATGCAAATTAGGTAATTAATCACTGTCATCTCTCCCACCAACCTACCCTACCCCGCCAGACATAAATAAATTGTTCTTTTGTTCTATTGTTCTCCCCCATCTACCTGGCTGGTCTCCCTCATCGTTCCCGTCCTGAGACCAAGCCCCCTTCCCACCACTGGGGCTAAGCCCATTAATCAATATTTATTGAAATTTTTCTGTTGATTTATTGGTGTAAGAACAGGTGTAATCCCTCCTTCTTGAGTAATACATTTTAAAATGGATTAACATCTCGTAAAAATTTTCATTTATTTTTAATTAGTTATGCTCCAAGTATGTTTACCCGAACAGGGGATTAAAATTTGGAGGGACAGAGGAGTATTTCTGTAGATTATCACTTATATATTTTTATTTATTTATGTTATTTTGCTTATTATAGTTGGGTAGTCTCTGGGTCGGTAGTTGTGAGTTTACAGTTAAAGAGTGTATGCATATAATATAAATAAAATATTAGTTTATAAAACATAATTGATCTTCTCGGTTATATGCATTGTGGATCTTTTTGCGTATCTGGTTTTCAAGATGAATAATTTGTAATTAATAAAAAAAATTTAATTCATAAGTGGTTTTCATGAAGACTGGAGAGGGGAATAAAGGATAGCTTATGTGTAGTAAAATTTGGTCATCCCCTTACCTTAGAATCCTCACTCGACATTTTTTGATCGTCTTACAGTTAGTAATGTCATAAATCATGCATGTATGTCTATGTGTGCGTAATCTTGCCTTTTTGCAATTCAAGTAATTTTTATCTTATTCTTATTGACATTCCGAATTCGGATAATACCCACATTGTTAGTACTATTTGTTTCCAATGCGTATATTGTTTTTTTTTACCTCTAAAAACGTTGATCGTGTACCTATCGTGCGCTTCAAGCCTGGCTTCAATCTTACATTTGGTTGATTTTATTTTCTAGAGCAAGTGTGTTTATTTGCATGGACTCCATATTGGTTTTATGATTTTAATGCTTGACAGCATCGGAGTACTATTCTTATCATCAGACCAGTTGTAATGAATACTTGCATGACATAATTATAAAAAATATATTTCTACTAGAATATATTTTTATACTGTTAAGAATTATAAATATTATTTTCATTTTCATTACGTGCATACATTTTTAACCATACATGTTCTAAAAATTTGTTAGAACTTGCTGTTGATGGTCGTATTTCCCTCAACTGTAAATTACTTCATTAGGAATTTTGTAAAATTATTTTTTAAATAATGATAATTTTTGGTGTTATGATATAACATCGGTTTGGATTCTATCTTATGCATCTTATATTTGGTTGAGAGGTTGTTTTAAATGAGTGTTTTAAAAAATTTAAAATTGTGACTGCTTTTAGGCTTATCCGTGTGAAGGATCTCTTGATCTCTCAAATTTAGCAATATCGTGCGTGTTATGTTTGTTTCCAAATAGAAAATGTTCCTTTGGAAATATTAATGTTATTTGAATTATTTAAAACATAGATCATTTGTTATTTCGGTGTTGTTAAAAAAATATGCAATATAGTGTTTTGAAATGGTATATATTGGCATACATTTTTATCGCTGTGAATAAAACATTATTTTAAAATACTTAGTAATTTTTGTATCTTTAGACTTGAAATCAAAATGTTATGTATTTTTCGTGGTAGGAACAAGTTTTTTAATTAGAGTTTAAAAATGGTATGTATTCGTTAGCAATTGCTTCGCTGTGATATGTGGTTACGTGCAAGAGATATCATAGCCTTATTTGGTCGAGGATATATGGAATTCGTTTTCTTTGGCACTGGTTTGTTTGGTGTTCGGACAGTACACAATGTAGCTGATATATTCGTGATGTAGGGAATATTTAAAAATTTTGAATGCATTATTGGGGTTTGAACCTGTGTACTTCAGTATACCAGGCTCTGTATTTCACAAGTGTGTCAGTATGCTTTGCTTGTTGGGGTGAAATGCTCTTCAGAAACATTTCATGGAAAAATAATGTTATTTCGGCACTTGATTTTTATGTGACGCATCTGTTGCATTGATTTTATTGATCGTGAACAGTAAGGTACATTGCAAGTGAGCCCTTATTTAATGCTAGTAAGCTTTATGTTGTCTTAAATTTAATTATTTGAAAGAAGATTATTATGTAATATTACAAAAATCTTTGTCTTTCGACTAATATATTTTTTTTCTTTTTTCTTACAGATTCCTATTAGAAAGAAATTAAGTTGTACTTTGAAAAGGACAAAGTGTTTAATTAACACAAAAATTTATTTTCTTGTTAAATCTAGCAGGATTTGAGTGTACCTATATTAAAGTAATTATGAAAATTTAATATTTTAATAAGTGGTACAGGAGTATGCAAGTAGGAAGGTTGAAGGGATTGGAGAGTAGGGAGAGGGGGATAATGGGAGTGTACACCTGTCACACCAATAAATCCACAGAAAAAATCAATAAATAATGATTAATAGGCTTAGATCCCTGGCGGAAACGGGTGGTCTCGGGAAGTTGGGTGGAAAGAGGGGCACTACCCATTTTGAGGGAAAGCACAGTAAAACAATACAACAAATGATTTATAAGAGACAGTTGGATTTTGCGAGGGGAGGGGGATGGCAGAGGTGACAGTGATTAATTACCTAATTTGCAGAATATACATTGTCCCATTACTTATGCTATTGATGGATTGCACTGGACGTCATATGAAATCCTTAAGAAAGGGCAACCAAGTTGAAGTATTTATCACGATTGTCGATTCTTGGGGTTTTTCTATAACATTCATTGTAACCTAGCAATGGCTTATGCCCATGAAATTTTTGAAATCAATCTTTACCCACTGCAATAATCATTCAAAGAAAAACGGTAATATGTTTTGTGTCTTCCTACATGCGAAAAACTGACAACACATTGTTGTAGAAGTGCGAATGATTTTATAGTGAATGACCGCAGTTGTTATTTCAGGGTCACTAGAAACAAGCGTGGAACATTTAAAAACTATAAAATATATGTTCATCCTCTAAAGATCTCCAACACTACCTATATATACTCATACACCATCCGCAAGAGCGCATTTATTTTAAGTTTATGGTACTCTCTTTATAAATAATGCTGCTTATAAAGTCTGTAATATCTAAAAGGGTTTATTTCTTTAGATATACTGGATAGAAAAAATTAAATGACTGTACGCAAAACCAACATCATTTATTGTTAGTAGCTAAATGTTATTAAGATGGTGTTAATTTAGAGTAAAAGGAAAGGAAAAGGGCCCACCCCGAAAATGACCATTTACAAGTATTAAAAATATAAGTATTTGTTGTACTTAGTTTGAATCTAAAATCATCACACATTATGTTTGTTTATTTTAACAAACACTTTAATATTGTGTAATTGATAACAAAGTTCTAAATTTTTTACTTTAAAACTAAGCAAGTACGCCAAAGTATTTCTCGAGATCAGTTCCCCATTTCCGACTCTACAATACAAACATTAATCTGTTAAGGTAACAGCACAGTTCACGTATATCTGAATCGTGTCGTAGGTAGATTTTAAAGTTAAACATCAGCAAAAGTGTCTTAGTTACATGTATCGCACTATAATTTGTTTGTAAAGCATGGTATTTTCAAAGGGATTCGTTTATAAGTAAGGTGGGTAGAAAATAAATCCTCTTCTTAAGTAATATATAATGGCTGAATTTTTCCAGTACCTAAATGAAATGTGGATTTTTAATTTTGGTTCACGTGATTTCAATGTGTCAAAGTTAACCTTTAAAAAGTTAATTATTTTTAAATAAGTGTGTTTGTTGAAAAAACTTACACAATGCATCTTACTATAGAATTAACATACAGCTGCATGGTAATATTGATGTTGAATGATACATCTATGCTGGGTTAAAAATAACCTAATCGTTTGCAGTTTGATGATACATTAAACAATATTCATATGTGAATTATGTCAAAACGAAACTTACGTCAGTTATTTTGTTTACTTTTGCGGCAATATAATTTTTCTCCTCTTGTGATATGAAGGGATGGTTCTGCGGAGTATCGTAGACAAAAACCATCCACAGAATCAACGACAAGGTATTGATTCCTCCATACAAGTAGAACACGAATTCCCAGCCATGCGTCTCGATAAGGACACCTGTAACGCTGGACGAGACAATGCTGCCAATGTGAATAGCTGTAAACAAAAATGAGCAGGCCATGCGGATGTATAGGAATACAGGACTGAATTCAATGAGAATATCCACAAACCACTCATCAAGCATAAGTTGGGGCAGTTCAAAAAATGATTGTACAGCACACACGTTTCAGACATATTTCAGTATCATTATAGAAACTTTAAAATGTTTGGAAAAAAATAGGTTTCATTTATGAGAAGTATTTGAAACGTCATACATTTATGTCTGAGTATACATTAAATATATCCCATCCAAGTTAATTTCACATTTCTCACTTAGTTTAAGAGTTTGCATATGGAGCAACATCTTCCCCAATATCTCATTAAAGCCTTGCTAAAACACACTTATGTTAATAATAATGGGATTTACACTGTTTCTTTCTTAATCATGCACGCTAGTCCGTTTGAGCACTATAAGAACAATACTAATACAAGCTAAGGTAGGTATTTCATGTTCCTCATTTGCAAGAAGGTGCACAAAAAGGCGACATTATTTTAAGTATAAATACTTATGGCAAGATGCTTGCTGATACATACGCAAATTGAACCTTAATATTCTATACCTATATACACCCACAAAATTTCTTCCATGGAACAATTTAAAAGATAAACTTTTTCTGACTACATATTTTACAAAAGTCATGGCACATAGGTAATTTACTGAAGCCAACAATCATGGTGGAAACATGCAGATCGTTTATTCAACAGGCTGATAGTTCAGCAAGATGTTCTTGGTTAGTGCAGTGAATATATGGGAGACAAAAAACATATGTCTACAACAATCTACATGGTAAACGAATTATAAGCAATAAATATAGAAAATTTCATGGTTGCAGTATTCTGAAATTTTATAGTCTTAATTTTTTTTACAACACATTGAAATAAGTGCAAGGCATAGATTGGGTTTCTCAGTGTAAACATTTCAGCATAGGTAAATTTAGGAAGAAAGTCACAATAGTACATATAAATCAATCATTTTTTTTATTTTAAAAAATTGTTACTTTAATCCACACGTAATAATCTCAAAACATGTTGTTACAAGACTCTAGTGAGAAGCTCTCCAGCCAGCCTGCAGGCTTGCATACAGGTGGGGCGCGGTCCATCACCACTATCCGCCTAATTCGATTAGTAACGGTGCTTCATTAACCCCTACCCACGCTTCCCCTTCCTTTGCACTTTATCAATAAGACCTGAGAGCTCTCTGCGGCTCTGGAGGGTACGCGGCACGTTCCCAGAGCCTCGCCTGCATGAAGTGGCGTAACTAGAATACCTTTGTTCTGGCAGCTTCGGGTGTCAAGTCGATCCTAATGACGCGACACTTCGAAGGGTGTGAGACCATTCCAGAAGGGGGGCTGAAAGATATAAGTACGGTGACTCCGGCCTCCGAGGCAGTGAAGGAATAGGGCGAATGACCCCTTTGTGAGCGAAGGTAGACGACGAGCGATGGTTTTCGTGTGCGAAGACTAGTGAATCGGGGACCGAAGCATTTGGGACTGTGCTGTGTGCGGCAGACGAGTGAGTAGTGCGAGGAAGTGTGTTGGGACAGAGGTGCACGCTAAGAGACAGGCAGTAGGGAGGGCCACTGTCGAGTCGAGCTACAGCGGGGAGAGTAAATTTTGGACCTTATGAAATAGCGATTAATTTGTGGACTGATATTTTAAGTGCTGAAATTTAATTCATAGCATCTTGAAACTATAATGGTGTGCTTTTGCGCATCTATCTCTATCTTTGTTTAACAATTTGTGACTTCATTCGGGAGATATTTTGTTTAGTTAGTATAAGGAAATGTATTTTAAACTGAGTTTACATGATGTTGAAAAGGCAATTATCAAAAAATATGGAAGTTTATGGCAGTTTGATTTCCATTAAAGTAAATAAGAAAATACATTTGATACCTGTTATTAGTTTAATTGCCTCATTTTTGTCTAAAAACGTTTTTATCAGTAGTTTTTTTCTCCATCCAACCTAGGTTTTAAATAAACGAGAGCATTTCAGTTTTCCCAGTTTTTAATATAGCTCGGAGTGTTTTTTAGTAGAATAAATATGCAATACATGTTTGGCTAAAATAAAGCTATACATTTGTAGCATAGACTCCATTTTTTTTTTTGCTACGACCATGACGAGTGCCAATCGTCAATGGATACATTAGAATTTAAATCGTCTATATAAATTAAAAAAATTGTGTAGTAAGAAACTTAAATCGCGGGCAAATTAATTTGTAACTGTAAATGCTGGAAAAAAAAACTTATTTCGATGGTTAGTTAACCATCTTACAAAAAAATAACTTTTTTTTAGAAACCAAGATTATAAAATTAGTACTCTGGCATCATTTAGATAGAAAACATAAACATATTGCGTGTTTATTTATCAATTTTTGAATAATTATTTTTTTAAAGTTTAAAAAAATCCTGACTTTTCTGTTTATGCAGTTTTAACTGCGAATTTGCCTCCCCGCTTCCCTTAACTTAGCCAATACACCTTATAATCTCTACCTGCAGCTTGAAACCCTATTTAAAACAATGGCAATTTCTTTGAGGTGATTCGCTAAAATAAAAAAATTATAATAGCAAAAAAATATATTTTCTTTAGTACTACATGTCCTGATATATGTCGTTTAATAATTTTAATGTTGCTATCCTAACCTATTCAACCATTTACGCCAATTTATAGTATTTCAAATACAGGTTGCATAACATAACGAAACGTTCAAACCATTTTACAGTGTTTGAAATAAGACCCCAACCAGCTATTCATACGATCTCCAACAGTATTTTTGATGCCGCTAACCAAAACCTAACCAATAATTCAAATTATTTTCTAGCCAACCTAATGAAAACAAAAAATTTAATAAAATGGTAAAGTACCGATAAACTATTTGGAATATATAAATGTCAATGTATAGAAACATCACATATCATGGAAGGATCTCAAAAATTTTCATAAATTTATTTCAAATTTTTCATAAAATTATTATAATAATTATTCAAACAAAGTAAAACCTACTATGAAGCATAAAGATTAACATTTTAAATTTGTATAACAATTTTTTGTTATTATTGTCAACAGAACATTACAGAAACTTATAATTTAATTAACTGCAAATTGTTGTTTCCCTTTTTCAATTAATACTTAGGGGCACGTATATAAGTTTTCCCCAAAGTTGTAAATTCATTAAATGATACAAGAAAACATATATGTTAATTCATATGGCAATATAAGATACATTTGTCTAAATGAAACGTAAACATTAATACTAATAACAGTTAACTTGTATCTGTACGTTACATTCGTAACAAGGATATAGTTTAGATAGCCAATCGAATAAAATAATTAAAGAAAATTTTGCTTAACTATTTAAGCCCAGCCCAACACAAAAAAAGCATTTCCTCAACAACTGTTATTATAAACAACTTAATTTTATAATTAATTAAATCCTGCCTACCATGCTTTGTGATTAACTATTGTTTAAATAAGTCTTTTTGCGCGAATACACTCAATTCTGACAAGTAAAAAGATGTAACGCTTTGTTTAATTCACTTTTGTTTGTTTACTGTCATTTGGGCAACCATATTACACACAATTAGTAATTTTCTCTTTTCATCTTATCAAACTACCATTAAAACCCATGCTATATTAGCGCCCAAATCGTTTGCAGTATCTTCAAAGTGACACATGTACTCAGAACGATAAAAAAAAAGTCCGCGTATCGGGTATTCCTGTATAATAATTAGGTCATGATTACTAATTTAAATAGTAGTTATTAAATAAAACGGTAGAGAAACTAGATCCGAATGTCAAACCTATTCTGATTACGTTTTTTTTAATTATTACATCTCAGTTACATTCAATAATTTATGCATGTTTATGCTTAGATTTGAACACCTGAAAATTGAATGAACTTTATGCAAGTGCGCATTAAAATAAAATAAGTTTACCGTGCTACAAGTTTGCGGGAAAATTGAAAAAAAAAAAAAATTGACAGAATATTATGGCAATGACTGATGTGACATATGTTTTAACTATTTACCACCGCTCAACAAAAAAAAAAGATATATATCAGCCTGCAACAAAAGACAATTTATATAGTATCACCATAACTTTTTTCAATCAAAAGCAGTTGTACGTAAGTATATGGGGGGGGGGGGGGGGGAGGGAAACGGGAAGGGTAGTGTATCAGTTCAATACTTCCAACTTTGTTGATGATGATGACGTAATACAATGTAGACCTACCAGACACGATGATTCCAGACAGCGACTGCCTCTCTTCAGGAGGGAACCATGAAGACTCGAGTTGGCCTGAGGCGGGCAGGCCACATCCCTGCGTGTTGAGAAAAACATTAAGGAGTAATTAACACTTAAATTACCAACGCAGCCAACACTATCGTATGTGGTGTAGTTTAAGGTTTATATAGTCGGTTTATTTACTGATATGGTGATTGGGCTCCTGTGGCCATTCGCAAACTATTTCTCGGTATTTGGATTGAGGTTACTTCTATATGATTGATAGTTTAACCGACATGTCGGCGTGCCTTGTTGTAGCCATATTCAAGGGAGATTGAAACCCGATGATGACTGCGAAAAAAGGCACGCAGAAATGTAAAAAAAAAACCATCGAAACATGTATGTATTAGAAAAACTACGGATATACGTAAACTATGATTATCAATCAACTTTCAGATATTCTCACAATAAACACGGCAGAAAGTAAATGCGTGATTCGCGTTTAGAAATTTTGGTATGTACTTGAAAACTGAATATTTTATTTATCAGGCATTATTCCAAAGGATTCTACTATAAATGCCGTGTCCGACAGATTAATTTGTTCGTTACGGAAGTTAGATGTTTACACATAACTGGCGAATATTGAAAGGTTCGCTCACATTTTTTTTTTAGAAACAGTTAAAGCTTATTCAAAAATCTAAATTAATGTCACTATAACCAATGAAAACAATTAAATATATGAGGTAAAGAGACTTCCTTTCATTTGTTGAATACCAGTGTCATTCGTATTGATCGTAATTTTGAACCAAAATATGCGATCCGAGCTCTAAACTGAGACAAGATTATTTTACAGTCATAATATTTGCACAATAGATGGTAGATATATTTTTGAGTAGGAATTTTTTTCATTTTAAAGTCCAACTTATGATGTCAGTTTTGATTATTAAACCAGCGTTAGTAGTTTTCCTGTGCGAAACAATGTGAAGTAAACTGAAGGTTGAAGTTTGGACCACTGGATGAGCACTAACCGCCACGAGTCCCAGCAGCACCCTCGCGACGATGAGCGAGTAGACGCTCCACCGGGCGAGCACGGGCGTCAGCAGGGTGCAGGCGATGGACAGGCCCGTGATGCAGGCGATCATGAGCTTGGGACTCCATCGCAGGGCCAAGTACGCGCCGATCAGCATCGTGCACAGCGCGCCGTAGGTCCCCCCGTTCGTCACGTAGCTCTGCGTCAGCTCGCTCCAGTCGAAGTCGCCGCCCTGGATCATCGACGTCAGGGGAGTCGTCGACAAATGTTAGTCATGTCATCACGCACGCGGGAATACAAGTTTACTGTCTCCTCGTCGCCAGCCCATTGTGTTCGTCTGTACTGTGATATTGCTGTGATTAATTTCTTGCCCAGAATTCTCTGTACTATCTTAACGTTAACATTTCAAATCGGCTGTTTTGGCTTGTTTTCATTGTGTTTTTTTTTATCTCTCTTTGTCCGTCCTTAGGGTTTTATCTATGACCTACAGTGCAAAATAGCAAAACAAAAAAATACCAAAAATAAATTAACCCTGGCAACAATCATTCTAAGAAAGTATAATTAAACTGGTTGACTTCTGGGTTATGGGAATAGGAGCATCGATTACCGGAGCTCTAGCCATATCTAAAGAAAGGACAACTCAGTTACCATTGTAAGCCAACTCTTACTGACAGTGACTGAAGACTTCACAAAATGCAACTACTGTTTCTTCTTGCCGATTACTCGAAATCCTTTTCGTTCAGAAACTAAGATAAGCTGCAGTGGAATCTACCAGAGCGTACAGCCCCTGGAGCGAAGAGGAAAACTGTTCAACCATGCCATTATTAGGATCAATACGCTAGGGTCTGCTCTCACTTCCTTTGGGCGGCGTGCTCGCTGGACAGAGTCCACGCGCGCCGCGTCGTTGCTGCCGCGATGCCCCAGCTTTCCGCCGAGCCCCGACCACAAACCTAGGCTCTTTATGACTGCAGACAACCGCCTTTGAACACTGGGAATCGCAAGTCTAGGTAACCTGAGTATGGGCATCGCAACGGCTATTCTGATCACAGGCTTCCATTATTATCTAAAATGATTACGGGATGTCCTAGATGCTTCATCTTTTTTTCAGATAATTACTTCTTTATCCCCAACATTACTGTTTTGTTAACTTTTTTTAAAAATTAGACATGGGAGGAACGTAACCCAATGAAGAATATACTAAAATTGAATACTTAAATTATCTTAAAAATTTATGTATATAAAGTTTATACTCATGTTGTAAAATGCCAGAAGTTGTTTTGTGTTTGTTAATTATTCCCATATTGTATTTACATATTAATAATATTCTGTATTAAGTATCGATCATATTGTTCTGCTATTGAAATAAATAGACATACATCAACAGTGTGCCAAAAAATTAAGCATAGCAACAAAACATAGCCTACCTTATCCTTGGCAGTTGTGACATTGTCCGTGTCGACGGGTGCAGGACACACGTCGGAAGAAATTTGCGTGGTGTTGTTGGTAGTGTTGGTGGCACTGGAGGATGAGCTCTTCACCATGCTGGTGATGGCGAGGCTCATGCAGCCACCCTGCAGAGAGCTAATCAGCACGATCAACACCCGCACTCCCGCGAACACATAGCGGACAGGTACTTTCAACCTCCCTGTAACATAGCGGCAATGATGGTGAGCTCTTCAACATGCTGGTGATAGAAAGGCTCATGAAACTATCCTGAAGAGAGCTTATCAACATGATCAGAACGCACACTCTTGCGAACACAATTTTGGTCATATTTAATAGTTGGTCATTATAGGTCGGTTGTATTTTTAATACAATGTGTTACAGTGTAGCTCTGAATTTAGATTTACATGTTATTTTATGTGAGTCCAGTTGATATTAACACAGGTATAAAAGTACCTAATTTCATGTTAATTATTGGAAGTTTCAAGGAAAACGTTATTTTTCATTTGTAAGTTGACTCAGTTAACTTATATATTTTCAAGTTTATTTTAAATCATGAACAACTTAAAACAAAATTAATGCTGTCACGTCCTTAAATTACACCCGACCTTCGATGGCGTTCATAGCTATAATTAAATTTTATTGTATGTAGTTTCCCACAACGAAACTTATATCAATATTTCAGATAGGTTTTTCATCATAATCACAAATTTAATGCTGGACTTGAATAATTCTCCAAAGATTGACATGTTTTTAGCTTAATTCCAAACAATCAATCAGTTATAAAATATTTGTTACGTTAAGGTATTTAGCACATATGTTTTATGCTTTGCAAAGGACCAAATTTTAGTCTCATTGGTCACTTAACATTCCGTTCATGCTCTAAGAGAATCAAGTAAATCCCTCAAGGCACTTAGTTAAATGTCTTCTTTTGAGATTTGTATGAATTATTATTTTGAGTTGGTGTGAGTTTTGGTGTTCTCTGAGTAACAGAGTTTATTTCCCTCATGCTTCTGACTGATACTAGATACCGAATATTAGATACTACTGAATATTAGATACCAACTTTAATCATATATTTATATTTTAAAACATCATTATAATTTTATCAAAACATCATCAAACTTACTTTTGATATAAGTTACGTTACAGTGACTTGTGAGCAATACCTTTGTAGACTTGCATATAACTTCAAAACATCTTTCACACTTTTATGCAAAAAATATTGGGGATGTAAGTGAACCATTGAATTACATAATAAATCACTCAGTTCTACTTTAATAAAACTTATTTCCCCTTTCACATGATCGTAACACCTTAGGATGCAAGTTCATCAGGAACCCGTTAAATTTGTGCTTTAACTAGTTATTTCTTTTTTTTTTTTTTCTCCCTGAAGTGTGTACCGTAGGCTCTTGCTGTTTCTGAATACTTTCTTAACGGAACATTTAGCTTAAAAAATCCCTGAAAAGTGCATCTTAAATTCATCATATTCGTTCACCATTCGTGAAAGGACGAGTAGATCGTGTCTTACGCGCAGCCTTGTGGCCTTAGAGGACTTCGTGTAGCTATCGTTTAGTGAAAGTGTAAGTATAGTTCGTTGATTTAACCAACTCCAGTCTACACCTTTTTATTTTTATGTGTAACTTAGGCGTGCAAGAAAAAGGAAAACTGCCTGAAAAAAAAAGGGTGTGAAAAATTATTGAACGTAACCAAATGACTGCGGAAAAAGTATTTTTTTATTGATTTACCAGGTTGTTTTAGCGTCGAAAGAATTCGGATATCCTTTCGCTCGTATTTTCTCACTGAATGCAACCTCAAAATAAAAGGATGCTTTCGTTAAGGCTGCATCGTTACTATTCGGGAATTGTATATATATCTTATATATAAAATTCTCGTGTCACAGTGTTAGTTATCATACTCCTCCGAAATGGCTTGACCGATTTTTATCAAATTTTGTATGCATATTCAGTAGGTCTTAGAATCGGCTACTATCTATTTTTCATACCCCTAAGTTATAAGGGTGGTCGACACCTAACATTTTTTTTAAATTTTTTGGACAAAATTTTTATTTTTATTTTTTTATAATGTGGCATTAAAAAATACATACAACCCTAAATTTTCACCCTTTCTATCACCAACCCCTAATTTTTAATAGAATTCTATATTTTTCAACCTCGGTCGATAGCTGATCAATTAACACTTGATCAACCTTCCCCGCCTACAGCGAGCTCATTAGCTGGATTAACACATAGAGCACATATTAATATGAAATTCCATCCCTAAGGGAGTGAAAAGGTGATAATTTCATTTTATAACAGAAAAAACCATAGGTCATATACATACAAATAGTGAGTGAGTGTCATTTCTCTATGTCTGCCACACGATCATACACATCGTAAGGTCTGGCAAATTCATATTTTTCTCCTTGGTGAGACCAGCCCGCTTAGTGGAGCTCGCAGCGGCTAGCAAAATAAAGGCGCTCATAACAGTTTTTTTCTTAACTTCGTCAATAGATAGAGTTAGTTGCCTTGAATTTTAAACGCACCATCGTTTTATGCGTTTGTCATGTCTTTAATTTACGTTTGTTTGTGCCGTATGCGTTCCTATACCATTCATCCGATTGCGATGAAATTTTGGTGAGTTGTTATGCGCATGCCCGTGAAGGTTTCTGAGATGGTATAACTATTTAGTAATAGTTGGAGCACGAATCGTTTCAAAAATGTGTTTATTTCATATTATATAGCGGCACTTCGTCTGTTTTTGTTGTATAAGTGCGCACGCATGACACCATTTATTTAAATATAAGAGAGACAGAGATAGAGTGATATATATGTATATATATGTATATATATATGTGTATATATATAAATATATAGAGAGAGAGAGACAGAGAGATAAGTTGAGATAGAGCGATGTATAGAAAAATGAAATGGGTTTAGATAAAGAGATATATAGATGTATAGAGCTATTATATATATTACATATAATTATACTGGGAAAAAGCTAGCACACATAAGGATGAGTGCCAATGCCACTCACGTTTCTGTGTGTGCTGCAATTGCTCCACCATGTTGCCAATGAAGGATGTATTTCTGATGATGTTTCGTCAGCGGCGACGCTGACTTTTCTCTGTCCTCTGAGCTAGTAGGATGCAAAAACAAAGAACTTATAAAGTTTTAAGTTTTATCTCTAGTGTAGTTTCGTAATTGTTCCCACCCGTGCTAAATTCTTGTATCATGAAAATAAATCTAAAAGTTATATTGAGATAAGTGTAAAATTATCAGACAATGTCTTTTTCTCACCATTGTGGACAACGAAAAATGTGCAGCGAAATCAGTCGTTTACTATCGTCCAACTAACGTTTATGCCCACTCGAAAGTGAAATTGGTTTGAAAATGTATAATTTTGTTTATGATATAAAGCAATTAAAAATATGTTGTCTTGGATCGTAATAAATTATATATATATATAATTTTATGACTTAATGAAATTCAGGGAACCGACTCAGTTGGTGTTGTCATAATGTTCTCTAAAAAGGTAAGATTTTTTGAGACGTTGGTCAGGATTCGCGTGTCACGCTGTACCTCAAAGATCATCACCTGTTCGCGAGACTCTGGTGACCATTTTTCCCTCCTAATCTAGCATTCTGAGTGTATTGGGTCGGCAGAGGTCTAGGTGAGTGCGTCTCAGGCCGAAGCCCACACGCCGTATCATGAGGGGCTTCAACCATGCAGGAAGGGTCGCAAGTACCGTGTGCTTTAATTTGGTATTTATTCGCCAGCCTTGGAAACGATTGGCGCCATGACTAACTACCCTAACTTAAATCTAGACTAAAACTAGTCAAGTTGGACACAAGTAAAGCCTGCATAGACACAGTTAAAACTCTGGGCACAGTAGGTAATTGGGGTTCTATAAAGAAAGCATTAAGCAAGCAGGTCAGTAAAGAACATATATGACTGTCTAAGAGAAGAGTTGGTTAGATCAGAAACTTTTATACCAAGCATGGGTTGGGAAGTAAGACCCTGCGGTCCATATTGGTTTTAGAAGAGATCAAAATATGTACGATATTTGATCATTTTAGAAAACTACGGAGCTGATATATGAACACTTATGTATTACTATTGATTGAAAACTAGTACTTATTTACTTCACTCAATTGTTTACATTTTGAGATGCTCAAATATTTTACTATATTAACATACAACCGCACTAAAATAATCATATTCTATTATGTCGAGTAGATATTTTAGAAAATAGTAAACGAAATTTTGATATATTTATAAATTATAAACACCGAGTGCACAAAATATCGTTATTTTTAAAACAATAAATTTGCAGATATTTTTCCATTTTGAAATAAGTGTTAATTTGTGAATGATGCGCCTGGCGCCTTGGCGCCAGAGCAACGGGCCAAACAGAAGCATCTCTTCAACTAGAATTTCTCTACTCTCGCTACCAACTTAACTCCGCTCTCACGTGTTGCCTCTGCACCGGTTAAAGTGACCTCTCGTTACCTAAACCCGAGATCAGCGCACACGGCCAGTCAGCGCGATTCCTCCACAAAGAGGGGAACTGCTGAATAACGCAACACACGCCAGAGAAGCGACGAACTCAGAGCTGACAAAGCGAACACATACACACACTCGCGCGCCTAGAATACCTTACAATAAAATACAATATCAAGATTCTTTACATATGAAAATTTTGTTATATCAATCATATTCTAGCTTTTTAACGTCATTTTTAAAATCTTTGTAAATTAAGAAACTCTGTCTTCAATATCACACGCACAAAAGTTCTTAGGTTATTATAAGTTCACATGTTTACATACGACGTTGCTAATGGACCTAACTTAATTGTTAAAATTTAGGTATCAATCAGTTTCTTGAGCTTATATAATCTTTATCTGCATTCCTTTTTAATTACTTTTGCTTTTTTTTTACAATATTGTTTTTTCCCCACTGTTTTCGTATTTTTGTTCAGTTGGTGACTTGATTATATTTCATGTCTCATTTACCTTGGTGCACGTACAACGCTATTACAGGCTAGCTTATAATTATTTGATTGTATCAAAACCAGTTATGGATTGCTACAGACAGGTTCAGAACTTTATATACAACTTTGTTACATGAAAAATTTACTTCGTAAATTTGGTTCAATTTTAAGTTATGATGGTATATTATAGTATACGCATCAATTTCTCGCTTTTATCTTTTGTGTTACGTAAGTGCTCTAGAAAATAAACTATAACCTTATTTTTACGTTGCTTCCAGCTAAAATGTCAATAAACTTTATCTAGACGAACATATTTAAATATATTTTGTGATGCTCCAGTTTTTTTCCCTTTCGTTTAATCAATCTGCTATACCTATAATAGCTCTTCAGTATTCATTTTTATGAATACGTTTTATCGTAGTTCTCACTAACAAATTGTCAAATATTTATTCAAATCTAGGAGAGATAATAACCAAAAGACTCCATCTTCGTTACAGTTTTTACAATTCTATATCTCTTTATTTTTATTTTCCTTTTTTCTCTCTCAAATATCAGACTTATATATATATATATATATATATATATATATATACATGTATAATTAATTGTGGAATGCCTGAAGTTAATAATGACTGGCTGCTCTGCTACAGATAGTTTCCCCTGTCAAGTAGGCTAATTAATGTTTAGTATATAATTAGTTTTTTGGGGATGACTAAAATTGTAAACTGTAACAATAGTATCAGTAACATTCTTAATGGGTCAGCTTTGCCTTAACGAGATAAATTTTTCAATATCAAATATTAAGTTTAAAACCAATATTAAGTTCTTTGTTTCCAATATCTCCTCATTAACTAATATGGTTCAACGTTTATGACATTCTATTGAGATCAGGAAATTAAAAAATTGAGAAGAATGTTACCACTTTAAATTAAACTATTTATTATACGCGCTCTCAACTACCTGTTCTTATAGTGTTCACGCATCATAAATTGTTTATGCACTTAATTTGTACTGTACGCTTAAGGTACGTAGGCAAATCCGTCGTAAATAAGAACCCCAGCCACGATGCGGACACAGTCAATGCCAAGTAAGCCCAAACTGCGGGCAACGTAGCAGGTTCAAGCCAAGGAACAGAAAACTTTGTCTGAAAGTTTATCACAAACGAATAACCAGAAGAACGAAGCAATAAATTTCAATTAAGTAGATAAATATATTTTATTGGACACTGTGTACGTTGTGGTTGTGTATTATTAGATCCGCGATTATTCCGCAGATTCATTCTGCAGCAAAGTAGACTTGAAACACACTTCTGTTCCACTTAAGGTACCAGCCAACCTGGACACATGTACTGTGTGCAGAGCTCCAGAAAAAAACACGCTATAAAAACTGCTCAAGATGTCGAAGTAGTGTCTGTTTACGAAAAGCATTCAAGAATACGTTGAAAGCGGATAAATAGTTCTGTTTCCATATTTATTTTATAAACTGAATTTTTGGAAGAGTGAAAATGACTAAAACGCGTTTCCCCCCCCTCCCCCCCCCCCCTGAATTAATTTTTAGGGATGAAACACTTGGTATAGATACTTGATAGCTCTCGAGAGACTTGCATTTTAACATTTATCTTTATTTCCCTGCCATATAATGTTACGGTTACCACTCAAATATCACAATTGCCCTGTGCACGACGAGAAGACCGCGCCAGTTCAGAGCTCTGCGCTTAGAGGAGTTACCGCACTAGAAGCACAAGCGAACGTCGCACTAACACAAATACACCACAAACGTAAATGTTTAGACCACAGTTCTCTTGAAAAGCTCCTGACGACCTTCGTCTAGTGATAAACAAGGAGAAGAAGTTTTGATTCAATCACATTGAACCCAGTCCAAGGAAGATAAAGCCACAATCTTGTTAAAGTCCTAAGTAGTATGTAAATGACGGAGCTAGCACAGGCTTCAGGCTGTAGAGCTGAACCACCATCTTGGATGACCTTGACCTTCAAAATTTGCCAAAATTTACCCATTTTCACCAAAATCCGACAAAATTTTCATTTTTCTGAAATAAATTCCACCAAAATATCTATAAAAAATTTCTAAATAGGTTGTTTTTTTTTTTGAGGGAAAAATTCCCGTTTCGAAAAAAATGTCTGGTTTTAGTCCTTAAAGAAAGCCAATGGCTTAAAAATTCTTAAAACAGGCTTAAAAATTCCTAAGAGCTAGCCGCTCTAAGCCGCCGAGGTCATGACATTGAAAATTGAGATGACATAGCAGCAAATTTAAATTTTTACGTCATTGTTGACATTTCCGTTACGGCAGCTATCTTTAAAATCATTAATTATCATTCGATAAAAAAAAAATCAAAAATCATAAAAAAATCTAATTAATAAAAGTTTAACAAAAATATTTAAAAATACTATTGCACTTATCGTTTCGCCCGCCATCTTGGATGAGTATGACGTTATCGTTACACTTTACGTTATGTCAACCATTTTGAATTATGACGTCACCATTGCAATATTAATTACGACCGTCATCTTGAAAAACAATAATTTTTATAATAGAAATTTGTAATAAAACTTAAAAATTATAAAAAATTAATAATTAATAAAATGCTATTTAAAAAACGCACGTACGCCTTGAAGTCTTCGATTCGAACCCGGTGAGGGCAAAAAAAATGTAAATAGATCCTTCCTCCACGGAAGCCACCGGCAGACGGATCTCCTACCACTAAAACCAAGGTATATATCATCTTCTAGTATAAAGTCACGTCCACCATCTTGTTTACGTATGCTGAAGGCCACCATCTTGTTTATGTCAACTAGAGTGTATACCACCATGTTAGTTTAAATTATTGTTCAATATAACTTTGACCATGACCTTGACCTTTGACCTTGAAATTTTATCATTGACATTTAACCTACAAAATGTCCTTCACATTTGACCCTGAACCTAGACCTTGACATTGAAACATGACCATAAAATTGGAACATGGTGACCATCTTGGATCCTCCATCTTGTGTTCAGTACTCGCTACAAGGAGCGATAGTTAACACACATCGCCTGCTAGAGAACATTACCACCATCTTGTTTTCAGTAATCGATACAAGGAGCACTAGTGTCACGTAGTACACTCCCCGTCTACTAGAGTGTGTTACCATCATGTCAGTTTGATTCTAAGGCACTAGAGTACAGTAATCATTTATTATAACTGTGGTTAACGCCATCTTGACATTTTGGACATCTTGGAAATTCGTAATAATTAACTTAGAAATTCAGGAAAAATTTCAAAACATCATTAAAAATATCTGCAATTTATATATTTCATTGAAGCGATAGATTTCCATACGGGGTTTGAATCTCAGCTTAGGATAAAGGTAACTAAATATTTAAATTAATTATAAAATTCCTTTTACGGAGTTAATTAATCATTCACTCTACGTAAAACAACTCTAGTCAAAATACCTGTACGACGAATTAAATACGTTGTCGCAGTACGTAACATGGAAGTCTATTTATTCGATACTTAAAATACTTTCCAATCAGTTCATGTACAATGCAATACATATAGGACAAGTGTCTTCGGACCACGAAACCAGGCCATGAACAATGTCAGACGTATAGACAAGTCATTTCCGAACATCATGACCTTCTTCATCGATAGCTAATATAACATATTTCAACCAATCAAGACAAAGTCTTAGAACTGTCAGACCTATAGTATCGATGAAATCAATTACAAGCATTTAGACCAACAGATCATGTTTTACGCTTACAAGAGGACCAAGAATCCCTGAAAAATGATTTATCAAGTGAAAGAGGTTTTGAACTAATAAATATTCAGAGCTACTACAGAGCTACTATAGATTTGACTACGCGCATTTAACGAAACGTCACAGATTCAACAAAAGAAAAGAACACACTAAATATATAGTACAAACGGAAAATGGAATGAACATACAGTACACACACAGTAGACACGGAATGAACACACACTACACACAGTGGACACGGAATGAACACATAGTACCTACATGGACCCACAGTACACACAATACACACACGACATGCAATGGACATGTAATGCAGACACTACATTAGAGAGAAATCAGGTTTCGAAATCAGATTACAAGAAAAAAAATATTTTTTAATTTGAATTATTTTATTTATTTCTTATTATTTTACAAATACAGGTAAAACAAGTCATTATAAAATGTAGCCAGATTCCCTCAGTTCATTGAGTATGAAGGATACTTATTTGATGCACGCATAGTTTCATGCACAAAGCGAATTATGTAGAAGTCTTAACCTGTCGGCCAATACGTTAGGATCTTCCCATGATGTGTAATTCTTTTCTTCTGCTGCCATCTTCCTTGCATGTTTAATATAAATAATTTTAATATTACTATCGTCCCAGTGATTATCATAAGCTTTATTAGAATAATTTATTTAATACGACGTTTCCACTGTTTTGGTCTCATGACTTAATCACAGTCTTTAATCTTGCCTGCTTTAGGTGCTTCAGCACAGTCTTCGATCACGTCACCAGCTTTAGATTCACAGTCGCCATCTCCATAGAAGCCAGAGTCTTCACCCAGATTACTGTAAGAACTAGAAATCTTAGACGTAGGAGCTTCATTATTGTTTAAAATCTTATTTTTTAAGTGTCTATCATTATTTCAAATCATGGAGGATCTACTGAGTATTGGCTTGAATGTATTCTCACTTTTAACGGTGTTGATAATTCCATTAGTTTCATTCTTCTTCAAACCATCAGCATCCTTCATTTTAAGTTCCTTGTCGCGATCGGGAGATCTATAATCATCAGGCTTAAGATAAGGAAAATTACATCAAACAGCACACTCTTCCTTAGTGTAGTGTCTTTATCGATGTCCTCTATCCCGTAAGTGTGCTTGGCTTTACATGTTCTACCGTGACTTTTTAAGCTATCAATTCGTGTTAACAACCTGCTACACCGATTACAGCGTAACATTTTGCGTAGTGGGTTTTTAACATATTCATTCTTCTCATGAAGTCTAACATTCCTTCTCAGGGTCAAAATCCATGCTGCAGTACCTACAGCGGCATCCTACCGATTCAAATGCAGACAACATACCAACATACATTGTAGTTTCTGTGACTGATGTTAGATGCAAATTGAAAGTTTTCAATTGGATCAATTACTTGAATAATTTTTTTTATCAGTGAGTGTTATTTATTTCATACAAGAAACATGTCGCAAGTAGTTCTGCTTTTCAACAACATATGGCGCCACCTGTTTCTTGCAGGTAAATATTATTTATTTATTTATTTTATGCGGGTTGCTCACTAACGATCGCAAAAGAAGGAAGGCTTCGTTAGACATTAATGAGAAGGATGTTCGTTTCGCATGTTAGTGCTTCTCATGATATTGCATATTATTTGAATGTGTAATAGATGTTTATTTTTTTAATTCCAACTGTAAAAAATATTGTAAGTCACAACACAGGACTACGTGGCTACGAGACTCCAAGGCTTTGAGGATACATGGCTCCAACTGGCTACAATAGCTCCCAGCGACGAGAGTTAAGTTATATCATGCAAAAAGACTAGTTGCAAGTAGCCCCGATTATTGTCAACCTATTTCGTCACACAATGTGTTTAGTCAAAATTTAATCTTTTATTTTATGTGGGATGCGGGATGCTCTCTAACGATAGCAAAAGAAGGAAGGATTCCCTAGAAACCAAGGAGAAAGAAGTTCGTCCTTCGTGATAGTGTTTCTCAACCGTCTTAACACATATGATTGGACTGAGTAATGATATTTTTGTTTGAATTCCGCCTGATAAAAACATTGTTAGTTATTATTAATTAGCAAAAATTCACTAATTAAATGTAACTCTGAATAAAATGGCATGAATCATTAGAAAAAATATTTCATGCTGTGATCGATTTCTCACAAATAACCAAAAGCACTCAGAGATTAACAACAGATGTCTAGTCAGGAATAATCAGAAGAACTCGGAGAAAATCATCAATTTATATTGGTAGAAATAGTCAGGAGCACACGGAGAAAATTAACGCGTGTTTTTCTTAAAATAAAAAATCACTGAAAATATTAAAAATAAAATAAAAAATTACAAAAACATATTTTGCCAGCTTGTGAACTTCTCCGTTGTTGAGCAAGGATAGCGTTCTAGAAGAAACCAAAATTATTTGTAAAATGTCATTTTATTGTTATTATTTTATTTTCTGTGATGTTTTTATATCATTTTTCAGGGAATCTTGGTCCTCTTGTAAGCGTAAAACATGATCTGTATGTCTAAATGCTTGTAATTGATTTTATCGATACTATAGGTCTGACAGTTCGAAGAATTTGTCTTGAATGGTCGAAATATGTTATATTAGCTATCGATGAAGAAGGTCATGATGTTCGGAAATGACTTGTCTATACGTCTGACATTTTTCATGGCCTGGTTTCGTGGTCCGAAGACACTTGTCCTATATGTATTGCATTGTACATGAACTGATTGGAAAGTATTTTAAGTATCGAATAAATAGACTTCCATGTTAGGTAATGCGACAACGTATTTAATTCGTCGTACAGGTATTTTGACTAGAGTTGTTTTACGTAGAGTGAATGATTAATTAACTCCATAAAAGGAATTTTATAATTAATTTAAATATTTAGTTACCTTTATCCTTAGCTGAGAATCAAACCCCGTATGGAAATCTATCGCTTCAATGAAATATATATATTGCAGATATTTTAATATTTTTTGAAATTTTTCCTGAATTTCTAGGTTAATTATTACGAATTTCCAAGATGGCGTCCAAATGTCAAGATGGCGTTAACCACAGTTATAATAAATGATTACTGTACTCTAGTGCCTTAGAATCAAACTGACATGATGGTAACACACTCTAGTAGACGGGGAGTGTACTACGTGACACTAGTGCTCCTTGTATCGATTACTGAAAACAAGATGGTCGTAATGTCCTGTAGCAGGCAATGTGTGTTAACTGAGGAAATCAATGAGGAGGGGAAAGTTGCCATTTTTAATCGAATGACCTTATCGGGTCTGAACCCAGAACTCAGATATCCACGACGTACCTGTGCTTTTATATTATAATTTGGTTTTCAATTTTTTTTTAATTTTAAAGTGTTTTCAAAAAATTTGATAATAATTACTGGATTTCAATGTTGCGGATGTGACGTAATAATTAAAAATGACGGAAATCAAAATATCGGAAATTTCTAGAAAACAAAAGTTCAAAACATTGCATATTCCAACTCCATAAATGTTTGGAATTTTGGGATATTCCGAACAACTATGTTGGAGTAACGTTTCTTGTAATCCAGGGAGGACTCTGTCGACGATGAGGGCGTACACGCTCCACCTGGGCAGCGCCGGGGTCGGCAGGCTGCCCAGGCTGGTCAGCGCCATCGCCCAGGCTATCGGCAGCTCTTCACGACGTACACGCCAACGATCATGATCACTTCCCCCGTTCACCACGTAGCTCTGCGCCAGCTCGCTCCAGTCCAAGTCCGCCTTCCTAGAAAATTTTTGACGTGAACACGTCTAATAAATCCGGATGCCAGTTTTAAAAGTGGTGTGTAAAGGAAATCGAATAGATTTTAGAACGTTGTAAAACATAAACCGGGCTTAGTATATTCGAGATGCGTATATATACAAGCAGGGTAAGGGTTTAAGCATGCGCCATTATAAACAGTTTTTTTTTGTATATTTGCAGGTCACTACGAGTAATAGGCATGTTTCTCAAACGTTCGAATCAGGTTGACTCATATACTTTAAAAGTAGATATTGGACACATGCGTAATCCTAATTGAATGAAATCAATTCTTTTTTTTTGCAGAAAAATGAGAACTATTCGAACCACGCTTGAATTTTTTTTTTAAGTTTGCGATAAATAACAAACGAAATTACGAAGAATAGTGTTGAAAAATTACTACGTCGAGGAATGTGACGAATTTATAAATTCTGAAATTTAAGACGCGACGATTAGAAGAAAGAACAGCTTGTGACGATTTAAAAAAAGCATCACTCACTGGTCCTGAAGGGAGATGAATAAAGCGAAGATAGCGGACGTCACCCAATCTAGTGCGAGAGCAGGCATTAGTGATAGTTTTCGAAACTTTCGCAGGAATAAAATTGATATTGAAAACACAAACAGTTTATTGGAACTACTGTATTTTTTTTAACTTCCAATTTGCATGGAGTATTTACGGTAAACACTCGCGGCCGTGCCCTGTCACAGCCTACCACAATTTTTTTTAATTTCAATGTATGAGCAACAACGATGCCACTATAGATGCTAGCACACAGAACAGGGATATGGGAATAAATCCGCCAAATTCTGTCATGAAGAACAATCCCAGCATTTGCCTATATGGTTCTTGAGAAACCATGAAAAATTCTAAATCGGGAATGGCTGGACCTTGGTTGGAATGCGAGTGCAGCGTGTTAACGCTGCGCCACCTCGCTGCAACTTTCGGGGAAGTAAATTCTTAATATATTTGAAATGTAGTGGTGGAATAGTTGCCACTCATGCAAATACCCGAAGTACAGGTTGAGTCTGAATTTGAGTGCAGGTTCATCACGACAAAATAAGTTAACATGTGTATGGTCTAAAGTGTTTCCCAATGCTGGTAAACATCTTTGAAGTTGGGGTTGAAAAACTAGCTTAAGTACTCAGCCTTGCCTATACTGAACATGTTGTATGTAGACAGTAGTCATTTTCTTAATTTTAACGTCAAGTGTGCAAAATTTCATTTAGTAGGGCCAAAATAATGTTTTAAGGGTAGGAAAATGAAATAGATTTCGCAATCTCATGTTTTCAGTGAACTATTTTTCTTCAATCGGATGTTGACGATAAATTTCCCTTTTTTTTACGTAAATTACTCAAAATTTCACCGAGTAAAGCCAAAAATCTGCTTTAAGAGCTAGTAAAGTGGAATGGGGTAGTTATTGCTAAACTTCATATAGCCAGAAAAAAGGGTAGGTTTAACAGTAGTTGTATTTTTATTTTTAACACCAAGTGTGAAAAATTTCTCCAAGGAGTGAAATTTTTTTTTATATGTGGGAAAGGTGATGCGGCAGCTTTTAGATATTTCACACATTCAATAAACAGTATTTTAATGAAAATCATGATGAAGAAAGTAATTTCACTCCTCTTTTAAAATTCAAGTTTGCAAGATGTTAGCAACTTGTACCAGTACTATACTTTGAATGCTGGGAAAAATAAACGATGGAGAATTTTCGAATTGTCAAACAGTTAGGGGGATGAAAGAAATTTATTTTAAATCCGACATAGACACGTGAACAGTTATCTTCCTCTCAATTTTAAAGCCAATATAACAAAATTTCATCAAAAAGTAAAAAAAAAAAATATCTGTTTTAAGTGGCGGGGAAAGGGAATGATGTTTTTTTTCCATGTAAATAGTGACCTGCCTATTTTTTTAAAAAATCAATTTTGTACAGTTTCCCCCCCTTATTTTGAATGCGAAGTGAACAAAATTTCAGCAAGTAATGTCAAAGTTCTGATTCGAGGGATGGGTACGGGGGATGGAGATGGTTTTTAGAAATATCATCTAAACATTGACCTTACTAGTGTTTCAAAGATCAAATGTGCAAAGTTTGAACTCAATTGGATTAATGTTTAAGAACAGATACGGGAAAAACGAACAAACAAACATTCATATATATATATATATATATATATATACACACACACACACACAAGCTATTGCCCCGCATACATTACAATGCTTAATTGAATATTTTATGTAGGTTTTTAGAATTCTCTCTATCTCTCACTCTTATTCTCTGTCTATAACTCTATACAGGATATCTATATTCTCTCTATATATTCACCTACATATATCTCTATATCTCTCGTCATCTATATTTATCTATATACATATAAAATAAATGTCTCTCTCTATGTATCTCTAGCTCTCTCCTCTATATACCTACGTATATACATCCTCTATATATTTATATAGGTACATATTGTTACGAACGTGAGCAAGGCCGGAAATCGTGCAGGTGCAGAGCTGACTGGCGGCTGCAACAAGATGAAACTCGCCACGCGCACCTGGAAGATTACAAGGATTGTCATTTCCCCCCCCCCTCCATCTAACTGCTCCCCGCGCGGCGCCACGGCCTTTGACACGTAACTGAAACCTGAGAGCTGCGGAGTTACGCGAGCCGCCGACACGTGTTTCGAGATATTTCTGCCGTCGGGTCGGCACGGAATGACGCGACTGGCCCCGGCCGCGCTCGTGAGTTTTGGAAATGGCGGCTAATATATAAAACGAGGACTGCGGCCTCGGAGAGGAGAGTTGGAGTCAGAGTTCAGGCGGGAGCTTTCCCGCGGCGGGTGCGGCAGAGTGGTGAAATCCTTGGACGAAGGTTCCAGGGCAGGAGTTCAGTGGAGTCGGGAGTTTTCCGGCGGCTGAGTTTCCGGGCGATAAAGTGGCGAAGTCCCTGGACGAATGTTCCAGGGCGAAGAGTTCAGTTCCGGGCGATAGTGTCGCGGGCACGGCGGAGTTCCGAGCGAAGTTCCGAGCGAGGCGTCGAGTGGGATCTCGGCGAATGGAGCTGCGACGGCGGCGGCGGAGTGCGGCGACGGAGGTCCGCGAGGGGTGCTGTGGCGAGAGTTGCGCCAGAGGTGCGGCCCAGCGAGGTAGGTGTGCGGTGTGTGAAAACGAGTGACTAAGGAATCAACATTTTTTTTTAAGTGCAATTGATTATTTGCCATTTTAGAAGATTAATTGTAATCTACATAAGTAGTGGCCATAAATAACACTGTGTAGTTTAGTAAAATCTTTAATTGGGCTATCCTTTACGAACCCGCTATCGTAACAATATATATCTCCTTATATAGCTATCTGTCTCTTTCTCTATTCATCTCTGCCCCTCTCTCTTTAATTTTCTATCTCTCTTTATTTATCTATATCTCTATATCTCCTCATCTCTCGCCATATCTTTATCTATCTTTATATCTCCCTGTCTCTATTACTCTATCTCTCTCTACCAATCTATCTCTCTCTACCAATCTATCTCTTTCTACACTCTATCTCATCCTATCACTCTATCTCTCTCTATCTCTCTTATATTTAATACAATTCTGTCATACGGGCGCACTCGTACACCGAAAACATATGGACTTCCGCTAAACTATATGAAATAAACACATTTGTTGAAACGACTCGCGCGCCACCTTTTGTTTATATCACACACGAACTGAAATGTCGCTGTTTGTATCTGATTAAATTCAATTCTGTAATGCGTGCGCACTAATACACCGAAAACACATGAATTGTCACTAAATTATATTAAATAGGTATACATATTTGTTGAAACAATTCGTGTGCCACCTACTGTAAAATGTTTGTACTAATTCAGAAACCTTCGCGGGCATACTCATAACAACTCACCAAAGTTTCATCGCAATCGGATGAATGGTATAAGAACGCATACGGGACAAATATACATTCATTTTTATGTACTATAGATTAGCTTTCATACAGCTACGATTTGATTTGTTATCATCAAGATTAATTAAATTCTGCATTAAGTATTGCCTTTATCGAAATCTCACCTAGACAGTGATCTCCCTTGTTTTTCAAAGGTCAAGTGTGCAAAATTTCATTGCAATCGGTACAATAGTTTCGGAACGCATAAAGGACAAATAAACAAACAAAAAATAATAATTATATATTTATCAAGTGAAAGAGGTTTTGAACTAATAAATATTCAGAGCTACTACAGAGCTACTATAGATTTGACTACGCGCATTTAACGAAACGTCACAGATTCAACAAAAGAAAAGAACACACTAAATATATAGTACAAACGGAAAATGGAATGAACATACAGTACACACACAGTAGACACGGAATGAACACACACTACACACAGTGGACACGGAATGAACACATAGTACCTACATGGACCCACAGTACACACAATACACACACGACATGCAATGGACATGTAATGCGGACACTACATTAGAGAGAAATCAGGTTTCGAAATCAGATTACAAGAAAAAAAATATTTTTTAATTTGAATTATTTTATTTATTTCTTATTATTTTACAAATACAGGTAAAACAAGTCATTATAAAATGTAGCCAGATTCCCTCAGTTCATTGAGTATGAAGGATACTTATTTGATGCACGCATAGTTTCATGCACAAAGCGAATTATGTAGAAGTCTTAACCTGTCGGCCAATACGTTAGGATCTTCCCATGATGCGTAATTCTTCTCTTCTGCTGCCATCTTCCTTGCATGTTTAATATAAATAATTTTAATATTACTATCGTCCTAGTGATTATCATAAGCTTTATTAGAATAATTTATTTAATACGACGTTTCCACTGTTTTGGTCTCATGACTTAATCACAGTCTTTAATCTTGCCTGCTTTAGGTGCTTCAGCACAGTCTTCGATCACGTCACCAGCTTTAGATTCACAGTCGCCATCTCCATAGAAGCCAGAGTCTTCACCCAGATTACTGTAAGAACTAGAAATCTTAGACGTAGGAGCTTCATTATTGTCTAAAATCTTATTTTTTAAGTGTCCATCATTATTTAAAATCATGGAGGATCTACTGAGTATTGGCTTGAATGTATTCTCACTTTTAACGGTGTTGATAATTCCATTAGTTTCATTCTTCTTCAAACCATCAGCATCCTTCATTTTAAGTTCCTTGTCGCGATCGGGAGATCTATAATCATCAAGCTTAAGATAAGGAAAATTACATCAAACAGCACACTCTTCCTTAGTGTAGTGTCTTTATCGATGTCCTCTATCCCGTAAGTGGGCTTGCTTTACATGTTCTACCGTGACTTTTTAAGCTATCATTTCGTGTTAACAACCTGCTACACCGATTACAGCGTAACATTTTGCGTAGTGGGTTTTTAACATATTTATTCTTCTCATGAAGTCTAACATTCCTTCTCAGGGTCAAAATCCATGCTGCAGTACCTACAGCGGCATCCTACCGATTCAAATGCAGACAATATACCAATATACATTGTAGTTCCTGTGACTGATGTTAGATGCAAATTGAAAGTTTTCAATTGGATCAATTACTTGAATAATTTTTTTTATCAGTGAGTGTTATTTATTTCATACAAGAAACATGTCGCAAGTAGTTCTACTTTTCAACAACATATGGCGCCACCTGTTTCTTGCAGGTAAATATTATTTATTTATTTATTTTATGCGGGTTTCTCACTAACGATCGCAAAAGAAGGAAGGCTTCGTTAGACATTAATGAGAAGGATGTTCGTTTCGCATGTTAGTGCTTCTCATGATATTGCATATTATTTGAATGTGTAATAGATGTTTATTTTTTGAATTCCAACTGTAAAAAATATTGTAAGTCACAACACAGGACTACGTGGCTACGAGACTCAAAGGCTTTGAGGATACATGGCTCCAACTGGCTACAATAGCTCCCAGCGACGAGAGTTAAGTTATCTCATGCAAAAAGACTAGTTGCAAGTAGCCCCGATTATTGTCAACCTATTTCGTCACACAATGTGTTTAGTCAAAATTTAATCTTTTATTTTATGTGGGATGCGGGATGCTCTCTAACGATAGCAAAAGAAGGAAGGATTCCCTAGAAACCAAGGAGAAGGAAGTTCGTCCTTCGTGATAGTGTTTCTCAACCGTCTTAACACATATGATGGGACTGAGTAATGATATTTTTGTTTGAATTCCGCCTGATAAAAACATTGTTAGTTATTATTAAGTAGCAAAAATTCACTAATTAAATGTAACTCTGAATAAAATGGCATGAATTATTAGAAAAAATATTTCATGCTGTGATCGATTTCTCACAAATAACCAAAAGCACTCAGAGATTAACAACAGATGTCTAGTCAGGAATAATCAGAAGAACTCGGAGAAAATCATCAATTTATATTGGTAGAAATAATCAGGAGCACACGGAGAAAACTAACGCGTGTTTTTCTTAAAATAAAAAATCACTGAAAATATTAAAAATATAATAAAAAATTACAAAAACATATTTTGCCAGCTTCTGAACTTCTCCGTTGTTGAGCAAGGATAGCGTTCTAGAATAAACCAAAATTATTTGTAAAATTTCATTTTATTGTTATTATTTTATTATTTTCTGTGATGTTTTTATATCATTTTTCAGGGAATCTTGGTCCTCTTGTAAGCGTAAAACATGATCTGTTGGTCTAAATGCTTGTAATTGATTTTATCGATACTATAGGTCTGACAGTTCGAAGAATTTGTCTTGAATGGTCGAAATATGTTATATTAGCTATCGATGAAGAAGGTCATGATGTTCGGAAATGACTTGTCTATACGTCTGACATTTTTCATGGCCTGGTTTCGTGGTCCGAAGACACTTGTCCTATATGTATTGCATTGTACATGAACTGATTGGAATGTATTTTAAGTATCGAATAAATAGACTTCCATGTTAGGTAATGCGACAACGTACTTAATTCGTCGTACAGGTATTTTGACTAGAGTTGTTTTACGTAGAGTGAATGATTAATTAACTCCATAAAAGGAATTTTATAATTAATTTAAATATTTAGTTACCTTTATCCTTAGCTGAGAATCAAACCCCGTATGGAAATCTATCGCTTCAATGAAATATATAAATTGCAGATATTTTAATGATGTTTTGAAATTTTTCCTGAATTTCTAGGTTAATTATTACGAATTTCCAAGATGGCGTCCAAATGTCAAGATGGCGTTAACCACAGTTATAATAAATGATTACTGTACTCTAGTGCCTTAGAATCAAACTGACATGATGGTAACACACTCTAGCAGATGAGGTGTGTACTACGTGACACTAGTGCTCCTTGTATCGATTACTGAAAACAAGATGGTCGTAATGTCCTGTAGCAGGCAATGTGTGTTAACTGAGGAAATCAATGAGGAGGGGACAGTTGCCATTTTTAATCGAATGACCTTATCGGGTCTGAACCCAGAACTCAGATATCCACGACGTACCTGTTCTTTTATATTATAATTTGGTTTTCAATTTTTTTTAATTTTAAAGTGTTTTCAAAAAATTTGATATTAATTACTGGATTTCAATGTTGCGGATGTGACGTAATAATTAAAAATGACGGAAATCAAAATATCGGAAATTTCTAGAAAACAAAAGTTCAAAACATTGCATATTCCAACTCCATAAATGTTTGGAATTTTGGGATATTCCGAACAACTATGTTGGAGTAACGTTTCTTGTAATCCAGGGAGGACTCTGTCGACGATGAGGGCGTACACGCTCCACCTGGGCAACGCCGGGGTCGGCAGGCTGCCCAGGCTGGTCAGCGCCATCGCCCAGGCTATCGGCAGCTCTTCACGACGTACACGCCAACGATCATGATCACTTCCCCCGTTCACCACGTAGCTCTGCGCCAGCTCGCTCCAGTCCAAGTCCGCCTTCCTAGAAAATTTTTGACGTGAACACGTCTAATAAATCCGGATGCCAGTTTTAAAAGTGGTGTGTAAAGGAAATCGAATAGATTTTAAAACGTTGTAAAACATAAACCGGGCTTAGTATATTCGAGATGCGTATATATACAAGCAGGGTAAGGGTTTAAGCATGCGCCATTATAAACAGTTTTTTTTTTGTATATTTGCAGGTCACTACGAGTAATAGGCATGTTTCTCAAACGTTCGAATCAGGTTGACTCATAAACTTTGAGAGTAGATATTGGACACATGCGTCACCCTAATTGAATGAAATCAATTCTTTTTTTTTGCAGAAAAATGAGAATTATTCGAACCACGCTTGAATTTTTTTTTAAGTTTGCCATATATAACAAACGAAATTACGAAGAATAGTGTTGAAAAATTACTACGTCGAGGAATGTGGCGAATTTATAAATTCTGAAATTTAAGACGCGACGATTAGAAGAAAGAACAGCTTGTGACGATTTAAAAAAGGCATCACTCACTGGTCCTGAAGGGAGATGAATAAAGCGAAGATAGCGGACGTCACCCAATCTAGTGCGAGAGCAGGCATTAGTGATAGTTTTCGAAACTTTCGCAGGAATAAAATTGATATTGAAAACACAAACAGTTTATTGGAACTACTGTATTTTTTTTAACTTCCAATTTGCATGGAGTATTTACGGTAAACACTCGCGGCCGTGCCCTGTCACAGCCTACCACAATTTTTTTTAATTTCAATGTATGAGCAACAACGATGCCACTATAGATGCTAGCACACAGAACAGGGATATGGGAATAAATCCGCCAAATTCTGTCATGAAGAACAATCCCAGCATTTGCCTATATGGATCTTGAGAAACCATGAAAAATTCTAAATCGGGAATGGCTGGACCTTGGTTGGAATGCGAGTGCAGCGTGTTAACACTGCGCCACCTCGCTGCAACTTTCGGGGAAGTAAATTCTTAATATATTTGAAATGTAGTGGTGGAATAGTTGCCACTCATGCAATTACCCGAAGTACAGGTTGAGTCTGAATTTGAGTGCAGGTTCATCACGACAAAATAAGTTAACATGTGTATGGTCTAAAGCGTTTCCCAATGCTGGTAAATATCTTTGAAGTTGGGGTTGAAAAACTAGCTTAAGTACTCAGCCTTGCCTATACTGAACATGTTGTATGTAGACAGTAGTCATTTTCTTAATTTTAACGTCAAGTGTGCAAAATTTCATTTAGAAGGGCCAAAATAATGCTTTAAGGGTAGGAAAATGAAATAGATTTCGCAATCTCATGTTTTCAGTGAACTATTTTTCTTCAATCGGATGTTGACGATAAATTTCCCTTTTTTTTACGTAAATTACTCAAAATTTCACCGAGTAAAGCCAAAAATCTGCTTTAAGGGGATTGGTGCACCAGCATCGTATTAAAAAAAACAATATATTTGTTGATGATTCAGCTGCTAGAGAAGATTTGAACCATTCTGGTGTAAAATTTATTTATTTATTTTTTATTTTAATTAAATTATTGCTGATTTTCGGGAATTTTTTAAATTCAAGCTTTATTAATAAACTATAAAGAATTCAGTGGTAAAACTTTCGCAGATAAATTTTCAGACACGGGAGATATGACTGTGACCATTATTTTATCTGTAATCATTATTAATTTAACGTATTTACAATTTTAATTTTAATAAATGAGCTGCTACGAAATTGCGTGATATTCATTTGCGAATTTAATAACATTCGCGTTTTCATTTGTAATTCAAACGCCAACATATCTGTCGGCTGAATGATTGACTTCATTTTAGTCTTTAGCTTATTGCAGTCGGACCTAAAGTAAAAATGTAGCTGTAGAAGTTTGAGCAGCGTGCAAGCTCGGATACGAGAATTTATGGAGCGCGCTGGACAGTAGTGACACCTTGCGACAGTTTCCCCAACTGTTTGCAGCCAGTGTTTTCTCTCGTTCCCACCCAGCCACAGCTGTCTGCTGTTTACGAAACGGAGACGGGATTTCGCGTGAAACTGATATGAAGGTGAACGTATTCATTTTCAGTAGATAAGAGAACGTGTTTGGTCTATCTCGGCGTATAATTGAATGGTTATACCATTGAATATATATAACTTACATTATATATATTCAATGGTTATACCCTGTTATTATTTATAACAGTGATTTAGCCAGATGTTTTTTGTTGTAAGCGTGAGATTTATTCAGGAATAAAATGCCGAAGAAACCTCCACCAAGCAGAGTACACAAAAGAACAAAACTATCGAAAGCCATTAGAGCGCTTAGAAAAAAGAATAAAGAAAGATAAGAGATTATTTTATTATAGCTTTTTTAACATACATTTATTTTTCAGAGTTGCGAATGTACAACGCGATGGACGCGATGCGACAACAAAAAGATGTGTAAAATTGTAAACATGCTTTTTTTTTTTTCAGCAATGCGTGAACCATTCATAAACTATACTCAACATGTATCCGTATAATTACGTTTGAATTTTTTTTATGACAGGCATCAATGTTAAAAAGTTTATTAAGCCACAATAGACTTTTTTTCAGAAAAATGAGTGTAGCAGAAAACACTCAACATAGTCTCACACAAAATCAGTTTACATGAATGCAGTTTTAAGAAGTAAGCTACGTAAATAATAGTTAAACATTATTTAATATCTGCTGGTAACGTTTCCAAAGTATCAGCTTCGCCTTCATTCACGAACAATATTCGTGGCCTTATTTATTTATTTTGCTGGCGTTTCGTTGGTGACTGTTAGGACTGCAAAATTAGTAAACATTTTTCACCCTATCCTGAGTTAAATCTAAGTGTGCGCGGTTAGATGAGGACCTAGATGTGTCTCATGCTTACGCCTTTACACTCTACTCATGCGGGTATTAACCATGCGCGTAAGGGCGCGTTGCCAATGACCTGTACGATAGTCTCAACAATCCTCTACGGACTCGAAAAATGTCACCTGCTCATTGGCTACTTGACTTGTGACAACTGTTTGTTGTAATGCCTGTGATTCATCGTTGATTTTGTTGAGGAGTTTTCAGTGATTCAGATCCTCCCATTTAACTGTAGCCGAATTGAAGAAGCAGTACAAATGTTACATGCTTGAATTCATAGCGAATGGAAACCACAAATATTTACTGATGTAGTGGTTGGTAAAAAAAAATATTATTCGTATCGCGTCCATCGCTTCGCGCCATGTTGGCTCCTATATTATTATGGGTTTACAAAATATAACGATTCATTTACGACACTTAAGATAAGGTGTGTAGGATTTTAAGAATTCACTTGAATTAATATTTAAGAACATATTTCAGGATAACTTGTGAAGACGCTCGTACAGACGGCACCGGTTGTGATGAGTCATTGTTACCAGAGCAGGTGTACACGAAGTGGCATGTGAAACCTCAACACAACTCGAAAATCAGTACCGTAAACCGGGGTAACTTTGGGACTGGGGGTGTAAATTTGGGACAGTGAGTAATTTCTGGCTTTAGGATTTCTTGTCAAGGCAATGTATTTAGAAGTGGCACGCAATCACCGCTTCTATATTCGCTGGTATGTGCTACTATCTCATGGCATTTATTTGAAGCTGTAGTTGCACTGGTGGGACAGAGGCAGTGGATTTTTTTTCAACCACATGTTGTTAATATTTTTGTTTTTGTGTAAACTTTCGTACGCACTTTAAAAACGGCAAATACTTCACGAAAGACAGGTATGTATTTGAAGAAGTACAAGCCTTGACATCCATTTAATGTGATGCTAATGTTTTTGATACTTGCATTTTATTTTATAACCTCAAAATAGTAAATTTTCATCACTTGGTGGGGTAACTTTGGGTCTGTCCCAAAGTTGCCCCAAAGTTGGCGTAATATGTTTTACTGCATTTTTTCTTCATATTTTTCAGAATAAAGCGACCAACCATGCCAATAAATCCCGAACGTGCTCTTGGTACACGGCCATATAAAAATTACACAGAGGAAAACTTGAATGAAGCCTTGCAAGCTGTACGGAACAAAACATTGTCGATTCGCAAAGCTTCAACAAAATATGGTATTCCAAAAAACACTTTGCACCTAAAAAACCAGGAAAAGCATTTTAAAGCTGTCGACCGAGCTCCTGTTTTCACAAATGAAGAGTAGGTAATTGCAATTTAAGTCACATTGTAGGCGTGTCTAACTATGGATTTCCTGTGGATATGTTTGACCTTCGATGTGTTGTCAAGTCCTACCTGGACCGCTGTGGAAGAAAGGAGCTACGATTTTAAAACAATTTACCAGGAAATGATTGGGCGGAAGGGTTCATGCGACGGCACAAAGCAATATTAACTCAGAGAACAGCAAAAAAATTTCTTACTCTAGAGCAGCAACAGAAGAAAAGGTTGTGAATAAGTTTTTTGATAATTTGTAAAAGGAGCTGATAGGAATTCCAAAAGTGAATATTTGGAATTACGACGAAATAAATCTTGTAGACAATTCTGGAACCAGAAAAATCATCACGAAGAGGGGAATTAAGTACCCTGAGAGCAGGGGTGCAACAATTAAATTTCCAAAGGAGGGGGCAATATAACTTTTTATAAAGAATCATCGATCCCCCGTATTGAAGCGGGGGGTCCAGGGGTCCTCCCCCGGGAAAATTTGTATTTCAAGGTGGAAAATGGTGCTATTTAAGCAGTTTTATTATCTAAAAATTGATTACACAGCACTTTCTTTGCCCCCGTTTTCCCCCACTTCAAGGTTTCAGGGGGGGGGGGGGCAAATACCCTTGCCTCCCCCTGTTGTTGCGCTCCTGCCTGGGAGGATACAACATTTGTCTAAAGCGTGCACATCTATAATTGTTTGTGGAAATGCAGCAGGGGATGTAGCACCACCTAATGTAAACTATAAGGCGGAGAAGATTTGGACAACTTGGACTGAAAACGGACCCTCGGGTACTCGATACAATAGAACTAAATCTGGTTGGTTTGATGGGCATGCTTTTGAAGACTGGTTTACATCTTTAATGTTGCCTGTTCTAAACTACCAGGAAGGTATGGTAATTCCAGACTGAATTTTACTCTGAAATAATAAAAGTTCCCTAACTACAAGTGATTTTTGCTGCAAACGTAGATCAAAATCTTCCAGGATGCGATTTGCTTAGGTAAAAATGTTAGTATGATCGACTCTTTAATTTCTAAATTATAAATAAATAACAACAATAGAACATCCCAGAAAGTTGTGATAAACTGACGATATTGCGCGAGTAGCAGACCCGTACGTGACTACAGAGAAAGGCTATTTTCCTCGACCGTTAAGATTTCTGGGACGAACACCCTCTCACAGCTAGGGTCATAAAATACGGTCAAACTCTTGCAAAAACATCCACCACCGCTCTTTGCCACTAGCAATTTAACGAAGTCAGCTAGGCGCAGCACTCCAATAAATTAACCTAGAAAAAAAACACTAAATATGTAATTCTATCAATACATTTTACAACACAACTTATGTTTTATTTATTTTCTGGAAAAAATAATATTATCATACGAATTATGTTATAAAAGTGACAAAACTCAATAAGTAAATTTACGGTGTATCTTTTTTTCAATTGTTATGAAGTAAAATAATTTTATACAATTAAATATATATTTTTATAATATAGGCTACATTAAAATTTTGCATAGTTCTGATCGAAAATAATATAATGTATTAGAAATAAAAAATAATTATATTTTTTGGTATTAAAATAATTTTTAATAATAAAATTTTTGTAACAAAATACGAACACACATATATAAAACTAGAGGTCCTCTAGAATTTTTATGTACAAGTTCCAAGCAGAAATTGTTTAGCTATTGTTAATTTTATTGTATCAAAAATCATTCATATAAGAAAAAAGAATATGTATATCTCAATAGATGTAACATGAATACACCCTATCATATGCATTAAATATATTTTAAGTATTCCTTAAATAAGACCAAGTTTATTGAGTGTCGCAGTACGCAGCGTGTTTCAAAGCACGCCGGCCGTGAAAGATCAGTACGGCCGCAGTACACTGCAACGCTCAGGCAGCTTTAATGAGGCAACTAATTATGCTAGACTCTTTATAAATATACTATCTTAAAGCTAAAAGTATAATTATAAACATTTATTTAGACATTTTATCGCATTGGGCTCTTCAAATCGGCGTAAATCGTATTTTTATCTGGGTGGCAAAGATTAAAAAAATATGTCGTGAATTAATCTCTTTATATCATATCTTAAATATTAAAAATTTCATTTTTTCTTACATTAATGGGTGAATTACAGTTTCTCGATTATTTTGGTAAGTTTACGGACAGTCAAAATTAAAAACTGTATAAATGGGTAGCATTTCAATGTTTTTAATTTGCTGTCACCTAGGACTTAAATGCAAATTTTCGGTTATAACGCACAAGGTCTACAGCGGTAAACTTTCGGTATGTTATTAAGCACAGTCAACTCTAGCAGAGTACAAAAATCTGGAGTAAAACGAAAGTCTACACGGGGAAGGGCGGCTACCTGATCCGAGAATGAAGGATAGGGCGAGATGGGAAGCGAAGATAAGAGCTGGTTATCGCGGTTCTCTTTCCTTCCGTGTTGGAGAGAGAGAGAGAGAGAGAAAGGCGATATTGTGGAAGACCTTCGAAAGATTCCCGCTAGATGGCAGGCCTCAGAGCTGCAACATTCGACAACCTCCCCTCACAGAAGCTCACTCGCCACTAACTTGCTAAATCTAACCCGCTAGCTTATATACGTGCTGGCTGGCCTTACAGTAGTAATAAACAAGCATTTATGAAATACTTAAGCTCATTTCCAACAAATTCTGACGAATGACTGTTTTTTGTCCTGCACCAATCCCCTTAAGAGCTAGTAAAGTGGAATGGGGTAGTTATTTCTAAACTTCATATAGCCAGAAAAAAGGGTAGGTTTAACAGTAGTTGTATTTTTATTTTTAACACCAAGTGTGAAAAATTTCTCCAAGGAGTGAAATTTTTTTTATATGTGGGAAAGGTGATGCGGCAGCTTTTAGATATTTCACATATTCAATAAACAGTATTTTAATGAAAATCATGATGAAGAAAGTAATTTCACTCCTCTTTTAAAATTCATGTTTGCAAGATGTTAGCAACTTGTACCAGTACTATACTTTAAGTGCTGGGAAAAATAAACGGTGGAGAATTTTTGAATTGTCAAACAGTTAGGGGGATGAAAGAAATTTATTTTAAATCCGACATAGACACGTAGACAGTTATCTTCCTCTCAATTTTAAAGCCAATATAACAAAATTTCATCAAAAAGTAAAAAAAATATCTGTTTTAAGTGGCGGGGAAAGGGAATGATGTATTTTTCATGTAAATAGTGACCTGCCTATATTTTTAAAAAATCAACTTTGTACAGTTTCCCCCCCTTATTTTGAATGCAAAGTGAACAAAATTTTAGCAAGTAATGTCAAAGTTCTGATTCGAGGGATGGGTACGGGGGATGGAGATGGTTTTTAGAAATATCATCTAAACATTGACCTTACTAGTGTTTCAAAGATCAAATGTGCAAAGTTTGAACTCAATTGGATTAATGTTTAGGAACGCATCCGGGAAAAACGAACAAACAAACATTCATATATATATATATATATATATATATATACACACACACACACACAAGCTATTGCCCCGCATGCATTACAATGCTTAATTGAATATTTTATGTAGTTTTTTGAATTCTCTCTATCTCTCACTCTAATTCTCTGTCTATAACTCTATACAGGATATCTATATTCTCTCTATATATATACCTACATATATCTATATATCTCTCTTCATCTATATTTATCTATATACATATAAAATAAATGTCTCTCTCTATGTATCTCTAGCTCTCTCCTCTATATACCTACGTATATACATCCTCTATATTATATTTATATAGGTACATATTGTTACGAACGTGAGCAAGGCCGGAAATCGTGCAGGTGCAGAGCTGACTGGCGGCTGCAACAAGATGAAACTCGCCACGCGCACCTGGAAGATTACAAGGATTGTCATTTCCCCCCCCCCCCCCCTCTTCTCCCCACTGCTCCCCGCGCGGCGCCACGGCCTTTGACACGTAACTGAAACCTGAGAGCTGCGGAGTTACGCGAGCCGCCGACACGTGTTTCGAGATATTTCTGCCGTCGGGTCGGCGCGGAATGACACGACTGGCCCCGGCCGCGCTCGTGAGTTCTGGAAATGGCGGTTGATATATAAAACGAGGACTGCGGCCTCGGAGAGGAGAGTTGGAGCCAGAGTTCAGGCGGGATCTTTCCCGCGGCGGAGTTTCCCGTGGCGGGTGCGGCAAAGGTTCCAGGGCAGGAGTTCAGTGGAGTCGGGAGTTTTCCCGCAGCGGAGTTTACGGGCGATAAAGTGGCGAAGTCCCTGGACGAAGGTTCCAGGGCGAAGAGTTCAGTTTCGGGCGATAGTGTCGCGGGCGCGGCGTAGTTCCGAGCGAAGTTCCGAGCGAGGCGTCGAGTGTGATCTCGGCGAATGGAGCTGCGACGGCGGCTGCGGAGTGCGGCGACGGAGGTCCGCGAGGGGTGCTGCGGCGAGAGTTGCGCCAGAGGTGCGGCCCAGCGAGGTAGGTGTGCGGTGTGTGAAAACGAGTGACTGGGGAATCAGCATTTTTTTAAGTGCAATTGATTATTTGCCATTTTAGAAGATTAATTGTAATCTACATAAGTAGTGGCCATCAATAACACTGTGTAGTGTAGTAAAATATTTAATTGGGCTATCCTTTACGAACCCGTTATCGTTACAATATAAATCTCCTTATTTAGCTATCTGTCTCTTTATCTATACATCTCTGCCCCTCTCTCTTTAATTTTCTATCTCTCTTTATCTCTATATCTCTATATCTCCTCATCTCTCGCCATATCTTTATCTATCTTTATATCTCCCTGTCTCTATTACCCTATCTCTCTACCAGTCTATCTCACCCTATCACTCTATCTCTCTCTATCTCTCTTATATTTAATACAATTCTGTCATACGGGCGCACTCGTACACCAAAAACATATGGACTTCCGCTAAATTATATGAAATAAACACATTTGTTGAAACGACTCGCGCGCCACCTTTTGTTTATATCACACACGAACTGAAATGTCGCTGTTTGTATCTGATTAAATTCAATTCTGTAATGCGTGCGCACTAATACACCGAAAACACATGAATTGTCACTAAATTATATTAAATAGGTATACATATTTGTTGAAACAATTCGCGTGCCACCTACTGTAAAATGTTTGTACTAATTCAGAAACCTTCGCGGGCATACTCATAACAACTCACCGAAGTTTCATCGCAATCGGATGAATGGTATAAGAACGCATACGGGACAAATAAACATTCATTTTTTTATGTACTATAGATTAGCTTTCATACAGCTAGGATTTGATTTGTTATCATCAAGATTAATTAAATTCTGCATTAAGTATTGGCTTTATCGAAATCTCACCTAGACAGTGATCTCCCTTGTTTTTCAAAGGTCAAGTGTGCAAAATTTCATTGCAATCGGTACAATAGTTTCGGAACGCATAAAGGACAAATAAACAAACAAAAAATAATAATTATATATTAGAAAGAGAGAGAAATAGAGAGAAAATATTTAAGATGTAACACTGAGCGTCTGGATTATTATCTAATTGAATGAAGTTTTAAAATCAACGCGAATTTTGTTGCTGTCGCAAAATTTGGAGTGGTTGTAGAATTTCGTTCTGCATTATTTAAAATTAAAATATTCTTTCGCGTCATCTTTAGAGACGATTACCATCCTTAGGAATAAATTTAGTCCATAAGTCGTTTGGAGGTTTTTAAATTTATTTTGCCTTGATGAACCTGCAGCCGAAGTTATTCGGTTGAATTCAGACACACTCTGAATACCGCCACGTATTCGTGTGAGTTCTCACTTTCGTGAGTTAGTTAAAGATTTATTTGGCGTGTATCACATACTTCCTCTAGGCTGTTTCTTAATGCCATTGTCAAGACCAAGGAGGAAGAGCAGGCGATTAAAGGAGTGCAGTAGAGGAAAAGAGTGGAACAGAGGGAAGGAGGAGGAATGGCGGCGGGACAGAGGACGATGGAGGAAAAGTACTTTGTTGACCCAGCTGCAGGGTAGAAGTAGTTGTTGTTGATGATGATTATGATGAATTTTAATTTATCTTAATAACTTTGTTTGAACACTATTGGAAGTAGTAAGTGTGCATGATTAATGAAATATTAACAACATGTATTTATTTTAAAAGTTTTAATTTATTTAATTTAAATTAAACGGAAACATTTTTATAAAAGGTAATGAGTGTTGTCATCTGAATATCATTAAAAAAAAAAAGACACTTCCATACTTCTCTGTGACAATCTGCATGTTTATGTGCATAATCTGCAGGTTAGTTTTCTGAAAATCACCCAAACATTTCAGATCGTGATTCGTTGATAGAGCTCAAATAAGTCATCTTCAGTCTAGGACAGTTCCCGATAATTATATCATCACTTGAATATCTGTTTTAACAATCGTATTTTTTTTGTGCAGAATATCGAATATTATCTCATTTAAATCACGATTATTGGGAAAGTGTTTTTTTTCTACAAAGTTAAACATATTATATTACCCAACCATAATATCCCCTCCTCTTTATAAAATAAATAGGACTTGGCTTCATCTACTGCAAACAAACATTGTGCCTTCCGATGTTATGGTTAACCGATGATGTTTTATAATGAATGGTGTTCTAATGAGCAAAAATGCTCCCTCTTGATTGAACTAGGTAGAACGTTCGTGTCTGTGTACAACGCATGCAATATCGTCAGCGGCAGTGGTAAAGTACATCCCAACTGGAATGATATTCACTACGTTTCACTAGATACATTACGTCAACGTTAATGATTGACCACTTAGGTCAACTGCCGTTATGCGTCCCGTTTCTGGTAAAAATTTAATAGTTCATTTAAATACTCTTAAACTTGTAGACATTTTTATTGGCTTAACTTTTACAAAGTGAAGAATATGTATATTGCATTATCTTTTCATAATTAACAGCCAAATTTACATTTTTGACGTTTTAGGGGTGAAAATAAAAGGGTATAAATTTGATTCAATGGATCGCCGAATTATTATTATTATTCATTTTAGTGTCAATGCTTCTAAATATCTTATTATTTGGTTTGAACGTATTTTAGAAAAAAAAATATTAAATTTAATCTAACCCTTCAAAGTTCTCTAATTTATGAGGATTTTGACAGCCAAAGTGTGCTGTTTGTTTTAAAGGATTACTTAATGAGATTTTTCATATTGGTTACTAAGCAAAAACTTAAATTTTTATAATCCCCCCCTTTTTTTTTGAACATAGAGAAATGTTTCTCAATATCGAACAACCTAAAGGGAAAAAAAAATCCTATATTCTTAGTAATAGTGTTTAAACTACTTAAAACTAAAAAATAATGGAATGTACCAAATAAATATTTTTATTTATTTAAAATTATTCCTTAACTCAGAGTATTCATTTACAGGAGCATATAGGGTATCGTACACCGAATGATTGTCACCAAGGAGGAAGGAAAAAACAGACAGAACAGAATATACGTTATTCTCGCAAAACATTTACATGATGTGCATGAGAAATCACGACTTTTCGGTACCTTGACTGGCACACGTGGCGAGCTCTGAAGTGAATAGCAGCAGGCCTGTTTATCGCTGCTGTGTTGCAGAACAGCCTCGTGGGGCTGGCGGAACACCAACTGCCGTGGGAAATGTTGGTTGGAGGTATAGGTAGTAGTCCGCCGAGCACTGTTGGTTCCCGGTACGTGCACGAAGTAATGAGTACTTACAGGCTCTTCCAACAAGAGAGGAGTCTTAGTTCATAAGTTCGCATATCTCAGTAACACTTCCTAAAATGTCCATAACAAGGTAAGTGGTATGCAATAAGAGGGTGCCACACAATATTTTGGTCAAGTGAGGAGGGTGTTGGGCCAAAAAAATCTTTAGCAAAATATACGCCATCCTTGGAATTGTAGTTTAATTTCAAATTGGTCCCAATGCCATTTCTAAATCTGAATTTCGAGAGTGGACTATCTCCAGGTTTGGAGCTAGGCTGAACTGTAAGTGGCTTATACAAACTATCTCCTTAATTATATATAATGAATCCCATTCCAAAGTATTTCAGGGGTGTTTCCGAACTACATTTTTACAAAAAAAAACATAAATATATACACTTACGCAAGTTGTCAATGCATATGCCCATACACAAGTAGTACTTCATAATTATATAGGAAAATTTCAGTAAAAAATGCTTTCTTCGTAAATTAACCACGTCATATTGGTTTTGAGTAAAATCATCTTCGAGATTTTTTCGGTAGTTTGGTGATGCACGTGGATAAACTACTTTTTTTTTTTGCCAGTTTCAAGCATAATTAAAAGACGCAGTGATATTAAGTTTATTTTTTTTAGCGTTTATGAGTTTCATCAAAACTATTTCCGAAAAACAAATAATATCGATGATAATTTTTACGCAATGAAACCATTTACTGCACAGCACGAAACAATGACACCTTGAACTAATCAAAAGCTGTGGGAGTGCTTGTGAGAAACTCAACGGTAGTTTATCTTGACAATTACGAAGTAAATATCAGTATAGTTATCCCACAAGTGGTCATTGTACTTTTGATAGTGATAAATATTACAATCTTATTATCACAGTGTTTCAGATCAGCGAATAGATAGCTTTTCCTTTAATGCAAAGGCTTTAGCATCGTCACGAAAACATTTGGAAGTGTAGCGTATTGTTGTCTAAACATAAACTGGAAAAATATACACTACGTTTCAATAAAAACATTATATCAGCTTTATTGGTAAAAAAATCTACCTCATCATAGGTTAGTCAATTGCTGTTGTGCTTTAACACTGCATGTATACTGTTTCTTTTAAATAATTACTTAAAGAAACGTTTGTTATAATGGCAAATTAGTATATTAATTAATAGTAAATATTATAGAAAATTAATATATAAATAACATTTAGTTAATATATTCAAAAATCCCTCGCTTAACAGAGAAAATCTTTTCTTAATTTATTAAGCAGCCACAAAGTTGAAAGAAAAAGTACTTTGGGAATAGTATTCAAGGCTACAGAAAGTAATGGAAGGTGCAAAAAAATAGCAAACACAGATTAATTTTCAAATAGTTCCTGTTCCAGAGTGCACATACGAATTGTCTCTATATGCTGGAATTTACATTTACCACATATTCAACATAACACGTTTTTGACACGCTTATGAATTTAAAAAAAATGTAGTGAGGAATTAATTTTGGAAAACAAAATCAGTAAACAAATATAATATGTGTTTTATTAATTGGTTAAAAATATTTATACAAAATCAATATCTTAATTTTATCTGCGGTCCATATTATAAATCACTAGAAATACGCATTCATGTTATGTGCCAATTAATCCAGCATATACGATAACTGAAGGCTAACTAAACTAAGCGCTATCCTAAAATAAATTCTTATAGTAAGTAAGGTAAAGTGTAACTGATGAATCTCGTTCTTCAGGAGGATGTCGTGGCCAGAACCTGTACGGAAGATGACAAAGGTTACTATTGTCATCAGAAGTGAGCACGTACTCATAAAATTTCGTATAGTATATATAATACAAGTATGATAAATGAGAGTTTTTCTAACATGAAATGTCAATTTTTTGAGTGTTTCATATGAAAGTTATTTTAGTGTGCTCTCTCGTAATAAATACTTTCTACATCAAAAGTATATATAGTTTTTACAGATTGTTTTGTATCATAATAGTTTCCAAACACGTAATAAAACCCATCAGATTCGAGGCAGCGACTGCATGAGCTGCTATCTTGTAGCAACCGCATGAACTATTTGCTCGCTGTATCACAATAGATTGTAGTGACTTCAAATCGTGCCGAACTGAAATGAACCACACATCTTCGACGCTGTAGCCGCAGTTTGCAAATGCAAGATTTTTGGTTCATGCGAGCGAAGACAGCGTAGTTCCTGCTGAATGTTTTGGCGCAACGATTGTAGGGTTGATCTTTAGATCATTCTTTGGCCAAGATAGCTAGTGATTAGATGGAAGGGTAGACTGACCATAAGACGTTATCCAACGTAAATAAAATCAATATTGTTATTTAAAATTATTTCGGAATCCTATATTGAAACCCAAAATCCAAACCTTTATACTAATAATTACATTTCAATTTTCTTCCAAGATGAACATAATTTTATTGGGATATACGACTGTTCAACAAAATTATTTAGGCTGGGAAAATACACAATAAACTAAGGCGTTAAATAAGGAATCGCCTGTGGCCTATTGTAATAATATTATTTAAAATGTTTTTGTGAACATACCCGTTGCTGGTTGTACCGAATGTCATAAGAAACCTTAATAACACACAAAGAAGATTAATATTCAAAATAGATGAATGTGCAAAACATAGAAAGCAGGCCAAAATCAGCCGATGTCAAAAAATTAAAGAACATAGACAGCACAAAGTTCCTGGCAGGAATTAAACAAAAATAAATATTGTAAAAAAAATTACTGCGTCGACGGACACAGTTGGCTGTCAATGACAAGACAGTTACGGCAAGAACAGTGAATACGAACAAAAGAACTTTGGACAACACAGCGAAAAACAGATGAAACCAAATGGTTCAAAACATATAATATGGACAGCAAAAGACAATACAGCGGCGCTGTCCTGTGTTGTCCAAAGTGATTGTTTTGTTTGTATTCGCTGTTCTTGTCGCAACTTTCTCGTCGTTGACAGCCCACTGCGTCCGTCAGTGCTATAATTTTTTATTTATTTGTTTTTTTTTTTAGCTCCTTCCAGGAGATTTTTCTGCTACCTATGTTATCTTTTTAATTTTTTGACATCGGCTAATTTTGGCTTGCTTTCTATGTTTTGCACATTCACCTATTTTGTATATTAATCTTCTTTGTTATTGAGGTTTCTTACTACATAAGGTGTAACCAGCAATGGCGTATGTCCAAAAGTGTTTTTAAATCAATCTACCCCATTGAAAGAATCATTCAAAGAATATAAATATGTTATTGACAATATACATAATGTTGTTGTAATATAATTTGTAACAGTAATTGTATTATAAACCATCGCAGAATTTGCCTAGAATGATTATGGGAAACTGTTAAACTCTAAACTTAGGATGGCTATATACTTGAGTTTAAAGCCAAATACTCTGTGCCAACTCATTTCCTCAGGTAACAGAGAACACCAGATTTCTGAAAAGTATTTGTACGCACAATACATTTTCACTGCATAACGAGTATTTTTTTTTTTGTATTACGAATTTATAGAATGTGCGATAGAAACTATCAGTTGCGACACGTTGCGAAGAGCAAAGCTGTTTTTGGGACGAGTCAATCCTCTCTTCGTGTCTTCAGTTTCACGTACCACAAGCAAACCAGCGCGTGGTTTTCGTATCAGATAGTGTTGGTATTTTATCGCTAATGTGTTCTCGTAAACTCTTTCAGTCAGTGCACTCATCAGCCGCGTGATGGTTTTTAATTACGTCAAAATACAAGCAATACAATACAATTTGATTTGATTTCTTCTGATGTTTGCTGTGGTCTGTTCTATGGTTGATGGATAATGGTTGAGAGTAAAAAATGTTTTGAAATCGCTCATTACAATAGCACAGTATTGCACAGAAGTCTAAATTATTTTAATGGGCCTCCTCTGGGAGGCCGTTATCGATAACGCATCACGCTCATTAGGCGGGGATCATGGGCTCGATTCCGACATGATCGAAATTAATGAGCACTGAGTTGATGTCCCAGTGGTTATGATACCACTATAACAGTGATGGTTTCGTTGCCGTAAGCATTTGTGCATCAGGGCCGTCGGGAGGACCAACTTTTCAAACCACACTAATAAAAATAAAATACTGTAAACGTTGCTGAGGTCATTACTGTAAACTTTATCTGTGCATATCGTATTACTTATAAGCTAAGCTATGAATACAAATGACAATAGACTTGTAATTTTAGTTTAGTAAGGATAAACCAAAATATTTGAATATCGATCAGGTCCTCTCCCACCGTTGACCAGGAATTTCCAACCTTCCCCCTCACCCCAACTATCGAAGGCCCTGGCCTAACAGTGTGACGTCAAACCCTATCAAATCAAAATTAAAACAATTAATCGAATAAAATTATTTACTGAGTTTGTTAAAGTAGGATTTTCTAGTCACTAAATATAAGGAAATTAGGTTGCCACAGAGAATTTGTTTTTTTGACGTGACAACGTCTAATTAATCGACGAACGCCGGTTGCACGCACGAAAAAGTGTCCCGTAACGCGCATTGTCCCATTACGGATGTCCCACTACGAATGTGTCCTGTTATGCTCATTGAACGCATGCATGCCATCTCTCTTCCACTCCATTGGAACAACCATCGATTAGACTTTTCAATCGTGTTTTCGTCGTTTGAATTATTAATATTATGTAATTTAACGATCGTCCACCGATTTTCAGCAAAATTAGTATGGTTATTTAAGAGTAATGTTGAATATTCAAATACGTTTTTAACGAACAATGGCGTTTTACAGTTACATATAATAATTCAAATTACACCCGGGATCTTTTGCACAATGTTTTAAAAAATATTGTAACACATTATAAATACGTTTGGTGTATTTGGGATGTGTATTTGTTATAAAATCGTATTATAAAAACGAAATAATATTATTCGCCTACGGTGCTGCTATCTACGGTGACGGACGTAAACCGAACGAATCCAGCTATCTATCTACGACACGTGAACTGTTTCGTCGACTGTTTATAAAGTGAAGTGAAAAGTTAATGTGGGTTTCATTGCTTATTACAACAACAATTTCGGCAATAAAGGTTAATTATTCTTGCATTTTAAAAATCTGATTACTAGTGTAATTTCAAGTATTTATTCTTTTATTATTAAAAAAAAGTAGCATCTGTCGGCGAGTTCAGTAATAATAGGTTATGTTACAATTGACTAAAAAATTATGGTGATTCATATAATTGATGATATATATTTGATTACGTTTATTTATATGAAAACGTCTTCATAATTATATTTAAACTTTATAGCTAAACGCCAGTTTTTATAATTAATTACAAGACATCTACACGTGAACTTTTTCGTCGACTGTTTATAAAGTGAAGTGAAAAGTTAATGTGGTTTTCATTGCTTATTACAACAAGAATTTTGGCAATAAAGGTTAATTATTCTTGCATTTTAAAAATCTGATTACTAGTATAATTTCAAGTATTTATTCTTTTATTATTAAAATAAAAATGATTCAATTTTATTCATAAAAGTATGCAATCATTTCATCAATTTTTTTTTGTTATGACGTTGTCAAGTTAAACTATCGTCCGTAAACCGACTTTACAGACAACCAATTTTTTTTATTTAGGCCATATACATAGGCCATACTATTTAAAACCAAGAAAAGCATACAGTAGGAATATTTATTAATCCTACAGTAGGCGCGTCTGTGATTAAGTACTCCCCCCGAAGCCTGGTTTCGAACTGTGTCGTGTCAAATCAGCTACTGACGGGATATTTTTGAAGATGGCAGGGCTGTTCGAAAAAATTTTGGAAAAAATAATCGTACACCTGTTGCATCCTCGCCTGGTTCCACAGTAAGAACATAAGTGTAGCCACATCAAGGAGGCCGCGTTTCCAAAAAAAACACCACAACCATGCGACTACCGTCACACGTAGAAACAGTTTCCTGAGAGGAAGGCAGCCGGTGGTATTTAGCCGCACTGCGAGTGTCTACTTTTCAGGTGTGAACACCTGCTGCTAGCAGTAAGCTTAGCTTCATAACAAAAAAAAAATGAAATCACTTTGCTGTCAAACGATATTACTTAAAACATATTTTTCGGCTTTCAAATATTTTTAACTGCGATCGGAAGTATATAGTATTGATTATTTTGATAATTCAAGTGACTTTTGTGAAGATTGTTACTATATAGAACCACTCCAGTGCCTACAATTTCCACTGGTGTGAACTGATACTTTATATATTTTATTTTTCATAACGAGGTAATTTTCTGATAATAAACTTGGTCTTATACGCCATATTAGTTATTTAAATTTTCTGGTCATTACTATTATTTGAGGCATATTCCTGTTAAATTATCACATCTTTCTTACATTTTATGTTCAGTCTCGAGTATTCTCAACATGTATTTACTAAAATGTTATGTAATAGCGGTAAAATGTCACGTGAAGTTTCAAAACTGTAATCACTTGCGTATTCTTTACCGCTCCAAAATAAATTTAGTTAATATTTAAGATGTTGTTTCGCCATTGCAATCAACATTGGCGTATGTACAAAAAAAAATCTTAAATCAATATTCCTTAATGTAAGAACCATTCAGAGAATGTTTAAGTATATCTAATGAAAAAAAATATTTTTATCCAAAAGCTAGTTCAAGAGAGCTACCGAAACTAGTGACAATGAAGTGGCCTCTAATGTTTGGCTACCTAAAGAAGACATATTATGGCAAGTATATATAAAGTTCTGCCATATCTCATCTATCCGATGATTCTCATACCTGAAGATGCTCGCCGCGATTATAAGCGAAATGTCTGTACAACTACCCCTGCGACGCGGCTTAGCCTCCAAAGCCTGGAAAGTTTACCACTTAATGGTCTTAAAGCCTACAGTATACTTTGATTTGTATTTGGCGGATCACCAGTTTCAATCCCCTGTTAGGCACACACTACCAGTCAATTATATACTGTATTAACCAGTTAATGTATGTACTACAACATTAAAAATGCAAAAACCCCATGTAAGGTATTTCAGATATCAAAGACGGATAGTCTTACTGGGTGGCCAATATGATAACTGTGTGGCTAACGCGGGTGACTTGCGAGAAAACAAGTAGCAACTAATTGGCAGCTCGAAGTGTAGTTCGGCTGGAAAAATACTACAGGTTGGTCGTTAATCAGCATTTCCTTTTTCGTGAGCTCTGCGGGATTATTTTTTTTTAACGTATTGTTTTTTTTATTTCAAGTTGTAGTATGTTATGAAAAGTGTATTCTTTTAATATCTAAATCAATGTCTATTAGCTTTTGACAGCAGAATAAATTATCTTAAATAGAAAACAATTTACTATTATTTACTACAAACATTAATATGTCACAGATATACCTATATACAAAGAAACCAATGCAATTGAAAACTAAATTTCTACCGTGATGAATAACCATCAGTGAGTACTTCAATATAATGTTTGACTATCGTTTGTATAATGTTGATATCTTAATACTTGCAATTTAGTTATACTCTCGTTATTGCGATGCATTTTATTGAAAAAGTATTTGTGTTACCGCATATAAAAATAAATAATGTGAACTGTTATAGAAATTACAGTAATTTACGGAATTTTCGACTAAGAATGCACTTGAAATAAACAAAATTTTCTTCGTATTTGTATTTAATGGTTTTATCATAATGTATTAGCCGATTCTTACAATTGATTTCTGTATTCTGTGGTAAACAGGATAAGCATTCACTTGGTAAAAAATAAGAGTGCTTCCTGTAGACTTAAAAGCTATGGAAGGTTTTTATTAAATAATCTAATATTATTACTGAGAGTTAATTATCAGTGTAAGTTAATTTACACCCGTAAATTGTCGAATATATCCATTAATTTATGATCACCTATACCTTGTAACAAGTATTCTCCGTACATTTAAGTGAAGATTTTTAACAGTATCCCATAGTATTTTCTGTTTCGCACAAAATACCAGTCCCTTATTATTATTATTTTTATCTTTCCTTCTAGTAGTAAATCTAAATTACAATTGAAAACACCAGAATAATTTTGCACGGGTCAATTGTTGGGTAGTTACGACGGGAAAATAACTCGGACTAAAAGAAAAAAAAGTAAAACTAATTTTGCGCAGAACAAAGTCCAAGACAATACTATCTCATAAGACCACTTGTAACATGTACAAACTTGCCGAGAGCTTACACTACGTGTGGACAAACTCAACAGGTAACCCGGAACTCTCAATTCAGGTTATTCCCCCGTATCAGGGAGCCGTCTTATCAATATCCCATTAATACTATGCGCTACATTTCAATACAGAAGCCTCTAAACCCACTCGGCGTTCGGAGATTATGATTGCTTGTGAGATAGAGAGATAGATATAATGTTAACGGCCGTCGTTGTAATTACGCTATTTTCAAATGTTAACATTAATACGAGAAAATTATAGTTAAAAAATACACTTTATTCATGGACATAACATAAATATATTTTTTTTGTGGGAAGTACCTTTACACTATATTTACGAAAACCGTCGGTACCATCCGTCCTTCATTCACACCCGTTCTGCAAGCAGTTGCAAGACTGCAGCAGTTATGACGTCAGAACGATATAAAGTCCTAGTTTTTTTTTATATGTAGCGTTTGTATATCAAGCATTCTCTGCAACGAAAACATTTACATTTAGATAATAATTTTACAAATATATTATACAGACAGGCACAGACCTTCAAGAATTCATTATTCTTTAAAGCGACAGAAATCTGTGTTTATCTCTGGATATAATATTTTTTTTTGTTGATAAGACTATTAATAATATATATACAAGCTGTTCCTCTCCATACCATAACTGATTAGTTTTGTGCCCTTTAAGTGCAACGCTCGTTGGTGCTCCAATCTCAAGGTTGTAGACTGGCGCGCAGTCTTCTCGTCGTGCATACGGCAACTATGAGATTTGAGCGATAACCATAACATTTTACGGTGGAGAAATTAAGATAAATGTGTAATGCAAGTCCCTTGAGTTCTTTCAAGAATTTGTAGCTAAGGTTTCATACCTGTAAATTACTCTGAAAACACATGTTCTAGCGATTGTCACTCTAAATTACACGCCTGATTAGGCAGGCCCCTTAAAGTTCATAGGCTATGATTTTGTGGCCCGTGCATGTTGCAACAGTACTGAACTTTTTTTTTCATGATATTTGCAGTTAAAATAATAAACATTGTTCACGCGCGCAATGTATTTGTTTCACTCCACTACATCACGTTGCCGAGAGTGTTGGCGGTCAGTGTCGGTTCCGCATGACACTTAGATAGTACATTCATTATCTGAATGATAAAAATGTCTTTGAAGTGTGGAAGAACAAAGGCTGTGCGAACCCCCGTAATTCAGTAGAGCACTTTCTCTATTGTTTAAAACAACTTATTTAAAATTAAAATTATTGTAACACATAGTTTTTTTCCTTAAAACGGGAAGAAAATTCACTCTCATTGTATTGACGATTCTATAATTATTGTTTCATGTAAGTTATGGCCTTAAGTACGGCCATGAGATTTGAGTTCCAAATACTTTTTGCAAAAATATTTGGTACTCTTTTACATAATAACGTATCAATCCATAGTAATTTGCAGGAAGATTATAATTTAACTAAAGCAAATGTGTAAATGTTTATTTCACTTCCTTTTTTATTGCTTTAAAATAATGCGTCAGACTAGTTTTACTCAAAATGTTATAGACTTGAAGTTTATTTTCTAATAATCATAATTTAAAATTTTAACACTGGTACAATAATTCAAGTTAATTTGTGTGCATTATATTGAACGTTTCGGGCGGCATACACATGATCTGCCTCCACTTTCAACTCTCCGCATGCGAATGGCTAAGTATGTTACTTTGGCGCCTATCATCATCGAGATAATGGTGATTGCCACATGTCATGCTCACATTTACAATAGCGTAAGTAAGAAGGTGTGTATAGGCTACCGAATACGTTTGTTTTATCCGTTGTAAACTCGATATAAATTTGCTATCTCTTATTTCATCTAGTGGAATGAATTTTGTCAAGAATGCGTTATTGCTTGCAATGATCCGAACAAAGTAAATCTTTAAGTGGGCCTTGACTGATTGGCTGTGTGTCCGTGGCGATAATGGAAATTTTGGCCACAGACAACGGGAGATTTTATGAGACCAGATAAGATAAGTCAGCAAAAATTATTGCGTTCTCCCGCCAGTGGTTATCTTCCATCACGATTATCTTTTCTTTTGTTCGAATATATCCGCCATTACGACTACCAGAACACGTGTTAAAGGTTTAATTTGCAGACGTACTCAGACCTGTATAAGACCATCTATTTGGACGGACTTGGATTTCTTTCCAGAATTCAGAAATGTTTTCATTGCTTCATCATAGTTTAAGACGGTTACGAATTATAACTTACTACTTAGACCGTTGAATATTTTCCGTTCGTAGTTAAAAACATTATTTTGGACATACCTCATTGATGGTTTACATTGTATGTCACAGAGAAAATCTGAAGAAAGGATAAATAAAAATGGATACACAAACAATCTGAAAATAAGACAAAATCAGCCGATATCAAATGTTAAATGAGTAGACAGCACATAAAATCCCGTGGAGGGAATCAGTCAGCATAACATCACAGCACAGTCGAAAACGGTGAGCTGACAATGACAGCTGAAACAAGAACAGACAACAACTTTGGATAATACGGCGACAAACAGAGGAACCCAACGATGAAACTAAACAGATAAAATGGACAACACAACGACCATACAGCGACGTACAGGCAAACCCAGTGAAGAAATTACACATAGGCCTACATTCTTGGTAACACAATAATAGCACAGATGAACACAGTAGCCTTCCTAATACAAAAAATTACGTCGTTTCGGTTTGTGCCTGATGATGGCCACATATATCAGTTCTTAATATAAACGGCAAGCAAATTCGGGTCATAAACTCATTATACCTTTTTTCTATGAAGTCGAACCAAATTGAAAATTGCATATATATTTCTGCTTGATTACTGTTTTATTCTTTACTAGCGATAAATCGTAGTATCGTCATATATATATATATATATATATATATATATATATATATATATATATCAGAGATCCCTTTAAGAACACATTTCATATATAAGGGTAATTACTTTTCTAAGTTTTTAATGGATCGATTAAAGAAGGTAAATTCATTGTACACATATGCTGCCCCTGTGGCCTCAGCCACCCTTTCAATGTTCCTTTATACACAAGAAGCAATGTAAGATTCGACAATAAAAGGAAATATGTTTATAGTGTGATTACTATACCTACAAAATATTATTAGAAGGTTTTTTTTGTTCTAAGGAATGGTCTTTGGTGGTGGTGATGTAATACACTGATATTGTTTCATTCATGACTGAACTTTATCTTTACTTTTACTTTCATCGACCACTGTATTTAATAGCAGGCAATCTGTCGGTACGAGATTAGACAGACTATACAATGTGTTATCATGCTTCAGGTGGCTTCTGGATTGTGAAACAAATATATTTGTGTGCCGATCGCTGGCGAATGTAATTAATGCTCTATTTTGTCTCTAAGCGAAATAACGGCTCTACCTGTAGCGCATATTTTTTTTTTTCATCAGCATACAACTACTCGTTTATTTAAGGTGTATTCTTCGTTGAAATATCCGCAAATTTACTGTTAACTTCTAACAGTGTAGAGTTTTCTATTCGATGGAATGTACTCAATATTAACATTAAAAACTGACCTTAAACTGTATGCATGGAGAATTATGTAGTGGGTTTTTAAAATTTATTTTCGTAATTCAGATGCTAAGTGAAAAGGAGGTAAATTATTGTTTTTTTAACAAGAAATCAGATATTCGGAGCTAAGCAATTGTAGGTAAGATATTGTGTATGAATAATTGAAGTACAAAGTAAAATAATAATATATTTAATAATAATTAAAATGTAAGCCTAATGATTGTGCCAAATTTCAAGATATAACTATATATTTATGTTTAAGACCACGTAGTGCCAAACCTAATAGTCTTACAACAAATTATTATATTAGATATGAATAGTAAATATACCAAATCCACCACTGTCATTATTTTCTGGTATTCCACCCCTAAGGGGTTGATAATACGGTTGATTTAAAATAATAAATAAAAATTAATAGCACCTATTCTACTGAAATGAAATGTACGAAAGTGAACATGAATTACAAACATAAAAAGTTACTTAATGTGTATTTTCTTTTATCCAAAGTCCACCTCGAAGTTGGTGGAATAAGGGTGTTTTTGGTTTTAAAATGAAAAATCATATCGCCAAATCTAATTAAGCAAAATTTAATAAATTGGTTAAGGATAATAAGTATTAAAAACTACAAACTTTATTTTACTTTCCAAAAATTTTTCACATGAATGGGTGAGAATGCTGTAGGTGCACTATTACAAATTTCCACCTAATATTTAACAAGAACGGTGGTTACAAATTATCCAGGGATAGTCATAAACTTACCTGTATATCCGTGCATGTACGGGTATAGGAACCCACAAGAATAATATTTGTTAATATATTAAAAAACTTGCTAAAACTGGTTGAGACTAATGCAAAAACACACTTATTTCTTCCAGGTGTGCGTTTACCCCGATTATACTGAAGGGGGAAAAAACATAATTCGGAAGTTGAAGTACGGCGTAATTTCTACAATGATACAGATATATTATCTGGTATTACGAAGAGCTCCTCGTTTATTTGAAGTGTATTCTTTGTTGAAAAAAACGTAAATTTACTGTAATTTCTAACAGTGCAGAGATTTCTACAGAAAATTTCAGATCAACAAATCCACTTAAGATTAAGTTAAGAAACTGACCTTAAATTGTATGCATAAAGAATTACGTTGCGGGTTTTTTTACATCTCAAAATTCAAGTGCTAAGGAGCAACATTGCAGTATATAATTATTTTTTTAACAAGAAATAAGATCTTATAAGCTAATCAAGTGGGAGGTAAAGACTGCAGTTCAAACCTTAATTTTTTTTTAATTTTTTTTTAAATTCCACCCTTATAATGTAAAAAAAAAGGTTCAATTTGGTTTTATAATAAAATGTAGCTTTGAAATTTATCAAGTGCAGTAAGATATGGGGTATGAATAATGAACACAAATTTAAAAAAATCCTACCGCCGAGTTTTTAACCACGGCCTTTCAGCATATTGAACGCGCAGTATAACCACTGCTCTGACGGAAGGTTACGAGGAATTGTGAATTATATTTTATGTATTACCAAAATAATGTGTTGTTTTCTAACCTTGGAATTTACTCTTTACTGTGACTATTTTAGTTTACCAAAATAAATTCCATGATGATTTCACTATCATAAAGTTTCATTTGGTACACCAATACGTTTGGTATGTCCCCTAATGTGGGTTTATGTTCATACACGTGGGTCCGCCATCTTCCTGTGAAAATGTCGTCACATGGTGCGCGCGCAGCTTCAACCTGTTAATGTTGTGTTACAGTGATGCGCGCGCATCTTAAAATTTCACTCTCATTTTTTCATAACGCGCCTAAAGAAGTATAACTTCCAAAATTTTCTATTTATCATTTTTCGAAATTCTAGAGTGAAAATAGTATAGTCATCGTGTAAACCTTGCATTCCAGGGTGAATAAGTGCAGCTTTTATAATAACATTGAAGAAACATAGATTCAAATTTCATAGCAACTTTAATATTTTGGATGATTAAAAATTTAAAAAAAAATGTTTTTAGGGAACAGGTCACAAAAATATCACCGGCAGCATTTCAGGTTTGTAGCCATGTTACCAGGCCTTTAGTTGTTTACTCTGCTTTTAGAAGCCAAATCTGTATATTTTCTAAATAGAATAGTAACGTAATAGGATCTATGAAAGATCTTCTATAAGCATTATAGTTCCAATCATTAAGAGTAGACTCGAAAGCCGAAAACACATTACTATATTTCTTAATCACTTCAATCACCTATATTCATTCTCCGCAGTTACAATATATTTTACATTCTGCGTTTCGTTGGACACATATGGTCCCTCATCTGTTGAGATAGACTTGTGATGTCATAGTTGAAGAATTAAATAGTTTGATAATCTGCAGAGAAAAAAAAAATTCTGAACTTTTACAAAAGATTCCTTTGGAAACCATTTGCCAAGAAATATTTTGTAAAACTACAAGAAATGTGATTTAACTTTGCACAACACATGGCTATGGTTATTTTTGCATATATAAAATGCGTTTTTCGAGATGAATTGAGTATCTTGTTTACCGAAAATTGGCTCATATTTTTAGTATTTTAATTGATATTCCATTTAAGCATAATTTTTCAAACCTTAGGAAAGATAATCGAATATTCAATTATTGGACTTTATTTTATTTTATTAGCTATTCAGGAAACTGTTCAAAAATAACTTTATGAGGTACTGGGACAACAAAAAGAATAAATTCCCGGGTAGGAATCCGAACCCAGTATTACTGCGAACACTTTTACGTAGTAACACAGTTGTTTTCATGTAAATATACAAATTTACAAAAATCTTTGATCTTACATGAATATTTCCGTTCCATTTACTACACACACACATATATATATATTGTGTGTGTGTGTGTGTGTGTGTGTGTGGAACATGCGTTGAGACGCTGACAGATGTCGAGGCACCGTCACTGGACGGACACAACTAAAGGTTCTGTCATGTCGTGCTCGCGTGCTCACTATTCGATGACAAGATGGATTCACCACACATCCACCGTCGCGGCCACGACGCGCAAGTCACGTGCAAGCACATGCCGACTTCACCACGGATGGCCTCGTAGAGGTTCATGACACCCACGACTGGTTGAACAAGAGACTTCCCTTGCGACGACGCAGTGCCGAAACAAGCCCCCTGTTCACACCGGAGAGGCTTGCCCACCACAGAGGACACCCAAGCAGCGCCAAACTTTCAGATACGTTTCTGCAATGTCGCATAAGAACTACAGAGTTTCATTTACGTAACGTTACACGGGTTCCCCTCCTTCACCGCGCCAGTCCCGCGAAAAGACACTCCACTTCTGTTTATTTCTTTTTTAACACACGGGTAAAAATATATGGTACCACGCACATACTTATCATTTACTACCTAAATTTAATAACTCAAAAATAAATAAATACTAAATAATACTACAAGCTAAAAACTTAATCTACTAAAATGTAAAAAAAAAAAAAAACACAAGTTCTCGAACTATCCAACGTCTTTAATACTTATTGCCAACTTGCAAACAGTTCCTTAAGATATTACCAAATAAAAGTACGTTTACAAAAAATTAACTAATGAAACGTAAAAAATTAAAAGATTCAATACAAAGAAAAATCAGTATAAAAAATATACAAAGAATCATTACAATTTTAGCGGCCACTACCAACAGGTCACAGGAAAAATTCACGAGGCGCTACCGCCACTGACAGGGATTATTTATTACATCATTTTGAGAAAAATATGGTTCATATTCCTAATAGCCACAGTGTAGCTCTAAGCATGAACAATTTAACGAAAAAAGAAAAGCTAACACTGTAAGAGGTAAGTACAGAGACGTATTATCAGACTTCATTGTTCACACTTGAGCATCGCATCTGCGTGTTAAAACCTTACAAATTTTGTTCAAAATGTTATCGTTTCTTTCCATAAGCGAGCTTATGTAACAAACGTGTCGCTCTACTTTTATGCATACGGCTGTCTTTGATTCCTGCAGCATGTTTGATACGCACTGGTAGTTCTTCGCGTGTTTGCGAATCCTTTGGCAAACAATGTCCTTTGTTCGTCCGCCATACGCAATAAAGTGTTCATTATGGCATTTCCAAGTTAATCCATCAATTTTGGGAGCATTACCTCATATTTATATGACACGTTTTTCTTCAAATGCTGTAAAGAAATAGCCCTGTGAGTGGCGGTAATTCCTCGTGCATCATCCTGCTGTTCTGAATTGATAATAATACATTCTGGGCTGTATCGGACAAATGGCAGATGGCCATTAGTAGTATAATTTGGGGGCTCCTGGGACAGGCTTCGCCAGGTGGAGCCTATGAAACCGACCGCCATCTTGGATTGTGACTTCATAATGGCCAGCTTGGATGACCTTGACCTTTGACCTTAAACTTGACCCCGGCGGCCATTTTGTATTCCGTCAATTACATTCCGCTATCTTTTTTTGCCGCCATCTTGGATTCTAGAACTTTCTACCATCTTAAATTCAAGAACTTTCTGCCATCTTGGAATCTAATGCCTAACTCCCTAAAATTGCATAATTAAAATCCACCATATTTAAAATCCGTAATTTTTAAGCTAGAAAATTGGGGAAATTTTTAAAATTAGTTTAAAATTTTCATTAAAATTTACTTACATTATGGAGTCCTCGATTTGAACCCAGTGATCGCAATAAAAAAAATGGTGATGGTTCCTTCCTTAACAGATGCCACCGGCAGACTGACTCCCACCACTAATGCCAAGGCAGATATTACGCCAACCATTTTGACGTCATGAAGGCCATCTTAGATCCACCATATCTATTTTCAATACTTACTACCAGGAACGATAGTTAACACACATCGCCTGCTAGAGGCACTGCCGCCATGTTTTTTTAGTAATCGATATAATGAGCGCTAGTATCACGTAGTACACAGGTCGTCTGCTAGAGTGCACTGCCACCATCTTGTTTTCAGTAATCGATACAAAGAGCACTATTGTTATGTAGTACGCATGTCGTATGCTAGAGTGCGCTGCCACCACAGATTTTTTAATTTTCACCTGCGAGTGCAGTATTATTATTTATAAGCGTGGAAACTGTTGCCATCTTGTCGGCCATCTGGGATATCATCTTGAAAATTTGTTATTATTAAACAAGAAATTCGGAAAAATTCCACAATTCATTAAAAAATCACTCATTAATTCACTGATTGATTCAATTGATTCCTTTCGTTGGTTATATCCTTGCTCGAAGCAAAAAAAATAATTTCAGTTAAAAAAATATTTATTTAATTAAATATGGTGAAAAATCCTAAAAGTGGTTCCATTTTCTATATATACCAACTACCAGCAAGCTGCTATTATCCAATTCCCAAATTCATCAAAAAGATCATTCAATTTACTGATATATTAAATTAATTCCTTTCCTCGGATCGATCTTTGCTCGAAGAAAAAATATATTTCCGGTACAAAAGTATTTATTTCATTAAATATTGAGAAAAATCCTAAAAGTGGTTTGAATTCTTAGTCTACCAGCTGTCAGCAAAGTGCTATCATTCATATTTGCCATCATCTTGAAAATCTGTAATTATTGACATAGAAATTCGGGATCAATAATCAAAATCATCAGAAAAAATCGCTAATTAGTGAAATGATTGTCTTGATAGATTTTCGTTCTTTGTTCGACTCTTGGTCACTGATAAGAGAAATAAAACTTAAAATAAATGTTTAATTATTTTCCTCATTATCTTTCGACAAATTGTTTAGTAATTTTGTCTACGAAAAACGACTCTATACAAGATACCCGTCCGACGAAATACATACGTTGTCGCTGTGCCTACCATGGGAGTCTAATTGTTCGATACTTCGACTACCTTCCAACCAGTTCATGTACAATTTTAGACGTATAGACTAAGTTTCGTTGGACCAAGAGGCCTTCTTTGTCGAAACTTGTTATATATTTGAAATATATATAACATTTCAAGCAGACAAGAATCACGGAACTGTTAGGCCTAAAGTATCAATAAAATAAATTACAAGAAAATAAGCCAATGGAGAATCCCTGAAACTATGACCAAGAGGTTTTGAACCAGTAAATATTCAGAACTGACTACAGACTTAACTTCACACATTTAACGAAACGACACACATCCAACAAAAGAAAAGGACACGCAATTCACACGTTGGACACACAATTTTGACGGAGGTGAAGATGAGTCGACCGTCACCATGACAGCGCTTGAACAGCCCCAAAACTACCCGTCGTCTGGAGAATGAAGAAGGTGCCATCCAGCTGTGCACAACTGCCTGAAGGACTGCAATGTGCCAGTGTTACATGGTAGCATGGATTAAGAAATACCTTGTACGATGTAAATAATTTGTGTGTGTGTGTGTGTGTGTGCGTGTGTCTTTTTATTATTTTTTGCAAATTTACTCTAAACAAGTTTGCAATTTCATAATGAATTAACGTTATTACATATTTCAATTCAATTAACTATAAATGCATTCCCGATCATCTTAACTACCTACCCTTGAATGTTGTCAATAAATTGAATTGAGGCATATGTTGCCTTACCCTCCCCTCTGAATATTTTACTTTTCGTTTTACTCTACTATTATGCGTAAAGAAATTATGTATAGCTTGGTGTTTTCCGGATAATATGATACTTTTTATTCATTAGCAAGTAATTTATTTCAAATAAGATGTCGAAAATTTTACTTCTTTCCCTTTTCTTTAGAATAAGTATGAGATAAGCCATGGCTCTGACCGATGCAGCCTTAACTAAAAGATTATTTAACTCCAAGACTGCATTCAGGAAGAAATTACCCGCGAAAAGATCTCTGAATATTTTCGACGCTAACACTTTCCGTTATATCAACAAAGGAATACTTTTTTGGCAGTCTTTATGTATTTACAAATTTTTCACAACATATTTTCAGGCAATTTTCAATCTCTACACGTTCAAAGTAATCAAAAGACAATAAAATATTAAACATAAGAGGGCGTGGAAAGCATTTTACTGGCTAAACAACAGAGTATCGTTATTTTATTTTTTTACTAAAGGGTAGAGCCACAAACCCCTCAAAGGGTCACGCGAGTGACTCGTCCTTTCACGAAAGGCTGCATCGATGTCTCTAACGGATTATTGCATATATTCGAAAAGACAAAAAAATTGTTTATATCCTTTAAGATGCACTTTACAAGGATCCCTTAGACAAAAAGGTTTTACGAGATGTTAAAGTTAAATTTTATGTTGTTGGTGACTAGAATGATTTTCAGATTAGAATCCAAAATATTTAGACTGTATTGGTGGATTTAATTTTTTTTTGTAAAGAAATTCGGCTCTGTTATTAAAGCTTTAGCTAATGCAGTACGTGAGGGATGAGATTTTGTTTAGGTTTATTCATTCGCATGCAACTGGACGCCCGCTGAAGACGCTGTGGTCTTGTCCACGCCGTCTGTGCCGAGATCTCGCAGTGGCGTGTTCCAAGGCTGCTCCTCCACCGAGCCGAAGAAGAGGTATATGAAGAACGGGACCACGTTCACACCGGCAGCCACGTAGAACACATTGCTCCATGCTGACAGGGTTTGCTGAAATAAACGGGAAAACGTATTTTCACTTTCATGGTCCACGGGGTCTATTCTATCCACTAAATTTCACGCATTTAACAATACTACCCTTAGTTTTCATCTTTTATTAACAATACTATCTCTGATCTGATTATTCTCCAAGCACTGTTGCTAACAAAATCTAAGGTTAAGGACTTGGCAACCAGCATTATGGCCTTCCTGACACATCCATAAAACACATTATTTTCATCATATTTTCAGCTGCATTTCGATTTCTACATTATTGCCATTTCTTTGATTAATAAAATTCAGGAGTGTGTTTTTAATCACTGCAAGTAAAATAATAATAAAAATATTTAAGTACAGGTATCTAGGTTATAAAAATATTATTTATTTTGCGAGAACCTCGAAGATGCAATTCAAAAAATAAGTTATATTTAACTTATTCCTAGATAGTAATTCTTTCCAACATAGAGAAAATTACTAACTATCTTTATCCATTAAACTATAAGCACAAAATTATGTAATAAAGACATCAGCAAAATTTCTCATGTTAAAAAATATTATACAACAAATGTGCGCTAAAAGTTTTATAATATAATGCAATCACATTAATAAATATTATAATGTTTTACTGTAATTAAAAAAACCAAGCACATACAAACAATGTAATAAACTCTTGATGTATTAGAAACATTTACATATCACTTACTATTTCACGACTTATTTAAACTCATTTTCGTAAATTTTAATTTATTAGTTCACCAATTTATTATGATAATTAAGATCAGTAGCGATTTAACACCACCTTCGACCCAGCAACTGAATTAACAACAGTAAGATGAGCGATTAAGTAAACATTGAGTATAGTGAATCACTCCAAAAATATTTAACAGTAGCATGGCTATTAACGAGATAAGGTCACCTTTAAAATTTAGAGCATACATCTTTGATCGTATGTGAGTTTTATATCAGATAAAATAATCAATATTATTTTTTTATTTGTTGACGGTAATCTTAAATTTTGGTGAGGATGAAGATTTTTAACTTAAAAACTATTAATTTTTCTTTAGTAGAGAACAAATATTTGTATGTGATAGCTTTGCAACTAAACTGCAGTTCGTATGTCAAACACTGAATGACAGCACATAATTAACAACCAAACAACATTCTGAAATACAACTGAGAAAACAGTTTAATCATGATCGCTTTATAAATAGCCACTCTAAAAGTACTATATACACTCAGAATTGTATTATATATACACACACAAATAAATTCACAAATTTTCTGAGTCCCATCTTATAGAAATAATTTTTAAAAATATATTATGATGAACATGAAACAAAAATAAAACATATATCAGAGCTTCTGTTCATCGATCTTTAAATATCATGCTTATTAAAAGTTACTTTAGACAAGTGATGAACTGAATCATTGCTAATGTCGTTTGTGCATCATGAAAGTGTTACTTGTTTTGTTAACAAGGTTCTGACACCATCTTCGAATAACTTATTTGTGAAACACAAATTGTGTGAATCATACAAAACGTTATAAATACTGCGATGTTTATTTAAGTTACTTATAGACGGATTACAAAACGACCATGTTGGATCATAATATAAATAGTAGTCTGCATTTAGTTGAAGCGCTGCCAGGTGGAGTAAGGTTGAACCAAAAAATTGCACTAATCCACCTCTCTCCTCCAACACCAACACACACACACCAAGGCACGCCTGCTCAAAATTCATTTCTGACGATTCTCCGTTCCACCATTTCACCCTTTGTTTGTCTCAAATTACCTCAGTTTTGACTAGAATTTAAAACATATACAATTCATTTTACCCTACCGCCTCATCCCTCACCACTGTCTGATGACCTCTATGTGACAAGACGTTACAACGTGGTTTGTTCAATAATATCTGGATTTTCCCTCAAGTGTCGAGGGTTTGAGACTTTAGAGGAGGAAATGGCCACGAGTTGTACGAAACTATGTCATTATTTTATCTAAAGAGTTATCTTGCGAAGCCATTAAACGGGTCTTCTTGGTCAAAACATTTATTGCTTAGTATAAATCGATTTGACTTTGAATAACTCGAGTGTACTTAGACTCATTCTAATGGATTTATAGAATAAAAGCAAAAGAACGAATCATTTTATATTAATTTGTGGGCGCCAACAACTTCTAAGAAGTTGTAATTATGAGTAAACATTAAAAGTTTGTTAATATGTCGACTAGATTATGAATGACACAATATTGGTATCGTGATCGGAAAATAACAGTTATCAATTTTCAGTGACATTCAATAACTACCAACTGATATTCATAATTTGTTTCATACCAGTAAAATATCATCAACCTCATTGAACCTGTTTTATTGCAAGTCTTCAATCAGTGAATGTTTACTATACAAAATGAATTAATTTTTATTATCCTGACTATTCAGTAGGTACAGCTGGGTATGTCGTGGAAAAATTCGCTAGTTCGTTAGATTAGATGACATAGAACATTTAAACATTAACTCAAGTTGTCATAGACTATACATTCTGGTATTGGCGAAAGGGGTATTTACTGATTTTACGTGATTTTAACTATTATGGTGTGTTGGTTTTGCAAAACTAGTAAGTTTTACTAGATTGCTCTATGAATATATGACCGACCTGTATGAATAGTTCAGTGTGATAGAACTATGCATTACGGTTTCTGTCTTCGTTATACGGGAACTCAGCAACGAATATTCCGCGTCTTCATCCTTGAAACGCCTCTCCGCCTTTCTATGACTTCGTCCTGGGAACGCCTCTTAGCAATTCTTCGTCTTCGTCCTGGGAACGCCTCTCATTGATTCCAAGTCTTCGTCCTGGGAACGCCTCTCGTTGTTTCCGGATGGTCTCGTACTGTCGATTATTCAGTATATTTCTTTCTTTGTCCAGGGAACGCCTCAATATTTCTTCCAATCTTCGTAGCTGTGATACATATTCTTCATCCTGGGAACGCCTCAATGTTTCTTATAATCTTCGTATAAATCGTAATTCCTCTTCAGTTCAATAAATATTTCCAAATTATCAATATTATCAATTTCTTCTATTATTTCATGCTATTTTTCAAAGTATTCAAAATGTCTTAATTCCAATTTCTTCAGTAATGTAATTTCACGTCTTGCTTCTCCGAAGTTTCCTATATCAATTCCCAAATTCCTTTTCTCACTTAAAATTCCAAACAAACTTTTATTTTCCAGCAATAGTTTTTGTTCTACCGTCTTTGACCAATACCAGATTGTTTTACAAACTTTTAGTCATATAATATTAAACATGAAATTTGAAAATACCATCCTTATTGGTTAAACAAAATATCTCATTCCTTGAGCAAAGAAGTTTTACATTAAAAGATATAACTACAAAATTATTGACTTATGGTTCATAGAGAAATATAGACATGTACACTGAAGTGAAATTATAAAATATGACACATTAATTTAGTACCTCCATCTTGTTATATAAAGTTTCCAAGTCCAACCTTTATACCATTGAAAACCAAAATCGGGGTGCCTGGACTGGGGTTCTGACCCGGGTACACCCGTACAATGGCCCAAAGTGTGGTGGCACTACAATAGACTGAAAATCGTTGACCGACAGTGATTTTACCGACAGGTGGTAGACCAAGAAATCGTTTTGTCCACCAGGCATCAGACCAAAATTTCGTTTAGCCGAAAGTCGTGTAACCGACAGGTAGTAGGCTAAACCGAAAAGTCGTGTGATCTACAGTCGTTTGGCCCATCCCAAAATATGGTTCCGGCCTACCATCTGCCACGCCGAGGTTTCGCCTCGAGGGGAGGCGCACCTGGTTGTTGGTGACGAGTCCGGTGACGGTGGGCGCCAGCACCCCCACGACGCCCAGCACGGCGGAGGACAGCCCGGACAGCGTGCCGCTGTAGTTGACGGCCAGGTCCATGTGGTTGAGCTGGCTGCCGCCGACGTAGGCGCCGCTGCAGGCCGTCGCCAGCACGAGCAGGGAGATGGTGGCCGCCTCGTGGCCGCCGACCAGGGGCAGGACGACGAACGCGGTGGCTGGGCCGGCGGTGGCTGGCAAACCCACAGGCCACAAGCCCACAGGCTGAACGGGGCCGCGGCAGCAAACCGAAAACAGCTTGACCGATGGGCAAAACATCGGCAGTCACTTTACCGAAATCACTTAACCAACGTACCGTAAATCGTTTTACCTGCAGACAGTAGAACGAAGCTCTTTTTTTTCGAAAGTCAATTTAAAAAATGTAATTTGATCAACAATCGTTTGGGTGACTGTCATTTTACCGCAAACACGAAAATTTATCTCGCTGGGGAAATTTATAATCTCTGGCAAGAGAAAGTAGAAAGAAAGTTTTTTTTGTCTAATATAGTTTAACTTAAAAGTCTTTAACTTTCTGGAACAATGTCTAAACTCTGGTAACAGGCAGTTGACCGAAAGTTATTTTGCTGAATGTCGTTTACCTGAAAAGTCATTTGACGAAAAACCTTTTTGGAACAATGTCTAAACCTGACAACAGGCAGTTGACCGACAGTCACTAGATCGAAAGTAATGTTGCCAAAAGCAATTGAACTGAAAAGCCATTTGATTGGCAGTCGTTTGAAAGACATCCGTTCCACCGACATTTCGGACAAATAGGCCTACTGTCGGTCTTCTAATTGCTACCCGGCTTAGCATGTGTATAGACCGCGCGCGAAAGCTGCGTGGTGGAATCTAATTCCCAGCGTTAAACGGCTTTGTTGTCAACATACCTAACTGTCGAACTCGTGTGTCATGGTGGACGAAGCTCGTGCGTTGTTATGATATAAATCTAGGTTTGCTTTGTTTGTCAAAGTTAAAATGCATTTACTTTTCATAATAAATAATACCTAGTGCCATTTAATGTGTTCTGCCTTAGGGCTCGTTCTACCGTGCCAAGTTGATTTTTTTTTTTTTTTTCGTATTTTCGTCATTACTTATTTTTAAGGGCTATTGCTAGAATTTTAACTTGATAGTGCTCTTGCGTTTTTGTTATGCCAAAAATATTTTCAACCGTTATTCCCTTCGTGTAATATCGTGAGTGTAAAGAGTCACGCAAGTGATGATAGTGACGAGTAGTTGCGCACATTTTTATACATAATATATTTCACTAAGTGATTAACTGTTGTAAATATTTGTAGTCGAACGATGGCGATATAAAGTTATAATTTTATCAATACCCATTAAAAATAAGTAATGACGAAAAAAACAAAAAAAAATCAATATAGCTTCTGATATTAAGCCTTAAATTAACTATTTTATATACGATAATTTAAAAATAAATTGTTGAAGTGTCACTTCTAAACAAATGAACGTGTGAAATTTACAAAGTTTTGGTTTTCATAGTATAATAGTATAAGACAAAATTCGGTCTATATTATATTGTTTGTCTGTGGCACTGACTAGTGATAATATACCTACACTAATTCGTGTACCTACACTAATTCGTGTCATCTGCGCACGACACAAACATTAGCTTACGATTGCTATCTGAACTGTGAAACTCAGCTGATGTATACAATTCCACGTGGTTCGTTAAAAAAATACAAAGGAAAAGAGACACGCATTCGTTAAACAAATTTGAACTCAAGGGTCATTTTGACTCATTTCTATTTTTAAAGTGCTTGCCACGAAATATCAAACATTTACTGCATTACAAATTTCAACTTCAAACATGTAGGCCTACTGATCTGTGAATAAGAATGATACATGTTTTTGACAGTTTGGTAAGTTAGCATATAAAATTTTCAGTGCTGTGAGACTAACTATTTTACTAAGTAGCTTGCGCGGTAAGACAACATAAAATATTAGTTGTATTTCAATTTAATAAACTTTACTGGACCATAAAATAAGCACAAAAATGTTATTGAGTTCTATTCGTCAATTCCTATAAACTTTTAGTAAGATATCTGCCTGGAAGATTTCAAACTATTTTGCATTATTTCAATCTTCATTTGATATTATAAGAGACAACTTCAACGTTTGAAACCTGTGCGTAGTTTGCCGTGCATAGATAATCAGAGCGGCGAGAACAGCGCCTAGCCAAGTGACAGTCAAAATGGTAAAAACAAATTCCTCAATTTGATATTAATTAAAAGCTTTTAAAACATGTATAAATTAGTAGAAAAAATAGCTTGTAATCTTTTACAAAATAATTTTATAAAATATAAATGATTCAATTGTAATACAAAATTAACGTCCGTGTATGCGAAATCATTAATGAGAAGTATAATAAAATTAACTAAAAATAATGGTCTTAAGGTGTTTATCATAAATACACAAGCACGTTAATTTACAGTAATTTCAAGCCGTAGCAAGAAACAAAAAAAAAATGGTATCATCTTTAATACTGCTTCTGCTAGTACTTCAGAACTAATCATCGATCTTCATTACCCGCCTTTTTCACTATTCACGTCATCTCTGTGTAGGTGCTTTTCGTGTGTTTCTTTGTGTGTGTGCGTGCACGCGTGCTATTTTTATGCATTAATCAATTGTATCCCATACTTGAATAACAAGATGAACCTATATATGTACCTATATCAAAACAAAGTGCAATATAGTTTACTTAAATGCTTTATAGAGCATGAAGCGCCTTGCTCAAGCACCTCGTACTTACCGATAAAGTTAAAAATTAAATAAGTGTTACGGTGGCCAATGAACTCCTTTCTCCTCACCCACTGCGACAACCAGCCGAATGTTATCGTGCACAGCCACATGGAGAGCTGTGGCAGTGCTAGGATGTAACCTGCCTGAAAAACAAGTTGAAACAGCTGTCAATGTTGAAGACATTTCCTGTCGCAATGACGAGAGAAAAATAGCATAGTTAAGTCATGATGACAATGATGATGATAATGACGATGACGATGATGATGTTGACCTCTTGTTCAGCAATGAGCGTGGGTGGCTTTAGTAAACGGATCTAATAAATCAAAGCCAAATGTGAATAAATACAAAGTTGTCAACTTTTGTTTAGTCTGAGATTATGTCATGAAAGTTCATTTTAAATTGAAAAGTAACATTTTAACTCACTCAAAAACGTTTTAAGGTATCTAGTGAAAGCTATAAGAGTATATGTTTCAAACTTTGTTGAGTCAGAAAAATATAGTCTAATTACAAATTTATGAACCTGTTGGAAAAAGTACTTCATTTTGAATTAATTAATCATACGTTCCTTTTTGCCGTAAGTTAACAGAAAACAGTCTATCATCTGAAAGAGCATATATTTATTGCCCTGTCAAGTTTCCTAATTGTAACTTTTTGTTCTGAGGTAGAGATATGAACTGGTTTTGACGAGGTAGTTTATTGCTATTGTGTGAAGGAGTAAAACATGTTGACCATTTTTGGATCCTAGAAAGAAAATCTTTCAATTTGAAATTCACTCCACCCGGCAGTCAATCTAAATAGAAGTATTCGATCCATCACTCAGACGTTATAGCCACCGGGCCAAACGACCTGACAGACAATATAATGCACAGCAGTATTAAGTAACTGACTTTAATATTTGCACTTGTATCTGGAAAAAGAATTTACGATAAAAAATAGGGTCTTTCAGTTATGGCTGTCGCTATTAGCCGAAGGATGATTGCATACAATGTGGTTTACCTCTGCATGCATTAAGTATTGTCTACATTCCAGGCATAGTATCATTTCCGCAAAAACATTTTCTATGCGTTGAACGTCAAAACGATACATCGTAAGCGTTTGTAACATGAAGGGTGGTTTTATGCATTATTTCATACTTCTGAAAATATGGCATCAAATATCCATTAAATCATCAGACACAAATTCTTGAATTTGAGGGAATATTATAAGGGTTTGTGAAAAGGGTGAAGAACTACATAACATAAAACTGTACTCCTGGAACCGTATTTTAATTCTAAATTTTATACTGTACAATTTCTGAAACTGAAATAAACCTTCACGCTCGGCAGGTTTCCATAATAAACAATAAAGCGAAAATATATTAATTTATACTTTTTCTGAAAAAGGACTAAGGAATTTTCGTGTTCTTAAAATAAAAATTTAACAATACGTATTTTAAATTAGTTTTATAAAACACTTTCAACTAGCCAATTAATTGGCGAATAATATTTATTATTATGGAAATATTACATATGTAAAAATAAGGTTTTCAATAGCATTCTGTAAATTAATGTAGCTATGTTTTACTCGCATGTGATTTTTTTTCCATTAAATAGTAAGAAAATTTCATGGAATATTCTAACCATTACGTTGAACTAACACAACTCTCATGTAAGCCGATTTGGTGAGATGTATTGACACCACTTTGATTTCAAAACAGACAACACACGCTTCACAGTATAAGCTTGGGTGGTCGTGTACCGTGAAGGCACCGCACACAGGTTCCACCGAAGGTTCAATGCCATTAGAACATTTAATGTTATATTATTATTTTATTCTTAAATCACGGTATGAATTGGTCCTGAACCCCAGTATTTTTTTAAACTAAGTACTAAATAATAGCTTTTTACACTTAGTTAAATTTTGTAACAAAGGAAAATATTGGCGATAGGAAATTTTTTTCCTCTGAACTGATATTTGTTTATTTTTATTTACTAATCACGATTTTTAACCCAAATCGCCGTAGTCTTGCGAGAAGTATTGTTTTACTTCATACAAGATGGCCCAAATATACTAGAAGTTATACAAAATACATTATTTGTAAATTTAAAAAAAAAAACATAACTTCTACTGTGGTTTTAATATGACTCTTAATCTTGTCTTGTTTAAAATGTTTGAGAATTGTAAGATTATTAAAATGAGAAAAGTATAAACTACCAGACGTTTATACCTAAATCATTATCACCTTAAATAGTCTGATGGTCTTTAACTTTCGGCGGGACCTGTAAGGGCTTAATATCTGGCATACATCGAGGCCAGTAGAGACGATGAATGGTGATGTGATGAGAATGGAGTATTGATGGAATAATGAGGGGCAACGGCAGAACCCTAGAAACATCCACCACATTTTACGATTGCGAATAAGCGGGATTAACCGGATAGCCTTGGTGGTAGGCGAGTGATCCGAACTCTTGACGTCCGTAGATCCTGGTACTGTAGTGAATAACCAGATTTAAAATAGTTACGGAGAACACCAACGAAGCCACTTCCATGCACGAAATATATTGACGACGTTCAAGATGAGCACGCCTGTGTCGATGGAAATCCAAAAGCTAAAAATATTTCCGATAAACTTGTAAGATTTGACACAAAAATATGTTGCGATTTGGTGGGGCTTATTAGCGTGGACCATACTTCAAGCAACAAAGACTGGGAAAGTAGCTTGGCTTCTGGGTTGTAGCCGCGTCCTTGGCGAATAATTCACTTCGGTGTATTATTCGCCAAGGACGCGGCTACAACCCAGAAGCCAAGCTACATCAGACAATGGCCGTGAAAGCATGCGAACATTATTAAAGACTGGGAAAACTTAACACTTATTTCTCAAAAGGAGCGATCAGAATAATTGCGAGGCTTAACCGTTGATATTCGTCGAGGTACCTAGCTGCAGCATGACGGTGCAAACACACGCTTTGTGTGAAATCCTCGTGGGTGCTTCACGGTCGCATTTGGTGTTCGCTGGATTTGTTAGAGGAGATCTTTATCATGATCGCCCAATATATGACACACCTTTTTTTTTTTTCGTATAGAGCCCACATGAAGAGGATAGCGTATGCGTCGCCGGATGACGCTAAGGATGATCTCGTCCAAACATCGCAGGCCGCTACAGCCAGCATGTGAGTGATTCCTGGTGTGTCTATTAGAACACGAGTGTCAGCGGTGCGGCGATTATATGCGCGTATTAACGTTCGTGAAAGAATTTTCATCAGTCCGTGTTGATAGTTAGCCTAAATTCGTGCACTGTTGAAGTGGCTTTTAAAATTCTACCTAAACCGTTTAACATAAGCAAATGGTGTTGTATTTTCATTTTTCCGTTGCATTAAATTTCTGATTAATAACGACCATGGTGGCTCTTGGTGCACCACTACCCTATAGCATGTCGATTGTTGTGTTTTTGCCTATTTTCCGGCATTTCAAATATAGCTGTCAACACTTAGTGTGCATTTTGAAAAAGGGCTTACCTGAGTGTGTTTAGACCAGATAACCCGTATCTTATATGTACTGATTAATAGTGTGTCATGCAAAACCGAATGCAAAATAACTTTGAAAAAGTACAAACGAAAAAAGTAACAACTTTTATTTATTTATGAGAATGAATTTATTACCAACTTTATTTCCCAAAACGTAAGTTATTTGTAATTATGAAGATTATTTAAAGACTTATAATTTTTCAAAATATTTCCCAATATATCAAGTAAAAATTTCTAAAATGAAATTTAAGGGTCGTTAATCACTTTTTTTTATGAAGGGTAGGGTGCCTAAGTGGTAGATATATTTTGAATTACTTTCTCTTAAGTATTCAGCGTATTGGTGTTCGTAAACATTCTGTATATATGCATGTCTAGGGGAGTTAAAAAAATTAATTTAATTAATTAAAAATTTGTATAGAGCATATATTAGCATTATATAATTTATGCTCTGACCTTAACTGGTGAGCGCTAGAGGTCGGTACGTTCCGTGAAGTGAAATGATTTGAAACAAGGCAGAAAGACAGAATGTCAGGGCACCGATGAATTTAAGGAAAAATGTTTTACTCAGCTATTTCCAACTTCACAAATCCCACATCATAACAACTGCTACCAAGAGTGACGCAGGCTTCTCGCCGTCGATGTAGTGACCATCGTAAATTGGCGGCAATAATGTTTCTTACGGTGCCAGCAGCGACGGAAATCCTGTAAACAAAGTCTACATCTGTATCGCCGGGAATTTCATCTTAAATGAAGCTTTTCGTATGAACCCACAGGAAAAAACAACGTCGATGCACGAGATATCGGGTGAGCGCACAGGAAAGTTAATTCTGTAATTTAAACCGGTTGAGTTCGAGAAGACTTTTAATGGTGACTTGTGCTTTTAATAGTTGTGCTCTATCACCCTTTGGCACAAAAGCAACGAATTCTGGAACTTACTGCATACTTCTGAATACTAAGTGATTGCCATGAGTGGCTCGCACGCCGGCCGTACCTTTGTGGAACTGAAGTGCAGTGTGTTTGTCATGTAGGAGGGCAGCGAGTTGACGAACAGCAGCGCCACCCAGCAGGCCGGGAGCCCCATGGTGATGTGTGCCCACAGCGGGGCCGACAGCAGCATGTCCCTCCAAGGCAGGGTCGAAACCGTCTGCGCGAAACGAGAGAGAGTTTGCATAGTTAGGAGGTGAGGACAGGAGCCTAAATACGCCATCTTGGTTTCAAGAGTTTTCTAGGCCTGTATTCCAGGACAACAAAAATAATGGTTTAGGTGGTGAATATGCTACACCTGTTGTACCTTAACCGTGATCCTATTGCGAGATATAACACGGCAAGTCCCTTGATTTTAGGGAACGGATTTTCGTGTCCTATCCGTTGCCGATCTTTTGCCCAAATTCCGCGCGTGCTCAGATCTAACGTTTTCTATTATATAGTCCAGATGGAGAACCCTCGTCTGGCGCCTTTAACTCGTATCGTGCCAAGCTTTTGCTGGTGTGCCGAATAAAACTTTATGATAGCGAAATTATCCTAGAATGCATTTTGTACACTTTAATGGCCATAACAAGAAATAACCGCAACTTAAAAAGTACTGGATAAAATAATAAAAGCTGTTATATTTGTGTACGATGTTGCTGCTATATCTAGTACTTTTGCCGTAACAATTGTGTAGATGGTTGCGAAACATCTGACAGAATGCGTTGAAACCAGTTTCTAGCCAATCTGTTCCCTTAATTGGGATTCGGTTTGGACACGTTCTGGAATACGACCCGCGAGTTAGGTTACAGTTTTGCCCCAACAAGACACTGCTTATTCGCTACCTTACCCAAACATCTTGGAATACCGCCCTTGGACCATAATTTTTTCTACAGTTTCATCTCCAAAATTTTGATTTGTTTAAAGCATGTTTTAATAATTAATGACAGCTATGAATATTCCCCCATGAAATCACTGGTGTTTATTACTGAATTTTTTGGGGGGATTGACTTCAAATTGTCAATTGACAACATGTTATGATCTTTGAAAATTACTTAATTGTGTTGTTCTCTGCCTTAACGAAGAATAATTGTCTATATTAAATGTTTAAGAATATTTCTGAAGTTAGTGCGGCAATATTCGCGGGTATGTCGGAATTTTCGACTAGAAAAAGACTTTTTTTTCCATCGCGACGTTGACGCGATGTTTATGGAACTTGTGCTGTAAGAATTTTGTATATGAATGGTGGTTATACTGTTGCATCGATAATGTTATTTTAATTAACATATTTTTAAAAAATTCGTTTACTTAATTAATTTGAGTATTTTTTAACGCCTAGTCATTGTTCCGAATGAACTTTAAATTTGGACTTAAAACTTGTTGATTAAAAAACTTTGTAAGCATTAATGGCCGCCGTACGTGTAGTAAATATTTATTGACCAGAAATATCTTACATATTTTTGTTTGTCACGCCGATGAAAATTGCATTTTTACAATAACGTGGTATTTTTCCATCCCGTAGCGATTTTTTAACGCTCTACCTGTCGGATCTTACAGCCATTGCTGCCAAAACTCGCCTGGGACTCGTCAACCCCCGTGCTCTCCGTTATGTAGGTTCGTTCTTCTTCGGATATGCTCGGGTGGCTGTTGGGGCCGTCGTGCGCTAGGAACATCCACAGCACCACCCAGGTCATCATGAGCGACGAGAAGAAGTAGAACACGAACCGCCAGCCCAGGGTGTCCACCAGCTTGCCCGTCAGCACGTTCGACGACATCGTCGCCAGACTCATTGCTGCCAACATGGAAACGCTATTAACCAAATACGCCAATTAAAAACATTTCGCATCACTTGAATTTCTTCGTAAGCATGGGACCAACAGTTTGCTGCGAACAGTAAGTGAAAGTACACATTGAATGATACACATCACTCTACAAATCGATCCAAAACAAAGCTTAATATACGCTTGCAGAATAACAGACAAGTGCAAGGTTGATTTTTTATTTACACAGAATCGAGAGACAAGTTATTGTGTGTGTGATTCAGAGAAAAGTATTCCATTTATCTTCTGCTTATTACTAAGAAAAATGTTTGTTCAAATGAAACCATTATTAATTTTGTTCAATGACAGTAGTATATAACAGTATTTTCAGGCACACGGCGACGGCAACGCAGATTCCGTTGGAATAGTCGACGACAACCACGAAGATCTTTGATGGAAGTCGTACCATTGACAGCGAAGATCTCGACAGCGACCACGCAGTTCTCGATGGAATGTGTATCATCTTCACCGACAACACTAGAAGAGACTTTAACATGCGTGATTCTACCAGCAGAAGAGACTTTGCTGTCTGCAGAGGAAACCTCGATGAATGACGTTTCGTCAGCGAAGGAGTCTACAATGGCTGCAGTACCACTAGCATTAACGATGACCACTGAATGTGCATCGGCATCTTCCAAGCATCGATGTCGTTACTGTAACAAGATTTTCTAGAGCAACTTTAATGTTTGTCGACACAAGAAGAGAGAATGAACTAATAATCTTTATCGCAAAATGTTTAGCTGTAAAAGGTGTCGCAAGCAATTTACAATAAATGATAAGTTGAAAATACACTCTGGGACATGCAAAGGTTCTGTTGTGCGACAGCGATGCATCGACGCGCTTTTGATTACGGCAGTAATATCAGCATCCGGTTCGAGCCTGAAATGTACGTCTTCATTGACTAGTTATCCTTGCAACTACTGTGATATGTCGTTTGTGTTTGTCCATGATGCACGAAGACATGGAAGGAGTAAATGTATGAAGAATCCTTCTCGTATGAAGTTTCGCTGTGATGGTTTACTCGTATTGACATTTTGAGACGACACCGAAAAACTGTAAAGGTGAAGTCCATGGGCCTACTGTGAAACAAATACTAGAGAACCTTTCGACTCCTCTGTTTAGTTTGGAGACTCATAGGCGTACAAGCACACAAGTAGATGGGCAGCAACAGATTGTGATGACGCCTGGACATAAAACTAAACCCAAGACTGTGCTCGGTGGATTACAGGTAAATTATAATGGATTCCATTTAGCGAAATCTACATTTGGTGAAATTTTGAAAGACTACTATTATCTAAATGCTCTTAGTGAGTCGAAAGTCATTTGTACTTTTTTGACGATATCAAGCAGAACTTTATCAATAAACTTACTGATGAAGTAGCAATGTACGGCTTTTTAAAATACTACTTGTGGCTGGACTGTGTATATGGTAAACAGTATCTATTAAAGGACCAAGAGAAGAAGTGTGCTTTCAAGACTATGAATACCCTCATTAAACGTTCTGACGATTTTAATCAGTCTGTTAAACACAGTATTGAGATACTCTGTCGGGAAGAGGAAAACTATGTCAGTAAATGATATAGTTGGTCTCTGTCGTCAGTAAAAAGATTGGAGCTGAGAATTAGTCAGTTTAAGCCAATGCAGAACTAAATGTTCATTAGACTGCTTACTTTCGCAAGTGTTCCTGTAGTAGAGTAGAAATTATTTAATAATTTTTTATTTGTAATTTTGTTTTTTATCTCGAACGTGTCACTTTTATGGTATTTTTAATTCAATTATCTTTATTTTTGCATCAGTCAAGGATCGAACCAAGGCGACTGAATCAATCATTATTTTAATCTGTATTTTTTTATGAATTATGAATTTTTTCAAATTTCTCGTTAAATAATTAGGTACGGATTTTCATAATGGTGGCCAAGATTTCCAACAAAATGGCGGATATCGCGATGGTCTGATGATACTGCACTCTAGCAGGTAAAACTTAAACTTATATGATGACAGCATCCTCTTGCAGTCGAAAATGACTGACATAGGATTCTTGATTTTTTTCAAGAGAAACCATGCAAAACTGCAATTGCGTAAGTCCAAAAAATGTAATAAATCAAATTTTTCCATTGTATCAACCACTTAATGAACGTAAACACTTTTTTTTTTTGGTTGGTAGAGATACTCAGGATTCCCCTTTGTAAGCAGGAGTCGACTAGAAACCATCATGGGGTATTTTTGCCAAGTCATAATAGGCATAACATCAGTGAAACAGCCAATATCGCATTAAACTGTAGGCTAACGCCTACTAACTTTCTTTGCGCCAGGTATCAAAGTAAGGCATATATAGGTATGTATATTTTGTCAGTATGTCGATTCATCGCCGATTTTATTTCATCATTGCTTCGAGCATATCAGCTATCTGCACAATAATGGGTAGCACAGAACGGAAGGAACGCCAAAAAATTAATTTAGCTGTACAAAAACAAAAACATCCCTAACAACCATTGCAATGTTTATCCCCCTCAATTATTTTACGCAGGCATTATTCGTCAAAAGCTTTTTCGATTTCTATACTGTCCAATGTTTTCTTCCAGTACCTATTGAAATATAAATTAGCGTTCACAATTTTCTTTGTGAGCTGCTTGTATGCCACCGCAGTGCATGAGGCCCAGTAGCAGATCCAGGTCAGGATGGGAAAGGGGAAGAGGGTACCTTTGCCCGCTTCCCCCCCCCCCCCCAAATTACACCGGTTAAGATTAATTTTCTTGGAGAAGGAGCGGGGGAAATTAGAATAAACATCTTGAGCTTCTGGATTCGCCACTGGTTGAGCCTATGATTTAGGTATCTTCATTTATTTTTCTTCCTCACCAGAAAATGTAATGCCTCCAAGCTGCTGTCTCTCCTGGGGCGGAAACCACGAAGCGGTCATGGCCATCTGCACAGGAAGAAGAGGTCCCTGGAAAACAACACAGCCGTTACATTTGTAGCCAGGCTTCACGGCCTCATTTGTAACCAGACTACATTACTACGTTTGTAACCAGGCTACAAGGCTACATTTTTAACCAGGCTACACTGCTACATTTGTAGCCATGCTACATGGCTACATTTGTAGCCAGGTGATAAGGCTACATTTTTAGCCAGGCTACACGGCTGTATTTGTATCCAGGCTACACTGCTACATGTGTAATCAGGCAACACAGCTACATTTGTAGCCATGCGACACAGCTAAATTTGTAGCGATGATGTACTGCTACATTTGTAGCCAGGCTACAAGACAACATTTGAGCCAGACAACAAGACTACAAGACATCACTGGTAAGTCATAGCTAAGTAAAAATTTTTACGTAATTTTGACATACCACTTGACATCTGTAGGGACTAAAAAAAAAATGATGTAAGGATAAATTATATCATGATGACATCATACCGATATAATACCAAAATCTTTCTTGTCGGTCGAGTGATGTCACTTTGGTTTACAATTGGTTAGCAAAAAGAAACTGTTGCTGATAAAGGCTGATGCTAGAAGTTTTCTTTAATAGCTCAAAAGGATCTTGCTAGGAAGAACTGTAAAAATTTCATCATAATGAAATAATTATTGTAAACAAAGATTTTAACAAATTGACAATTAAAAGTGTTAAACTTCGTTATAATCTTAACGATTATTTTTCTCTGAAAAAGTGCGATGGAGGTCGTTCTAATTCTTACTTCTCCTATTAACACGGTAAAAATTGCACCCACCAACTCCACAACTTCTGGCCTCCATTGTTATAGTAGACACTGTCTCGTCGTTGGACCATTTGGTCCAGTGGCCTTGGCTGGTGGACCAAAGGTCTCGGGTTGGATTCCCGGACGAGAAGTTGATTTCTCACTTGTGTAAAAACTTCATTCCAATGTTTAGAGCTTAGTGTTGTGTTCCTATAACTACAACTCTTCAACATACATTGGCCTTTTTTTGTATTAAACCACGCAATCATTGTTAAGGGATTTTAATGTTACAAACTGTTTTAGTTATAATCAAAACATGGATTATTATAATCTATTAAAAGGATACTAAAAAAAAATTCTTTAGTCATACAACCAAATTTTTAGTTAATATCTGGGCTAAAAGTAAAAACGACTATTTTTGGAGGTGGTTGGTTTAAGTATTTGGACAATGAGTACAAGTTTTTAAGCTCAACGCTAGGAACTCTTGTAGCATTTTAATCGGAGTAAATAAAGTACCATGTCTAAATACTTTCCTTAGCAATTTTGAAGCTTAAATATAATTTTATGGATAACAAAGTCTAAAAATGTCATTTTTTAATACTTGGATGAGTACCTATTAAATTTCAAACAAAATTAAGATACTTTGTTTTAGTATATTCCTTATCAAAGGGAAGAAGGTAGATGTACATATCCCACTATATCTATACTAATATTATAAAGCTGAAGAGTTTGTTTGTTTGTTTGAACGCGCTAATCTCAGGAACCACTGGTCCGATTTGAAAAATTCTTTCAGTGTTGGATAGTACATTTATCGAGGAAGGCTATAGGCTATATTATATTATCAATAACATTAGGGATCCTTACTAAAAGTCCAATTTAGAATCAAATGCGTTGGAGGGGGTTAGATACAACATGCAGTACACGTACGAAGTGTGTGTTGACAATGCCGCAGGTGCTAGAAGTTTATTTCCTATTGCCTATTAACATTGTTGCCACGCACTAGATGCCTTATCATTCTTAATTTTCCCATACAAGTAAAAACACCCGTGTGATATTAACAACGAAGCAATCAGTACCCTCATATAGAATACATAGAGATAGTGTGAGGTATATATGTAGATATAAAGAGATAAATACAGATAGAGAGATACATAGATATATAGGACTATAGATGTAGATAGAGATAAATATATATTTAGAGACATGGATAGATTATTTGTATATGTGTAACTACTTCAAACATATTACAAAACAAAACTGAATGAGGCATTGCAATGCATGCCGAGCATTAGCTAGATAATGGAATCTTTTCAATATTAGTAATCCCTTATTTTTCAGTTTTTTCTATATATTGCTTTATAGAGTCTAGATTACACACAGACCAGGGAAATAACTATAAACTGGCAGAACAACGTCTGTCGGGATCTGAAAGTGATATAAATTAATTTGCCCACTTGACATTCAAATTAAGAAGACAATTACTAACTACATCTGATCTCTAAACAGTTCCCCTTCACCCTGTGTTCAGCCCGTGCAACGCTGGGTACTGCAGCTAGTTTATTATATGAGGTTGATAGCTCTACCAGTGATTCTTACAAATGCCAAAAACGATAATAATTTGAAGTTTTTTTTATATTACGCTTATTTTCTAGTTTATTTTTATAGCCTTCTTTATTTTTATTTTATTGCGATTGTATAATATCAACATTCATTTAATCATGTAACTTACACAATGCTCGTAGTATACCGAAAATTAACGTATGTGTTTTAGAGAAGTTTAAAAGAACTCTTCAGTTATCTTAATAATAATTGTAGTAAAACTGTATCTAAAGTCAGATAATGCGAGTACAGAAAAAAAATCCAGGCCTTGCACCTGACAATGAAAGTCAGCGTGTTGCATCAATTAGTGACAATAAGCACTCGAAGTAAAATTATTAACTATGTGAATTTTATCTAAAGAAATTGGAAACAATCTCATTCCAGATAAACCACAGTGGTTAGACCCAGTACCGCCACAAACATACACACAAAGCAATTTGATTTTTCGGACCAAATTTTACAAGAGGTTCGTTTGGCTTTAATTTTTCCATTCTAAACAATGATTTTTTGTGTTAATATTTTTGCAAAGCCATGCTGAAACGTTTAAAAAAAACTTTACACACTTGGGAACGAAAGTGACTTTTTGAATGGAATAGTTTTCTGTAAATGAAATGAAAACCCCAGAAACGTTTTCTGTTGATGCGTCAATTTATTTAATAAAGAAGCAATTTGCTAGTTAGCCATTTTTAAAAGTAATTATGTATTTTTAACTGTCATATGCAAACGAAAGACTGTTAATTATTCAAGAAAATTATATTCTTCAGTTTGAGCCCAATTGTTTCGGATCCCGTTATAATAATAAAATTCACATTGCTTCTAGCCTCTTCGTATAAATAACCGTGTAATGAAAAACACAATCAAGTCATATTTAACGACACCCAAGGGCTTATCCCGTTAAAACGGAAAAGTGTGGGGGAGGGGGGTGGCATTTATAAAAATTCAACCTATTTTATGGGAGCAGGGGGTTCATGACGCCATACAATATTAAACAGTAACAGAAGGAAGAACCTGAGTTATTAAAAAAAGGTTTTTAAACAATAGTTTGTGACGATTAGTTACAAATATTCTTACTATATCTCCTTGCTCTTCATTTGCGAAAAAAAATAATGACGACGAATGCTTGTCATGGCTAACCCGTTTAACCTGTTTTCACCAATAGAGTCATTTTTAGATAGGGGACGCGACAATATACCGATGGTCATGTTACCGACAGGCTGTAGACAAGCATTTATTCTAGACAGAAAGTCATTCAAACAGAAAAGATATTCGACCAACAGTCATTAAGGTCTACTTACTGCCTGTCCTTTAAATTCACAATTACTTAGGAAGAATGGCTAGGGCCATGCACATTTCGTACAAGGATTTTCAGACCGGCTGTGGGTTGAAGCTTTATAGCACTGTGTGTGTTTATTTAAGGTAAATGTACACTCTCAGCACGCCAATTTTAGCCATCCAGTGCGGAAGCAAAATCCGTCCTGAACGACCCGGCAGAAACAGGGCAATGGCTTCTCTTGCAGACGGTCGCCAATCACAAGGAAGCATTCGCTAGAGAATATTATTGCAGTCTAGCGAGCGATCATATCATTTTGTGAAAAATACATGTGCCTAAACAGCCGTTGCGATCGTATGGGAGAGGCTATGAAGGCGATTTCCCCCTCACGCTTTAACAAAAACAAAAAAACCTCATACGGAAAAAAAATTAATCTATTCCAGACCGCACCTGACCTTTTAAGTAAGTGCGATTTTTTTATAAAAATGTATAATACTACAATTTTTTTAAGTGATATCTTACTGTCTAATTTTAAAAAAAGCATTTTCAAGGCGTCGAAATACGTTAAAAGTAGATATGTAGGTATAGTAAGTTATGTTCTGGGGCAGGGGTAGAGGGGATGGGATCCGAAGGATCCGCGGCGGCGGCCATCTTGGATTACGTCACTTACGGCGGACATTTTGGATTCTGCCATTTTGTTTTATAAAACATTCCACCGAATTATGAAGTCATGTCCAACATCTTGAAAATCCTCAAATATTAACTTAGAAAATCGGAAAAAAATTTATAAAAAAATATTTAATACATTTTTATTTAAAAACTTGATGACTTGGTCATCGAGCTCCTCACCCCTGTGCATTGCACTTTTTGTTACACAGCCAGCATCATCAAGCTCCCCACTCCTACCCATTGCAATTTACGTTACTTCGTTATCTTGAAAATAAATTTATTATCAAAATAATAAATTATGACATTATAGTATGCTGGAAGCAGCCACCTTGTTTAGTGGAGACGGTCATCTTGATTTCATCTGACGGATGTCGTCATCGGATGTAGGTTTCTAAAGTATTTTGTGTATGTAAGGTTGGGTTTATATTTTCTACCAGTTATGTTATGACACTAAGAGACCAAAAAATTCACAAACTCACAAAATCCACAAAATCTACAGTCATTTAATTGCTGTGACCAACATTTTTTCTAAGACATACGGTAAAAATTTATAGGTTTTATATAAATATATATGTCATCAATACTTTCGTTGTGGATGCGATGGTTTAAATAATGATAGTTTTATTACTCCATCTCAGGGGAACAGAAATGTTTCAGAGTCCTCACAAGTCCGTGTTTGAGTACTCGTGTTTTAAAGCTGCATTGAAGAAGAAATTATAATTTTTGCATATAATTTCACTATTTTTAATATGGTTATCGACTTTGGAGCTGTGTGATGCTTGTATAGTTGTGTGGACAGAGTAATTGATGGCTAGTATGGAAAGTACTGTGGAGCGGGGTGTTGTGAAGGGGTCCGGTAACGCCCTCTGAATGGTATTGTGTTAACAAGGGGGAGAAGATGGTGTGAAGGAGTATGCGTTTTTTTATTAAATAGTGTTAAATATTTTTTTAATATTTTATTTACTTCGACTTCTTGCCACGACTTAAAAAAATACTATTTTCATTTGATATGAAGTGCATCTCGTAGCGACAGTAGGTAATGGCTGAGGTGAGTGTTGTAACTGCATAATATACATAGCATATATATAGCGATCAGACATTAAGTTGAAACGTAAAATGTTATGTGTTGGATTTTCTCTCTCGTGAAGATAGGGGAACATTTAATACTGTACGAATGTGAATCGGAATTTTTGTTTGTAGCATAATATTCTAGTGAACGATTAAAGCTGCGTGTGTTTTTTCTTTCATTAAAAATTTTAGGGGGTGGATATATACCCAAACATTTAAAATATCTGCTTCCATGCATCTCTTAAACACGTGTACGCAAACATGCTCCTGCTTATAACAGAGAATTGTAAATATATAAGCAAACATTAAAATGTCTGTTTCGGTGCAGCTCTTTAAACACGTGTACGCAAACATGTTCCTACTTAGAAGAGGTGGGTTAGGACTCTGAGAAATTTCGGGTTCCTGTGACGACTATGAAGTAGTAAGTAATTAAATTTGATGGAAGAATAAGTTATTAAGTATTTTTACTATAGCCATAGCATACTCAAAGCTGAGACTTTGTTGTAGTTTCCGTTTTTTGATGTATAGTTTCCGTTTTTAAAGTATAGTTTCCGTTTTTGTTGTATAGTTTCCATTTTTTATTTATAGTTTCCATTTTGTTGTATAGTTTCTGTTTTTGTTGTATAGTTTCCGTTTTTGTTGTTTAGTCTCCGTTTAAGCTGTATAGTTTCCATTTATGCTGTATAGTTTCAATTTTTGTTGTATAGTTTCCGTTTTTGTGGTTAGTTTCCGTTTATGCTGTATAGTTTCCATTTTTGCTATATGGTTTCAGTTTTTGCTGTATAGTTTTGTTTGATGTGTATGTATTTTTCTTTTCTTGAGAAGTTTGTGTTTGTAGCGTCCGAGCTTATTTCAATAAATATGATTATACCTCCATACTGCTTATTATTTTCAATATAGAATCTTTATTCCTCAAGTTAATCATATTAAAAAGAGTTAAATTATACGCAAACATTATAATTTCTGCTTCCATGCAGCTTTAAAACACGAGCACCCAAACACGGACTTGTGAGGACTCTGAAACATTTCTGGTCCACTAAGATGGAGTTATAAAATTGTCATTATATAAACCTTCGCATCCACAACGATAGTGTTGATGACATATACTTTAATTAAAACCTATAAATTATTTTTTTTAGAAAAATGGTGGTCACAGCAATTAAATGACTGTGGATTTTGTGGATTTTGTGAATTTGTGAATTTTTTGGTGTATTAGGGCCATAACAACACTGGTAGGAAATATAAACTCGACCTTACATACACAAAATACTTTAGAAACCTACACCCGATGACGACATCTATCAGATGAAATCTAATTGACCGTCTCCACTAAACAAGGTGGCTGCTACCAGCATACTATAATGGTATATTTTTTTATTTTGATAGTAAATTAATATTTAAGATGATGAAGTAACGAAAATTGCAATGGGTAGGAGTGGGGAGGTTTGATGATGATGACATCGTAACGAAAAGTGCAACGCACAGGAGTGAAGAATTCGATGACCAAGTCATCAAGTTTTTAAATTAAAATTTTATTAATATTTTTTTTATAAATTTTTTCCCCGATTTTCTAAGTTAATATTTGAGGATTTTCAAGATGGTGGACGTGACTTCATAATTCGGTGGAATGTGTTAGAAAACAAAATGGCAGAATCTAATATGGCCGCCGGGGTCAAAGTTCAAATTCAAATCCAAATTGGCCGCCGGAAGTGACGTATTCCAAGATGGCCACCACGGATCCCCCCGTATCTCGTCCCCTCACCCCCTGCCCCAGAACATACTATATCTATCTACTGTTAAATAAGCCGTTAAAGCGGTTTTCTTTTTTACTTCTTAAATTCCGAATGTGTCATTCAACTGCCAGGTATCCCATACGACCCAAAACTCTGCGGTCATCCGCCCCTCCCAGGGCAGCCCGCGGGCGCTCACCGCGAAGAGGCCTGCCACGACCTGCGAGGCGACGGCGGCGGCGAGGCCCCAGGCGGCGGCGAGCGGCAGCAGCAGGAAGCAGGCGCCGGAGACCAGCGTGCAGGCGGCCGTGGCCAGGCGGCGGCTCCACAGCTCGGCGAGGCGCGCGCCCGCCACGCACGTGACCAGCATGCCGTACGAGCTGGCCGTCAGCACGTAGCTCTGCGCCACCTCGTCCCAGTCGAACTCGCCCGCCGCCTGCTGCCCACCACCCCACACACTCGCTCACGTCTCTCTAGAGGTGTCCACATGGTTTGAACCTTAATGGTTGAACTGATATTTTATTCATTTTGCTTTGTAATGACAAATGGCAATTGTATACTGGCTTAGTGCTTTTTTTTTAATTTATAAATAATTAAATAAAACAAAAACATGATAAAAAAATTAAAAAAAACACTGTTGTGAGTTGTGATTGTGCAAATAATTACCGTTGGTACTACTTTTGAGAACTGTCAAATGTGAGACGAGCTACAAGACACAGACTAAACGATCCGTGACGAGAGCACCACGGGGAAGAAGCCCCACCGGATGTAAACTCATGACTTGACCCGGCCCGGGTATTGACACAGGTTCGCACTCGCCAAGCAAGCGAGTGATCTGACCATACTCGTCGCCGTGCCTCCCCCGCCGCAACTGAGAGGAACAATCACAGCTAATGATAAGGTGGAAGTTTCTTTGAAGATTAACCATTGTGTTTATTGCGTATTTTCCGACCAGATCACCAGATCAACGCCGGACATTTTATGTGTAACATCTTAGCTCCCGGTATAGGCCTACGGTAATTGGTAGGAGTAATTTCGTGAATGGGACGTAAGTCGCATGGAACGGAAATGTTACCACGGTGCTGCCATCTGTGACGGATGGGGCGAACCAAACTACATAGAAACAAAGAGGAATTTTAAAATACTAACAGTTTAGTTAAATTTAACAAGATAGGCAGTATTTTAATACAATTCCTTGTTAAAATCAAGCCCAAAGTCGGCGTTCAGTATTTTTTCAAAACCTTTTATTTTTTTTCGGAGCCGTTTCATTATATAATTTTAAAATATTGCTCTGGAAATCGAATGTTGACGTAACTGCTTCAGTAACGAATTCTAGTGGCGGGTGCGAAAACTACGTGTGATTCGAATGAAAAAATGTAGTTGAAAACATAATTTGCGTACATATTTATCATGCTCACATTTATTTTAAGAATTCTTCGTAAATTTCGTGTTAGAGTTTCGTATTTGCAACATTAATTTGCTCGTTACCGAGGCTAGAAGTTACACATCTCTGGAAAGTACTGATAGACTCCCTCACATTAATTTGGGGGCTAGTGGAAACGAGGCGAACGTTGCCACAAGTCGTTGGGTACTCTCAGCGTACTCCCGTTACCCCAACTCACGAATTCCGTTAGTGCTCTTTCTCATAACCCTCCACCATCTGTAATGATCCCGATGTCAAAGAAGCTATATTTAATAATTTTTTGTTAAAAAAAATGTTCAGCCAGGATAACAGATGCACATGAAATACCAATTAGGTTAATGATGTGTGTGGTTGTGTGGACATAAAAACAACCTTCATATAAATGCGAATTTCACACAGACATTTGCTCCCGCGCCTATTTACAAATGTGTGTATTCATCCTTGTCTCGGACAGTGAGTACATTATTACGTTCGCCATCACGTGGCAAGTGGTCCACGTCACCAGGGCGTCGAGCTCGTGTTGCGACTGTGTCGGCTTGGATCCCGAGATCCCGGGTCAAGTCGACCACCGAGTGGTTCGAAGCGCACTGGAGACTATCTTCAACTTAAGCCTCTCTATAAAACAGGGAAAAATTGGAATCGAAACACGACATTTTGGTTTCAACTTATTTGTACCGTAAAATTTTTATACCGTTCAATTGTCTAAATTGGCTTCGTAAAAGCATTGTATATTATTTCTTTTAATACCTTAAGTTAATGGTGACTCCTGTTACAAATAGTTTTCTCTGCAATTTCATTGGCGTTTATTCACAACTTAAGCGGTAAAAACCTGTTATGCATACAAACAAACCAACGCAGCATCTCTCAGTTCTTACACCTCCCCCATTACCGTGCGAATACTTGACACCCTACGAGACAATCGTAGCAGTCATCTGTTAGGCTCTTCTACAGTGGCACGGAAATGGATACGGGTCTTCCGGGACATTTCACTATAGCATCTGATGCTTCCACAATGCACGCAACAGTAACAAATGGCAACCAATGACATTGCATTTTATGGTTACGAAACATTAATTAAATTTTAAAAATATTTTTTTTTGGGTAGAATTATCATAAATAACAAAAAAAAAAACGATAAATATTGTTGTACTGGAACATAAAGAACATAAAAAAAATGGCTACCACCACAGCCAAGTACTCGGCTTCGATTGGTCGCAGAGAGGAACGTAAACGGAAGAGCTCAGCACTGCCGAGGTACTGGTTGCGGGTCCGTCTCCGTCTGCGTGTTCCCTTACCGCGGAGTCGCCCGAGGTCAGCCGAGGCCCGGTGGCGTTCCTCCGCGCCATGGCCGTGACTGCCATGGGCAGCGAGGTCCTCAGCATGATGTTGAGGAAGGAGCCCAGCATCAGCACGGCGGCGAACGAGTACCTGGCGGGGATCCGCCGCCTGCCTCCTGCAGCCCAGCAGCTCGGCGGAACTGTGCATGTTCCGCCGGTAAAGATATCATGAAATAAAGAAGACGAGCCAGTGAAGTTTCATTAGTTCTAAGAATTTTAGAATGCTTAAGATAACGTTGTACAAATAAAGTATGATAAGTGTATCCCACTAATATTATAAACGTGCAAAACGTGAAAGTTTGGATGGATGGATGTTTGTTACTCTTTAAAGCAAAAACTACTCAGCGGATTTGAATGAAATTTGGCACACAGATAATTTATAACCTAGATTAACACATAGGCCACATATAAATATGAAATTCCACTCCTAATGTTGTTAAAAAGTGATAAATTCATTTTTATAACAAAATAATAGGTCATAGATATACAAATAGTTAATGTGCGTCATTTCTCTATGTCGGTCTGGCAACTTCATATTCTTCTCCTTGGTAAGAACACGTCCGCTTAGTGTAGCTCACGGCGGCTATATAAATAAAGGAGATACTAATAATTTAGTTCTTAAATTCATCAATAGATAGCATTGCCTTGAATTGCAAATGTGCTATCGTTTTTGAAAAAGTGTAAATACTTTTTATTTCTTAATACATAGGCTATTTACTTTCTAATACGTTTTTCCAGAGTACATTGATTGTGTGTAATTCTTATATGTTGGCCTGGCACCTTCTCCTTAGAACAAATAAATATATTTTTTTTTGTTGTTTATTTAGATACTTGATGCAATACTTGATGCAATATGAAATTCCATCCCTAAGGGAGTGAAAAAGTGATAATTTCATTTATAACAGAAAAAAATCATAGGTCATAGACATACAAATAGTGAGTGAGTGTCATTTCTATATGTCTGCCACACGATCATACACATAGTAAGGTCTGGAAAATTCATATTTTTCTCCTTGGTGAGACCAGCCCGCTTAGCTCGCAGCGGCTAGCAAAATAACCGCGCTAATAACAGTTTTGTTCTTAACTTCGTCAATAGATAGAGTTGCCTTGAATTTTAAACGCATCATCGTTTGATGCGTTTGTCATGTCTTTAATTTTCGTTTGTTTGTGCCGTATGCGTTCCTTATAGGTACCATTCATCCGATTGGGATGAAATTTTGATGAGTTGTTATGCGCTTCCCCGTGAAGGTTTCTGAGATGGTATAGCAATTTTGCAATAGTTGGGCACGAATCGTTTTAAAAAATGTGTTTATTTCATATTATATAGCGTCTCTTCGTTTGCTTTTGTTGTATAAGTACGCACGTATGACACAATTTATTTAAATATTTACGAGAGACAGATATAGAGTAATATATATATAGAGTGAGATAGAGGTAGAGAGAAAGTTGAGATAGAGCGAGGTATAAAGAATAAAATGGGTTAGATAAAGATAAATATATGAGAGAGAGATAGTGCGAGATATTTATGTATATATGTAGATAAGAAGAGTTAAAGAGAGACAGAGAGATACATAGATGTATATAGATGTAGATAGAGATAAATATATATTTAGAGAGATGTATAGATGATTTGTATATGTGTAACTACTTCAAACATATTACAAAACCAAACTGAATGAGGCATTGCAATGCGTGCCGAGCATTAGCTAGATAATTGAATCTTTTCAATATTAGTAATCTCTTATTTTTCAGCTTTTTTTTATAGTGCTTTATAAAGTCTATATTACATACAGACCACCAATTTTTAGATATATACAGGTAAAGAACTATACACTGGCAGAACAACTTCTGTTAGGATCTGAAAGTGATATAAATTTTTTTGCACACTTGACATTCAAATTAAGAAGACAATTACCAACTACATCTGATTTCGAAAAGTTCGCCTTCACCCTGTGTTCAATCCAGGCAACGCCGGGTACCACAGCTAGTAAAATGCATACTTAATAAATATCTAGCACTGACTGACAGACAACGCACAGCCTAAACCGATGGACCTAAATATTTGAAATTTTGGAGGAAATATACCTCGAATACCATAGTGGTGCACGAAGAAGGGATGATTTTTTAAAATCCCATCCCTAAGGAGGTGAAAAGGGGTAGCAAACTTTGAATTAAGAATATACTGTTTTAAATTATGATGATGAAATTTTATAAATATATTCTTCAAAAGAAATACAATAACACGTGTTTCATTATTTTTGGAAATTCATCTCCTAAGGAGGGGTGGGGATTACAGATAAAAATTCCCATAATTGGTCATAAACTCTCGTGGCAACGAATGTTTCATTGTTGATCCTTTCTTAGACTCCATGGAAACGGCTATTACATTGTTGATACAATCTTCGTCCGTTAAAATTTATCAGGGGCATTAAAGATGAAAATTTCCCGTTGTCCAAATAAATGTCCTTCAAACTTGAAACTCGACAGTGATGTTCCTTACATTACATAGCCATCAACTAAGTACGAGATTCTCCGAAAATCAGCTCGATCTCACACTCCGAGTATCTTTCTTGCATTTGTTGCTAGGTTTGGAAGGTTATCACCAGAGTCTACTAAACGTTATTTTCGAACTTGAAAACAGGCATAAAAGTAATCATAATAATTAATACGTGCTTGAAAGTTTACCTCTATTATAAATTATTAGCTGTATAACTGGTAAGAAAATTTTCTACGAAACATATAATTCAAGAGAGTTACATACATTTCCCGGAAAACTCATGTAAAAAGCGATGGTAAGAAAACTACAATAACCAGCATGGATTGTGAGACAAAGAGGATTCAACTCCATTTCATTTAGGAAATGCTTGACTTACATCCAATAAGGAAGCGTAAAATAAAAGCGTGTGTAACAAAAGGCTGTTCAACTTATAAATAATTAAATACAGCTTCTTTAAACAACAAATATATTTTGAATTCAATGCTTCCATTGCCAACTCAAAATATATAACATATTAATAGACATGATAACTGCCGTCATTTTTTAAAATTCACTTCAAAACCGACACATAAAATAAAGTAATGGAAATTCTTGGTAAAGTTTCATTAATGGGCAAAATCCGACCTAAGGATTAGAAATGGGGAAGATGTGTTTAGAAAAACAGAAAAAGCACTATGACTTTCTTAATATGACAAATATCGCATCCGTAGGTAGTTATTGTAGCTCGTTAGATTAATACCAAAACTTTTGGCAAAATAAATATTTTATACGACCAACCAAGGAGTGGAAGAAACAGTAGTTGAAGGACAACAATATCATAACTCCCTTAGTAGACACATCGCCAAATCCATTAAAATGATTAGTTTTAAACATTATACCGATTATATAAAAATTTTAGTTTTTAAAATTTATGATAAAATTAACTAATTTTTCCAGGGGTTAAAAAAGTTTTAAAATAAATTTAAAAAAAAGTTCAAAACGCACTTAATACGCATACTGTCAAATTCATTCAAACTTATTGAAAACCTTCTCAAAATTATCATGAACTTGGTCCAAGACAAATCCGTTCGACCCCTTATTAGTGTAAGGGACAAGGGCGTAGGAACCGGGGGGGACAGGGGGGACGTGTCCCCCTGAAATTTTTGGGTGGAGGGGACTGTCGCCCCCCCCCCCCCCAACTTTCTAGACCGTGATATTTTTATTTTATAATATTATTCCGCATTACTGTTATGCTATTTGAATAAATCAATAATCTAAGCAATTTTAAGTGAATCGGGGACCATGTATCAAAGGTTCACGTGCAAGAAATATGTCCAGCATCGAAATTATAACATTCAAAAACAAATAGTAAAGTGAATTTACTTTAAACTGACAAAACGTACCGATGTTATTTGAAATAGAGTATACCTGCAGGATTACGCCCCTTCCACTTTGCAACCAGACCTAATGTCTGCTGTCATTAGGCAGCTTAGCTCCCTCCCTCCTCGTGTATCATACACCTATACATATCGTCTGTGAGTGTACTTGCAAATTCCTTGAATAACCTTAAGTATTTCGCTATTTTGTTGTGTTGGGTGTCAGGAGTAGTGGTGTAGAAACATGTGTTGAGCAGTAGACCAGAGAGTTGTAAATGTAGAGTCAAACTACTTACGTGTGCATTAGCATTTCATTTTATCTACAATGAAAAGACAAAAAAAACTATTTTAGCATATTTTTCAATAGCCAAAATACAGTGTGAAGATGCTCATGCTGAAATTTCATTGAACGGAAGTGAACCAGTAATAAGTGGAACTGAAGTGAGTAACAATCTATCATGAGAAAAATTCTGGCGGTACAACATATTATAAAATTGATTATTAATTATTCTCTTTGTAGTCAAGTGGCAAGAAAAAGTGTGTGATTGGGGTTGGGGGGGGGGGGCAGGGCAGGAGGTGGTTTTGAATTACCATTAAACCATTACATTTAACACTGAACTCTTAAATGTAATTTTATAGTTTGTAGTGTTAAGTTTCTGTCCCTTGCTGGTAGTATCTTATCCTTAAACATTAAAGAGATAACAAAGTTAAAAGGTTAACTTAAGGATTTGTAAACATTGAAATAAAAATGTTTCTTTTTAGAAAGTCAACACAAATTTAATAACCTATTTAACGGCTATGTATACATAAAAAATTCTACTAAACATAGAACAAGTGTTTATGTAAATAAAAAGTTGCCCTTTTCTTAAAAATGCAGTTATTATAAGTCACCTGGTTCTTTTCTCAGTGGAGTCACCCGAATTTCGGATGTGGAAATTATGCCGGGATGATGCTTCGGAATGCTGGTATTCTCAGGGATTTTCTGTTTTCCCTTTACCCTGCCTTTTATTTTCGGCGCGGCACACCGCTCACCTCATTTCAAACACCCTCTCACTTTTTTTTTCACCCAGATACACTCCTTCAAAAGGGATCTCTCCACTTAAGTACTTAATATAAATAGTTGTCATAAGAAAAATAGTGTCGCTCATTAACAGGATGGATAGTATAACAATGAATTGTGACAGCAATGCCACAGGTGCCTGTGTTCAAAAATGAGTAAGGAAACTAACATAGAAACCGCAAGCGTAACAATTACATACAAAATTACAAAACAAAAATGTTGTGTGCCGCGGTGGCCGAGCGCTTAGAGCTTTCGCCTCTCATCAAGTCCAAGTCACCCCTGTGACCTTAGTAACTGCAGAAAATTGTATCCTGATTAAATCTTTACATTGTTATTAAGTGAGTGAAGAGTGTTTAACGGCCCTTTAAAAAGGAGGTCTTAAGAGCCGATATGGGTGAAATGAGGAGAAAATAAAAAATAAAACACAAAATAAAGAAAATAAAACACAACATCAATGCCCGAACCCGGATTTGAAAGGGGATCCCTTCCACTGCAGACCGGGCCCTTACTGACTGAGCTATAGAGGCCCGCCCACATTGTTAGCATAACATTTAAGAAACGGTATTCATTCTACCATTTTAACCAATTTCAAGAGCAATTAACTTACAATGTACGGGATGATTATTAACAGTTAGATCAGGCGGAAATTGAGATGTGGACAGAGGACAGGGTAGCAACAGCTCGCAGTTTAAACGATAATTGAGAGCAGTTGCAGTGTACTGGCAGTGTGCAAGGGTGCCCATACCCATGGGCTGGGGAGGGCCGTGCCCCCCCACTTCCCATAGCTTTCAGGAAAAGGAAAATGTTAAGGTGGTTTTGAGAATTTTTGGAAGATGTTGAGTAATTCTTAGCACTTTTTGGCAATTTTTGAGGCTGCAACTTCAAACTATCATATGGTCTTCCCCCCCACAAACTATCATATGGGCGCCCTTGGCAGTGTGACACACACATAGTTTACATCTATGTATGGTAACTTACTTGGACTTGGAGAAAGAGATACATTTTCTGAAAGCTGTAAGAATTAAGGCAACACAGAACTGTTCTATGAATATTTTAAATATTTACGTTGAATGTTTTGACTAATTTTTTTTTTCGCCAATGCTTCAAAATGATAACGAAACAAAGTTATGTGAAACCAAACCTAAGTTGCACATTGTAACATAAATACAGTACTTAATTTAAATCTCCGTTTCCAAAGACTCCAAATTAGGATTTTCTGAATCTGGATTTTTGGATGACTGAGTAGCTAAGTATAGGCTATTGTATGAATTTTTGAAGTACCCGCGAAGTAAAAAAAACCGTGAGCAGGCCTATTGGAGTATGTTAATGTGTTAAGGGAGTGGTAAGGTAAAAACTAAAAATGTCATGCGACCGAATGGAATAAACAATCAAGCATAAAATAGGATGGGGCTATTTTTGCAGACAGATATTTTAATAACGTCTCAATTTATACAGAGTAAGTTGCTTTGTTTTCGAGCAAAAAACTTAAACCACATGATCTAGAAATCACAAACTCAGTATTAGAAAACTTTTTGTTTTCATAATTAGGCTGCCAATACAATAACAGCCACGCTTTATTAATAAATTGTTTTAAAAATAATGGACATCATAATTAAAAATGTTTTAAAATTAAAAACATCTATTGCCAAGGTTTGTGATTTTTTATTTAGTTCTTAGAGAACTGTGACTATTATTACATTGATAATTATGAAACGGTTTTATATGAAACGCAAAAGATTCCTTTATTTTTAATTGATTTTATTGTCAGGCCCTTACTTAAAGTGGTTTAAATTTTTGACTGAAAGTAATCAATAGTATCAATCTGGTCAGTATAAATCGAGGTCCGTTGTTAAAATATCTACTTTGCAAAAGAACCCCCATAGAATTATAACGATAAGTTCAGATTTTATCCTTAACTGTTTATTCCAGTCATCAGCATGACATCTAACCTTTCCATTCCCTTTAACGAAAACTTGGCCAGTATCCGTGTTAAAATGTTAACAACGATCCCATTCCCATGGGGAATTTAAAGTTGTATTTTCTTATATGAATATTGCCAGCTGATAAAAAATTATAATTGCAGGTGGAGACTTCATACAATACGCCAAAAACAGATGCACACACAACTAACTACCTTCTTACCAGAAATCAACCCCGAAGAAATAGTTGCAGCAAAAGAAGTTATTTCACAATTTGAGGATTTGAAACCAAATCAACCCAACGATAGAACAGTTTTCCCTGTGCAAAATCTTAAGAACAATACTCTTTCTTTACAAACTAAATGGTATACCGAACATAAATGGTTACATTCTGTTGCAGGAGTTAATGGTGTGACGTGTTTCTATTGCCGTCGTTACATTCATAACTGTCCAGACAAAATTCTAGCAAAACGATGCGATCCTGCTTTCACTACCAAAGGATTTATAAACTGGTAAAAGGCGCTGGAAAAATTCAAGATTCACGAATCTTCTAATTCTCATTTGCAAGCCGTACTAAACTACAGACAAACAAATGAGACACTGTCACCTATAAATGCGCAGTTGAAAACAAGTTTGTCAACAGAATAGGAATGCGCATATAAGTGTTTTGTTAAAATTTTGAGCACTGTGAAGTTTCTTGCTCGGCAAGGACTGGCATTTAGAGGACATCAACATGATGGCGGTAATTTTCAACAACTGATTGAATTGCGAGCTGAAGATTGTCCAGAACTTAGGACATGGCTGCAAAGAAAAAAGGATTGGTGCAGTCCAGATATTCAAAATGAAATACTGATGATGCTGTCAAATTAGCTGGTAAAAAAGCTAGTCACTTCCATCCATTCACAAAATCCAGTTATGTTTTCTGTTGTATGAGATGGGACTCGTGCTATTTCAGGTAAGGAGCAAATCAGTATCTGTTTAAAGTACGTGGATGAAAACCTTAACCCAACAGAACTTTTCGTTGGCCTGTATGATGCAGATAGCACAATTGGAAAGGCGATATCGAATATAATATTTGATTTAATGATACAGCTACAGCTTTCTACATCACATTTGAGAGGACAAGCATATGACGGCGCTTCAAACATGAGTGGCCACAAGAAAGGCGTACAGGCTTTAGTAAAAGAACGACAACCACTTGCACCATTTATTCATTGTGGGGCACATTCTGTAAATCTTGTACTTTAGGACGCTTGTGATACTTGAGTTGTTATTAGAAATGCTTTGTAATTGGCTCACGATATTGGTGTTCTTTTTAGTCAATCACTCAATGTTAGACATGAGCTTAAAAAAATAATGGAATTGAAATATAGCTCTCCAGTAACGAATATCACAAGTATAAAACCTCTCTCTCCTACGAGGTGGGTTCACCGAGGAAGTCAGCTCGACAAAATTTTGCAAAACTATAGTTTGCTTCTAGAAACACTAGAGCAGTTGGATGCGGAGAAAAACAGTCATGCTCATGGTTTGTTAGAACAATTATAATCAACATCAACTGTATTGGGACTTGTAATGGCCAAACATGTAATTGAGAAATTAGAAGTACTCAACAAGCCATTACAGGGTCCACAACAGACTGTTAGTGGAATGATGGAAGCAGTTACTCTGATAGAAGACTCAATCAACAAAATGAGATCTGAAGTGGAATTTCAAAATATACGTACTTACTGAGGTAAACAGTTTTACTACAGAGCAAAACTTGAAAGAGTTGTAGTTACCAAGACAAAGGAAACCACCGAAACGTTTCACTGGGCCAGCAGATGCTTTTGAAGCAACAACCGTTGATCAATATTTCCACAGAGAGTTCTTCATGATGGTCGATTCTGCTGTTAGTGGGCTGCATTCCAGATTCAACCAAGAAGGCATAAAGAAAATGCAGAAGCTGGAAGACTGTTTGCTCAAGGGAGAAAATTGTGACGAGCTAGCAAGTTATCCAGAAATGAATTCTCAGTTACTGAAGACTGAAGTTGAACTATTTTTGAAGAGGCATAAGCCAAAATCTGTTAAGGATGTATCAAAAATACTATTGAACTCTGTGCTAGAAGTTAGGCAGCTGTTTTCAAATATAGAAGTGGTTTTGAGATTGCTGCCTGTTGTACCCAGCTCTTCTTGTTCAGCTGAAAGAAGTTTCAGCTCTCTACGAAGGCTTAACACTTATTTCAGGTAGGTATGTTTGAATTTTAGTGAAACCTTAAAAAAAAATTTTGGCTTTAATAAATATTGTTTTTGTACTTTCATGTGTCTGAAAGTAATTACCATTAAATTTAATTTTTCAGATCAACTATGACACAGGTAAGACTTAACCATGTAGCTGTACTACATGCTCATCAACATGAGCTGGACGTACTTGATTTAAACGTCATCGCGTCTCAATTTATAAGTAAGAATGAGAGATGGGGACATGTGTTTGGTAAATGATAACGAGCTACAGGCAGTCGGGCACTAGTACAGCAGAAAGACTTTAATACAAAAAATGTGGAGTGTTATTTAAGGTATCGAATAGTGACGTGTGCTGGAGATTTTAAATGTGTATGCTAATCAGTCAAAGTAGTCGTGACATAAGATGTAGCCTATTATGTGAACAAGAAGGCAAAGTTTATGAATTATAAACAATTTTTTTTTTAATGTTTCCAAGCCTACATGTTTTTTTAATTTAAATTGAAAATATCGTAAATGAATTAGTTGTAGAAAATAATTTATAAAAATATCATTATGATTGTAAAATAATACTATTTAATTCCATTCGAGTAAAAACAAAGAGAGCTTGTGCCCTCCCTGCCTTCTGCCCAACTTTATTTATAAATTCTTCACTCATCAAATTTTATCTTAAGGAAACAATAATAATTTTAACATCGATGTATCCAGTGGTTAGATACAAAAACTGCTCAAAAAGCGCTATTTTGCACTTTTAAAATCAAAATTTTCCAGTGGAGGACCCCCGGACCCCCCGTCTTAGTAGGAGGGGAATGGGTTTGCATGACATCAAAATCATTATTTGTCCCTCCCCAACTTTATTAACACAGCTACTCCAATGGTAAGGGATGAAATATAGTGTTTGAAAGTCAAAACAAATGAGTTCATAACTACTATAGTACAATGCACAGTTCATATGTAGTATGAAATTCTTTGTGTTGATCAATACATTGAATTAAAAACATTTGAAACATTTGCTCCTTGTGGAATATGAGAAAATGTTTAATGGATCACTTTGGGATTATTGGAGAACATATTGTATTTTATGCACGTTAAGTTCTCAATTGTTTCAGTTGTTTCTAGATGTTTCCTGTGCGTTCCAAAAGAAATAAGTATTTTGAAATCTACCTTGCGTCTGTAGGCTGTGCCGAAAAGGTATTTATTTTACGCCACCGTTGCGATGAAAATGTGCGATTAAAACTTTTTTTCCCACATTGGTTCCAAAAGTTATCGAGTGAGATGGAGAGCCATCTCACGCGTCACAGAGGCGACATCGTGAGAGTCGACCTTGTTGCAATCCTCTCCGCTACTTCACTCGAGACTCCCACGTACTCGCGATAGCGGTTAGGCGTGACTCTTAAGATCTCAGTGTGGCCAACCTTCTCCTAGAGTTACTTGCCGACTTCATGCAATAAGTGTGGAGTTGGGAGTTGTCAGGAGACGGCATACTTGACCACGCCTTATGATGACTGATAAGATACTATGGATTAGAATTCCCGTCGTTAAACAGGCACGTCTCTAAAATACAGTCCTTTAAACATTTTTCACGATAGGCTACAAACACTACACTTCTTTTAGTATGTCTGTGGTAATGCATGCATGGCCAACTACTTCAAATAGCCATCACGCACCGACATGATCTTGTCTCCTGAATTAACGGCGTATATCTCGACGCACCAGGACGAAATTAGTAATTTGTTTATTTTCGTTATTTTAGTGATCCGTCTATTTCTCTTTCCCCTTTGTTTTCTCTCACTGGATAGTTTGAACGAGTAGTGTTGACGTTCATTTATGTTTTCTTTTAAGCAGCATTTAATTATATTTTATATATAGTTTTTTTTAACCTTACATGCTGGATTGTGTCGTAATGTTTTGTAGAGTGCGGTGAATGCATTTTTTTTTACTGGGCTTCATAAGGGTATAGGAGGGGAAACAGGTACTGTCATCCTCGCTGTGAGTCACGTGAATTGAAAAAAATTGTTTTGCTCCTGTGATTTGGTAATGGCTTACACAAGCCAAGCTTCCAATCAGCATACAGTACACTGGATGCGGTAGGAAAATAAATAGTTTAATTGGTTATGTGTATAAAAAAATTAAAATGTGCCTGAGAGTCATTTAGGTAGTTGTGAGAAAAATAAATACTGATGTCCAAGTAAACTGTTAGAATAATAGAAATTATATTTTTGTGTTGACATTTCAATTTCACAAGTCAACACACCCAACGAAGCAAACACTTTGATCAGAAATCAGTATTTCGAATTTTCCTCGCAACTTCCTAACTGTCACTCGGGTATCTTTTACAGTAACCCATTCAGGTTCACCCGCATCACAGTGGTTCACTTTTGCCGACGTTTCGTGCTTCAGTCCAGCAGACATATTCGGTGCTCGTATGCCCAGATAACTTACAAGACAATATGACCGCAAATGCTTGCAATTAACTTTGAAGTAAATAATTATTTGGCAAAAACACGTGTTCTAAAATATTACATGTCTATAACACCTGAACTCACAGTTTTTCTCAACATAGTCTGTATTTAAAAACAGCGAATGCACACACACATTTGGTGCGCACACGACACCTACATTGACAACTTCGAACGCGGTTGGCGTGTGGGTGTTTTCGAAATCACCCACCCAACGCCATTTTGAATTCGCGATATAAAATATGTTTGTTGTACCTGCAGCTTTGTTATCCTCGTCGCTAGTTTTCGCGCTTCGTGTCATGGCTGCAGCTCGGTTGTATTTCATCACAGGTGCTTGCTTACTGCTTATCACACGCGGTGGGAGTAAAGCGACGTGATTAGATAGTTCTACTATCATGCATGGAAATATTTCATATCTTCAAAAATTATTTCATAATCTGTGTTAATATATGGCTTCTAATTCAATATTGCTTTGAGTACATTTATCATAAATTTGCATGATTATCAGTCTATAAAATATAACAAAGGGTAAGTGGTTATTTCACAATTATGCCTATTTCATGCAAATAATTTAAATAAAATATTACATGTTGAAAATACATGATCAACAGACAGTGAGTTTGTCTTGCACGTTAAATAGATTAATTAGGAAAAAGGATTTCAATAATTTTTGCCAACATCTTCTTTCCAAGATCCAGTGACAGTATCGTTGGCTGAGGCCTGCCACGCAGTGCATGTGACAGAAATATTGGAAAAACACACTTTTCGTACAGAGCTAAACTAAAATTTATATTGAACGAACGACCGTTACAGACTGTCACGTTTCGTTCAGGTTGTTTCACTGCAGAGACGGAAGATAGTGAGCAGTTTCTGTCAAAAGTAAACGATGGAGAAGTGATTGTCATGATCACTCATATTATTTGTTATATTATGACAACGAAACGTTTGGTTGTTGCTGAACTTATCACACCAACGAGTATAGAGATAGTATTGTTAACTGAATCACTTGCAGACGAAGAACACAAAATTGCGGCCTCACCAACCACAGACAAACAATGAGAACACGACATGGACAGCGCTTTCAAACTGCGTAGTAAAAATATTTGTTGATCTTATATTGAGCTATTGTCTGGCCTGTATCGGAATGCTCATTTTAAGAACATTACTAAAAGAGTTTCGCAACACCTATGACTAGGCGATTTCCAACATCCTTGGTTTTCCGTTACGCTATTGTTGTGCCTTGTTCTCTATTTCTCCCACGCTGGATTTTTTAGTACCGCGCTACGCATGCGCGATGTTACCTCGTGCTGATTATTTAAGAAATCGCCTCCTGAAACTTGTACTCATTCCAGTCAGGTCGAATCAGCTGTTATAGTATAAGACGATGTGAGTGTGTCGGAGATGTGTCATGACTGCTCGAATTGGTAAGTAGGGTTTGTTCTATGTTGAACAGTAAAGTGTATGTAGGAATGTTAAAGTTAAAACTCTTGTCATTTTCAAATTATTTTTTTACCTCTAAATTTTGGATTGGTTACTGTTACGTGTGTATTTCTTTTGTCATTTGAATTTTTTTCTCTTGGTCTTGTTTACATATTTTCCCTCACGCCTCAATTTAGTTTCTTTAGCGTATTTTAAGGGTATTTTGAGAGCATGTCTTTTGATCGCGACGTGCTTTCGAAGACGAAACGTTTGTGTAAATTTTCTAGTCAACTTGAAATCTCTAAACACATTCGTGTGTAACGTATTAATGCTTGGTGTATTCTTAGGTGGTAATGTTAAGCGCAGTACTATATCTCGATTAATTAAAATTGTAATTATTGAAAAAAAATGCACAGAAAAGCATGACGGAACGTTCATCTTCAAATAAACACTTTTGTTTTGGTAATGTTTTAACTTTTTTACATTCTTTCCGTGCAATAACACTCCGATGTGGAATGTAAGTCATCTTTAAGTAGGGCAAGATGGTCTTCATAACATCAATAGGAAGAAAACTATGAACTATTTCTACTAAATTAAAAGATCAATATTTACTCACAGTAATTGATAAAAGAATATTATGATAAGTAGGTGAACGCATTTACTAGGAGTTCAGCTCTCTAACGCACGAGGCTGAAGACAATTATACAAGACGGCGGGCATACACTAGCGCGATCAATCTCTAACAGGGCAGGTTCTGATATTCTTCTGTTTCTTCCCTGATTCTGTTATGTTTGGAATCTGGGAGTCTCCAGTAGCTGTGATCGCTAACACATCACACTCGTGTAGCGAGGGTCGTGAGTTCGAACCTAACTCACCGGCAGGACTTCAGTTGAGGAGTGTCTTTTCAAACTGTACTATTTCTATCCTAAGAATGCTGTAAAAGAACGAAGCGTTAAATAAAATGTACATGTAATTTAGCCATTAGATTCCATAGTACAATTCTAAGAAATAATATGTGATACAGCATATATTATGAAGGTTACTCGTTTATATTAAAAATAATGTTTTTAAAATATATTATCTTTCGAAGTGGAAATAGTACCTTTTGAACTGAGACTCCTCAATTTATCACCATTGATTTCCATCCTATAATATTGGAGTTGGCTTCAGCAACCGTGTGTAGTTGTGTGACTATAAGTTTGCTTAATTATTTGTGATATACTTAAGTGCTTAAACACACCTCTTTTTACGGACATTTCTACTTGGAAGTTCCCATTATTGAACTAGTTTAACTTTCTACAATCGTTGACTGATATTTACAACTAGATGAAAACAATTATTCTACTCATAATTAGTTTCATTTGCATTTTTTATTTTTAGTTTTGTTATTTAGGTTTCGCTGTGTTATAATTGTTTTTGTTAAATACTTTACATGCTATAGGACTCAGAAGCTCAATGCATACAATTAAAACTGAACACGATTCACTATGCTAGCCATAGTCTCCAGTTGTAACTTGTTGTTTGCATAAATCACACCAAATATGGCTTTAGGTTATGTGTTAGTGTGTTATCAGGAGTATATATATATATATATATATATATTCACTCATGTCCAGCCTTGCGTATGTACATGGAGCTGAAATTTCCTGGGTTCGGAGATACATTTTCGTGTAGCAAGCACAAATGATTGAATACGTTCGCTGTGTGACTATTTGTTCGAATATGATTAGTAAATAATCATAATATTTTATGTATTGCTGTCCTTTAAATAGATATTTTGGGTTTTTATGTTTGTAAATACGCCTTATAGAAACCCTAAAACATATACTCGTTTGTAACTGTGCACATTAGTGTCAGAACAAAATCTTCGTTATGGATGCGGAAGGTTCTTATTTTCAATGAATTTAGACTTTTACGTGGCACGGAGTTCGTGCCATGAAAATTTTTTCAATTGGTGGCTTCTGCCACCACAGTGTGTTCGCGTTTCTCGAGGTTTACTTACGCATCGCGATGAAAATAAATGTCGCGCTTGACCAATGTGTGCACGATCTCCTGTTACAGGCAGGTCACGCGGCGTGCCAGCCAGGTATGTCTTCGCCGCCGTGGCGATGCTTGGCACGTTCTTCAACATACAAACTCTGTGTTTCCCTCCGGTCGCTCTTCCTGCGATGGTGCGCAGGAATTCCACGGACACTTATGCAAACGATACGGTGGACGTGTGCATCTTCGGACAGGCGGGTCAGAACAGCTCCAGCCAAGTGCACGTAAGGAACACCGGTTATGGTGAGCTGGTGATTCTAAATAATTCCGACCCTATTAACGTGAATCGCTCATACCCTCCAATCCACTGGAATATGAGTCATTGCAAAATTATAAGAAAATATATATCACTTTTTTCCAGGAAGTTAATTGAGACTCGCATATTAAAATTGTTTTTTTTTTGGACTATCATATCAGTAACGACTTGATATTAATAAAAAAAATCCAAGCCTGTTTTTTCTTCGATGTAAAATTTTTTCAACTCCCAAAATAATCCGTTTGGAAAAATAGTTCACCGTTACTGATTAAAAAGAAAACCTGAATTAATTTTTTTAAGATGTTTTTCTTGTATGATCCCTCTTAGGTTCATCACTTGTGTGGAAAATACATGTTTTTCTATGGTTCAAGACATATTTATATCCAGTCTGCGGCTTCCTCGCGTACAGTGTGTTCTAACATATATATATATATATATATATATATATATATATAATTCATCACTAAATATCAATTAAATTTTGTTTTTCATTTAAGATGTTAGTTACTGCTCATATTGAAGACTACAATATTCGCTTGGTTTTAAAAATGTATATACAACATTTTCATTCAGCAAAGAAAAATAAAGGGATTTGTAATTTCATCTCAAGTAATTAGCTTAATTTATAATAAAGTATCGTTATGCAAATTTAAAGGCATACAATTACTTTACGAATGCATTTGGAGGGAAGCTCGTATGTATTATATATATATATATATATATATATATATATATATATATATACTAAAAGATCAAGATAAATGTAACGACTCATATTTGATATGGAGCTTCTTGGACAGTACTTAAAATAAGCGCACAGACTTGAGGCTGGATTTCACTCCATGTTGATTTGGTTTTCCTCGTCATTTGTTTTTAGTTAAAGACTGTATTTTTTTTAATTTAACATACACACATAATTTGCATTTGTTGTTTTGTCACAAATATTTTCAAAGGCTCTTTACTATGTGTAATACATGGGGTGTAAAATTTCGCTCAAGTTATGTTCGTAATTACTATCACACAGAAGTTTTAAAATAATATTTTTTATTTTCTGAATCTTTTTTCCCACTTCAAAGCTAATAATAGTTAAGAAACTTAACTTTAGAACTATCAATAATAACCCCCATGCTAATTAAAATGTATTGATCAGCCTAGAAATCAGAACTATTATTGTGTTTAAGATAATAATTAGTAAGGGCAAATAAATTCTTAACTAAAGTTATACTTATATTGAGAAACAGAAAATGTAGCTAACCAAAACATTATTTTATCAAAACTTAATCAAACCATTGAGAAACAGGCTATGAGTTTGTTTGATAGTGTTTCACATTTCGCGGTTATGCAAATACCAGGCGCTACTGTTATTCCAGCATAACAGCTTATAGCTGTAGTCAGGAGGGGCAGACCAAGATAAATGAATTTAAATATTTATATATTCAGAATGTTCCATAACTCAACGTCAAGCCGAGAACACCAATATCACCTTTAATTACGGCCATGAATTTAAAATATTTAAAACAGTGTCGTAGTTTTTGAGTGAAATGCATTTTGTTTTAAATTTTTTTAAATCTCCAACCACACCCAAATTATTAGATATGTGACTACAAATATTTGTAACTCAATCATGCATCAACCTACTATTGACAACAATTCAAAATAAAATCAAACATGCTATACTTATTTTTGGCGGGGTTGTATTTTCGCACGACTTATAAGGTCAAAATTTTTATTCAGGAAACGTTGATAATCCATACTGTAAAAAACTTAACTACGCTAACTTAGCAAGTTAATTGTTTAAATGACTTGGTAAGTTAGCATAGTATTTATTTTACAGTATGAATACTCAAAATTGCCCGATTAAAGATTTTTGCCGCATAAATCGTGAAAACATTTTTTTAAATCCAAGATTTAAGCATAATTGATTTCATTTTGAAGTTAGGGAAGATTGCGTAACAAATATGTGTAGTCACAGAATGGAACGGACGCCTCGGCCATAGGCATGATGGACCTCGAATACGCAATGCGTGTAGCCTAAGTACAGGCGTTTAGTAGACATCTCCGGAAAAAGTTTAAGCAATCTCCGTACTCGAGTCGAAAAATGATGGCTCCAGTTTTTTTTGGACGAAAAGAGCTTAATTTTGGTTGATTTAATGAAACGTGGGCCAACAATTACAGCAAAATGTACAAAATTACGATTGCCAACTGTTTTGATTTTCAGGCGGAAAACTTCTATGCAGATAGGTTAAATAAAGAGCGTTGCGAAAAGTGCTTGGAACTGAATTAAAAACTATGTGAAACTATGAAACAATGTGAAAATGTGTTGTATATATGAAGTAAAATAACACATTCAATAAAACATATTATTCCATTAGTTAATTTTTTTAATAACCGAACGGTACTTACTTTCCGGACACGCCTCGTGGTATTTGTTTTATACGGCCTATTTCGATTATGTCTGTCGGCCGGCGCTTAATAAATGTATACATTAATAAATATAATAACAAAGGCGATGCAGGGTAGTTAGGGACGAATATAGTTCATTCCATAAACTGACCCCCGGGCTGATTCGTGGGTGTAATTCCTCTTTTCCCAGGGAGGAGAGTTCGACTGGGACGAAGCGATGCAGGGCTACGTGATGTCGGCCATGGCCATCGGGCTGGTACCCTCCATGATAGTGGCCGGCCGCCTGGTGGAGATATGGAGCCCCAAGCTCTTGGTGGCCGTCTCGACGGTCATGGGAGTGCTGTTCACCATGCTGTTCCCGGTCTTCGCTAAGTGGGATGTGAACGCCCTCATCGTCTCGCAGCTGGCGGCAGGCCTTCTCATGGTGAGGCCGTCTGAAGACACGAAGGCACCGCGAACACCAAATATTCATGTCTGTGTAAAGCCCCGACCCACCGCGGAAGGTTCAGTTATAGCTTCGATAGCGTCGTGTTTAACTTCCCTCGGTCAATGCACCTTATAATTTCGAAATTACAATGAACCAAATATGATTTTTTCTCGGATTTGAAAAATGAAATGCTCTAACATTATAAGACAACATTTACTCAATTGAATGAAACCCATTCAAAATAGTAAACTTTATTTTATTTGTTGGTGATTTTATATAGCCCCGATAATACACGAGGAATTTGAAAGTGCAGGGACTTCTAAAGTCAAATACCCAACCGCGCCTAAATTATTAGAAACTGTGACAGTAAATGTTTCGCAACATTACTATTGATAACAAATGAAAATTAAATCTAACATACTAAACTTTTCAAGGAAAAAATTCTTTGCATAACTTATGCGTCAACAATCTTTAATCACGTAATTTTGAGTATTTATACTGTAAAAACATTACTATACTAACTTAGCAAATCATTGAAGCAAATAACTTGCGAAGTTTGCATTTTAATTTTTTTACAGTATGAATTTTCGAAGTTTCATGATTAAAAATTTTTACCTCATAATAAGTGCCAAAATACATTTCTCTTCCCCCCTCCTCCCCAAAAAAATAGCATGTTTGATTTTATTTTGAATTGTTCTCAATAGTAGAATTATTCATGATTTGTATTCACAGTATCTAATATCCTGGATGTGGTTGGGGATTTTAAAATTTTTGAAAAATATGCATACAACTCAAACTAAGCTTCTATTTTTTAATTTAGAACCGTAATTAGAAATCTTTTAAACTGTTCTCGTCTTGACGTTCAGTAAAATAATTGAGGGCTAGAATGAATGAATTAAGTTTTAACATATTGTTGATGTGGAGTTTAATACAGTGGTAGTACTACGAGATAAACTTCCCTACGTTTCTTTTTAATGACCTCGTTGTATTCGGAATAGTATGCCCAAGCAACCGAAAATCATTACGTTATCTCTAACCTTAAATAAAATTTGTTTTGTGTGTGTTTTACTGCCACAGTAATAAGTAACAAAACCGAAGGATTCAAATTTGCTAATTGTAGATTAATTTAAGTTACTGCAATATTTTTCCCTTATGGACTGGAACTTTGATTGCAGGGCGCACCTATCCCTGCAATTAACGCTATGCTCTCGTCCTGGTTCCCGCCTGACGAAAGACAAAAACTAGCAGGCATCACGTTCGCTGGTAAATTGATTTCAGCTTTTTAATTTCCTCTTATTATCCAATGGATTGTCCCATATTTCGTGTCCTCCGTGTTAGTGCCTATTTTTAGTAATCGTATCGATCGATTTTTTCTTTCTTGAAATGATATTATAACATGTTAATGTGTTGCTAAGTCATTAATTTGTATCAGCTGCAAATTTAAAAGTGGTCTTGAAACATCAAACATAGAGAAACGTAAAAATATGTAAAAACTCATAGTTATTATAAACAAATTTTTAGTTTTTGCTTACTTTCGGGTCGTTATTTATGTTACCAATCGGAGCGACTGAGTCATGATCATATAGGTTGAAATAACCATCAGTACTGAATGATAAGTACTTGGACTAACCACGAATAGGTGCTCTGAAGAAACTAAGTACATTTACTCATACATTGACTATGTTAATGTGCTTCTTTTACTTTCGTTCCCACCACACTATGTACAGAAATTTATAACAATGGATTCCCTAATGTGACATTACTATTTGGATAATTACTCAGTGCTCATGCATTTTAGTCCTTCTTAAGCTGGCTTCGCGCATACTATTTTTGGAGACAAACTTTAAACTTTTAATTACATGTAAAATTTATATATATAGTTCAGGCCAGAAGTTTGGCCGACTAAGACTTATAGTTCCACAGCCTCGTTACAGATAAACTGTTATAAAACTTATATCCTTGTAATGGTGTGTATGCTACCTACTAAAAAAATCTGTAAATTCGTGAAACTATTTTTTTTATTTGGCGTTTGCCTCAATAAAAACAATAAGAGGCAAAGAAGATGGGTTCAATTATAATGAGGAGTGGTTCAATGGAGCCATACTTTCTTAGTTGTTCTGTGTGGACTACCGGAAACCGAATAACATAATCGAAAAAATATTTGCTCACTTCACCATGTTGATTATATTCTTATCACATTCACTGGAGATTCTCAATGCTGGACTTCAAGAGTGGCTACAGGCAAGTGGAGCTGTACCTTGAAGAAGAAGAGAAGACTGCTTCCTCAACAGAAATTAAATTGTTCCAGTTTATTATACTAACATTCGGTTAAGTGTAAAGTTCCTACAACTTCCTGTAAATGGTGGAATTCGTTTTACATGGTAAAAGGTATATCCTGATGGCGATGAATTATTTAAGTAAGTGGTTGGAGCCTCATGTTCTACCTTACAAGGCCTAACATCATAGCTAATGTGCTAGTTAATAAACTCATTTGCAGATTTGTGGTACCAATCGAGCTTTACTCAAACCAGGACTAAAATTTAGAATAAACTGTATTCCATAGGATGGAGAAATCTAGGACTACAGCCTTATACCTCTAGTATTATGGTATGGTAGAGAAGTATCAACAGAAGTCTAGAACATCATGCCAATGTTAATTTAGACAGTCAGCAATATTGAGAGTAAGGCATCAAACTATTCTTTATCACATTCATGGCAGCCACTCATGATTCAACTGGATAGACTTCTGCAAGTATTTAATTTAAACAGGAGTTGAGTTTGCCTGCCTGGGATATTATGTTTGGTTCTACACGACAAGATCCAACAGCACCATCAACTATGCCTATCTTCTAGAGGAGCGTGTGGTTCTCATGCATAATGAAGCCCGAAAAAAAAAATGACTGGCTACAAGCCGAAGTAAGACGAAGTACGATCTGAAGACTAAATAGACCAGATTTCAAGATAGAGATTTTTTTGTGGATATACAGACCACAGAGGAAGATAGGTAGGTGACCTGAACTTTAAGTGGCATGTGATGCCTATGTAAAGAGTTTAAACGATTAAATGATGCAGTATACCCAAACCAAAAAAGGAAAAGAGGATGAATTGAGGTGGTTAATATGGAAAGATTAAGGGAATTATCAAAAGTAACATATCAACTGCTCGAGACGAAAAGTTTTAGGTGGGGATCAATGTTGTAAAATGGAATTTCAAAGACATCCAGACTACTTGGTGGCTTAGGTGCGCGACACTGCAGGTATTTTCCAAGCGATCGTACTTCATATCTCGCAACACCGGACACCTGGTGTTGGCAGTTGACAGCGACTGTCTTCAAAATGATGTATCCTTAGCGATAACTGCAGCCCCATCATGCAGCTCCATTTTATCTTCGCGCTATCTACTTGATGACACTGACATTGCATGGCACCCCATGTCTCGTCCATGCATATGGAGATTAATGAATGGCCCGTGTTTTCTCAGAGAAAACAAATTTTGGATGCTTTCTTTGGCAGATTCTATGCGCGTCAGATGAATCTTGGTTTACAGTACAATCGTAAAGCTACGAGATCCTTCCTTAGCCATTCCGAACATTTTACAAGCGCATCTCCCGACCATTTAAGTCAGTCTTGAGGTTTAGCGATACCCTGAACAAGCATAGGTGGTGCCTTCGATATTGAGGTAACGTGCATCTATTCTGTTGGCAAGGTAGGATTCATGATCAAAGAGAGAAAGAACCGTGGTGGCATGTCACGCAGCGCGCAAGTGTGTAGTGTTAAAACAGTGTTCTAGAACCATTGTGCACGGACAAGTTCAAACAAATGTATGAGTTACTGTGGAACATACTTTAGTGACTTGTAAATATCAGGTGTAATTACATTAGTTTACCTTTTGTATAGACATTTTACTGGTATTTAGTGGGCAATTTAGCTAGGTAGTAAAACTAGAAAATTGTGTTAATATTATTGATTGAATAGACATGGACCAAAACAATTTAACTACTCGTCGATCACTAAATTAATCACTTATAACAACACTTTTTCTTCTAAATTTGCACCTCATGAGCTCATGTTATTATTCTTTATGCACCTATGCTGACATTGTAGGTTATGAAATTATTGTAGGTTTTCAGAATGTTATCAGGTTATTCACTTTTTCACATCATGAAGCCAAATAATTTGATATATTATGTTATGAGCTATTTTTTGCATTTTGGTAGTAGGTTCTCCTTCTTACATTATATATTTTGAGCTGTTACATTACTTCATCGGACATGATTATGCAGCGCAAAGCCTCGGTGTTATCACCGCTAACGGCATCACGGGGAAGCTGGTCGACTCCATGGACTGGCAGTTCGCCTTCTACGTCATTCCCTCCTCACAACTGGTGTGGCTGCTGCTGTGGCACCTCTGCGTCTACGACACCCCCGAAAAACACCCGAGAATCTCCCAGGAAGAGCTGGCCTACCTCGCAACCAGCAATGTCAAAGAACCGTCCCAGGTGAGTTAAACTTCGTTATTGTCATCCATTCTGGCATAATAATACGTAAAACAATTACTGACATAAACATCGGTGATATAAACACCAGTGACATCAACATCAAATAAATGACCGTGGTTAATATAGGTACACTAGTTAGGTGATATAGGCTGCGGTGGTTTACCATTGTTTTGCATTGGATAGAAGTGAAGGCACACTGAAAAACCAAATATTAAACTTTAAAGAGTAATTTCCAACAAAAAAAATACTGTACTTGATTGTATTGTGGATTTTAGGCCCGAAAGTCTTGTTTCCTTATTATACGTAAAGACAATCAAGTGCACGATGTTCCCTTTGTGTTTATTAGGTATTTTAATAATATTATTACTTTAAAATAATTTTCCAAAACATATCATATTTTGATTGTAATTACTGTCCTCTTAATTTGACTACACAAAAATATGCACTAAATAACATACTGTAAGATTAAAACCGTGTGTTTCAGAAATTAAAGATGAACCTGGTCTACATTCAAATGTTATATACTTATATTGAAAATTACAACAATTTTTTATTTTAAGTGTTTGGTTTCCAAGATACTCGTTGGCTATACTAACGAAAAACAGTAGTCAATTATGAGTGGAAAATAAAATAATTTTACTAAGAAAAGCATGTGACTGTTTTTATCGTCACAAGTGTAACACAATTTTTTCCCCGTATTTATTGAAAGTCTGAGGTAACTGTGGCTTAGTAATCAGACCACTCACCTTTCACTAAGTGAGAACCTTTAGCGAAGGGAGTGTAGTAGGGGACATTTCCGGGGTGGCCAGGTTTCCCCCATCATTATCATCCCAGGGTAGTTCTGCTCTCGCCTCGCCCAACATAATTATTTCCTTATGCTGACAAAAAAAGCAATTACTTATGCCTTCAGGTGCAGCAGTCTGATCAACCGCGGAACAAACCTTCTCTAATTTTAGATAAGTTAACATGAATACAATTCCAACTTCCAGAATGACCTAAATTATTTGTGTGTGGCGATAATATACCCAAATAATTTAGAGACCACTGTAGTCTGGGAGCACCCGTATATTTAAACCTCTGTGTACAGCCCTAGTTTTACCTTTTACTATTTTTGGGAATGCCCATTTTTATTATTTGTCTCAAAAACATATTTGTATTTGGTGATTTTTATTATTGATATGTAAACATCATAGCTATCGGTATGCAGCATTTGGTAGGAGTAAACTCGTGAAATTTGAACGGAAGCCGATGAACGGAAATATGCAACTAAGATGGCGGACCCACATGAAGCCACATAAACCCGTACATAGTCACTTTCGTAAAATTAGGGGACATACAAACATATTAGTGTGCCAAATAAAACTTTGTGATAGTGAAACTCCCCTGGAATATAATTGGTAAACTAAAATAGACATAGTAAAAAGTAATCACGGGTTTTAAAATACCTAAGGAACTAGCATAACAGTGATTATCCCACTAATATTATAAATGTGAAGTTTGAATGGATGGATGGTGGATGGATGTGTGTTACATCTTTCACGCCAGAATGGCTGAACGGATCTGGATGAAATTTGGCACAGAGATAGATGATAGTCTAGAATAGCACACAGGCTACATTTTATCCCGGTAAAATATAGGTTCCCGTGGGATATATTTGTTTTAATATTATAAATGCTAATGTTAGTTTCTTTGTATGTTTGGATGTTTGTTATTCAATCATGCAAAAACGGCTAAATGGATTTGAATGAAATATGGCCTACAGCGAGCTCATAACCTGGATTAACACATAGACCCCATATTAATATGAAATTCACTCCCTAAGGGAGTGAAAAAGTGATAATTTCATTTTATAACAGAAAAAAATCATAGGTCATAGACATACAAATAGTGAGTGAGTGTCATTTCTCTATGTCTGTCACACGATCATACACATAGCAAGGTCTGGCAAATTCATATTTTTCTCCTTGGTGAGACCAGCCCTCTTAGTAGAGCTCGCAGCGGCTAGCAAAATAAAGGCGCTGATAACAGTTTTGTTCTTAACTTCGTCAAAAGATAGAGTTGCCTTGAATTTTAAAGGCACCATCGTTTGATGCGTTTGTCATGTCTTTAATTTTCGTTTGTTTGTGCCGTATGCGTTCCTATACCATTCATCCGATTGCGATTAAATTTTGGTGATTTGTTATGCGCATGCCCGTGAAGGTTTCTGAGACGGTATAACTATTTTTCAAAAGTTTAAGCACGAATGGTTTCAAAAAATGTGTTTATTTCATATTATATAGCGGAAATTCGTCTGTTTTTTTGTATAAGTGCGCACGCATGACAAAATTTATTTAAATGTATACGAAAGACAGTGATATAGTGATATATATAGTGAGATAGAGATAGAGAGATAAGTTGAGATAGAGCGAGGTATAGAGAATGAAATGGGTTAGATAAAGATAAATATAGGAGAGAGAAAGATAGTGGGATGTATATATGTATATATGCAGATATAAAGAGATAATTAGAGATAGAGAGATACATAGATATATAGATGTAGATAGAGATAAATATATATTTAGAGGGATGTATAGATGATTTGTATATGTGTAACTACTTCAAACACATTACAAAACAAAACTGAATGAGGCATTGCAATGCATGCCGAGCATGAGCTAGATAATAGAATCTTTTCAATGTTAGTAATCTCTTATTGTTCAGTTTTTTTCTATAGTGCTTTATAGAGTCTATATTACATACAGACCACCTATTTATATATGTATATAGGTAAACAACTATACACTGGCTGAACAACGTCTGTCGGAATCTGAAAGTGATATAAATTAATTATTTTGCATACTTTAAATTCAAATTAAGAAGACAATTACTAACTACATCTGATTTCGAAAAAGGTTCCCTTCACCCTGTGTTCAGTCCGGGCAACGCCAGATATTGCAGCTAGTAATACATATTCTCTTTGAAAATTCTCAACAAGCTTGTATCGGAGTGATGAAGGGCGCAGTTTGTAAGCTCAATTGGTAATATTTATAAGTGGTTTAAACCTCGTCACTAGAAAAAAAAAATATTTTTTTTTACGTTTAAATAACATGATATTATATTATCACATAATAATGTTAAATCAACTCAATAAGTTTGAGGTTTGTTTGTAGAAAGTATTTACAGACTGATTTCAGTGATTTAAGCAGAAATAAATATACAAACATATACTTAGTGTTGTAATATGTGTTTTAAAATGTTTCCAGTTATTATTTTAATAAGCCCATAGAAGAATGATATATAATGTGTGCGGAAATGTTATTGTATTAACTGTGCAGTGAATTTTAACTAGAGGGGTAGTATTTTTAAATAATCCTTGTCAAAAATAAGGTTTTAGAATTTGTTAAAGTCATACCACTTTCATTAGAGCTGTTCCTATTGTTTAGTGCTGTTATCTGCGAGTGATGGTAGCAAGCAACTTTCAGCGAATTCTAGCGGCGGGCGTAGAGAGTATGTGTTTTCGCGTCCAGCAATTTCGTTACTTGAAAAGCGAATATTTTATTTATCTGTAAATTCATTACTCTCGGCATTATTTTAAAGAAATCTTCGTTAAAATTTGTATCCGAATTTCGTTTTTTTGCAACACGGACAACATGAAAACACATGGATTTGCTCGTTACCAAGGTTAGATGTTTACTGACGAGCACTGAAATACCAGCACCATTTATTTTATTTATATGTTACACAGATAAAAAGACTAGTGCTTTAAAATAAACAATTTGGTTAAGTGATTAGACCAGTTGCCTCTCACTACGGCTAGCCAATTTCGATTCCCGGTGAGGTCTAAAATGACTTTCAAGTCAGAATGAAACTTGGTGGACGTTGTAATGAGATGATGGGGTTTTTTGGGTCACTCCCTTTCCTCACCTACTAGTTCAGCCACTGCTTAGTTCTCATCTCATCAAACCTCGTCTTCAAATGCTTTGTTTCTCATCCCTAGACATTATCTGTGCTTCCGTGGAGGCAAATGCTGTCTTCGCCACCCATCTGGGCTCACGTCACTATGGCTCTCGCTCCAAGCTGGATTTTTAACACCTACGTCAACAACTTGCCTACTTACATGGTGGATGTTCTGCATTACAGCACAACCCAGGTCAGTTAAGTCAGCAAATTCCGTCTCAGCACTTTATTAACTAAGTTAACACTTGTTTGTCATTTAATGATTTTGGAAAGTAATATACTTATGCCAAAACTTTCTTCCGCATTATTTTACTGACATTTAGTAGTTTTATTGAGATATATACCTTATTATTTTAATAAAAGAACATATTCAAATTCAACTAGCTCGTGATATCCATATGTATGATATTAGTCTACTTTTATATGTTTAAATGAATTCATTATACTAAGTAAATTCTTACAAATAAGTTACAAGCCTTGCGAAAATCGAAAATATTCAGTGCTTCTATTTTCTTACCCAGTAAATATCTTGAAGACACATCGTCATCTACATAACTAAAAAAAATAATCTTAAATATTTTGATAGACTGTAGAGCTATGTCCAAAACATTGCTGTTTCTTGTCCCATGTCTCAGGCAGGGTACCTGCTAACCATTCCACAGCTGTTTTTCTGGATGAGTGCCATAGCATTCGGATTCATCTCACAGTGGGTGAAGAGCAGCCACTTTATGGGTCATCTTCTCTCGTACCATATTTTCAATGGCATTTGTAAGTATTATTTACATTAAAAGTTGTGAATGTAATAATAAAAATGAAATTCAAGGGTCCAACTTCACACAGTCACTATGTTGCATCCTCATTTTCCAAGAAGGATCCAGTGTATGACAGTGTAGGACAGGAGGAAAAGTCTGGGAAACACAATGCAGAGTTTGTGTTACAACTGCATTCATCTAGGTACTAAGTTATGATGATCAATTAATTACTTATTACTTTTGCTGACCAGTGTTCTGCAGTTAAGTTATTAAAAAAATTCAAGTTTCAATAGTGAATATCTAAGGGGAAATACATCGCTTTCCAATAAGACATTGTCTAACATGCATCGTCAACAGTAGTAATTTCCCATCTATATAGGTCTTCGGAATTGCTGGGCATAAATTTAATGGGCAGCAGGTAATGTCAAAACATTTTTTTATTTCCTTTTGCTGTCGATGGTGAGGACAGTAGCATTGAAATTGTAACTTCACTTGCATAGGCGCCACTCTGCCAGCTGAGATGACTCGCGATCGCAGCGCCGCGCCCTGACGTTCAAACACAACGCCGGGAGCAGGCGATCAGAGGGGCCATATATTTTAACTTAACCACAAGCACTAGCACCAATGGTATTGTGTGCAGCACGGCGGATAGATGGTTGCGGTGTATTTACATTTTTGGCTTGGGGCGTTTAGAACAGTGTTGACGGTTTAATTGATTACGGTGCTACGATTACAGAATTCTACGAACAACAGCGTGGCAGACTTTAATTTCGCAGAGATGGCCAACGTACACATGACGTACGTGGAGGCGACAGGAATTGCAGCAGGAACAATAGGCATTTACCAAAGATGTTTCATCCGCTTAAGTTGGCCGATTAGGAAGGCCTTCGTACGTCTTGACCAGCGACTACGTGAAAATGGAGGTTTCAAACCACAAAGGGTGCTGCACACCAAACTGCTGGATGCTAGTGCGTATAGCTAATTATACATTTTGTTTTGCATCCGCTCGTCATATGCTTCCCGTGGAGCTGAGTTCGCGCCTCCTCTCAGCTAGTGGAGTGGTGAAAACATGCGCGCGAAATTCCAATTGGCGCGCAACTCTTCGCACATGTAACTTTGCAGGGTTACATTTACAGACATATGTTCCTTAAAAAATTGCTTTTTTTATCGTCCCCTGCCATCCGTTATATTTATGCCCAGCAACTTCCGAAAATTATTTAGATATCATTTAAGAACATAAAAATTAATTTAAGGTTAAATACATTTATTATATATTTGGTTAGGGAAACTTTTAAACTTCCATGAATATGTATTTTCTAACAATTGAGAATTGTGTGTTACATCCAAACACTTGTGTAATTAAAGTCATTATTGGTCACATGCTAAATGTCTTAATTAGTCATTTTATGATGTTAGTTTTAATTTTATTGTTTACATTTGAGCCAATAAAAGTAAATACAAGCCATTTAATTTTATCATTACATAACATCTGCAAACAATCATAACACTTCAGACATTCCGCGATCCCTTGCAAAATTAAATCATAAAAATATCCTTTTAACTGTGTTAGCTTGAATATGTACATTCTCTAAATAGTGTCAATTTATACTGCAGCCGATGGATGGTTATACATCGGAACTTGTGGTGCCGGAAACTCTAAGGTTGAAGTGAGTTTTTAGCATCTGATCACGTTTGGTGAATAGGTTAACAGTTTATGTATATATTATAAGGTTAAGACAGTGTTATGTTTTCCTTTAAAGAAAACCCTTTGGCTCTCAAATAAAACAGTAGTATTTTTTTTCCCTTGCGATGAGAAATTCTTAGTTAATGTTCGTAAAATACAGTTTTGTCAAATACACAGATTATCACAGCCAATGTTCATTATTTAAAAGCATCGCCAATAGAGCATTAAGGTCTATAATACATGCTGCTACCTTTGCGCGTAGTTCCTACAAACATGTCAACATTTTTTCTTAAGACAACCACCTTAATTTAGTGTGCAGGTAGAGAGAAAAGTGGTGGCTTCTCATATCTTCACAAAATAGTATGAAGGATTTGTTGGAGGCTAGCACATATCGAATAACAATAAATGCCTATCTCTACAGTTATCCGCCTTTACTTACATTCTGGTTCCTGCTCCAACATTTTAAGCCATCATTACCATTGCACTTATAGGTACATACATCTCCATTGCTTTTATACATTTTTTCAATTCACAAAAATTTATCCAAAATCATATGTTAGTTAGGAGCTTTAGGTTATTCATCTTTAATTTCATGAAAATTTTATTTATTTTTCTAGAGTTTGTGGATATTTTAAGGCTTTGCTCAGCACAGCTTTGAACTGTTGATTTTAGTGTTACGATAAACTGGCCAGTGCAAGACTGTAGTTTATATGGTTCTGCTGTAATAATTGTAAGACATAGAAGGAGGAGTCACATTGTGAAAGAAGTTCCGCATCTTTGGCTTGTATTTTCAGCCACGCTTGGCTTGTAGATTGTATAGTTCTGCTGTAGTATCTGTAAGTCAAGGAAGGAGAAGTCACATTGTGAGGGACGTTCCGCACAGTTGTGTTGTCTTCTCAGCCAAACTCTGATTGTAGCTTGTATGGTTCTGTTGTAGTATCTGTAAGTCATGGAGGAAGAAGTCCCATTGTGCGAGAAGTCCCGCACCGTTGTGTTGTCCTCTCAGCCACGCTGGGCTCCGCCGCCTGCCTGGCCACCGTGCCGCTGGTGGGGTGCAGCGAGGTCGCTATTCTGGTCCTGCTGGTCGCCGCGATGGCCTGCAGCGGCGCCTACATGGGCGGCAGCAAGCTCAACCACATGGACCTGGCCATCAACTACGCCGGCACGCTGTCCGGTGTGCAGGCAGCCTTCGACATCTCCGGCGCCGTGCTCGCGCCCATCGTCAACGGCCTCGTCACGAACCACCAGGTGAGGCCAGCACACAACTCCCATAGACATATGATGTGATAAACACTGATTCTTGTCTTCTGGGTACAAGGCCATCTTTTTATATAATATGCCATCGGAACTGTCAAAATAATCTTATGTAAACAATGTCGAGTCAGTTTGTTTATAGATTGTACTTCAGAGGAGACCTTTATTAAAAATTAAGTAGAAATTTTATGTAAAACATATTTTAATTTACTAGAAACTAATTAACCAAACATTAAAACTTTTACATACAATTGGACACACTATATTATAACCTTAACAACATACAAAATTATATATGCCATTAGGTTATTTTAATGTTCTATTGAAAAGTAGGTCATTTAATGTTCGGGCCCAAAATGTTTCTAATGAGAATCCTACGCATGCATTTTTATCCACTCTTAAGTCTATTAGAACACCTTGAAATGCAATAGTGAAAATGCTCTGAGTAATCTCAAACTTCAAATGCAAAAGATCCCAAGAAGGCGAACATAACCAACCAAACACTTTTCGGGACCTAACATTCCAAGTGGAGGATATGGTCAATGCAGGATCTTCAATAACTCTTTTCCACACTCCATTACAGCCAATGAATGTCCTAGTACACTTTAATCAAAACAACTAACAAATATTTCACTTCTGTACGACTATTCATTTTGGGATAGTATTATCTGATTTTAAAATTTCTCTAAGAATAACATGCTGATGTATGCTATGTGTACTTTGCTCTACTTGTATGTTGTATACAGTGCTTCACATACAACCAAATTCCAATACCTTAAACAAATATTATTATGACATTTTAAATTAATTATCATTGCCAACCCTTATTACCACTCAATTTAATTAAATGTCAGTGACAGAGCAGACTAAATGCCAAGCCATACCTACATCCGATAACATATGTTAGAGAAATTATTTATTTATTTAGTCCCACTAATAATGTGTAACAGGACGATAGTCAGATTTGCAACATGTTACCACCTGGAGCAGAATAAATTTAAATAATAATAGTATATCTGTGCTAAGCAGAGCTGGCTGTACAGGTGCACAGGTGTACAGGTGAGCTCTCCTTACATTCTTGTTAAATTTATGAGATGAAGTGCAACTAGGAAATACAATTTTAGGAGAGAATCTCACATAGTTTTAAAACAGTGAGACTGTATCAATAAGGCAGCCAAAACAATCATTATGTTAATTACGAAACCAGGAATTTTTGTGGTCGTTGATGTTTGGAATTGAGACATTGACTTCTGCAGTGGTAAGTTATTACTGACTAACCAAACGTGAATTCTGGTATTATAGAAAACTTTTATTATAAATCTTGCACGACCTCTAAGTTTTGCGAGACGTGCATAGTATGGCTCTAATATCTTCTCTTCTCTGCCATTCCGTACCTATCTCATCACAGTTATATTTTTTCAGGCTCCTTTAAGCTTACGTATTTCTTACCCATGAGGTCTCAACAGTAAACAAGTAATGTAGACCGCAAAGGGAGTGTTCGAAGTCAATTGAATCGCTACTTCGTTATTCACATCCTTCGGGAAAAGCAATCAATTTCAGCCCACTGAAAATGTGCCCAACTTGTTTGAAATGAGTTTTATGTTTGTTGACTCAGTTTAATAAACCTTGTTGCAGCAAACTTTGTCAGCGTGGAGCAAGGTTTTTTACATTTCTGCCGCTGTAAATGTGTTCTTCTTCGTCGTGTACCTTATCATCGGCTCAGTGGAAGAGCAGCCGTGGAACCGGTCCATGATAAGTCAAGACAACGAAGACAAGGAAAAGGGCAATCAAGCATCGACAGACGATGTAATTGAAATTTCCCATTTGTAAAGCAGTAATACACCTTTGGGTAAAATTTGCTTCGCAAATAGTACAAAGTTGTATATCTGTCATTCATTAGTTTAAGGTCTTAGCCACAACTGTCAACATTAGTTTGTAACTATTTAGCAAAATATTTTCATATAAGATTTTAAATACTTATAGTTTAAAAAACTTAAAAACCCCGCTTTTATCCTTGAATCAACTAAAATGAAAAAACATTAAATTTAAGTTTTTTGTCTAACAGCCAAATAATTACAACTCGGTATAACTAAAAGCGTGGGGTGCTCTCTTCATTCATTTTCGTAATGACTATATACTAAAATTAGTAAGAGAAAATTTAAGGCAAATGATATCCAGCACCCCTTTACTAATTTTAAGTTTATTATTATTAATTTTATATAGTAATTTTCGAAATGACTATATCCTAAACTTTTTGAAATGAGCATAAACCAAAAAATTCTAAATGACTGTATCCTAAAAAAAAAATTTGTTGACTATAACGTAAAATTAATGATAGAAAATAAATTACAAATAATTTTGACATTTAAGACAAATAATATCAAGTACCTCATTATTATTTTTAAGTTCACATTGTTATTAATTCCATGTATTAATATTCGTAATGACTACATCCTAAATATAGTGATATAAAATATAAGGCAAACGATATCAAGCACCACACGCTTTTAGTTATACAGAGTTGTGGTGCATTATTCGGCTGTTGGACAAAAACATCATTTCAAATTTTATTTTTTTAATTGTTAGTTCATTCAACGATATTTTTTTTTAGTTTTTTAAACTATAAGTTTATTTTATTATTTTTTGTCTCAAAATAAATGTCGCCAAGTTTGATACAGTTCTCATTACCCATTTTGTACTTCATTGTTTACCACGGCACATTAGTACTACAGCACTACCACAGAACTGCATACATTAATTAATTATAAAAATTAAAACAACAATAGTTGTAGCTTGTCAGTTTAAAATCATTATGAAATTAAATAACAAACGTTTATGGTTTTCAAAAACTAATTTAAAGGAAGTCTAATCTAAATTTGTGAGTTCTAGGTAAAATGAAAGCTCTTGACCGTCTTTCAAGTAGGAATATGTCTACAGGCTTGAAACTTGGCAGGGATATTCTTTATATTACATACACATTAACTGAGCACGGGGTTCTCCTAAAACCAGCCTCTAAGGCGCGTTACGGGGCCGTTAAAAATTTTAGGTCTGTAAAACCTCCCCCGGGACATTTACCACCATAGCCCGACCTATTGGATCGGAAACACTCCAAACGAAAAAAGAATACATTTTTAAAATTTTCGAAATTTGGGGTCATTCGCCTCTCCCCCCTCCGAGGGGAAGAAGGTCGAAATACGGGCTTATTTTTTCACTATAATCCGACCTCACAAACACTCTAAATGTAAAGAATATATTTTTAAAATTATAAGCGCCTTACCCACCCCCACCCCCTCCTCGGGCACATTTTTCACCATGACCCGATCTTTTGGACCGGAAACACTTCAAATTGAAAAAGCATGAATTAGAAATTTTCAAAATTTTGGATTTTTAACCCTCCCCCTCCCTTAAAGGAGCGCAGTCTTACCCAGGGCCAATTCCCACTGTGTTTGACCTCATAGACACACAAAAAGCATGTAATTACCCATAGCTCGAAAATAGGTTTTTATGACCCTCTAACATCCCGCCTCGCCCCGTTAAAACTAAGGGTCTTAAGTTATCAAAACATTGTATTGTTAGAGGTTCTTTATATGTAGGCAAAATTTCAACACATTCTGATGTCGAAAAGTGGGTAAAAATTGAATGGAAAGATTTTATTTCATGGCCCATTCATACATACATACAGATCAAGCTAATAAAAGCGTGGTACTTAGACTGTTATAATGTTACTAGTGTCATAAACTATATATTATATTTACTTTTGTTTGACTTTTCAGAATTTTTTCTGTTTTTAACTTTTACATGGAGTCCTATTTCTCGTGTGCTTGCTTGTTTCATTTCTGTTTATTTAATAAAACCTTTGAATAACCTTTAGGGTTTTACATGCGTGTTAACTGTGATACTTTATTGACGTTGTAGTGTATTTAATTTGTTTTCTTTTTGTACTTTAGTTTCAAATTTAAAAAAAAAGTTTGATAATTTCATGTTTTCGTGATATAAATAAAATGAAATATATTTATCTGAGAGTGCAGACTACTACAGAAGCATTCACATATGTATAATGCACCTGGACGCTAATTCTAGGTGCACCTTACGCCTAACCTGAGGAAAAGTACACATTGGGTCCAAGAACCTCTGAACAATTAGTGGCCATACTTAAGACACTTTTCGAATATTATAGGGCCAATTACAGGCATATGGGCCACATTGGCTGCTACAAAACCATATTCGGAATGCCTTATTGAAACTTTCAGCTCAATTAAAAACATATGTAGCCTAAAGACTGCAAAAAGCAATGCTTACTCTACAGATAAGTAAGGCTATATTCACTCCAAACAACTGGTTCTACAGAGGAAATGCTCGGGATATTTTATCCCACTTTAGGAACCAATTTCAATATTTGGGTGTGAGAGTCTCCGAACCAAGGAATTTTCAACACAAATTTTGGTGATCTGTATGTCTTCTATAGTACTAAAAGTATCCAAATAATGGAACCTTCAGCATCAATAATAGTGCACTGTATGCCTCTTATGGGTCCCCAAACTATGAAACCTTCAGCATCTTTACTGGTTCACTGTATGTATACTATAGAACCAAGTACCTTCCAAATTATTGAACATTCATCATCTTTACTCACTGATGTCTACTATAGGAACAAGAATCTCCAACCATGGAACCTTCAACATCCATTCTGACGCACTGTATGTCCAAGAGTTTCTGAACCATGAAATGTTCAGCACTGATGCAGTGTAAGTCTACTATATAACAAAGAGTCTCAGAATCAAGGAAATTTTGAAGCCCCTGGTGGTATTTTTTATGCCTAATTTACCGAAATACCCAGTTATATTTATGCATAATATATCTCCATCATCATTATTTCTTAGTTGGTAAACTTAGAATGTTTTTTTCCTCATACATATCTACACAAGAAAGTCATGTTTCAAGTATTTTACTCTAAAATGGTCTGTTCATGATGTTAAGCACAAAAAAAATGAAAAGTAAAAACACACCTAAAATTTAAATTTTTATTGTATTTGCTATAGTTTATACTTATTATATTTACATTATAATATAATATAATATTTTATTATATTATATTATACAAAATAATATTATATTTACCTTGTTTTAGCAAAATACTCCTTTAATTTGCGTAGAGGTAACTAACAAGTACGAAGCGAGTCCCCAAAGTAGGGTTACTTCGGGGTGTGTACAAGAAGAAAAAAAAGTCATGGAAATATTTATTGCAACAGATACAGCAAGTATGAAACTATTTTTAACATATTTGCCAACGGAATTGAGACATTTTTCATACCATGGGACCAAAGTTTGAGTATATCTGTGTTGTAGAAGTCTGCCGCCTGGGATTGGAACCACTGTCATTCTCAAAACGCTGATGCTGAATGGACATGAATTTCTTGAGGCATAGGAAATTATGTAAATCATTGGGATCACTTCCACTGCGCTTATAATCATGCACACTTGGACGACTTGCTGAAAATTATCTGCACCAGTGACGCACCACCTGCTAGCTCATGACACTAGTTTTTTTGTTTTTTTTTGTTTTGTATTTCATCCGAAACTCTTCCGTAGCGATGTGTAACAAGCATCCAAACCATACTTTTATTATATAATTACGATGTTGTTAGGAAACTCCCTTTATTTCTATAAATTGGTATTATTAAATAACAAATATGATGAGAATGTGCGTTAAACAGTGGGTAAATATTACCCTGTCATAGCTTAGATTTAATTGAATTTGGCTAATGAATATTAAAGATCGCAGGCTTTAGCAGCCATGTTCTGGAGTTGCATAGCTTATGGGCTGTAACCGAGTCGAAGGCTAAGTTATCACCGACGTTTCGGTCGACGTTGCAGTCGCTATCACCAGGGAGCAGTAACCTACTGAAGTTTTTGCAAGTTCTCTTGAGTAGTATAGTTTGGTTCCTCCTGGCACAGGCGCCAGGCAGTGGGGCCTGGTGCCGGTCCGCCATATTGGATTGTGACGTCATGGCGGCCATCTTGGATGAACTTGACCTATGACCTTCAAAATTTGCCCAAATTTGCCCATAATTCCTAAAAATTAGCCAAAATTTCAATAATTTTTTTATTTTTTTTTTGGAAAAGATTTCCGTCAAAAACTATCAAAAATTCCACAATTCAAAAATTAGGATTTCAAAAACCTCAAAATACTTTTTGCCTTAGAAAAAACACAATGTCCTAAAAGAGACTTAAGCATCCATGTCTAAAGCCTCTGATAAGCCTCTGATAAGCCTCTGATGTCAACTAGGATTATGACCGCCATCTTGGATTATGACGTCATCGTTGCAATTTGTGTTACGGCCGCCATCTTGTAAATCCGTAATTATTATGTTAGATGATCGGGAAAATTTTTAAAAATCATTAAAAAAAATAATCAATCTAATTGAATAGTAAAAATTCAATAAAAATTATTTTAAAAAAAAGTATAACAAAAATTTACACTTACGTCAAGGAGCTCCGAGTCCTTGGTTCGAAACCCATGAGGGAAAACAATTAAAAATGACGACCGATCCTTCCTCCTTGGAAGCTGCTGGCAGACTAACCTCCCACCACTTATACCAAATCTAATATATAAAATTCTCGTGTCACAGTTTTCGTTGCCATACTCCTCCGAAACGGCTTGACCGATTTTGATAAAATTTTTTGTGCTTATCCGGTATCTATGAGAATCGGCCAACATCTATTTTTCATCCCCCTAAATGTTAGGGGTAGTCCACCCCTAATTTTTTTTTTATTTCCAGTTTTTGGTAGGAAATCACCATGGCAACGGCTGTTGCTTTGTTGATGCTTCATTCGTCTATATGGCAACGGCTATTTCATTGTTAGTGAAGTCCTCATCACTCATTAAATACAGACCACCAATTATTCAAATTAAGAAGACAATTACTAACTACATCTGATTTCTAAAAAGGTCCAGTGAACTCTTTACCAAGTCAACCGATTTCGATGAAAATTGGCATTTATGTGTAATTGTTTCCAACTTGAGATATGGTAGTTTTTATTTCGATTAATAGTCTTAATAATTTATAATTAATAATAAACTGATTATCAATGTTGATTGGTGTTTAAGCCCGGGAAACAGTGGGTACTTCGTTTCCATGACAACGTTGCGTGCTTGAGAGTCGGGAAACCATCGGTTCTATTCGTTTTTTCTTCGGTACATTACAAAGCATTGTATTAAGTTTTTGTCAAAATTAATTAATTTTCATTTTATTTCATTTATTATAACTGTAAATAGGAGATTTGGTCTCATTTTCCCTCCATAAATACAACCGTGCGAAGCCGGGTCGGGCAGCTAGTATATATATATATATATATCGTCAACTAGTATGACGTTACGACCACCATCTTGTAAATCTATAATTATTATCTGATTTTAATTTTAAAAGTTTTAAAATTTATAAAAAATAAATAATCAAAAACTGATTAAAAAGATTTAAAAAAAACCATTGCATTTTTCGTTACTGAAGCCATCTTGAAAATCAAATATTCAATGCTAGAAATTACGAGAAAAACAAAAAAAAATATTTAAAAGAATGCCTTCTTCAAACATTTAGTTATTTAAACGATTTAGGTCCTCGGTTAGATTATCGGTGAGAGTAAACCAGTAATTTACTAACATAATTAAAAAATTCTCAATAAAAAGTAATAAAAACGCTTTACGACACACCCGACATTGTGAATTATTTCACCAATTGTATCAATTATCGTTACGGATGTCATCTTGAAAATCTGTATTTATTATCCGATTTTAATGAAAAAAGTTCAAAATTCATAAAAAATTAAATTATTAGAATACTGATTGATTAGTTTGAGTCCCGTCCTTGGTTCGGTACCGGTAAAAGCAAAAAATAAAAAAAAAAACGACAGATCCTTCCTCCACAGAAGCCACCTACAGACTGACCTACCACCACCAATAACAAGGTATATATCGTCAGCTGGTATGCCGTCTTTTCCGCCATCTTGTCTTCGTCCGCTGGAGGCCACCATCTTGTTTTCGTCTGCTAGTGTGTGCTGATGCCATGTTAGTGTAATTTTCTGTTCACCATACCTTTGACCTCGCCTGTTATCATTGAACTTTGACCTTGACCTTGAACTTTGACCTTGACCTTGGAATTTAACTATGACCTTGAAGACCATCATGGATCCTACATTTTATGTTCAGTACATGCTACCAGGAGCTACCACCTGCAAGAGGACATTGCCACCATATTGTTTTCGGCCACTGGAGGACACCATCTTGTGTGTGTACTCGTCTTATAGAGTGAATTACAGTAGTATGTAATAGCCCATCCGAGCGCAGTGGCTGGTGGCAAAGGAGCAAGGAGCAGTGACCTTTGACCCCTGACGTCACTGTTATGACCTTTGACCGATGACATCATCATCGATTTCCTGGAAATTTCCCGATTTTCCGCCAATTTTCCTCAAAATTTCCCGTTTTACCCTCAAATTTTCCTCAAAATTTCCCATTTTCCTACAAAATTTCCCTACAATATTTCCCCATTCCTACAAAATTCCAACACTCTCCCAATCTCCCCATATAGGCTTGGTATCCCCCTTACCTACCCACCCATATATGACATCACTTCCGGCCGCCATCTTGGATTACGTCATATCCGGTCACCATCATTTCCAACCGCCATTTTGGATTCAATTTTCGCATGCTCTATCATTCCAATATTATTATTATGCAATCATATAGTATTACATCATATCTGACCACCATCTTGGATGACATAATCACCGCCATATTGGATTACGTCATTTCCATTAACCATTTTGATTTCTAGAACTTTCTACCATTTTGTTTTCCAGTATTTAATATTATGAAGTCATAGCCGCCATTTTAATCACACCTGTTGCAATTTTCGTTACGATCGCCATCTTTGTTTATGACATCACAACAGTCATTTGTTTTCGTCTGCTGAAGGCCGCCATCTTGGATGTTGTTACTATCGCCATCTTGATTTTTTTCTTCTGTGCTGGGGGCAGCCATCTTGATTTCACATTATGTTCCGCTATCTTGGATTTCCCCATCTTTGTTTCTGATGTTTGTTCCTAGAGAGCATCACCATCGCTCTATTCATACACACAAGGTCGATATTTCATTACATACCAATGTTATCATGGTCCTTATCAATATATTAAAATATTTTTTTTATACAAAATACATTCGGAACTGCTGAGATTCGAACCATCACACAGCTCTGACCTTTAGGTTGGAAAACATACGCCTTTAACCGCTCGGCTATCAAGACAATTACCGATCGAAGAACTAAATAAGGTATATATATATATAAAACATTAACACACATATTCGGACTTGTAATATTTTTATTGAAAGTAATAATAGCATCATATTTCGAGAACTATACGACATATATATTTTTTATTATTATTGTTTCAATACTCGCTACCAGGAGCACTAGTGTCTAGCAGAGTGCGGCCGCCATCTTGTTTTCCGTATTCGCTACCAGGAACGCTAGTGTATAACGGAGTACAGCAACAATCTTGTTTTCAATATTCGCTACCAGGAGCGCTAATGTCTAGCAAAGTGCAGCTGCCATCTTGTTTTCAATATTCACTACTAGGAGCACTAGTATCACTTAGTACACACATTATCTGCTAGAGGGTGTTATATTAGTTTAATTCAGCCCTGCTGGAGTGTAGTGCTGTCTTGACCTATAACATCTTAAATATGTCCCTCACCTTGAACTTTCCACTATATTGGATTATAGCATTTATGTTCGTCATCTTGTCACCAACACTATCTTGGCATCATCACATTTCACATTACTGTCGACACCCTGAACTTCCCGCCATCTTGGACTATATCATCACATTTGACTTATAACATATCCACACCGCCGCCAACTTAGATTTTGTTATCACCCACTTTAATCTTGACCACCAACATATTTTATTATCATCTTATGTATGCACCCACCATACTTGATTATATAATCATACTAAATTTCATCCTCTGCTAGAGTATGTAGATTAATTATTCGTAATGAGCATCACGTGATCATCCCAAATACTAAGATAAAAAAAAATATTCCTAGTATTACCATTAAACTTATCACAGTCCATATACCAAAGTCATGCCGTAGACTTGTGCACTGTAGCACTCTACTCAAACTGACTTACATAGCTTAAGTTTTATTTACGTGCTTTCATTTGCGCTTACAATTTCTTTGAGGGCTTTCATTTGCGCTTACATTTTCCTTGAGGGCTTTCTTTTGCGCTTACAATTTCTTTGAGGGCTTTCATTTGAGCTTACATTTTCTTTACGTTCTTTCATTTGCGCTTACATTTTCTAAACACGCTTTCATTTGCGACTACAAGTTCCTTGAGAGCTTTCCTTTACACTTATGTTTTCTTTGAGTGTTTTAAGTTTCGCTTATGTTTTCTTTACATGAATTCCTTTGCGCTTACATTTTCTTTATATCGTAACTCAGTATCTCATGTAAACAATATTTAAGTATCCATATATATTTGTAATCTTAATAGCAAATGTTATGGTCATGCATGCATCCTTATTTTTATAGTTGTCACCATAAATTAAGCAGGATAAATTAAGGGAAATAAAAAAAACATAGTATACATGAAACATTTATTTTATTTATAAAGTTTATTATATACACACAGTCTTTTACACAAAGATATATACATCTATTTATCAAGTGGGTCGAAATGGCTAATTCTCAGCTCTAGACGGTTCACCGAAGTCAGCGTCCAACCAGATCCTTTACCCATATATTCTTCTTCTTCCTTGCAGAGTTTTTCAATACTCTGTTTAACTGACTGCTTCACGTCGTTTGAAGTATAAATTGCAGCAGCCGATGTCTTGAAAGCACGCTTGCTCACTCGATTCTCGTGCGGCTCCGGTTTACCATATAGACAATCCAACCATAAGTTATATTTTAAAGGCACATGCGATGCTGTATCGTCCATAAGCTGTTGTATTATATTCTGCTCAATATCACTCAGAAAAGTGCAAATATCTTTTGCCTCACTAAATGTATTTAGATAGTAATAGTATTTCAGAACTCCTCCAAATGCAGATTGTGCCAAGTAAAATCCATTATCATTTGTCTGTAACTGACCAAGCACAGTGTTAGATTTATGTCCAGATGACGATGCGGGTGGTTGTTGCTGCTGCTGATCTGCCTTAATGCTGGAGCCTGTGCGCATGGGTACATCTAGTTTAAATTGAGGAGTCGTGACGTTCACATGCTGTTCTACAGGCAAACGAACTGCACCTTTACAAATCTTCAAGTGTCTTTTCAATTTATAGTTACAAGTAAACTTCTTCCAACATGCATCACATCTAATCATAGTACGAGACGGATTCTTCAGGCAATTACTCTTCTCATGACGTCTCATGTTAAAACTTGTTGAGAACATCATATTACCGTGCGGACACCGATGCTTCATTGGTGGTGATGGCTCCATGCAGGATTCCGAAGAACTAGGGGTAGGATCCATACTCTCCCCAGATGCCTTTGTAGTTAAACAATAAAGAGAGCTCCCAAGCGATGTTCACTCTTCGGAGTCAGGATGACAACTAAGCTACTAATTCCATCAACATCCCTACTAATAAAGCTAACCCCTACTCCCACTACGACACTCTTCACATCATCAACATGTTTACTTAGTACTCAGGATACATAAGGTCTCTCTCTTCTACTCCAAATCATTCAACTATCCTAGAATTCTTGAAACTATCTAGATGATGTAGATTCATAACAGAACCGATATAAATCACTACATTAACTTTTGTACGACAAACACAACTAAAATACATCTTCTCCAACTGTCATGATCTATTATTAATAAAATGTCTCATATCCTCTTAAATATTAACATCTGTATAGGACTTTGCACACCTCATTTAATTTCAAAACTCCCAGCCACTATATCTACGCGGAACCATAAATCATTAATACTATCCCAACTCACAATCTTATACCAGCATATTTGTGTAATATTATCCACTGTATTTTTCGTAAAGTTGACATTACAGCATAACCTACTAACATAAAACTTAGATAATGTTATGTAGCATTCCATCCCATTATATCAGTCAAAGTCGTAATCGTGCATAACTAATTGTCTCCTCGCTTACCATTGTTCCAAAGCAACCAGAATTTAATATTATCAGCCCACCATCATACTACTTAAGGGGCCCGCCTACCTGGTCACACACACGGTGTGCAGAGCTTCAGGAAAAACAACGCAATTTCAAAACTACTCAAGATATCCGAGTGGGGTATGTTTACGAAAAGCATTTAAGAGTTCGCTGAGGCCCGAAAAGTACTTTTAATTTTGGATCATGTTTTTAAACTGTATTTTTAGAAGAGTTAAAATGGCTGAAACGCATGTTTTCAAAGTAATTTTTAGGTGTAAAACAAGTGGTACAGATTCTTGAAAGCACTTAAGGGACTTGCATTACACCTTTATCTTCATTTCCCCGTAATATAAAATTACGGTCACCGTACAAATTTCACAGTTATCAATTGACAACGAGAAGACTGCGCGCCAGTTCAGAGCCTTGAGCTTAGAGGCGATACCGCGCTAGAAATACCATCGAGCGTCGCGCTTATCATCCCGCCTCACTAACACACATACACCCCTGATGAGGCGGGCCCCTTAATATAATTCCATAAATATTTACCATATACTAACATTAACTACACCATATTTAATATGTACTATGTCCACCCAACATTCCAGCATGAACATCAGTCAAAAGACGGTTTTAAATCTACAATCCATAACATACATTCCTATTCCTCAGCCCCGCAGTACCCAACATTCATCAGCTTACAAACTCTTTAAATTAAACATTTAATTATGTATTTTCTTTCATGCTTTGAATGTTTCTTGCAGTAAAGAATTTATATATATATAGTATATAACTTATGCTAAAGCATATAATATGCTTAAGCATAAATAAATTTTAATTTTATATATGTTAACATATATATGCTTCAGCATATGTTTTAAATATATCAAATACAAATATGCAAGCATAAAAGATATGGTGCCCACCTACATCAGAAAATAAATTGTCCGTCGTGGAAGATAATTTATTTTATTATAGCTTGATTTTTCTTTAGCTGACTGCAGGCAGTTGTTATAAAAAAAAATATTAAGAAAGCTGTCAACACACATTCATCCGCAACGACATATTCTAATATTCAAATACATTGATACATCTACTTCTCCAATTTATTATTTTATTTATCTTAGTAGTAACATTTATTCTTGGTGTTGGAATTTTATAAGTCTACTATTAAAATAACACATAAGTTGTATTGGCTGTAGAAGCTAACATGGATTATTTATCGCTACCAGCATCAGTTCGGTATGTTACCTGATCTTTTCCTTGAGAAATAATTCTTCCCCCCTAGAGGTCTAACGAATCTCTCCATCTCTTGTGACTGTGAGAGAGCATCCTACCTAATTATACACAAACTTTACTTTGACACAGCATGTGGTGATATATGTTAGCATGAAGCGAAACTACTTGCAACCTACATATTTTAAAAAAGGAAAATTAGTTACCGCTGATGGCATGTTAAAAAAATAATATTTAAGTATTTGTTACAAATAAAACTCCCAATATGCATATGGTATTAGTCGAAAGGACACAGGTGTGTATATTGCGACAAGGAATTTACCTTGAGGGGGAAAAAAAATGCGAAGCGACATGACAGAGCAGAGTGTACATTTCTTACCAAAAGTCCTTACCAAAAGCCATTTTAGTTGCAATCTGTGTCAGAAATACTTAAGTCGAAGATATTTGTTGAATAAACATCACAAGATATGTGCAACCAGGCTATCTAATGATAACGAGGTCAGGTCTACAACAGCAAAGAAGAGGAAAGAAGATAAATTATTAAAAAATTATTATGAACTCGAAGTTGAAAATGCTGGTTCTACCAACTCTAACTAGATATCACTAATGAAATAGAATTGAAATCTAATGATGAAAGTAGTGTCTTCATTCGAAATAAAAAAAAAATTATTTACACCAAATTCAAGTTACCTTCACTAAATTATGAACAACATAGAACAGGCTGAAGCTGACAACTTCAAAGATTTTGATGAAGCACTCGAAGCTGGCAATATCGAAGACTGTAATGCGGCTCCTAAAGCTCACAAGATTATGAACTGCGATGAAGTTTTGAGACCTAAACGATGGAACCGTAGGTATCGAAGATTTTGATGAAGTGCCCGAAACTGACAAGATTGAAGAATGTGATGAAGTTGTGAGATCTAAACAAGGGAAGTGTTGTGTTACTGAAAACATAAAAGACTTTGATGAAGCACCCGAAGATAAAAATATTAAAGAATATTTTGAAGCGGTGAGACCTAAACGATGGAAACGTTGTGTTAAAAATAAATAAACCTGGTCATTCTTATGATGATCACTGCGTGGAAGACAATGAGACGGTTGTTAAAACAGAAAACTTCAGATAGCTTAAAAATATTAATAACAAACATGTTAGGAAGATTGCAGCAGCAGGCGAGATAGATTACACATCTTGGGCTGATCCTAATGTATTGGTCGATAGGTTAAGGCTTCTACTTGCTTTTCAAAATGCTGAAAAAGTATCCATCACCAAAGAAACATTGACTATACTTCTTGAACTAAGGAGAGCAGACTACATACAATAATATGTTTTACCGAAACGTGTATAAAATTGTGAATATAAACTTTTATTTCGTGTAATCTTGTATCTGAAATCGGTTGGTGCTTTTGAGTCTGTGGGGCAATTGAGGTGCTAGAGTCACATGAGGTTGGAGCTAATTGTAAGTACTGAAGCTAGTTAAAGCTATTGTAGCTATTAGAGCTAGTTGGAGCTATTGGATTTATTTGGATAGTTGGAGCAGTTTTGAGCTATTTTAGCAGTTGGATTCATTTTGAGTCATTGTAGCAGCTGGTCTATTATAGCAGTTTGGAACTATTGGAGCTAGTTAGAACTATTGGAGCTAGTTGGAACTATTGGAGCTAGTTGGAACTTTTGGAGCTAGTTGGAGTTGTTGGAGCTAGTTGGAGCTAATGAAGTTAGTTGGAGATATTGTAGCAGTTGTTGATATTGGAGTTAGTTGGAGATAGTTGGACTATTGGGGCTAGGTGGAGCTAATGAAGTTAGTTGTACTATTGGAGCTAGTTGGAGTTAATGAAGTTAGTTGGAGTATTGGAGCTAGTTGGAGCTAATGAACTTATTTGGGCTATTGGAGATAGTTGGAGCTATGGTAGCAGTTGGAGCAATTATAGCTACTGATGGTATTTGGATACATTTGGAGCTAGTTTTTTTAGTCTCATTGTATGGTCATTGTGTGTATTCAGTGAGTGCAGTGCATGTCCATGTGAATACATATTTATATATGTAAGAGAACTTGGCTCTCTTTAATTGTTTAATATGATGCGATCATGGTTTCAATAGTATATAGATCGTGATATCAATAGGAATCCATCAGTTTGTTTCTGGACTTTAAACAGTGGAGACTCTTTGGGATAGCCTTTCCAGGTTATTTTTTCTCCTGCAATGGGTCAAATATTTAGTGGTAGATCACTAACGGTGAATCATTCTACTACACAGGAAATTAAGTCGAAGTCATCGCGCCCGTCATCACCAACGCCTACATCACCTATAGTACCGCCAGAAACATCATATGCTGAAAAGCAGGGGTGTATAAAGAATTCCCCCGATATAATACTTCTGTGCGACAGATGTGAAAAGTTGTTGATGCGACGAGAAAATTTTAACCTCCATATTGTGAAGTGTAAATCTGAAATTTTTTATAGATATTGTAAGCAGAAGTTTGCAAGCAGCAGTAGTGCTCGGCGACATGAAGAACATCATTGTCTTGAGAATCCTACCTCCAAGTCGCATCAGTGTGATAGATGTGGAAAGTTGTTTTCACGAGGTGATAGTTTGAATGTGCACATGAGTCGCTGCAACATATAATTTCATTCTTATGAAAGCATCCAGCCCAGCACAAACTACTATGAGACTGGCCTCCAGTTTACAAGATCTCGCCGGCTTCCTGATGATGATGATGTGATTTTCAAGTGAAGCATTTGGAAATGATTGTTCATTAACGGTGTGTAATAGATATTCACCTAAAGAGATTTAACTTGGCACATGAAGTAATGTCCGACTACAAGAACCTGATAAAAACAGTTTCTTTCATGATATCTTTTCGCAGCTGAATTCAGAATCATCGAATATTGTTGGAGGTAATTGAAAGTCTAAGAACTTGTTCCTGGTATAATGTACCTAGCTGTATCAGTGAAATATAGTAAAATTAAACTGTGTGCCAAATTCCAGCATTTGTTGTTAATTCTAGATCCTTCTCATTTCATTTACTTCTCCTTTTTCTGACCTTACATTGTAGATGTTGCTTCAATATTGTTACTTAATAATCGAATGAGTGCTAATGCCATTAACTTGTATTTATGTTGCTTAGCAACAATGCAGAAGCTAAATATATGTTCCATCGTTCGGGAAAACATTTTGTGAACTGCTTATAAAAGTCTTAAAGTAATGTTTAGCCTGAATGGTTTAACTTCTCGATTCGTGCAAGTTTTGTAAATACTTATACATATGACTTTATATATTGTTGTTATGTAGATCTACTAACATGTTGAGGAATATAAGAATTGAGAATGATGGTTGATTATTTTTTTTTTTTTGACTCTACGTTCATAGTATGTGGGTAAGGAGAATTGGTATTATCAGTACTTATAATATGAATTGGTGGCATAGTAGTTGTTATTTAATTAATAAATTGGTTTCGGTATCCCTATAGCATAATCATTACAAGTATTTACACCGTGAAAAGGACAATTAATGTGAACCGAGTATTTCTTTTTGCTAGCCTTTCATTTAATACACTTAAGGTGTATAAGAAAAATGGTTGACATAATTGCGATGGCCATAGATCTTATGGCCTAGACTGTAACATCAGTATTATATGTTGACTTTGCAGTTCTTTTGATCTTAGACGAAATTTTTATGTTTTATGCCTGGGTTTCTAAATAATCGATCGGAAAGTAATTTAAATTGGAAAAATAACTCTTACAATTTACTTTCTGGTTGATATAGTTGGTATTTGAGTAAAGTTGGGTGTAATTTATGTATGCTACGATCCTTCCTCCTCATATTTGTATCCATAAGCTACGATCCCTCCTCCTCCTCATATTTGTATCCATAAGCTACGATCCCTCCTCCTCCTCCTCCTCCTCCTCCTCCTCCTCCTCCTCATATTTGTATCCATATGTTATGGTCCCTCCTCCTATTTGTATTCATATGCAATGACTCGACCAGAATGTTAGATCGGACTTTGTTCATATCTTAAGTATTATCTATTTGGTTGAAGATGTTATATTGGTTTATCCTGTGGTTAAGTCGAGATGTGCTCTTATTTTTTGTATGGCAGGATGTGATTGGTTATGTCTGTAAGTGGTATTTGACTCAAAAAAAATACTTTACTGCAAGAAACATTCAAAGCATGAAAGAAAATACATAATTAAATGTTTAATTTAAAGAGTTTGTAAGCTGATGAATGTTGGGTACTGCGGGGCTGAGGAATAGGAATGTATGTTATGGATTGTAGATTTAAAACCGTCTTTTGACTGATGTTCATGCTGGAATGTTGGGTGGACATAGTACATATTAAATATGGTGTAGTTAATGTTAGTATATGGTAAATATTTATGGAATTATATTAAGGGGCCCGCCTCATCAGGGGTGTATGTGTGTTAGTGAGGCGGGATGATAAGCGCGACGCTCGATGGTATTTCTAGCGCGGTATCGCCTCTAAGCTCAAGGCTCTGAACTGGCGCGCAGTCTTCTCGTTGTCAATTGATAACTGTGAAATTTGTACGGTGACCGTAATTTTATATTACGGGGAAATGAAGATAAAGGTGTAATGCAAGTCCCTTAAGTGCTTTCAAGAATCTGTACCACTTGTTTTACACCTAAACATTACTTTGAAAACATGCGTTTCAGCCATTTTAACTCTTCTAAAAATACAGTTTAAAAACATGATCCAAAATTAAAAGTACTTTTCGGGCCTCAGCGAACTCTTAAATGCTTTTCGTAAACATACCCCACTCGGATATCTTGAGTAGTTTTGAAATTGCGTTGTTTTTCCTGAAGCTCTGCACACCGTGTGTGTGACCAGGTAGGCGGGCCCCTTAAGTAGTGTGATGGTGGGCTGATAATATTAAATTCTGGTTGCTTTGGAACAATGGTAAGCGAGGAGACAATTAGTTATGCACGATTACGACTTTGACTGATATAATGGGATGGAATGCTACATAACATTATCTAAGTTTTATGTTAGTAGGTTATGCTGTAATGTCAACTTTACGAAAAATACAGTGGATAATATTACACAAATATGCTGGTATAAGATTGTGAGTTGGGATAGTATTAATGATTTATGGTTCCGCGTAGATATAGTGGCTGGGAGTTTTGAAATTAAATGAGGTGTGCAAAGTCCTATACAGATGTTAATATTTAAGAGGATATGAGACATTTTATTAATAATAGATCATGACAGTTGGAGAAGATGTATTTTAGTTGTGTTTGTCGTACAAAAGTTAATGTAGTGATTTATATCGGTTCTGTTATGAATCTACATCATCTAGATAGTTTCAAGAATTCTAGGATAGTTGAATGATTTGGAGTAGAAGAGAGAGACCTTATGTATCCTGAGTACTAAGTAAACATGTTGATGATGTGAAGAGTGTCGTAGTGGGAGTAGGGGTTAGCTTTATTAGTAGGGATGTTGATGGAATTAGTAGCTTAGTTGTCATCCTGACTCCGAAGAGTGAACATCGCTTGGGAGCTCTCTTTATTGTTTAACTACAAAGGCATCTGGGGAGAGTATGGATCCTACCCCTAGTTCTTCGGAATCCTGCATGGAGCCATCACCACCAATGAAGCATCGGTGTCCGCACGGTAATATGATGTTCTCAACAAGTTTTAACATGAGACGTCATGAGAAGAGTAATTGCCTGAAGAATCCGTCTCGTACTATGATTATATGTGATGCATGTTGGAAGAAGTTTACTTGTAACTATAAATTGAAAAGACACTTGAAGATTTGTAAAGATGCAGTTCGTTTGCCTGTAGAACAGCATGTGAACGTCACGACTCCTCAATTTAAACTAGATGTACCCATGCGCACAGGCTCCAGCATTAAGGCAGATCAGCAGCAGCAACAACCACCCGCATCGTCATCTGGACATAAATCTAACACTGTGCTTGGTCAGTTACAGACAAATGATAATGGATTTTACTTGGCACAATCTGCATTTGGAGGAGTTCTGAAAGACTATTACTATCTAAATACATTTAGTGAGGCAAAAGATATTTGCACTTTTCTGAGTGATATTGAGCAGAATATAATACAACAGCTTATGGACGATACAGCATCGCATGTGCCTTTAAAATATAACTTATGGTTGGATTGTCTATATGGTAAACCGGAGCCGCACGAGAATCGAGTGAGCAAGCGTGCTTTCAAGACATCGGCTGCTGCAATTTATACTTCAAACGACGTGAAGCAGTCAGTTAAACAGAGTATTGAAAAACTCTGCAAGGAAGAAGAAGAATATATGGGTAAAGGATCTGGTTGGACGCTGACTTCGGTGAACCGTCTAGAGCTGAGAATTAGCCATTTCGACCCACTTGATAAATAGATGTATATATCTTTGTGTAAAAGACTGTGTGTATATAATAAACTTTATAAATAAAATAAATGTTTCATGTATACTATGTTTTTTTTATTTCCCTTAATTTATCCTGCTTAATTTATGGTGACAACTATAAAAATAAGGATGCATGCATGACCATAACATTTGCTATTAAGATTACAAATATATATGGATACTTAAATATTGTTTACATGAGATACTGAGTTACGATATAAAGAAAATGTAAGCGCAAAGGAATTCATGTAAAGAAAACATAAGCGAAACTTAAAACACTCAAAGAAAACATAAGTGTAAAGGAAAGCTCTCAAGGAACTTGTAGTCGCAAATGAAAGCGTGTTTAGAAAATGTAAGCGCAAATGAAAGAACGTAAAGAAAATGTAAGCTCAAATGAAAGCCCTCAAAGAAATTGTAAGCGCAAAAGAAAGCCCTCAAGGAAAATGTAAGCGCAAATGAAAGCCCTCAAAGAAATTGTAAGCGCAAATGAAAGCACGTAAATAAAACTTAAGCTATGTAAGTCAGTTTGAGTAGAGTGCTACAGTGCACAAGTCTACGGCATGACTTTGGTATATGGACTGTGATAAGTTTAATGGTAATACTAGGAATATTTTTTTTTATCTTAGTATTTGGGATGATCACGTGATGCTCATTACGAATAATTAATCTACATACTCTAGCAGAGGATGAAATTTAGTATGATTATATAATCAAGTATGGTGGGTGCATACATGAGATGATAATAAAATATGTTGGTGGTCAAGATTAAAGTGGGTGATAACAAAATCTAAGTTGGCGGCGGTGTGGATATGTTATAAGTCAAATGTGATGATATAGTCCAAGATGGCGGGAAGTTCAGGGTGTCGACAGTAATGTGAAATGTGATGATGCCAAGATAGTGTTGGTGACAAGATGACGAACATAAATGCTATAATCCAATATAGTGGAAAGTTCAAGGTGAGGGACATATTTAAGATGTTATAGGTCAAGACAGCACTACACTCCAGCAGGGCTGAATTAAACTAATATAACACCCTCTAGCAGATAATGTGTGTACTAAGTGATACTAGTGCTCCTAGTAGTGAATATTGAAAACAAGATGGCAGCTGCACTTTGCTAGACATTAGCGCTCCTGGTAGCGAATATTGAAAACAAGATTGTTGCTGTACTCCGTTATACACTAGCGTTCCTGGTAGCGAATACGGAAAACAAGATGGCGGCCGCACTCTGCTAGACACTAGTGCTCCTGGTAGCGAGTATTGAAACAATAATAATAAAAAATATATATGTCGTATAGTTCTCGAAATATGATGCTATTATTACTTTCAATAAAAATATTACAAGTCCGAATATGTGTGTTAATGTTTTATATATATATATACCTTATTTAGTTCTTCGATCGGTAATTGTCTTGATAGCCGAGCGGTTAAAGGCGTATGTTTTCCAACCTAAAGGTCAGAGCTGTGTGATGGTTCGAATCTCAGCAGTTCCGAATGTATTTTGTATAAAAAAAATATTTTAATATATTGATAAGGACCATGATAACATTGGTATGTAATGAAATATCGACCTTGTGTGTATGAATAGAGCGATGGTGATGCTCTCTAGGAACAAACATCAGAAACAAAGATGGGGAAATCCAAGATAGCGGAACATAATGTGAAATCAAGATGGCTGCCCCCAGCACAGAAGAAAAAAATCAAGATGGCGATAGTAACAACATCCAAGATGGCGGCCTTCAGCAGACGAAAACAAATGACTGTTGTGATGTCATAAACAAAGATGGCGATCGTAACGAAAATTGCAACAGGTGTGATTAAAATGGCGGCTATGACTTCATAATATTAAATACTGGAAAACAAAATGGTAGAAAGTTCTAGAAATCAAAATGGTTAATGGAAATGACGTAATCCAATATGGCGGTGATTATGTCATCCATGATGGTGGTCAGATATGATGTAATACTATATGATTGCATAATAATAATATTGGAATGATAGAGCATGCGAAAATTGAATCCAAAATGGCGGTTGGAAATGATGGTGACTGGATATGACGTAATCCAAGATGGCGGCCGGAATGTGATGTCATATATGGGTGGGTAGGTAAGGGGGATACCAAGCCTATATGGGGAGATTGGGAGAGTGTTGGAATTTTGTAGGAATGGGGAAATATTGTAGGGAAATTTTGTAGGAAAATGGGAAATTTTGAGGAAAATTGGCGGAAAATCGGGAAATTTCCAGGAAATCGATGATGATGTCATCGGTCAAAGGTTATAACAGTGACGTAGGGGTAAAGGTCACTGCTCCTTGCTCCTTTGCCACCAGCCACTGCACTCGGATGGGCTATTACATACTACTAATTACCATCATTTATTCTAACCCGCTAGAGATCAGATATCATTTATTATTAATGAGGTGCCTGCCATCCGGAAATTTGGGCGACATCTTGGACTCGTGCAATTATTTAGCTAGAGATTCGGGAAAAAATTCAAAATTCATCAAAACATTCACTCATAAAAGTAATGATTGATTCGAAACTTGGTTCGATCCCTGGACGATATAAAATAAATTTAGTATAACATCAATTTAGCAAAATAGTGAAAGATTCGAAAATAAAACAGCACAAATTCTTTTACAAAATTAATTTTATTACATATCTTATATTATACTACAGAAACACTTGCGAAAGTTAACAATTCCACAAACATTTAATTCCGCATCGGTGTGAAATGATTAATTCTAAGCTCCAATCGGTTTATACTAGACAGAGACCAACCAGAAACTTTACTGACATAGTCCTCCTCTTCTTTACTTAGAACTGTAAATTACTGCAGCCGATGTCTTGAATGCACATTTCTTCACTTTGTCATCGAATGGATATGGTTTGTCATATACACAGTGAGCCACAAGTTATATTTTAATGGACCGTTTGTTTCTACGTCATCAGTAAGCTGATTGATTATGGTCTGCTTGATATCCTCAAGAAAATTACAAATGTATTTTGACTCACTTATCGTATTTAGATAATAGTAGTCTTAACAATGTTTCCTGAAATGCAGACTGCGCCAAGTAGAAGCCATTATCGTTCACCTGTAATGCACCTAACACGGTCTTTGGTTTAGTTCCATGTCCAGATGCCATAGCAATCGGTTGCAGCACATAATTTTTTTTGTTTGTACGCTCACGAGTCTTCAACCAAAACTGAGGAGTCGTAATTTCTGCGGGTAGTTTAACGGTAGGCAAATGAACTTCACCTTTACAATTTTTCGAATGTCGACGTAAATTATCAATTCGAGTAAACCATTCATGACACTCATCGCAGTGAAACTTCATGCAAGAAGGATTCTCCGTACTTTTAATCCTCTCATGTCTTCGTATATCATGGGAAAATGCGAACGACATATCACACTAGCTGCAAGGATACCATGGTGATGAAAACGAGCCTTTCAGACCCGATCTAGATACTGACGTTACCATATATGTACCATTTCCAGTCAAACTCTTATGAACTTCAATACATCGTTGTTGTATAGAAACCTTACTTTCTGCCGCACAGCAGGACCTTTTCATGTCTTCATGTGCGTTTTCATATTATCTTTTCTGACAAACTGCTTATGACATTTCTCACAACCAAACATGTTGCGAGGAGGATTCTTAGCACATTCTCTCTTTTCGTGTCGACGAGCATTGCTGATGTTTGAGAAAATCTTGTCACAGTAACGGCACCGATGTGCGTTAGTTGTTGACGAATCACCATCCATTGAAGTCTCCATCGAGGTAGAAACAGCGTTCGCCGAGGTTTCCTGTGCAGTCAGCACTGAAGTCATTAAGTTCTCTTCCGCTGGTGGTACCACGACTCTTGACGTCTCCTTGAATGTTGACGTAAGGGTTCCCGGAGTCGATGGTACAACCTCCATCGTGTTCGTCGTTAAAGACGGTAAACATGCCATCGAGTTCACAAGGACAGGTAATTACGCGACTTATGCACCAAATGAAACAAACTAGGTGATCCTTACACCATCTACGACAGTAACAAACTGAGAGACCTGCTGTCTAGGACTAGCTTATATACCCGCGACCGATCGATTAATTTAAAACAAGAACCATTTACTATAATACACGAGCCAAAACAACATTAAAAATAGAAGCCCATATGATCGTCTCAGTAATTCGATCTCACCAATATACACTAGGCTCCAAAGCTCCAAAGCTCCAAAGCTCCTACAGCTGTAAAGCTCCAAGGCTTCAACAGCTCCTAAGCTCCAAAGCCCCAACAGCTCCAAAGTTCCAAATCTTCCAACATTTCCAAAGCTCCAACAGCTCCAAAAACGCCAATTCGCCATTATTTGGCTATAATGCTCCATTTGCCCATCGGCTTCATGAGCTCCAAGAGCTCCAAAGCGTAATTTTCACGCAATTGATACGCAATGTACACACAGTACACACAGGAGACGGAATGAACACACAGTACACACAGGAAACGGAATGAACGCACAGTACACAAAGGAAACGGCATTAACACAGTACACACAGTAATTGGAACGAACACACAATGTTCACACAATTGACGTGCAATGCACGTATTGTACACGTAATGTACGAAATAACCATTCATAGTTCACGCAGTTCAAGCGTTTAATGTAAAGGAAGCACAAACGGAAGCGTAATCATAGAAAAGGAAGCACATTCGGAAGTACAGTCACAAAAGTAAGTACATTTAGAACCACAATCGCAAAAAAGGAAGCACATTCGGTAGCACAATCATTGAAAAGGAAGTACATTTGGATGCACAATCACAGAAAGGAAGTACATTTGGAAGCACAATCACAAAAAGGAAGCACATTTGGAAGCACAATCAACTAAAGGAAGCATAATCAGTAGCACGTTCCACAAAAAGAAGCACATCTAACGAAAAGGACTTACATTTTCACGAACATTCAACTCTGTATGTTGTGGTCGTTAATTTTACATTAGGATACAATGCCTCCATCAGTCATTGGCTACAACAGTGTTTTGTCTCCAAAATCAATGATGTCAAAAGTATTCGACTCCAAATAGTCTTAAGTCTAACGCTATTTGACTAGGTACAAGGCTACGAGGCTTCTAAGATGCATGGCTCCAACTTCTCCATAGCATTATGTTATAAAATTACAAGGCTATTTGGATTCGTAGCTACAAGTCTACGAGGCACCAAGGCTTCATTATTGCGTGACTACGAGCCATGAGGTAACGAGACAATGCTATTGCGAGTCTACAAGATTACGTGATCGCGAGGCTATAGGACTACGAAGCTTCCAGAACACAAGGTTACGGGACTGCGAGGCTACAGGGCTACGAAGCTTCCATGTCTTGAGGCTACAGGGCTACGAAGCTACCATGACACGAGGCTACTTGGCTACGAGACTACTTGGCTCTAACTGACTACAATAGCACCATTCAGTGGTGAGAGTTAATTTATCTCATGCAAACTAACCTGTTTAAAGTAGTGACGATTCTTGTCAACAGATGACACCACATGCTGCTTACAGGTAAATATTATTTTGTTATTTTATGTGGGATGCAGGATGCTCACTAGGAAATTCAATATCGATTTCGCGAGATCCCGATTATCCGATATTCTGCCTCATTTTTCGAGATGAATCTCGAAGCATAAAATGAGATATCGGCCGAGATTGACGAGATCGAGCGGCAGTAGTCAGCTACGCATGACGCGTGTTCTCTGAGCGCGAGCGAGTCACTGACTGGCGAAGGAAAGTGTCGTACCGCATACGCAAACTATCCCCACTATTCCCAGGTATTCACGATGTTGGGCGAGCGGAATATAAAAGAATAAGTGATATAGTTCTGACTAGAGTAAGGGAGCGGAATATATTCGAGTGCATGCAGGCACTTGTTTGTTTACTATTGTTTTGGTTGTGCAGTTACTGTCATGATGTACTTAAATTTCGTGTTTTTATGGATTAATTGTATAAAATTTGTATTATTTTGCTACTCAAGTTCTATACTGTTAAGTTAACACATTTAAAATGTCGACAAACAATCTAAATGAACCTTACATGGAGTTTAATAGTTCGTTGCCGGTATGGAGATATTTTAAGAAAGCAGTGAATAATTTGACAGCCCAATGCAAAATATGTAAAGCTATTATGAAAACTACAGCCAGTTCCACAAAAGGATTACATGTCCTTATGAAGTCAATCCACAAAATTGACACAAAAACATTGAATGCGGGAGTTCGAAGGACATCAACCACTCTGCAACTTGATGCTGCGTCGTCGTCATCGTCTCTGCCGTCGTCGTCGTCGTCAGCCTCTACTACAATGTCGTTAGTGCCACTATCACCTATAGACAAAGAGGCTCAAGAAAATAGCGAATGCCAAACGCCCCCTAAAAAGAATAAAATCAGTTATTACTTTCAATCCGACTGTGACGTGACTAAACAAAAATTGATGATCTCGAATGGTAGCGAAAGATGGACTGCCTTTTCGAGTTTTCTGCACATCCGAGGACATAAAGAATCTTTTTTCTTCAAAAGGTAACAATTATAAATTACCTTCTTCACCAACCATATTAAATTAATTGAGATGAATTATGGTTTGATATTCAAAATGAAAGTGAAAGAAGATCTTCGAAAGCTAAAGAACGAAGACTATAGATTTACACTCTCTTATGATAAATGGACGTCTGAAATGAGTAGGCGCTTTCTGAATATTAATGTTCATACAGCTAACAACAACAGCCTACTTTCTGGAATCTTGGACTGGCGCGCATATTTGGAAGTACGTTCTCAGAGTCTTGTGTTCAGCTTTTAAAATAAAAACTATCAGATTATGATTTATCCCTAGACAATGACATAGTTGGTATAACCACAGACGGAGCCAGTTTCATGAAGAAAATCGGACGTCTGCTTGAACCGTTTCAACAGCTTTGCTACGCGCACGGGATACAGTTGGGTATAACAGATATCATTTATAAGAAAAATCTAGAACCTAATCCTGAACAAAACACGAATCACAGCACAGAAGAGGAGGAATAATTTGAAGATAACCCAGATACTTACAATGGTTTAAACTTTTCTTTACCTGTAAGATAAGCTGATCTGGCTTCGGAATATCATTCGATTGTAGCAAAAATAATAATGAGTCAAGCTTTTTAAGAACTCTCCCACCAAGAATTATATCAGTAATATGTAATAGTATGTCCGAGCGCAGGGTTCAGGGTGTGGTGCCGGTGCCGTGGAGCCTGCCGATTGCTCTGACGTCACGGCGGCCATCATAGATTTGTGATGTAATGGCGGCCATCTTGGATGACCGTGACGACCTTTGAGATTGACCTTGACCTTGACACCGGCGGCCATATTGTATCCGCCATCTTTAAATCGAGTACCCCACTCACTCATTATGAAATTTTCTTCACGGTCACCATATCAATATTTTTTCTGTTCTACTGGAGGCCGCCATCTTGGATACCGTTGACTTTGTTTCTGCTGTTTGTTCGTAGAGAGCACCAGCATCACTCTTGATTTTTTTTTCTGTTTCACTTGAGGCCGCCATCTTGGATACCGTCGACTTTGTTTATGCTGTTTGTTCCTAGAGAGCGCCAGCGTCGCTCTGTCTCATCATATAAGGCTGATGTTCCATTACCTACCATAGCTATTATCTACTTCAACGACATATTAAATTTAATTTTTTTTTTGCAAAATACATTGGAAGCGCTGTGATTCGAACCATCGCAGCTCTGATCTCTAGGTTGGAAAACATACGCCTTTAACCACACGGCCATCGAGACATTTACGAGACTGAGATTTATATAAGGTATATATAAAAATAACATGCATATTCGGACTTGTAATTTTTTTTAAATTAGAAGTAATAATATCATCACCTGTTCGAGACATAACCACCATCTTGCAATTATCGTTACGGTCACCATCTTGAAAATCTGTAATTTTCATGCTAGAAATTCCGAAAAAATTCCAAAGAATATTTTTAATATTGCCTACTTTAAATGTTTAGTTATTTAAACGATTTCAGTCCTCGGTTTTGATTTCCGGAGAGAGTAAACCAGTAATTTATTAATATACTTCACAAATCCATGATGGCCGCCGTGACGTCAGAACAATCGGCAGGCTCCACGGCACCGGCACCACACCCTGAACCCTGCGCTCAGACATACTATTACATACCACTGATATCCTTCAGAATTACATTCAGCAGGAGTTTGGTGGCAAGACATGATTAAATGAGTCATCTCATTTTATTCAAGGTTACATTAAATTAGTGAATTTCTGCTACTAAATCATCACTTTTAATTTATTTTATCAGGTGTAATTCAAACGAAAATACCATTAACCAGTCAAATATAATAATAAGCTCTGAGACAATAGAAAATCACTAATAGGCAAGACGAACTTCATTCTCCTTGGTGCTTAGCGAAGCCATCCTTCTTTTGCGATCGTTAGTGAGCATCCTGCATCCCACATAATATAACTAAATAATATTTACCTTTAAGTAGCATGACATGTCATATTTTGACAATAATCGTCACTACTTTAAACAGGTTATTTTGATGAGATAAATTAACACTCACCACTGAATGGTGCTATTGTAGTCAGTTAGAGCCAAGTAGTCTCGTAGCCACGTAGCCTCGTGTCATGGAAGCTTCGTAGCCCTGTAGCCTCGCAGTCCCGTAACCTTGTGTTCTGGAAGCTTCGTAGTCATATAGCCTCGCGATCACGTAACCTTGTAGACTCGCAATCGCATAGTCTCGTTACCTCATGGCTCGTAGTCAAGTAGTCATGATGCCTTGGTGCCTCGTAGACTTGTAGCTACGTAAAAATAGCCTTGTAATCTTATAACATAATGCTGTTGGAGCAGTTAGAGTCATGTATCTCCGAAGCCTCGTAGCCTTGTAGTAAAATAGCGTTAGGCCTAAGACTATTTGGAGTCGAATACTTTTGACGTCATTGATTTTTGTAGACAAAACACTGTTGTAGCCAATGACTGATGGATGCATTGTATCCTAACGTAAAATTAACGCATGCTACCTACTGAGTTAAATCTTCGTGAAAATGAACGTCCTTTTCGTTAGATGTGCTACTTTTTTGTTGAATGTGCTTCCGATTGTGCTTCCTTTAGTTGATTGTGCTTCCAAATGTGCTTCATTTTTGTGATTGTGATTCCAAATGTACTTCCTTTCTGTGATTGTGCATCCAAATGTACTTCCTTTTCAATGATTTTCCTTCCGATTGTGCATCCTTTTTGCGATTGTGGTTCTAAATGTGCTTCCTTTTTGTGACTGTGCTTCCGAATGTGCTTCCTTTTCTATGATTGTGCTTCCGTTTGTGCTTCTTTTACATTAAACGCTTGAACTGCGTGAACTATGAATGGTTATTTCGTACATTACGTGTACAATGCGTGTATTGCGCGTCAATTGTGTGAACATTGTGTGTTCGTTCCAATTACTGTGTGTACCTACTGTGTTAATGCCGTTTCCTGTGTGTACTGTGCGTTCAATCCGTTTGCTGAGTGTACTGTGTGTTTATTCCGTCTCCTGTGTGTACTGTGTGTACATTGCGTATCAATTGCGTGAAAATTACGCATTGGAGCTCTTGGAGCTCTTGAAGCCGATGGGCAAATGGAGCATTGGAGCCAAATGTAGTTAGACCTGAAGGCGCGAATTGGAGTTTTTGGAGCTGTTGGAGCTTTGGAGCTGTTGGAGGATTTGGAACTTTGGAGCTGTTGGAGCTTTGGAGCTTTGAATCTGTTGGAGCTTTGGAGCTTTAATTGTTGGAGCTTTGAAGCTTAGAGCTTTGGAGCCTAGCGTATATTGGTGAGATCTAATTACTGAGACGATCATATGGGCTTCTATTTTTAATGTTGTTTTGGCTTGTGTATTATAGTAAATGGATCTTGTTTTAAATTAATCGATCGGTCGCGGGTATATAAGCTAGTCCTAGACAGCAGGTCGCTCAGTTTGTCACTGTCGTCGACGGTGTAAGGATCACCTAGTTTGTTTCATTTGGTGCATAAGTCGCGTAATTACCTGTCCTTGTGAACTCGATGGCATGTTTACCGTCTTTAACGACGAACACGATGGAGGTTGTACCATTGTTTCCGGGAACCCTTACGTCAACATTCGAGGAGACGTCAACAGTCGTGGTACCACCAGCGGAAGAGAACCTAATGACTTCAGTGCTGACTGCACAGGAAACCTCGGCGAACGCTATTTCTACCTCGATGGAGACTTCAATGGATGTGATTCGTCAACAACTAACGAACATCGGTGCCGTTACTGTGACAAGATTTTCTCAAACATCAGCAATTCTCGTCGACAAGAGAAGAGAGAAAGTGCTAAGAATCCTCCTCGCAACATGTTTGGTTGTGAGAAATGTCATAAGCAGTTTGTATGAAAAGATAATATGAAAACGCACATGAAGACATGAAAAGGTCCTGCTGTGCGGCAGAAAATAAAGGTTTCTATACAACAACGATGCATTGATGTTCATAAAAGTTTGCCTGGAAATGGTACAAATACGGCAACGTCAGTATCTGGATCGGGTCTGAAAGGCTCGTCTTCATCACCATGGTATCCTTGCAGCTAGTGTGATATGTCGTTCGCATTTTCCCATGATGTACGAAGACATGAGAGGATTAAATGTACGAAGAATATTTCTCGCATGAAGTTTCGCTGCGATGAGTGTCATGAATGGTTTACTCGAATTGATAATTTACGTCGACATGCAAAAAAATGTAAAGGTGAACTCCGTGTGCTTACTGTTGAACCACTCGCAGAAATTACGACTCCTCAGTTTAGGTTGAAGACTCGTGGGCATACAAACAAAAAAACATAATGTTAGTAAAGGTTCTGGTTGGTCTCTGTCTAGTATAAACCGATTGGAGCTCAGAATTAGTCATTTCACACCGATGCGGAACTTAATGTTTATGAAATTGTTAACTTTCGCAAGTGTTTTTGTAGTAGAATAGAAGATATGTAATAAAATTAATTTTGTAAAAGAATTTGTGCTGTTTTATTTTCGAACCTGTCAATATTATGCTAAATTGATGTTATATTAAATTAATTTTATATCGTCCAGGGATCGAACCAAGTTTCGAATCAATCATTACTTTAATGAGTGAATGTTTTTGATGAATTTTGGATTTTTTCCCGAATCTCTAGCTAAATAATTGCACGATTCCAAGATGGTGCCTAAATTTCCGGAAGGCGGGCACCTCAGTAATAATAAATGATAACTGGTTAGAATAAATGATGGTAATTCACTCTATAGGACGAGTACACACACAAGATGGTGTCCTCCATCAGACGAAAACAATATGGTGGCAATGTCCTCTAGCAGGTGATAGCTCCTGGTAGCATGTACTGAACACAAAATGTCGGATCCATGATGGTCGTCAAGGTCAAAGTCAAATTCCAAGGACAAGGTCAAAGTTCAAGGTCAAGGTTAAAGTTCAATGCCAACAGGCGAGGTCAAAGGTATGGTGAACAGAAAATTACACTAACATGGCATCAGCACACTCTAGCAGACGAAAACAAGATGGTGGCCTCCAGCGGACGAAGACAATATTGCGGACCTGACGTCATACCAGCTGACGATATATACCTTGTTATTGGTGGTGGTAGGTCAGTCTGTATGTGGCTTCTGTGGAGGAACGATCTGTGTTTTTTTTTTTATTTTTTGCTCTTACTGGTGTTGAACCAAGGAGGGGACTCGATCTAATCAATAAGTTTTCTCTTAAGTTTTTTTTTTTACTTTTTTCATTAAAATATTTAAAGGTGACATCCGTAACGATAATTTATACAAGTGGTGACATAATTCGCAATGTCGGGTGTGTCGTAAGACGCTTTTATTACTTTTTATTGAGAATTTTTTTAATATGTTAGTAAATTACTGGTTTACTCTCGCCGGTTATCGAACCGAGGACCAAAATTGTATAAATAACTAATATTTTGAAGAAGGCAATTTTTTAAATATTTTTTTTTTTTGTTTTTCTTAGATTTTCTAGCCTTGAATATTTGATTTTCAAGATGGCTGCAGTAACGAAACATGCAACGGTATTATTTTAAATATTTTAAATCAATATTTGATTATTTTATTTTTAATAAATTTTAAAACTTTTTAAATTAAAAACGGATAATAAATATAGATTTTAAAGTTGGAGGTCGTAACGTCATACTAGTTGACGATATATATATATATATATATGTGGCTTAAGTGGTGGGAGGTCAGTCTGCCAGCAGCTTCCGTGGAGGAAGGATCGGTCGTCATTTTTATTTGTTTTCCCTCACGGGTTTCGAACCAAGGACTCCGAGCTCCTTGACATAAGTGTAAATTTTTGTTATATTTTTTTAAAATAATTTTTATTGAATTTTTACTATTCAATTATATTGATTAATTTTTTTAATGATTTTTAAAAATTTTCCCGATCATCTAACATAATAATTACGGATTTTGATGATGGCGGCCGTAACGGAAATTGAAACGATGACGTCATAATCCAAGATGGCGGTCATAATCCTAGGTGACTTCAGAGGCTTATCAGAGGCTTTAGACATGGATGCTTAAGCTTCTTTTAGGACATTGTGTTCTTTCTAAGGCAAAAAGTATTTTGAGGTTTTCGAAATCCTAATTTTTGAATTGTGGAATTTTTCGAGAATTTTTGACGGAAATCTTTTCCAAAAAAAATTGAAATTTTGGCAAATTTTGAGGAATTTTGGGCTAAATTGGGCTAATTTTGAAGGTAAAGGTCAATGTCAAAGATCAAGGTCATCCAAAAAGGCCGCTGTAACGTCACAATCCAATATGGCGGACAGGCACCAGGTACCACCGCCTGGCGCCTCTGCCAGGAGGAACCAAACTATTACTACTCTCCTGCTTTTTAATAGGCTCACCTATCTCTGCATCCAATAACAGACAGATCGCTTCTAGTTGGCCAAACAGCCCAGCTAACCAGAAGATAGAGGCCCCTGATTGGTAAGCGCTCCCAGCCAATCACAGAATCACAACTCCGATTGGCCAAACCAACATTCCAACCAGAAGAATGGAAGGTTCTGATTGGCCCACAGCTGCAGACAATCGGGAAACATTCCCCTTTCAGGAGAGAGGCAGGAGAACTTCACAATTGGTGATATCTTCGCCTTCGACGCGGCGACAGCCCAGAAGCCAAGCAACTTTAGCGAATATTATTTCAATTGTTGCCAACAATTACTTTATAACTCCTCTTCCAATGCGTCGACTGACAGTTTTGTTGGGTGTGGCCGGGCGCACGCCTCATGCGATGAAACTATTGAAAACGAACACTTATTGTGCAGAAAGAAATAAGATTTATTTATTGTAAATGAACCTTCTCAGACTGATTAATTTAAATTTATTTTTGTCAAAGTTACGTCTGTAATTATGTAACGTTATTTCCAAGATCGTAATTAAAATTCGTTTATGACAATTTTTTCCAGTAGTGATACTGATGTCATAATAATAAACGTTTTTACAAATTACCAAGCACGTAACATTCAATAAACAAACAAGAAAAGATTTTATAAAACGTCATACATTCCAATGTCATAGTTATTTAAAAAAATTTATCTGAATTACTATATTTTACCCCTCCATTCTTCATTCTTTCTTTAAATCTTGTAATTTTATAAATACATAAATAATATTAGTGTTGTGGTTGTAAACAAAATATTTGTTTCATTTTTTTAAGGATGATTGGTAGTTCGCAGAACACTTTTATTTAATGTAGTTCGTTCAAACCAAATTATTGACAAACAAAATCTAAATGCGTTTTGATTTTTCTGTGTAAAGTTACTGTTAACAGCATTTTAATATCATTCAAGGATGTATGTGTGTTGCAGTAAGTAATTTTATTTTCTTGTTATCTATTATTTGTGTTTACTTCTCTCAAGTGCACGTGTCGACCACGAACTTCTAGAATTTCAATCAATCTTATCTACTAAATGTATAAAAAAAACATTTAGTCTTGTGTATAGTGGGGACTGATAGTAAATTTCTTCTTAGATTTTCATAACAGTGCACGCAATCAAGCATGAAAACCAAGATCCAAGTCAGCTGTGATGGAAAGATGAAAGGTAACAACTAATATAGAATTTCATACAATATTCCAGTGACCGGAATTGCAAATTGTGATAAGGGACCAGAGTTCAATAATCGGCCACTGATTTTTTTTTTAATCGTAGAAAAAGTTCCTGCAAGCAACCTCCGAGGAAATAAACATAGTAATATAATTCCGTAATATTTTTTTCATTTTTATCCCTTATTTCGAAAGCGAACTCCGACGTACAGTACTTACTTCAGAGCAAAACTAATCTAAGTTCGAATCAAACGTTTAATTGGGTTTGTAAGCCTAACGACATGAAAGCTAGCACATCAATCAGTCCAATAAAGATGAAATTTCGCATTTCTACGATATTTTCATCAAAAAGGCTGATATATGGGTTTTAATTGCATGGTTATGAATACGCAACCAGCAATATCCAACTACACTCTACCATGAGAATTGTCTCATTCCAGATCTTGGAAATGTGAACGTCTAGTGCTGTCACCTGGCTGCATTTATTTTATTCATTAGAGGAGGTCATAAAGTGATGAAGCGATAGGTCGGACATTGTCTCGCTCTCCAAATGCTGAATCGCCTCTACGCGCAAGGCACCCTCCAGTCAAGATCGCCAGCTGGGAGGGCCGTCGCTCCTCGAAACCGCCCGAAGCACGTAAAACGCACGCGCTGTTCTCGCGAGCTCTCGCTCGACTGTTCGTTGCGACTGCAGCGCCGTGCCGTGTTGATCGCATGAAACACAGGCCACCAAGACAAGCTCTGCACAGCTTTTTGCATCATACTAACTTAGATTTCAGACTTTTAAAAACTGAACAAAATATGTAGCAAATATTTCTTACCGTAAATTCTATAATTTCTAACAGAAAATTTATCTATTTTTTTTATATCGCTGGTAAATAAATTACAATATTAAGATGGTTGAATTTTAAAGAAAATTAACGTACTAGCAATTTACTCGATTTCAAAAAAAAAAACTGTTAAGGTAACCTATATGAACGTGCCTGTTAATAGTAAAAAAATATGACTCACCGAAATTTTGCCAATTTTTTTTTAAGAAGCGTGATAGTTAAAATCTTTGCTCACTGTTTTGACCGGCAGCTCTAACAATGTACTAATGATGATAACGTGAGATAGATTGCACTGCGCATATCGGATTACTGATGGTAATTTTCTTTAGATTTTTTGAAATTTCATTTTGACCTCCTGCTCCTAAATTTGGTTTGATTGCTGATGTCATATGCATGTTTACTATATCTTTTGCTTTCTTTTTTTAAATAATTTCGGTTCACAATTGTTATTATTCACACGTTTTCAATTGCACTGTTCTTCCCTTTTGCATGTTTTATGCACATATTGAGAGCATTCCTTTTTCTTGTGATCCTATGGTCACTTTGGCTTCGCCCTGCTTTGAAACTGCAATCGCTCTTACTTTCCCTTTTTGAAGATTTTACCTTTTGTGTAAATTTTATGGTCATTTCCAAGTAATTTTTAGCTCACGGGATTGTATCTGCTTTGATCGAAAATATCTAATGCCAACTTTGGTCTTAGGTAGTACTGCATCACCCAGTGTAGTTAAAAGTACATAGGAATGTCCATGCATTCATGGAGTGTAGAAAATAAACGAGGCATATGTCATAAAAAGGTTTGTTAATTTTTTTAGTTAGTATCAAAAATTTTTATGTGTAAACTATTTAACTTTCGGTATACGGCATTTGGTAAAAATACGATATACGGCATTTTGTGAAAATGTAACGGAAGTCGATGAACGGAAATGTGTCACAAATGTAGTGGACTAACGTGTAGCAAGATAAATCCGTATATAGTCACTTTCGTAAACATTAAGGGACATACCAAACGTATTGGTGTGCCAAATGAAACAATATGATATTGGAACTACACTGGAATATATTTGGTAAACTAAAATAATCATAGTAAAAAGTAATCACAAGTTTTAAAATAGTAAAGAAAGTTGGCGATACAAAGATTATAATACATATATTCTCGTTTCACTTGGTAACCATCAAGGGGCGAGGTTCAATTTTATGTTTTAAATATGTTATTTTAATATGTATTAATAATTTTTGGCAGTTACATTTTGAATAACGTGTATTTTTGTTAGTCATTATAAATGTTTTAGCATATTAGTATAATTTCACCATCTCTGTGCTGTAACATAATCTTATATATATATATATATATATATATATATTACACTGATAAAAATAATTCGGGGATTAGAAAAAACTAATTGGGGTATCAGACAAAATGTGTTTTCATCAGCAGTATGGGCTACGAGCAGCTTTGACACCCCTTGCAACAGTGAACTAATACAACGCTATTGCAACAGCAACAGGACGCAGGGTGTCATCTCAAACTGTCTGCAAAAGGTAGCCATGGAATATGTCACATTAGCAAAAGAGCACCATACAGAAAGTATAAACTAGTCGTAGGAACATCGCGTAAGGAGGCACGCCGAATGGATATCCCTTCTGTTTTCCGATGAGTGTGGAACCTGATAATCCACGTGGTCCATCTGGAGAGAACATGGATCTTGAAACAACCCATAAAGTCTCATGGTATTGGTCTTTTAATAATTTCTTTGTTAATCCCCTAACCATTTTGACATGTACAAATAATATTTTCTCAATGGCTATCTGTTTGCTCACGAAATAACCACAAATAATGTAGCTTTTCTATTATTTAATACAACATGGGTCTGTTGTATGTTATTAACACAACGGAGTATGGGAAATGCAGGTGGGCTGATGACAGATACACAGGATTCCAATCATAAATTAATTACAACTCTTTCAATATAAACAAGGAAACATTTATGCATAATTCTTTGTAATTTGTATATTCGCTTCCATGGTCTTGACTCCGTAGCCATTATGCCCTCAAAACCTGCTGTAAGCAAAATTTAAGAATAAATAATGTTATACAAAGTATACTTGAGTTACATGAACACTTAATCCTCTTTACCAAAGCTATAATGATGATTACACAAGAGGACTAGCTGAATTAAAGATAAGTACTCAACTAGCGTAGGGAATTATGAAATCAAACAATTGTTCAAAGGAATGTTTATCACTTGTTAGCCCCGTTATCAGTAGTTCAATGTCTAATACTTCCAACTTTGTTTCAATATCTCATTTGAAATACAAAATTGCTAAACGAGCTTTCAAAACCGTCACCGAATGGCAAGACGAAATACCGAATTTTTTTGCTACCTTAAAGTATTTTTAATGACTCTTTATGTATATACCATACGTTGCCAAACGTTTCTATAAATAATTATTGGCATTAAAAGTTATGAAAGATTTTCATCATATGAGAATAATTGTCATTAATTTTTTTTTTTAATTATATGAAGATTTACCAGCATTCTGTATATTTTTATGACATGTTCAGTGAGATTGAAAAGTTAAAGAATAGAAATAGTATTTGAACATAAATACTTCCTGCTTGCTGCGGAGGAGATCAGTCACCTAATGGGCTTGGAAGTGTAAAGACAGCGGTGGATTTTTTGTTGTCTTCCCGAGGTTCAAATACCGTAATTGAATTAATTGACACTAATATTTTTTTTTCATGTGACTGGTTTCAAATACGTCTTAATATAAGTTATATTTATAAATAGTTGTCTGAAGAAAAGAGAATGAAAAAGAATTCATAATTTTTGTAATTTATTTAAATTTTTCGTTTTTTCTTGAATCTTTCAGTTTCTAGGTAAAATTGGAATCTAGGATTCAAATTTCACTCGAAGCGTCAAATTCTACCTGAGTTATGGAATTTTATTAGATCTGTTATTTTTCTGTCAAAGTAATACGTCAAAGTCGGGTAGAACCCAACTTAAACAACAATAACAACTCTAAATTATGTTTTCGACTCGCCAGACCTTACTACTAGCAAGAATTCAGAAATGTGTTAGTCCATGAAAATGTTATGTAATTTTGTTCTCTTTTAATGTTAAAATATTCAAGTTAACCAACATGAAAATATCTGTTAAAATGCTACTTTCCTTATTCATTTAATTTAAAGGAATTTTGTAACTGGTAAAAATAACGAAAATGTTTGTGACTGCAGAAGTTACACTAATTATTTTGGCAACCAAAGCCAATTACACTTAAAAAATACAGCAGTATGAATCAGTCCACCGAGAAATATCTTCAGGCAATATTTTGTATGGTTACGAAAAAGAATATAGGGGAGACCGGGGCAAGTTGACGATGTTAAGCTTTGAAATGGCCTTTAACAGATAAATAAGCATTTATTATATCTAATTTGGTACCAATACGAAGTATATACTATTTTCTACCTAAAAATGTAACAAGGTTGTATTAATGTGTGTAGTTCTGAAGTTATTGACAAGAAACCAATTTGTTAGCACATTCGTCATCTTGCCCCAGGAGTGGGGTAAGTTGACGAACCTATTGGGGTAAGATGACGAAACAAAAAAATATATATTTATAGACAAAGTACACAATAGTTTTATAGATATCCTACACTAAACAACATGCAGGCTGCAAAGAAGATATATTGTAACATATTTGAACGACTTTGATACAATTCCTTGCCACATAGTAACGAAAAACTGCAAGTTTTTGCTTTGAATAATGTCATTAACAATAGTCACACACAAAATTGGAACAGTTTTCGTGCCACCACTCAGAACATGTGGAACATTGAATCCAGTCTTCATTTGGAGGTTCCACGTAAACTTCTTCACATGCAGGGCAAGAAACACTATTATGGCTTCATGGTTTTGCTACAGAATGATCAGAGCTTCGTTTTTCAGTTTTCTTAGTTTTTATTTCATTTTTCTTCTCTTCTTTCTGCTTTCTTCTCTCTATCTCTTTGTAACAACATGTTCTTAATTGGCGAGCTTGTTATTACTGAAGCTGATCCTGTACTTCTTTTCCTTGTCGCGGTTATTCTGTGGGCCACTGGCAATGGTTTTAAATCATAAAACGATGCCTTTTTTCTACATGAATTTTCATTGACCTTCCCAGAAGAAGGCCCTGCTTCATCGATAAGATCACTATTTTTTTCTGGCTGGGCTAATGAATCAGCTCCTGAAGAATTAGGCATATAATTTAGCCACACATCGTTTGATGCATGGTCAGATGAAATTGGTATTTAAGTTAACATTGGTTCTTCACTTCCGGGAAGTTTTCTTTCCAATGTAGCCGCAGCAGCAAAATCACATTCTTTGAATATCTGAGGGTTTTTAGGCTTTATCCCAGTAGCCTCAAACCCGTTGATGGCATTGCCTACAGTTGCTGCTTTTGAATAAGCTGCAGCGAAGAGATTTGCCACATAAAGATCAGTTATTTTTTGTCCGGGATGTGACACCAAATAATTGTCACAAGCTTGTGAGTAGAATGTCTATAAAGAGCTGAAAAACGAAACATCCAATGGCTGCAACCTATGCGAAGTATGTGGTGGTAATCCGACCATCACAATACCATTATCACGACAAAAATTCACAGCAGCAGTAATCTCTACGTCACTCCAACTCCATTCCGTTCTCCGCTTATAATTCCTGGGCATCTACAAAAAAAAATCAAACAAAATCGTTAAGACTATTAACACAGGAAATAGTTATAATATTATATAATTTCATTATTAGTTTTGCTTTTACATAAATGTTCTTCATATCTGTATATCATTGGTTTAAATAAAACATTTAATACAAAATAATGCTCACATTGTCATTACCTATGGCAAGTAGACGATTGCAGGGGCAAGATGACGAATTCGTCATCTTGCCCCCGTCAACTTGCCCCAGCAGCCCTTTTTTTGCTTTACCAAAATCACTAACAACATTTAAAAAAAAATTTTCAACAATCTATACATTAAAATACTCCCAAAAGTCAGCGTTTCATTTTACATATATAAACATTTTATACAAATGGACACTTTTCTTGTAATAGCTTAACATACATACCTTCAATATTACAACAATGGCTCACGAAACAGTTAACCTCTCAAAGCTGCCACATTCAAACTGACTGGAGAATTCCGCTGCACCTGCCTAGTAGGTGCAGATTGTGACATTCAATGTCACAGGGGCGCCAACCTTCTATCTGTGTTTTTGGATTAGTTACATACGATTCGTCATCTTACCCCGTTCGCCAACTTACCCCGGTCTCCCCTACTTAAATTTGTTTTCAGGATAATTTTTCATATAAAATTTAAAACAAATTTTTTAATTTTTGATGAGTCTAGAGAAATCGTTTTAAAATAAAATTCTGAAGTAGGGGCCTATTAACCGTTAACATAAATAAATTATGGATAGTAAAAGTAAGCTCAGGAACAGTAGCTATAATTAATGTAAGGTTATAAAATGAGTTCTTAAAATAACGACTCTCTTAAACAATTAACGTTATTGAGTCATAATAAGATAGGATCGCTGGTCGCTACAGCAGTATCAAATATAATTTCGAAACACAACTCATAAACTTTCTAAGTGTTTCTGGCATTGTTTTTTTGATAATCCAATACACGATCAAACTCTATTCGACAATCCGTTTGAAGTGTACAAAACTATGTCGCTAAGATTTTTTTTCTCATTTCCATTGGCCTACAACACAAACTCTAGATGATATACTTACAAACAACAAATGGTTGAAGTAATATCTTGTAACGTGTAATGAAACCATTGAAATATCAAGTATAAATTTTAAATTTGCATGATTATAAAGCCCTGCAGTAAATAATAAAATTTATATATACAAAAAAAACATATGAAACATGTTGATTTCAAACTTTTGTCAAAAGATAGACCTGTAAGTCTACTAAGTGTGTATTTATTAGACCAACTTTAAACTAAAATAATACTATTTAACTGTGAATTGCACATAACGAAAACTTAAAAAAATGTTTCACTGTGAATTTATTGGCTAACTTTCTGTGTTGTATGGAATGATTATGCATTTTCTATAAGACGTCGACTAGCCATAGTCATTAATTCATTTTATTACACGTAAAACTTCAGCGAACAAACATTATTATTGAACATAGGACTGTGAACTAATTTTTTTCCGTTTCACAAATGACCAATAAAGCAGAGCTTTATCAATTAAACGAAATAACATATAAATTTAAAATATTTGTTTTAATTACGCAGTTTAAAACACGAAGAGTTATTTGGTGTTCACTATTACAAAGAATAAACCAATCGTATTGTTCCCAGTTTTAAAACCATGGAATCAGAACTACCCATCAAGTTTTAGACATTACTAGCTAATTTAAATGGACGTTATTTCCATCATATTCGTAATTCGATGTTAAATTAATTTTTTAATTCTGTTGAAGTAATTTTTTGTTAGATTGCGCTTCAAATAATTTAGGCTATTTTTTTATATCATATTTCATCTTTGTGTTTCAATTGGAGATATGCTCATTTTTTACTATTCTACAATTAATAATACATAAAAATTTTTTCTCACAGATGTTCTTTGTTAAATGTATGTACTGTGCGGAAATGCCATAGTTAATAAAAAAAAAAAAGGTTGTCTGTAAAGGCGTTTTACGGACGATATTTAACGTGACGTCATAACAAAACATTGATGAAATTAATGATCCAGAAGAAAAGGAAATATCATATTCGGCCTGAGACTGAGCCGTAATAGGCTTTTGAAACCAAGCCATTTAGGCATTAAAAATATTATATTCTTTGAGGAAGAAAATTTTTTTAATTTTTCTATCTTTTGTATGATAAAATCTACCTCTGCATACTTTTATGAATAAAATTGTATCATTTTTATTGAATTATCACTATTTTGTATGGATACAAAGGAGTGAAATTAAATGTACAATTTAATTAATAAATTTACTTTTATTTGCATTAATTAATTCAAATATATTTATTACTTTTGAAATGTCGCGTGCGCCGAATTAATTTTTACTAGAACAAAAAAAAATGCATCCGCAGGAATTCTAACCGACCACTTTTGGATTGGAACTTAGCCATGCAAACTGCACGGCCACGAGGCCATATTGAAAACTATTGTTTAAAATGTGATAAATAAATAATATTCTACGCACGATATTTGTTTGAATTTCCTTTAACTAGCATATTCTCTGTTGGACTCGAAATATTTACACGCTCGTGGGCTCATAACTATAATACGGTGTGTGATTTAGTTGCTCAAATAATAACTCATGACAAATAATTACCAATGTCAAACTAAAGCGTGAAAAGTATCATACCAGCAATAAATATTTAGTTACACAGCTAAAACAATACTCATAAACCATTATTTAAATATACTGATTTACACTAGTAATTAAAATAATACGTACTTGTAAGAACGCCATTTCCTTGCGAATATACTCCCGTGGCGCGGTGCACAACAATAACCTCGGTTTGCCGCCACGTGCCGGCCGAGTTCTCTGTACCGTCCGCAACATACCAGAGAGATGCCACGCATGCGTAAACACAACTTAGAACTGTCATAACTTAGAAACACGCAACGCAGAACCACACAACTTAGAAACGTCATAATGTAGAAAGTCACAACTTAGAAACACACAACTTAGAAACACACAACTTAGAACTGTCATTACTTAGAAACACGTAACTTAGAAACACGCAACGCAGAACCACACAACTTAGAAACGTTTTAACTTATAACTGTCATAACTTAGAAAATTCTAAGTTATGAGTTTCTAAGTTGTGTGTTTCTAAGTTATGACAGCACCCCCGACACCAAGCACAATCAAGGCAAGACTCTTCGGAACGAGAAACAGGTTCCACACGAACGAGGCTCGTAGTCTATGGTGGCGCCGCGCTGCGCCCAGGCATCAGATCAAACCAATATGGCACGATAGTTACGGAACTCGCGCTTGCGTCCGACAATACTGGTGCGCAGGGTAATATAAAATGAAAGCGAAGAAATAGTAGCACAATGCAAAATTAAATTGAAATAAATAAAATTACATCACTGGTTATTAAAGTAAATAATTTAGAAAATTAAACACCAGGATTGAGGACTGGGACACGTAGGAGTAACGAAGGGGTTTTGGGACAATGTAAACATTGACTATGCAAAGATGGCGGCCCCCAGGAGTTGCCGTTTGCTGGAGGCCGCTATCTTGTCGGCCTGGGAAAGTGTAAACATTGATTACGTAACCTTGACAAACAAACAGCGTCTGCTGGAGGTCGCCATTGTTGTTGACATCCGTCACCTTAGTTCTAGCTTTCACTGCCAGAGCGCGCCATCGTCGCGTCGGTTCAAAGGCAGGAGTTGTGTACAAAAAAGCGGGGCGGCTAGGGTTTGATCCATGGAACGCAAGAACGTTGAGGTTAGAAAGCAGACCACGAGATCAGTTAAGGAGTAGAGAAATAAATAAGGAACATAAGCCGCCATACTGCTATGTTTAAATCCCAAAAGATAAAGTATGCTTAAAACAAATGTCACCATACTAGTTATGTCTGAATCTCAGAAGATAAAGTATGCTTAAAACAAACAACGTCTAACTGCTATGTCTAAATCCCAAAAGTTAAAGAACTAGCTATGCTTAAAACAAATGTCGCCACACTAGCTATGTTTAAAAAAAACCACCCCGAGTATGCTTAAAACAAATGCCGCCATACTGATATGTTAAAAAAAACCACCCCGATTATGCTTAAAACAAATGCCGCCATACTATCTATGTCTAAATACAGCTCCCAGGGAGCGCCACATACCCTCGCCACCATCTTTAATGCCAACACCCACCAGAGCGCACCACAGAGGAGAGCGTTATCCAGATGTCTGCTGAGACGTCACGCACACAGCGCGCAATTATAATCCCCACATCATATTATATATACAAAAAAAAGCATAACAATGTATTTATTTTGTTAAATAAAAAGTAGTGCATATGTGCATTAAATAATTTGAAAATAAGCACTATACAAACGCTGTGTAGGAAAGTCTCTGCGGTCGCAAAAAAAAACCTTAAAGGATAAAAATAATTTTAAGAATTTAGTATTAAAATTATTATTTTAACTATTTAAATTCCATATGTTAATTTGTGAACTATTATTTAAAACTTATGGTTAAAGGTAGGGTAATGTTTCCGAAAAACCTCAAAGGAAAAAATTTTTTTTAAGAATTTGGTATTAAATTATTTTTTAATTTATTTAAATCTATATGTTAATTTGTTGAACTGGTCGCAAACACCCAAAAAATAAATTTATTTTAAGAATTTGGTATTACAATTTTTTAATTAATTAAAATCTCTATGTTAGTTTGTTGAATTAATATCAAAAACTTATGGTTATAAGCGGAGTCATTTTATAGTAAAAAGTAATAGATTTCATTAAACATTATTTCAATGTTTTATCTCACATTATTTCACTACCATCGACCGACAAATTCTATGTTTTGTTTTCATTATTTGCTTTGAGATTTTTTTTTTTTTCTCTCTTTAGGGTTCTTTATAAATGATGTAAAATTTCCGCCGCTACGTAATGATTTTCCAGAGTTGAGACACAGAATTGAAGAGCGCATTGCTTCCATTACTCTGAAACGTTTTTAACCAATGTGTGGGAAGAATAATACTTTAGGTTTGATGTGTGACGTATAACATAAGGTGCACATATTGAATATTTGTGAGAAAAAAAAACTAGATTAGTTGACTTTCAATTTTATGTATGACTTGTTGTAAATAATATAAATTAAACGGATATAACTTACAATTGAAGCGGGGACAGTCTTTTATGGACATTCTGTATTTGATAGCGTTAGCACTATCGTTCTGCATATAGGTCACGTGTTATTGGGTTTAAGCAGAGGTTTTTGCCTTTGCTCGGGGTTCGTCTCCCTCCAGTGGGAACGAGTGGTTAATTGTGTGTTAATGTGGCGGACGTTGCTGTGAGCCTGCGAGTGTTCTCGAGTTGCTCCTGTTTTCCTCTCAAAAGCGGAATGTAGCTTATGTTACAATGCATCGGTGTGGGGGTTATCTCTAAGTTAATTGTACCAATCGTGGAATTTCGCAATCAGTATATAGAGCGAATGAGATAGAGAGGAAGAAATAAGTTTTGTAGGTTTTCATTAATGGTTTTGCAATTCTGAGTTTCCACATATACTTTTTTTATAATTGTAACTAGTAGCTTTCTTGATACTGGTGTTAACCTCTGCAGTTAGGTTTTTGCAGCATTCTTTAGTTTTACTTCAAGGGTATTACAAAATTTATAAATATTTTGTTACAATTCTTTGTTTTAATTACATGTATGTATGTTTATGTGTATATATATACCAAATTTCTGTTCCGTTTAGACTTTTGAAATTGCTCTTATAGTTCACTCTCCTGTCTTGTGTTTCATATAATTATTTTGAGGCGGTGATGGATCTAACAATAGTATTAATATCTTTGTTTTGATTATTTGATTATTGTATGCGTGATCTAGGTATTCTCTTAGATTCTAAATTTTACTTTCATCACCACGTGGATAATTTAATTGCAAGTGCAAACAAAATGATAGGGCTTATTAAATATTTAACTCATTTGGCTAGCTCTCTTGATTCTGTAATTAGTCTTTATTTTACCTTAGTAAGATCGAGATTAGAGTATGGCTCTGTCATCTGGAACTCTATAACTACCACTGACTCAAATAGACTTGAAAATATACAAAATAAATTGTTTAAATACATTTTTAACAAACATTTAATAGATAATAATTCAGAGAATTTTAACTATGACTTAACCCTTGAAACCCTGAACACGCATACACTGCAGTTTAGAAGGAAAGTTTCTGATAAGGTTTTTGTAATAAATTGTTTTATAAATGTTTACCACAGCACTGAAATATTAAACAAAATTGGTCTTCGAGTTCCTTCATTCAATCATAGAACAATGTGACCTTTTCGAACGTATCACATAAAAAATGAGATATCAAAACGGTGTACTGATAATTGTAATGATATTTTGAAAGATTTAGACCCTTTCAAAAGGGCAAAAATCTCAATGAAAGACATTTTGAATTCTTAATTTTCTTGCAGTTAAGATAATTTCTGATGTAAATAATGTAATATTGTTGTTTCATTAATTAATTTAAAATTAACAAATTAAGTTATTATATTTTTTAAGTGTCTTTTGTCATGTGTTTATGTTTGTGTTGTCCCTTTTTATTGTTGTGTTATTATTGTGTTTTGTATATGTTATTGTTATTTTTTTGTAATATTTGTTAAGTACCCACCTGTTAAAGGCTCTGACTGTTGGTAGGCACTCATGTAATTATAATAAATAAAATAATAATTATGTACATAACCATGTGTTAATATTTTTTTCGGGGTAATTTTAATGTCAGTTTACGAGTTGTTCTTTTAGTCAGGTTATATTGTATACATTAATTTTTGCTATTGTCATTAGTTTTGAGGGTGTATTTTATTTACGGTGGTATTAATTTATTGTTTGTTTTATATATACTTTCAGTTATAGTGGTTACACCTGTGTATCTATTCTCATTGGCATAGTCGTGTCTTTCTAGTACAGCATGGTTGTATATGGAATGTAATTTCTCCGGGTTATCTCTGTGGGTTTATGAAGTGCCTGGGTTTGAGTCTTGAGTTGTGCATCTTGTGGTCGTTTCGATGTAGGTTGTGTATTTCTATATGTCTGTAGGTGTTGTATGTTTTTTTTCGGGTTGTCGATGATACTTGTTATTTGTGGTTTTCTATTACTGATAACAATATTATGGTAATCTTAGCAACTATAAGCACACGTCTATGTGGGGATAATAATCAAGGAAAATTTATGATGAGAAATATACAGTTTTGTTTGTGTAAACGCTTCAGTTACTTCACATGTCACGACTTATTTTCAGTACCCTCCTGACACTATACTTTTTTTTAATGTCAAATATTTTATACAGCATTAATTGGTTATTTTATGTGTTTGACAATAAAGGATTAGCACTAGTAGGTAGAACGTAGTTTTTAGTCAAGTGGGCAAAGAGTATTCGTACACCACATGTACTTGGGTATATGTTTACTTTCATGTAATTTTTTTTCTTCTTTAAAGTCCTTGTCGGGCTTCGTTCTTCACGATATATGGTTTAAAGGCATGGGTGACTTAGCTGATAGTTTGCGAGGTATCCTTGTTGTTTTGTATATTTTAATTTATTATTTTATCCAGCATTACAGCTGGAAGCTTGTGTTCGGAGAACGCTACGTGTGTGTACTAACCATACTTATTTCCGTGTACCCCTTCCGCAGGTGAAAGTTACTGGTGACCTCAAAAGGTCCGCCGAGGCGACTGTGGCAGTCTCTGGGAGGCAGATATAATTTTTGTGTTCGGGACCATTGTCGAAGCGATGAGGTGTTTGAGGCATGGAATCGCTATGTCTGTTATTCTGTAAACAATTTTGGCTGAGTGGTTATTAATATAATATTGTAACGCCCCTCGTGCCCAAAAATTATATAATTTTTAATTAATTAAAAACACCTTGGAAACTGCTGGGAAAAATATTAAAATAAAATTAAAATCAATTACCAGAGGGACACGAGGCGGTGAACAAGACAAAATTCACACTCCCTGCACACTAGTAACTTGGGAGTTCGGGGATCATTATGTAGAAGAAGGTAGATGATAAATAAATACACTATATCAATAATTTGGTCTATAGGTTTTCCTGGTTTATTTTTAAGAGATTATGTTTTAGCATTATTTCGACATGATAATAAAAATCTTAGTAATTAACAAAGATAAGGGGGCGCCCCTACATTATTTAAAACAATACAAATTACACCTTAACAAACAAATTATTACATTAACAAAATTTCAAATATAGCACCAAAATTTGATTCTCCCAACGATTACATATATATCAGTTTCCTTGATTTTACATGATCCTGAGGATTGCGTTCTTAAAACACTGCTCGCTGGTATCTTATTAAGGAATTTAGTTTCTTCTATGCAAGTGGAATATATAAATATATAGCTCATATCACCCGGGTCTTCCCAGGATGACGTCGGACCGAGAGGAAAACTCTTCTAAAGGGGGAAATCAGCTGGAGGTCCCGAAGATCATGCGGTGAGCAATTTCTCTTCCCGGAAACTTTGACCCAGTCATACACAGTCGGCGCGGAAGGCCAACAAACGGGAATATGGGGGGGGGGGGGAAACCGAATTACTCACCAAACAGGGTGTGGAAACAGGGCCTCCGAGGTGTCTCGCGCCGACATCAGGATGACGCGCACCGATAAATCGCGGATGCGCATTAGGAAACCAAATTTTTAAAGAATAAAAAATATATAAAAAAATTTAACTACACATGACTTTTTCTAAAACTACCTCTGCCTGGCTACTGTACAAATGGGATCACATCCCTTAAGCAACTGACTACATCTTTTATGCAACCGAAAATCGCCGTTCCCGCGAAAAGCATCTTAGCACAGAGGACACCGAGAAGACGTGGTCAGCAGCCGAGGTCAGAGTACTGAGTGCCCGCTATGGCGGACAAGGCTTCTAATTAAATTGGGCGCTAATCCCCCTAGGGAGGAGGGGGAAGGTTCGGCTCAGGGCCGAAAACATGCGAAGGCATCCGAGGCGGGCGTGACAATAACACGACATGTGCACTCTCTACCGGCCAGAACAGAAGGCAACAAACAATCGACTTCTACAGGCCGCGAGAAGAAAGCATAGTGCCATATGGCGCCGCAGCGCTGCTTTCTAGCGGCGTAAATGGGAACTAACTGAGGTGGTGAACTGACTTGCCACTAGGTGTCACGAGGGTGAGCTCTGCACGCTGGCGACCAGGCCCACGGTTACTTTTTTCTCCGCTATATTTCGGGGACATCTCTGTAAGACCAGGGAGAATGTCCTTGAATTATGCCATCGTCTTGGCTAAGTTCCCGTCAGGTCACTGCTCCTAGCTTGATTTCTCAGAACTAACGGGGGGAGGGGAGGGTGAACAAAAAATGCCACTCTGCTGGGAACACCGGGCCACTGGAGCCCCATTCGTGACGAGACTTGCTATTCTCAGCAGGCCTCTCAGAAGTAGCAGCTTGCAGCCCAGAAGCTGCTCTATGCAATTTTGGTCATGAAGGGAGATAAAATTACAAACTCGGGACATGACTGCAGGCAAGAGAAAATCAACCGGGCTGCCCACGTCCACATTAGACAGCAAAATATCAGATTAGCCCCCTGAGAAAGGGGGCTTCGGTCCACAGGCACAAAGTTTAAACACTTGGCGTACACCGGCCAAACAAAAAGTTAATCACCCCATTAACAACCAGATAAATTAAAAAATAAGAATTCCCAAAAAAATTTAAAATTATAGAAAAATTTAAAAAGGTGACGAAATGCCTAATTTCCGGCACATACTCCCCCGCTTGATTGCGTAGCATGTAGGGGAAATGAAAAAACCACATTTACACTCCTCAGTAAAACTAGTACCAGGTTCGCCTGTATCCTACTACTTATATTCTAACACGTTTGAGACGCGTCCGCCTCTCAGGCACAACATATCGATAAACCTTAAACAAACTTATTAACTAAATGCTTATTAACTAAGTGGCCACTTAAATCTAATACAACTTAATGCTAGTATTCTTATTTCTAGTACCATGGATTTTTAAGACTTCGATGATTTCTGGCATGCCTAATATTAGAGAGTCCCCTGTGTTAGGGGAAAGAAATTAAACACATCTACTTTAAGTCAGCCTGTGTTTTCTTTAGATGGGAGATGTGCGCTCTGGTCACGAATTCTCCCGAACTAGAGTCAGCTAGGCTGACTGTAACTGGCGTTAAAAATCGCTGTATTTGAAAGGGACCTCTCCAGCGGTACGCCAGCTTGGCGGAAAACTTATCCACTGCCTTGCTGAGTGGGTGTGCCTTACAAAGCACAAAATCGCCTACCCTGTAAGGGTTAGGAGATCGGTTTTCTTTTTCTGCTCTCATGAGCCAGATTAAGATTTTTACGAGCTCTTCTCCAAATCTCCCTGATGTCTCTCGGATCATCGGGTAATAGGTCATTCAAAGACCAAAGATTTGAAAGAGGGGTATTAGGTCGGTAAGTGAGCATGAGTTCGAAAGGAGTACTTTTGTGTCCTTTGTGATGTGCATAATTAAAGGCCATTTGCAGCCACACCAAATTCGAATCCCATTTATCCTGCTCCTGCGCATGGTAAGCTATTAGAGCAGACCGGAGATTGCGGTTGAATCTCTCAGCATGTGAGGGCTGTGGATAATAAGGCGAGGTTGTGACGTGCAGGATGCCATGTGAGAAGCACATATTCTTGAAAATCCTAGCCGTGAACTGGGTTGCATTGTCTGAAACTACTATAGACGGGACTCCCGACGTCTTGAAGATCTGATTACGTAGCGCAGATACAGTGTTTTCTGCGGTGGCTTTTCGCATCGAGATGAGCCAGACTGTCAAGGCGTCGATACACACCAGCAGCATAGTATTTCCTGTCCTTGAGCGCGGGAAAGGCCCGACAAAGTCTATAAACATCTTTTGCATGGGGCGCTCGGCCACATCTGAAGTTAAATAACCGAAACGAGTGTTCTGCGCTGGCTTACTCAGCGCACAGATTTTGCATAGTTTCACCTGCTCGGTGATGTCCTTGTGCATGCCGTCCCACACGAAGTGACGTCGGATAGCCTGAATGGTCTTATATATCCCAAGGTGTGCGCCCACCGGCGAGGTGTGATAATAATGGAATATCATATTACGCAGATTTAGGGGAGCACAATTTTGAATGTTTTTGATTGGGGGGTGCGTTTTTACAACAGCCCCTTAGACATCCTAAAGTATTTTGGCGCCGTTCCTGAACTAAAAAGGTTAATAATACTGGAAATGTGGGGGTCAGCTTCCTGCTGGCTCTGTAAATCCTGAAATGCCAACGGAAAATCTGTCAATAGGGCTTTACATAAGAGTGGTGTTCCTTCGGGCGGAGTCTGAGTTGGGTTTTCAAACATGCGAGACAGTGTGTCCGCTACTATGTTCTGTGTGCCACGAATGTGTTGGATTTTGAACTTCAAAGAGGAAATTTTTGCAATCCATCGCCCGAGTTTCCCTAATTGTTTCGGGTGTGCTAAAAGCCAGGCTAATGCCTGATTATCTGTCTCTAACAGGAATTCCCTGTGTTCTATCAATGCCAAATACCACCGCGAGGCATTCTAATTCGTAGATCAAGGAGGCTTTCCTCTCGGCGTGGGTAAGTGTCCGCGACGCAAACGCAATGGGCTGTCTGCAGCCTTCGACTTCCTGTGACAGTACTGCGCCAATAGCCACACTGGACGCATCAGTCTGTAAAATGAAAGGTTTGGTGAAGTCTGCCATACGGAGTACAGGCGGGGAAGAAATCGCCTGTTTCAGGAAATTTAAAGCTTTTTCTTGTTCTGGACCCCATGTGAAAGGTGTGTTTTTCTTATGCAATGTATTTAGTGATGCTGCGTGCTCAGGGAAATTGGGAATACCTATATTTTGAGTAAAAATTTGCCATGCCAATAAAACGTGAAATACCCTTAGGGTTTGTAGGAGGCGGAAAATCACGAATAGCTTGTGTACGTGAAGGATCAATGGTGACTCCCTTTCTAGAAACCAAGTGTCCTAAAAAAGACAGTTCTTGGACTGCAAACTTAACCTTTTTTGTATTGACTGTCAACCCTGCTTTACGAAATCTACTTAGGACTTCCTCTAGATGTTTGATGTGTTCTTCAAATGTTTCTGAATATATGACGACATCGTCTAGATAATTGTACACTGTTTTGAATTTTAGATCTCCTAGTATCTGATCTAGGAGTCGAGTTAGTACTTGGGCTCCCGTGGCCAGTCCGAAAGGTACTACTGTGTATTGGTACAAGTTCCAAGGGACACAGAATGCTGTGATGGGTTTTGAATCCGCAGTAAGGGGAATTTGGTGGTAAGCAGAATTTAGATCAAACACACTAAAATATTTGGCCTTACTGAACCAATGAAAAGCAGTGGTTAGGTCTGGCAAAGGTATGTTTTGTATGACTATTTTCTCATTAACTTTTCTGTAATCAATTACACATCGTTGTTGATCCTTGCCCTTAGGCACCAGAAAAGCTGGGTAACTGTAGGCGGAGGTCGAGGGTTCGATTACCCCTTTGTCCAATAGCTCCTGAACATGATTGCGCATCGTTTGCATCTTAGGGCCTAAAAATTGATAAGGGTGAGATCTCACTGGTATCTTATCCGCTAACTCATTTTGGTACTCGATTAAATTCGTGCGACCTAGTTTACTAGTCAATACGTCTGGAAAACTGCTGCATAATTTGTCAATGGCGGCCCGCTGCTGTGTATTAAGGTGCTCGTGTGAAATGGTGTTTCCCTGATCCAAGATGGCTGCCGTTGGCTCGGCCGGAACTGAAACTATCTGCACTTACCCACAAGGAATAGGATTACCCATATTGAATTTGAAAAAAAAAATTCTTTGCCTGAAGATTAATGATTAGACCTGTCTTGGCAATGAAATCAGACCCGTAGATTAGGTCTGTGGCAAGTAGATGAGACACCAAAATTGGGAAATTCCATGAATATAAATCAATCTTCACATTGATCACAACTGCTAAATTAATATTTAATGGCTGCTCTGAAGCTGTGAAACATTGTAACTTAGTGCTCTCAGTTCTTAGAATTAATTTGCTTTGTTTTAACTTGTTAAACAACTGCCCAGAAATCAAGCTGCGCGCTGATCCCGTATCAATTTGTCCCGGTTCAGTGTGTTCGCCCATCGTTGTTACTGCATACGGAATCACTGTAGGAATATTGCCAAAAATTTGGTGGCACTTTCTCTTGCCCTTATTTGTAGGATTAACACACGTCCTACATGAGTACGTGTGCATTGAATTACCATTTCCCTTATTTTTGCTATTTCTCCTGCTATTGTGCTTCCTTTTCTTAGGTATGTTTGCGACCTCGCTTGTTACTTTTATTCCTGGGCTCATTGATCTTATGGTTATTGTTTTGGTGTAATGATTTTTCCTGCGTACTGTCATTACTTGGCGCAAGTTGAACTTCCCAATTATAAGAAAAAAATTTAACACTTGAATTTTTCGGTGGCCCTACATAATGTTGTTCATGCCACCGCGTTATGCATTTTTTGGAGTGTCGTAATTTTTTTTGTTGTTTTTGTGGTAACACTGGGACAGGGAATGTCCGTCTCTTTTACAGAAATTACAATGTGCATTTTGTTGATATCTACCTTGTGGCCTTGAAGAGAAAAATGTATTGCCCTGATGTCTCTGTGGTGCATTCTTATATTGTGAATTACTGCGCTCCGTTCCCGCGCTGTTACCTTGTTGACTAGCGAATGTGGCTTGTTTATTTTGCTGAAAATCAGCGTATTCTATGTTTGTGACGTGTACGCAAAGTTTATCTAGCTCAGCATAATTTTGGGGGGGCGCCTGGAACACTGAGCGCGAGTGCTCCGCTGGGTTCAAACCGTCTATAATCGTACTCACGACCTCTCTCTCTGGAACCTTTAGCCTAAGTACCTAGTTGGCTTCCCATATGTCAGCAACGTAATTCGGCAAGGCTTCACTACGCTGCTGCAAGCGGTTAAACCACTCCAACCGGATGTTTGTGAGTAGCCTACTCGGTATACAAAAATTTAACACATCTTCATGAAACTCGTCGAAAGTGAGGTCATTATCAATGGCTGCCATAATCCTCTCACTTAAGGGAGCTTGGGTGTATGGATAAACAATTTCAAAAATTTGTTTGTCGGGAATCCCTCCCTATTGCCGTAGCTTTAACAAGACTCGAAGGAAATCAATCACTTTGTGTGCGTCCAGACCCGACGCCTCTGGCAAATCCTTGAGTAGCCTTTCAACAGGATGGGTGATTTTTCCGTAGAAACTGTAGCCAGTTTCTAGGGCTGTCGTGCTCCTCAATACTGCGTCGTGAGGCTGAGCCGCGGGTACTGCCGGCTGAGGTGAAGGCTGATTTTGTGGCACCGGGAGTGACTGAGTCTGTTCCCGAGTCGCACCCGAGGGGCTGATTTGTGGTGGAGTGAGCTTGGGCGTTGTGAGGAGCGGCTGCAAAATACCAGCACTCGGAAGTGGGGTCGTTTGCCATGAAGGAAACTGTGGCTGAAATTGAGCATAAGGGTTAAAATAGCCCTGAGCGGTCGGATACGGGAAAAACATGTTTTGTGGGTATGGTTGCGTCATTTGGTGTGCCAAGGTTGGTAATCCCTGTGAAAATGTCACACTAGTGACGGGGTGGGTTGTCACGTGACCCGTTGTAATGTTTGTCGCCGCTGTCGTCAAATGCACAAGCGGCTCTGAATGAGTGGTAGATACGGGTATCGGTTGATTTGGAAGCGACGTTAGTGGCAGAGAGTCAGGGGCTGCGTCTGGCGATCTGCTCGTTTCCCTCTCCTGTCTGTTTACCATCGCCCGTACTTCTGATTGTCGCGTGTCGGGTTGCTCTACCCCCAGGGGCAAGCTAGGAGAGTCCCCTTCCAGGAAGGCGGGACAATCGATGCCTAAAGCCTGTGCCTCAGCCACATAATGCTGACTGCGTCGTGTGTCTTCCAAAAAGGCTGCTCTCGCCGCCAATTTTGTGTGGAAACCTGCCGTCTGTTGCAAACATCGTTCTATCTCTTTTATATAAATTCCATGGAGAATGTCTGCCGAAAACTGTTTCAGGTTTTGTAAGCGTCGGGTAACATGTTTTAGCCTGACTATATGTCGCTCGACATTGGGTAAATTTTCCTCAACATCTAGGTAGCTTACGAAAGCCGAAATATCATAAAACTTGGTGCAAGCAAGGTTGAATTCTTCAGTTATATCTAAATCCAAATTCGATACACTAGTGGGCACGCCATCATGAAGGGCGGCCCTGAGCCTCTTCCTGAGGACTTGCACATTGCCACTGGAGGGCAAATTGCGTAGCTGTAACTCATAGGTCAGCTCATCTGACAGCAATAACTCTGGCTTAAACATACTGCTCGGATGTAACTTACTGCTAATTAAAACACAAATTTAACACACATGTACGATTCAAATGTACACCATAAACACTTCTCTCTTAACAACTATCTTAATTTTAATTACCTCATAAAGCTTCCTATATTAACATGAAATACCAACTAGTCCCATTGCGCGGGGAGTAAGTCACACTTTCAAAGTGGGGGGGTATGTGCCCAAACTTATTTGCGTATAATGTGGCCGTGCTCCTCAAACAACTGCGCGAACTTCCTCTGTCAGTTTGACTTGTACCACCTGTATACATCAACAGGGGGATTGACCTGCCGCTCGCAAGGTCGTCTGCCACGACAGACAGAGGGAGAGGTGTGTGCAGGAGGAACAGGGCCGTGTCTTCGCCCTCAGGTAACGGGTCGTGTCACTGGACAGAGCGGGAGAAGGGGGGGTGGAAGAGATAAGGCACGTGTAGACCAGCCGGCCTGCCGCACGTCTGGGCGCTGCGAACTCTCGTGCCGCGCGCAGACTAAGTCCGCACGGGACTTTAAAACTCAATATAAATTTTAAAATAGAAAAAGCAATATAACTACAAGGTGTACCAGCGATCAGTTCACAATATTGTTATTACCAAATTAAATCCAAAAAAGTAATTAATTTATATATATATTTTTTTATTTTATTTTTAGGTATGCCTACTTGATTTAGGTATGCCTATAGACCAAACCATGCTCTGCTACCAATTGTAATGCCCCTCGTGCCCAAAAACTATATTATTTTAAATTAATTAAAAACACCTTGGAAACTGCTGGGAAAAATATTAAGATTATTAAAGTTAATTACTAGAGGGACACGAGGCGGTGAACAAGACAAAATTTACACTCCCTGCACACTAGTAACTTAGGAGTTCGTGGAACGTTATGCAGAAGAAGGAAAATGATAAATAAATACACTATATAAATAATTTGGTCTATAGGTTTTCCTGGTTTATTATTAAGAGGTTTTGTTTTAGCATTATTTAGACATGATAATAAAGATCTTAGCAATTAACAAAGTTGTGGGGGGCGCCCCTACATTATTTAAAACAATACATATTACACCTTAACAAACAAATGATTACATTAACAAAATTTCAAATATAGCACCAAAATTTGATTCTCCCAACAATTACATATATATGAGTTTCCTTGATTTTACATATTCTTGAAGATTACGTTCTTAAAGCACTGCTCGCTGGTATCTTATTAAGAAATTTAGTTTCTTCTATGCAAGTGGAATATATATATAGCTCATATCACCCGGGTCTTCCCAGGATGACGTCGGACCGAGAGGAAAACACTTCTAAAGGGGGGAATCAGCTGGAGGTCCCGAAGATCATGCGGGAGCAATTTCTCTCCCCTGAAATTTTGACCCTGTCTGAAACACAAGCCAAATTCAAAACGAATTAGACCTGCGTCTAGACAGTCATACACAGTCGGCGCGAAAGGCCAACAAACGGGAATATGGGGAGGGGGGGGGGAACCAGATTACTCACCAAACAGGGTGTGGAAACAGGGCCTCCAAGGTGTCTCGCGCCGACATCAGGATGACGCGCACCAATATATCGCGGATGCGCATTAGGAAACCAGATTTTTAAAGAATAAATAATATATAAAAAAATTTAACTACACATGACTTTTTCTAAAACTACCTCTGCCTGGCTACTGTACAAATGGGATCACATCCCTTAAGCAACTGACTACATCTTTTATGCAACCTAAAATCGTCATTCCCGCGAAAAGCCTCTTAGCACAGAGGACGCTGAGAAGGCGTGGTCAGCAGCCGAGGTCAGAGTACTGAGTGCCCGCTATGGCAACAAGGCTTCTAATTAAAACGGGTGCTAAAGCCCTAGGGAGGAGAGGGAAGATTCGGCTCAGGGCCGAAAACATGCGAAGGCGTCCGAGGCGGGCGTGACAAGAACACGACATGCGCGCTCTCTACCGGCCAGAACAGAAGGCAACAAACAATCGACTTCTACAGGCCGCGAGAAGAAGCATAGTGCCATATGGTGCCGCGGCGCTGCTCTCTAGCGGCGTAAATGGGAACTAACTGAGGCGGTGAGCTGACTTGCCACTAGGTGTCAAGAGGGTGAGCTCTGCACGCTGGCGACCAGGCCCCCGGTTACTTTTTTCTCCGCTAGATGTCGGGGACGTCTCTGTAAGACCAGGGAGAATGTCCTTGAATTAGGCCATCGTCTTGGCTAAGTTCCCGTCAGGTCACTGCTCCTAGCTTGATTTCTCAGAACTAGCGTGGAGGGGGGGAGGGGAGGGTGGACAGAAAACGCCACTCCCCTGGGAACACCGGACCACTGGAGCCCCATTCGTGACGAGACTTGCTATTCTCAGCAGGCCTCTCAGAAGTACAGCTTGCAGCCCAGAAGCTGCTCTTTGCAATTTTGGTCATGAAAGGAAATAAAATTACAAACTCGGGACGTGACTGCAGGCGAGAGAAAATCAACCGGGCTGCCCACGTCCACATTAGACAGCAAAATATCAGATTGGCCCCCTGAGAAAGGGGGCTTCGGTCCACAGGCACAAAGTTTAAACACGTGGCCTACACCGGCCTAACAAAAAGTAAATAACCCCCTTAACACCCAGATAAATTAAAAAATAAGAATTCCCAAAAAAATTTAAAATTATAGAAAAATTAAAAAAGGTGACGAAATGCCTAATTTCTGGCACAATATGAATCTCCTTGTGTGTTCTTTCACAAACATTGCTGTTGTGTTCTATTCAGGTCATGTCGGAATGGGATTATAGTGCTTCCTATGCTTAATGGGATGCATAGTAGTAGAATATAACGATATAGATTCTTATTTAAAACTGAACCAGTAACCTTTTATTTTACGTTTTGTTATTAACGCCTTGGATCTATAGAGCTTACTGTGATTATTGGGATGTAGTTAAGTAGGTTCTTTTATAACAGATCTTTTTTTATTCACCCCGGTATATCCTTAATTATTATTTACTAGTATGAAGACTATAGTTGGTATACATAGCTCTGATCATTCATCTACCACTATATAGAGATTGTTTTTTATCTTGCCTTATATATACAAAGGAAAGTTAACAATATTCTTATAAACATTCTTACTGTACAACATGAAAGACTCATATTGTATTCCTTTATGGGGGTCAACACTCCTTATTTAGAACACCACACACACGCTATGGATATGTCACGAGGGAAAGAGAAGTATAGATAGCATTAAGAATTTTTATGTATAAATAAATAGTATATTTAGTATGATTATTTAATAACGGTGGTATGACTATTTCAAATGAGTTACATGTGTATGAATAGGTTTAAACTTGCGGTCTTTCTACTTACAGGTATACATAATTTTTGTAAAAATGTATTATTAAAGTAATATGCTATGTTTATAGCCGGGAACTAGCACTCGTATTTCTTATATGAAGCCAGTTCTACCCACACTTCAATAAGGATAAATGTGTCAGAGCTGACGATCTACCTATAAGCATATGTATTAAACAGACCGTTTTATTTAGTTACAGCATATGTTTATATTCCTACAAAGTATCTTGTTTAATGACTATTAGAGATTAAACCTGCATATATTTAGTTTAATAATGTATGAGTATAACATGTTTTACTTATATGTATTCCATTATATAATATTATTTATTGACTATAAGCATGCAATATACTTATACTTGTTACTATATTTTTTATTTAATAACGTTTTGTGGCTATATCGCTTTATTCTTATATTCCTTCTTATTTAATTAATATAGTACATTATTCCTACACACATTACTATAAAAAATGTATTTATTTATGAGTGTATAGTAGCTGGGCTAGCACTAAAGACTCGTATGTGCGTCTTATTTTTGTTTAACAAAGGATTAGCAGGTATCGTCTCTGGTGTTGTGCCATTCGTTTGCGCATTCGCGAGGCCTTATGTGCGCTTAGGTTTGTTACGCTAGCATTTATTTATTTATTTCTGTCTTCATTTGACAGGGTTTGCGATATCTTGTTGTCAGAGAGAAATAGTCCTCTGTTTTCGTATCACATGAGCGCTTCGTTAATTCTAGTAGAGACATAGCTTGTTCCTTCAGTTGGTGTGGTGCTGCGGGGTGGGAGGGTGCTGGCCTCTCAGTCGACAGGTCTTGGTTTCGGATCTTTCCCTGCATTGTTCATGGGTTTTGTGTTATGGCTGTTCTATCCTGGTGTGTATGCGCTAGACATTTCTTATGTTTCGATTGCTTTATAGCACATTTTGATGATGTAGGTATTTATGGTTATTGATGTTTATTTGTGTTGTCATTTCTCGGGCCATGCCATTTTGTGTGGTGTATATGCTGACTTGAGAGTGTGGTAGTTTTATGATATTGTTCTCGTAGATAGATTTCTTTTTTTAAAAGAATGGTTTTGGTTTATTGGCTTTCTGTAGTTGCGTGGCGGGGCTCTATTGTAATTTACTTATGGGTTGTGTTTAGCCTAGTGATGTCATTATCTGGTATAATATTTTTGGGGGATATAGGGATTTCCGTCCTTACCTGTCTGCGTTATTTATTTCCTCAATGTGTTGCTGAATTAGTATTTTTATTACCTTTCTTGCGAATATGTTTGGCGTTTTATATAGTTATTATGTCGCCTGCTGTCGATGGTTTTGCTTGTTTATTTTAGGGTAACACTATTTTATTACGTCTTATGGTTGTTTTCTCGCTGTGGTGACAGTCTTTTGTTTTCCGCGTTTGTTTTATTTTCCCTATTTACGTATAGGGATGTGAAGAATTTTTACTCTCTGCATTATGCTGTCTCAATAAGCGAGTTGTTTTGTAATGTGTTTTCTATTATTTCATGGGAATTTTCGTTGCTGAGGTTTTATAATCTGTGATGGGCGATTTTATCTGCATTGTGCTGTATTGTGTTCGTGATGGGGTTTTTGTGTGTCTGCTGTAGCATTTTGATTGTTTTTGTTATGTTTTACATGGTATGTTTTAATTGATTTATTAATACCTATTTGTATTGTTATTTAAACATGATTTATGGTATTTTTTGTCACAGTTATAGTGTGCTCATGCATTCGGCGGTTGATTACCTTCATGTATCACTGGGCTGTACGTTTTTTTTAAGTATACTCGGAGTGGTTTTTTTTAGAATGTAAGCATACATTTATTTCTCTACTCCTCAACTGGTCTCGTGGTCTGCTTTCTAACCTCGACGTTCTTGCGTCCCCGGATCAAACCCCAGCCGCCCAGTTTTTTTGTACACAACTCCTGCCTTCGAAGCGATGGTGGCGCGCTCTGGCAGTGAAAGCTAGAACTAAGGTGACGGATGTCAACAACAATGGCGGCCTCCAGCAGACGCTGTTTGGTTGTCAAGGTTACGTAATCAATGTTTACACTTTCCCAGGCCGATAAGATGGCGTCCCCCAGCAGACAGCGTCTCCTGGGAACGCCATCTTTGCATATTCAATGTTTACATTGTCACAGAACCGGCTTACTCCCCCTACTGGGACATGCCTCCATATTTTTTCCTCACATTCCTCGATGTCTTCACACTTGACCAATGTGTGCACGATCTCCTGTCACAGGCAGGTCACGCGGCGTGCCAGCCAGGTACGTGTTCGCCGCCGTGGCGATGCTGGGCATGTTCTTCAACATGCTAACAAATTGTTTCCCTCCGGTCGCTCTTCCTGCGATGGTGCGGAGGAATACCTCGGACATTTCTGAGAAAGATACGGTGGACGTGTGCATCTTCGGACAGGCGGGTCAGAACAGCTCCAGCGAAGTGAAGGTAAGGAACACCGGTTATGGTGAGCTGATGATTCTAAACAATACCAAACATTGTATGTAAGTCATTCTTGGCCCCAGTCCACTGTAATATGAACATCCCTGCTAGTATCCATCACCAATACCTGTACAATTAATCTTATCCTTGCCAAATACGAGCGAACAACACCGCCATCCAGAAGCCTCACACAACGGGTTAATTACCCACCATTTGAAAGCCGACGATGCGGCGCCGGTATCGTGTATTGCACTTCACTGCGATATCATGGATAAAGAATCTTTCAAATATTCATTGTGTAACATTGTTAAAAATCACACATGTATGAACTTGACAGAATGGCGCCCCTTACTTATCTACTATGAAACAACAGAAAATTGCAGAGAAATGATGCTGCTCAGCAGGCTTTAAGTGAAGTAAAAAACCATTTTAAGCAATGTCTCACATTGCCTCGAATTGATCCGATATGCAGTCTATACATACAAAACGACGCCAGCTAAGTAGGGATAGGCTCAATACTGAATCAGATAACGAACACTAAATTAGAACACAAAAAATGCAATTTTAGCGTAAATAAATGCGAGTATTTGGCTATCATTAGTGCTTTAGAAAATACAGAACTCATTTTGAATGTCATTTTGAACGTACCGAGAATATTTGTCTAACCTGGTTACTAACTCATTAAGGGTCCCCCCCCCCCAATTACCCAACGGCAAACTTGCCTACTGGGCAATAATTTTAAAGTCCTAATTTTTTTGTGATTTAACATGTACCCAGAGCAAAAAAAAAACCATTAACTCCCCGATATATTATCACACAAGCTGAACTGTTGTGTGTGTGGGGGGGGGGGGGGGGGCGCGGAATGAGCAGGAGAGGATGATATGGTTTCCCTTCGCTACTATCAGAGCGCAGGACTACATCCAATAGTGAACCACCTGACCACAACAATGGCACAAGTATCATAATCCCTGTCATTCCCATTATTGCAGACATAGTATATGATGAGGTATTACAAAGCCAACATTTGTCACACGCCACCACCAAACTCAACTCCGCTGCATGTGCGTGCAAGGTATGACTGCAAATATACACTATATAGATGGCCCTCTACATGACCGAACACTAGGAAAGAAACTGATTGAAAATCATATATATTGCCAGATACTCATGTTATTTATGAGTTTCATTCATAATGACGACTGTGCATGCCACCCTGAGGCAGAAGAAACATAAACCACTATCGCTTAATAATATCACTGGCACGATTTCACGTGAGTACCATTGATATGCATACATATATAGCAACCTGCATAAGACTTGGCACTGGAATAAAGTAGAACAGCAAGAACCATGACAACCAAAACAACCATTCGAATCAGTTGCTCTTGATTTTATAGGGACCTGCCACAAATCTAAGAAAAAAGGCACAAGAACATCCTTGTTGTTACCTGTATATTTTCATAGGGGCTTAATGTTTACACCACCACTAACACGACGGTGTACACTATCTGCAGCATTGGTGTTAACAACTGTAGCCTGTACCTCGTAGACTTGTAGCTTTATAGCCAAGTAGCCTCGTAGCCAGTTGGAGCCTTGTAGACTTGTAGATTTGTAGCTTTGTAGTCCTGTAGCCTCACAGTCTTGTAGTCAATGTTGCATCGTAGCGCCGTAGTCTGGTATTCTTGTAGCTTCGTAGACCTGTAGCCTCGTAGACTTGTAGCTTCGTAGCCAAGTAGCCTCGTAGCAGGTTGGAGCCTTGTATACTCATAGCCTAGTAGCTTCGTAACCCTGTAGCATCGCAGACTCTTAGCCTTGTAGTCTCGTAGTATTGTAGCTTCGTAGTCCTGTAGCATCGTAGACTTGTAGGTTCGTAGCCATCTAGCCTCGTAGCTGGTTGGAGCCATGTAGACTCGAAGTCTTGATGCTTAGTAGTCCTGTACCCTTGCAGTTATGAAGTCATGTTGCATTGTAGCCTCTTAATCTCGTAGGTTTGTAGCTTCGTAGTTCTGTAACCTCGTAGCATCGTAGTCTTGTAGCCTATTGAGCCTTGTAGACTAATAGCCTTATAACTTCGTAGTCCTGTAGCCTCGCTATCTCGTATTAATGTTGTCTCGTAGCCCCTTAGTCTCGTAGTCCCTTAGTCTCGTAGTCATGTAGCTTCGTAGTCCTGTAGCCTCGTAGTCTTGTAGCTTCGTATTCCTGTAACCAGTTTGAGCCTTGTAGACTCGTAAACATATAGCCTAGTAGCCTTGTAGTCTCGTAGCCATTTAGTCTTGTACCCATTTAGCCTTGTAATCTTGTAGTGAAATGTCGTTTGAGCAGCTGGAGCCAAAGACAGTTGGAGCAGTTGGAGCAGTTGGAGCCTACCATATATTGACGATCGTATCCTGCTGATAGAATCGTATTCTAATAAGTTGAATGTTTGTGTAAATGTACCCCTTTTCGTTAAATGTGGGTAGTCAAGTCTGATGAGATCATATCCTTCTGATGAGATCAAATCCCTTTGATGAGATCGTATCCTAACAAGTTGAATTTTTGTCCAAATGTGTGTCCTTTTTTAATGTGCATCTCTTTTATAGTGTGCTTCTTTTTTAATGTGCTTAATGTTCTTTTCAGTGTGCTTCTAAATGTGTTTCTTTCTTGAATGTGCTTCCTTTTTGACGAATGTAGAACGAAAAGTCTGTAGTCAGGACATGATAGGCTTCGTGGTTCTGAGATGCTTGGTCTATACACCTGGCATACTACATAGCCTGTTTAAAATTTTCGCTATGTATCGAAAATAAGGTCGCTTGAGTGCCTGACCACCAACTGGTCGTGTTAGCCTGACCAACCTGCAAGATGTGTCTGGCCAACCTATCTGTCATTCCTAGAAATCAGCTAGATGTGCCTGGCCACTTATTATGTGCCTGATCACAGGCAGGATGTGCCTGGCCACCAGCTGGTCATTTTAGCCTTACCATAACCTGGAAGTGCCTAAACACCACCTGGACGTGTCTAGCAAACAACTGGTCGTGCCTGGTTGCTGACTGGACAGGTATAGCCGCTGAATGGACATGTCTAGGCGCTGACTGGACATGTCTGGTCACAAACTGAATGTGCCTGGCTACCAACTGGATGAGCCTGCCACCTACTGGACGTGCGTTGTTTGCCACTGAATAGACGTGCTTGGCCACCGACAGGGCGTACCTTGCTACCAACTTTACATGTTATCATGACCAACCGACTAGCCGTGGTTGTCTGCCAACCTATATAACGTTCCTAAAATACCAACTTGAAGTGGCTGGCCACCGACTGGATGTGTCTAGCCACTGATTGGACGTGCCTGGTTAATCGACTATCATCTAGAACTGCCCTGAAAACATGATGAAAAAATCCTAAAAGCGGCTTAAGTTCCTCACCTACCAGTCGTCAGTAAGCTTCCGATGCCATCTTGGAAATTCATAATTTTTTCGCTAGAAATTCTGGAAAAATTCCAAAAATCATCGAAAAATCAACCATTTTAATAATGATTTTCTCGATCGATTCCCGACCTTGGTGCGATTCACAGTCAGTGATAAGAGTAACTAAAACTTTAAATAAATTTTAAATAATGTTTCCCATTACCTTTCGTGGTGTTTACTAATCATATTCTCTACGAGAAAGACTCTAAACAAGATACTAGTCCAACGAAATAAATACTTTTCGCTATGCTTACCATTAAGTCTAACTTTTCGATACTTGGAATAACTTCCAACCAGCTCTTGTACAATGTTAGACGTATAGGCCAAGTTTATTCGGAACACGAGGCCAGGCCATGTACAATGTCAGGCTATCGACCAGATGTATCTGATCCACGATGCCAATCGACCTGACTACGGACATAACGATCCAGAATTAACAGTAGGATATGAGCTGTCGCAAGTTGCGGTAGGATACAATTATCCTAAATATTTTTGTTTCCAACTGTCTTTCACTCGAAAATATTTAGCTTTAGCTGTATTTGGCTCCAAAAGTCATTGTTCCAATGTTCTAGTTGCCCCAACAGCAAGTGCTCCAAAGCTCCAAGTCCTCCAATACTCCAATTGCTCCAAGAGCACCAAAGCTCAAATTGCTTTAAGAGCTCCAATGCTACCATTGCTCCAACTGGCCAACAGCTCTAAGTGCCCCAAAGCTCCAAATGATTCAATTGCTCCAACAGCTCAAACTGCTCCAATTACTTTAAGTACTCCAATAACTCTAAGTGCTCCATCTGCTTCAATAGGTCCAAGTGCTCCAAAGCTTCAACTACTCCACTGCTCCAATTGCTCCAAGAGCTTCAAATCTCAAATTGCTCCAAGAGCTCCAATTGCTCAAACAGCTCCAACTGATTCAATTACTCTAAGTGATCCAACAGCTCCAACAGCTCCAACTGCTCAAATAGCTACAAGTGCTTCAACTTATAAGACTACATTTGCCTCCAACTGATTTTAATTGCATATTTTGATCGAACTTAGCCTGGTTGCTGGTACGACTTAATTATTACTCTCCATTTTGTCAGTCAAGGTGATGATTTTTACATATTTAAGTTAGAAGATGTATTCCGAAAACTCGGCATTAAATATAAATCAGATTTATAAGAATATCACTATCACTTTTTAAATCCAAAATATAATTAATATTTTCAATTTCATACATATGCAAGTAATGCAAGTCATTATTGTATGTAGCCAGCTTCCCTCAGTTATTTTTGTATGAAGTATACTTCTTTGATGTGCGAATAGTTATCTGAACAAAGCGATGTAGAAGTCTTAACCTTCGACCAATATGTTAGGATCTTCCCACGATGCATAATCAATCTGTTCTGCTGATATCATTTTCCTTGCATGATTATAATAAGTATTATTATGATCTCTGGAGTCTTCCGTTTTAACACGAGCCTCAAGGACACTTTCGTGATCGACCCAGCGAACACTGCAATCTTATTCAGAATAGTATTTTTTAACACGTCGTTTCCAACATTTTGTTCTCAATACTTCATCACAGCCTTCGATCTTGTGAACTTCAAGTACGTCATGACAGTCGTTTATCGTTTCAGCCTCAAATGTGTCATCATAGTAGGTATTCAATCATGTCAGCTTCAGATGTTTCATGCAGTCTTCGATCTTGTCAGCTTCAGGTCGTTCTCCAGTGTTCGCATTTCATTGAGGCGACTAGAATTTGGTGTTAATATCTTTTCATTTCCCATAAAGGTGTTTCTTTCTTCGATAGTTTTAAATTTTAAATTATTATCTATATCTAGGATAGCATTTTTAGCATCATCATTTTTACATTCTTCATAATCATTATAGTCGTCTAATATTTTACCTATGTTCCACTTCCTCGATGTTGTACACCAGTCCTCGTTATCTTTAGTCAGCTTAGTTGTACAGGTCTTGCAATGTTTATTCAAGAAATATCTTTGACCGAAGGATTTCTGACACTGACTGCAACTAAGTGGATTTTGCCAAGGACCCAAAATACACTCGCTTCTCTCATTAAATTTTAGCATTTTTCTCAAGGTAAACTCCTTGCCACAGTATCGAAAGCGATGTATTTTTGATACAGCAACAGGCGTCGAACCAGGGTACATGTTAGCTTCTGCGACTAATGCCAAATACAAAACTGAGAGTTTGAAATTAGAACAATTACTTAAACAGAATTTGTGTAGTTTTTCATCAGTGAGAGTTATTTATCTCATACAAGAAACTTGTCGCAAGTAGTTATGCTTTCCAACAACAGATGACACCACATGTTGCGTAGTGGTAAATATTATTCTTTTTTTATATGGGATGCGGGAGGCTTTCTCTCGATCGCAAGAGAAGGAGGGCTTCGCTAGACATCAAGGAGAAGGAAGTTCATCTTGCATAATGGTGTTTCTCAGTTGTTGTAAGACACATCAATCGTCTGGTAATGAATCTCTTTTTATTGAATAACACAAAAAATATATTGTAAGTACTGAATTGGTAACAGGATTCCAATAAAGAAACGAAACTCTGAATAAAATTGCTTATCTCAAAACGAAAAAAAAAATTACATTTAGGAATTGTTTTCTAAGGAATAACTAGAAACACTCGAAGAATATCAGCATAAGTCTGGCCATGAATAATCAGGATCACACTGGAACACCAACAACAATCTGGTCAGAAATATCTTGGAGCACACGGAGAAAACCAACAATATATTGAAAGGAATATCCAGGAGCACACGGAGAAGACCAACGCACGTTTTCTTAAATCAAGATCAATTAACCACAAAAATTAATAAAAAATTTAAAAATAAATATAAATTAAAAATAAAAAATAAAAAAGTAAAAAAATTAAAAAAAATTCTGGCTTGTGCTCGAACTCTATCCTTGCTGAGCAAAGAGAAGTCACAAACTGGCAGAAGCTGTTATTGGACGTCTTTCCATGTCTTCTTGAAATCTGGCAAAAAAAAAAAAAAAGACTGATGAAGGGGTCAGAGGTACTACACCTGCATTTTCGTTCCTTCAAACTATCTTGTCATCGGAATTTCTTGCAATTTTGGTAATCCGCACTGATATTTTAGGAATCACGCTGCCTTTATTTCGATCATTACAAGCTATTGAAATTGATATACTTGTATATGATGGTTACACTGTTTAATTGGTATTATTACTTTTATTGTTATTATTTGCGTATATTTATATTTGTTTAGTTTACTTATTTTAAATTTGCACAATGATTTTTCGTAATTAACGTAATTCATATTTCGATTATGACCTGCACATTTTTCTCTCAAACATGTCGATAAAAAATATTGTGCACACTGGCTGTAGTATTTAAGGTGCATGTTTAATGACCAGAAACGTTTTATATATGGTCCGTTTTTTTTTTGTCGCTGAGTAAAAGTGGCATGAATAGTATATAATAGTTCTCTGAGCGCCGGTCCATGGCTGTGGTGCTTGATTCCGGTCCGCCATCTTAGATTTTGACGTAATGGCAGCAATATTAAATGACCTTGAGCTTGAAATTTTACCTTTACATTCACCTTTGACTTCGACTTTAACCTTGGTCTTTGCCTCTTAAATTCTGCCATATTAAAATCAAGTTACCCTCTCTTGATCGTTGCACTTTTCGTTATTGTAAGACCTTCCACCATTTTATATTCTGATGACACAGCAGCAATTTTTTTTAGCTGTATGTTGGTATGGATGATGTTACAGACGCCATCTTGTTTTTTGTTCTGCTGGAGTTCACCATCTTGTATGATGTACTGCCCGCCATCTTTTTTTATGCAGTTTATTCCTAGAGTATGCCACAATCGCTCTTTCTCAGGCACGTAAGGTAGATAGATATTCCATGACCTACCAATGTTGTTATGGCCCTTATCGACATAAAAATTAATTGTTTATACAAAATACATTCAAAGCGAGATGATTCAAACAATTACAGCTTGGACCTCTGGGCTGGAAAACATACGTCTTTGACCACACGGGTATGGAAACATTTACCAGACGGAGAATTAAATAAGGTATATAAAAATAACACACATATTCAAACATATATATTTTTTTAATTTGAATGATAAATAGTAGTACCTGTTTATTGCCACCATCTTTGTTTACAGTGCTTGCTACGAGAAGCGCTAGTGTCACATAGTGCACATATCGTCTGCTAGAGTGCGCTGCCACCATCTTGTTTTCAGTACTCGATACCAGGAGCACTAGTATCATGTAGTAAACACATTGTCTGCCAGAGTGTGCTGCCACCACATTAGTTTAATTTTTACATGCTAGAGTGCATTACTATTTATCACCATGGTGTCCACCATGTTGTCGGTCATCTTGACCACCATCTTGAAAATTTGTAATAACTTACCTAGAAATTGTAGAAAATTTTCAAAAATAATTTTAAAATTCACCTATTAAAATATTGACTCTTTCAATCGACTGCAAACCTTCCTAGTCTGTGAAAAAATTTAATAAGCATGACGAATTAGCAATTATGGCCTCTGAGGACCCTCTCATTGCCTTAAGTCTATTTATAAAACCATTATATGAAAAAACACCTAATATTCTTAATTTATTTCATTCGGGTTAATTTTAGCTTGCCTGTGTATTTAAATGAATTTATAATTAGTGTTTGCTATATTACGAAATGTTGCTTAGTTTTGCATTTAAAAACTTTCGGAAATATTTATGTGGGGTATATTCAGTAGTTTATTTGAACATACAGTATTTATTATATTGAAATTTTAAAAATTAAGCAATTTGTTATCTAACACAACAAAAACTGCAGGGTTATTATCATGCGTAACTTCCTTCGTTCCAAAACAAATCATTGGACAGCTTCATGGTGTAATTTTTCTTTTCCAGACGGGAAAGTTTGACTGGGATGAAGTAATGCAGAGCTACGTGATGACGGCCGCTTGTTTCGGGCTGGTACCCTCCATGATAGTGGCCGGTCGCCTGGTGGAGATATGGAGCCCCAAGCTCTTGGTGGCCGTCTCGACGGTCATGGGAGTGCTGTTCACCATGCTGTTCCCGGTCTTCGCTAAGTGGGATGTGAACGCCCTCATCGTCACGCAGTTTGTGTCAGGCCTCCTCATGGTGAGTCTGTCTTCCCCCGACCCTGAAGACACAAAGGCTCTGCTAGTGCTGCAAATATCCAACCACGGAATACATGTATCTGTTAAGCACTGACCTACAATGGCAGCTACAAGTGTGGCTTTGATAATTTTGTCTAACTTCCTTGAAAAATTACCTCATTAATCTACTTAATACAAATTTAAGACTGACTGACAGACAGACAACGTACAGCTTAAACCCGTGGGTCTAGAAGTATTAAATTTTGATTAGAAGTTCCTTATATCACTTAGATGAACCCTGGGAAAGTATTTATGAAAATTCATCCCTTAAGGGAGTTAAATTGGGGGGGGGGGTGAAAGTTTGTATTGAAGTTTGTTATTTTTGAAGTTAGGAATATGAAAATTGGTGTTTAGGCTTCTGTTTATGGATAAGTCAGCTTTATCAGCATTTTTGGCAATTCATCAAACAGTATGATCAAATGCTTTTCCATCGGGTACACGGCTAGTTGTTTAATAATCTGAATCTGAACAAATCATGACAACTTACTGATTTGGAGAATTAAATGCTGTTACTAACACTTACAAAAAAAATTTGCAAAATAAAATAAATGTCACTCGAACAAATTTAGATCCGGTAATAAAAGTTACTTTGTCTAAAGTGAACAAACAATCCAAAACACAGTCGAGGAAGGTGACTGTGCATGGACTGTCAAGTTGCTAAGTACAATAGATTATTCAAGCCTAGAATGAATTAACTAAAATATAACATCTTGTTGACATCGAGCTCATTAAAGTTATGTTAGAGGCGAAACAGTGAGATGCGGCAGTGACGAAATGCATTGGTTGAGGTAAACGGAAGTACCTCAATTGAGAAAAATCTGTGTTTGGCACCATCAGGAAACGAATCTGGATATGCTGTTTGTCTAATACCTTTCTTCAAACAAATATCTCCTATTAAAAATAAGTTTGCGGTTGTAGACTCGATGTGAAAATTATAAATGGTGCAACATAATTTTAGTGAAACAACACAAATAATGTGGTCCGAAATTACTTAACTTATTCCATGTCTCAAAGTATATGTACCTCCAGGTTAACTAAATTACAACGGAAAAATAACACACTTTAAATAGTATTACAGGATAATAGTACGGGATGTTAATTTCAATGAACGATAAAATCCATTGAGCAGTTACATTGACAAGATATAATAAAATCTTAAAATTGTTACGAGTAAAATATGGGGGAACTGGGATCGTAAGGGATAACCCAATTAAATTATACATTGTACAGTTTTATTATTTTTTTAAAAAAATCTCTAATCACCAATCACTTGCAATTAAAAATATTTATTCGCAAGTCACTCAATGTCTTTCAAGGTCTACAGTTCGCACTCCTCACTGGAGCTAGGCTCGACAGTGGTTCACCCCTAACCATGCACCTGTCCTCACACACACAATTTTGCGCCACTCATTAGCACTCTCACGGTCCCAACGCTACTCGTCACGAGGGGTCTCTCACCCTCTTCGCCGATATCGCACTTCCCTTCACTCGCGGTACTCTCCGATCTCTCGGAACTCTCGCGGAGGCCGGCGTTGTCCCTCATATCCCCATTCCGTCCTTCTTGAAGTGACGTGAGAGACTGTGACATGTCTCGTCATGCCGGGCCGACCCGACGCCCGAAACACCCAGAACAGCGACGTTTGTTCACGCCACTCCTTGCGTTACCCTCTGTAAGCCCAGAATTTCCAGGCCGCTAAAGGTGACAATAGCCCGAGGCGGGACGGTGCGCGGGGAGTGAAGAGTCGGGGAGGGGGGGTTATAGCAGCAAGAGCCCTTGTAATCCAGCCAGGCACGCATGGCATGCCTTACGTCAATGGACGGCGCGAAACGTCAGTGGCTAGCCAGTTCCAAACCTGGCGCGTGTGGCGGTCCTGTCTGCGTTCGTAACAATACAAATTCTACGAATCTTAAAATATTTTGAAAAATTATGTTTAGCCCTGCGTACTTTATGTATCTAATATGCATTCGTGAACTCTCTCAAATCAATTATTGTAGGACGTTTTATTTCTTTAATACTAAACACTAATTCTTCTACCTCAAGTTCAGCTTGTGTAAGTTTTACAACGCATATATCATGTTATAGAGTCGAAAACTTCGAGAGTGACTATTACAGATGAATTTAAGTTACTGCAATATTTTTCGCCTATGGACTGGAATTTTGTCTGCTTGCAGGGCGCACCTATCCCTGCAATAAACGCTATGATCTCATCCTGGTTCCCGCCTGAGGAAAGACAAAAACTAGCTGGCATCACTTTATCTGGTACGTGGCTTTCATCTAGGCCCTATTTACTATTTACAGAATGATTTCACTACTTCACCGAAATTTTATGCATCAGTAATAATCGAAGCTAAGCCTCTGTAGCATAAAGACCTTGTCGGCGTTTCGTAAATTGCAATAGAGTTTATGTTTATTTTAAATTATTTGATTTTTTACTATTACATTATTGAAACGACTAACAATTAATAACAGAGCATAGTGGCGCAAAGGTAAAACATTAAACTTGTATTCCAAATCTAGTTCATATTCCGTTCCAACCATTCCTATTTCGGTTTTATATGTTTTCCTGAAATGACCCCACTGAGTTATCTGAAAAGTCTTTACCAATTTGTCTTCTTTGTGTTGTATGAGTATTCTTTTCTAAACCAAAATTAAAAATTCTCTCTGAAGTCAACCCTACTGAAAATGACACCAAAATACTTATTTATGATGTTTTAACAACAATTTTGATTGGTTACTTATATCATGATTAAATGTGAATTTTAATTAATCACATACTTTTAATATAGTAAAATAACAATCAATGATAATGGTTTCAAAGTAACCTATAATTTTGAACACAGATCTAATTTATTAGACCTAGTTACTTTTTTAGTAAGAAATTATATATATTGTCTTTCAGTTTGACTCTCACGACCAAATCCAACCAATCTTTAGGTAGATGCGAAGCAATATATTTCAGGCATTGTCCGATAATATTTTAGGTATTTAGAATGGAATCCAATTAATTAATTTTAATATTACAGAGCTAACTAATAGAATATGTACTATGTAGTGATACATTTATTAAATTGTCCAGGTCCTTTATTAGTTACAATATGTCTTCTTTGCACTGAGAACGTACAGCTCGCACAACAATGATCGTCAGAGTTACAAACCTTTCTGACCTGACCGTGCAGCAATGAACCTCGGTGTTATCGCTGCGAATGGCATCACGGGGAAGATGGTCGACTCCATGGACTGGCAGTTCGCCTTCTACATCATTCCCTCCTCGCTGCTAGCGTGGATGCTACTGTGGCACCTCTGTGTGTACGACACCCCCCAAAAACATCCGAGAATCTCCCAGGAAGAGCTGGCCTACCTCGCGACCAGCAACGTCAAAGACCAGTTCCAGGCGAGTACTAGTGCCTTTTTCTCATCGTATTGACTCAAATGTGCCTAGCACAGTTACTGACATCAGCATCGGTGACATAAACATCAGCGACATCACTGTTAAAGAGATTACCACAGTTAACCTACATCTGCTATAAAATTCAGATTGCTGTGTTTTGCAGTTGCCTTGTGCGGAATGTAGGTGAATGCACAATAGAACACCAATTACTAACTGCAGAAGCGCAAAAGGGAAATTTCCAACAAACGAAAAGCCCCAACCAGATTATGTATCTTATCCATAACAATGGCTACTATGTTGTTGACATCGAGCTCATTATAGTTACGTTAGAAGCGAGACAGTTTACCAAACAGTAAACCAACAAATATCTAATTCTTTAACTGTTTAGTATTTTATGTCATTGTAGAAACCGATCCGATCTTTGTTATTTATGGTTTTCCACTCAAATTTTACCGTACATAAATAAGCCAAAATCGCATACTGTAAATAACATTTGTTTTTCATTAATTAAACAAACTGTTTGAAGTGTATTATGACATACATTAATTTTTAAGTGTTTACTTAAACACAGGTTTGTGAGACATTTATTACAAGATTGTTTGAAATAACTAGCAATAAATGCACAGAAATCCTGGAATGTTTGTTGTGTCTTCAATTGTACATTTAGGTCCACTGTAAAGTTAAATTTCAAAAACTTTTCGTTGTTTACCCTAATATAAAAACTTGGGTCATTACTGCGTGGCAGTTACAAAGAAGCGAAGCTGTGCATGTGACTAGTTTTATCACTATAATGTTAATATCACATGTTTTTGCTGATTAACTGGTTATCTGGGGTCAATGTACTTGTGTATAAGAGTGCAAATGCGTGTCATAGTGGTTATTTCTGGAGTTCCCAGGATTTTCCATTTAACATTTCTCCACATACTTCACTTCATCCTACGTTATTATTTTCCCACCCTTATCTTAACAATTGTTTATATCTTTAGTTATAGCTAATCTGATCTATCACAGAACCAAAAGAACTCAAAATTTGGGAGTGCTGAGTCAGTACCCAAACAGTTCATAAACCACATTAAACTTGGAAAACCCATCACGTTTAACCTATTCAGACAACTATATATTAGCCACTGTTATTTCTCACAAATATTGGAACACCCTTGTTTATTCAATATAAAATGGATGTGAACTTTTTGGAAAAATCATTTATCTATATAAAGACATTAATTTATTATTACCTACGTATAATTCCAATTGTTACAAGGCTAAACTATGATTCTTCATCCTCAGACGAAATCCGTGCTGCCCTGGAAGCAGATGCTGACTTCTCCACCCATCTGGGCTCATGTCACTATGGCTATCGCCCCAAGCTGGGTTTTTAACACCTACGTCAACAACTTGCCTACGTACATGGTGGATGTCCTGCATTACAGCACAACCCAGGTCAGTTAATTCAGCAGATTTATCTCAGCACTTTATCGTTGAGCTTTTAAGTAAATATGTTTTATGTCATAGGAGTTATTTGGAATATAACGTTATAGTGGGTATTTCTGGAGTTTCGCTACATACTTCACTTTACTCTAGATCATTATTTCCCCACTATTATATAATATAAATATTACATCAAATATTCATTAACTCATGTTTTTTAATCAAATCATCTTGTCTTAATAAGACTATCACCCTCAACATTAAATGTATAGCAAGATAATATCACCATAGCATATAATATGAAATACTATGTACCTACTCTCTCAGTAATTGCAGAGAAGTTGACATTTGTTGGTTTATCATACACTTATAAGTCAAATAGGTGTTCATTTAGACATGACTCGTAAAGCTATTCATATCCATATTTATAATTTGACCCCACATTTGCAAATAATTCACGAACCTTGAAAAAATACAGCGTGTTTCTATTTTTGTACCAAGTAAATATCTTTAAGACACATAATCATATCCAAGACTTTAGGTAACAATTTAAATTTTCAGTATATATATTATAGAGGCATGCTTAAAACTCCGCTGTTCCTTGTCCTAAATCTCAGACAGGATACCTCCTAGCCATTCCACAGCTGTTCTTCTGGATGAGTGCCATATCATTTGGATTCATCTCACAGTGGGTGAAGACCAGCCACTTCATGGGCCACCTGCTCTCATACCATATTTTCAACGGCATTGGTAAGTATTATTTAATTTTACCTGATATTAGTGAAATTCTAAGGATGGAACTAACATTAATAACATTAAGATTATGGGGCAAATTTAACACTATGCATACTTTATATCACCTAAATACTACTACTAAATTCATATTATGCATTTCTTTTGTTGACAAGTGTTTGCATTTAAGCAAGTAATATACAAAGTTTCATAGTAAGTATCTAAATTTAAATCCATCGCTTCTAGATACACCACTGTCTGACTCGTTTCTTTAACAGTATATATGTACCTCATTCACAGATAACATTTTTTTAATGGTTGCGAACTGGCTTACGACAATTATGCTCTAATGTAAAGAATTTACACATATTTTTAACTTGAATAATTATTTAACAATATTTTAACCTTGTGTCTTGTATCGCCGTTTGACGACCTTTTTTATATATTTTAACATTCAAACTTCCATAGGAATTTTACAAATTAGTTCATAAATTATCTATTTAACTTTAAACCCAAAATAGCAATAATACACTTTTAATTATCAGTAAAAAAAGCTCATCTTTCTCCTGCAGAGTCCCAACCATCTCTCCTCCCCACGCCCGAAACAAGCCCCTGTTTATACTCGTCCTCGGGGCCAATGCTGCCCTGACTACCAGCGGCGAGAAACATCCTGCCTCTTCCACCAACATGGCACATGAACTAGTTCCACCCAGTGGCCCCCTGGCGCTGGGGTAATGATTTTGAGGCAACATTTCGCTATGCTAGTGTTCACAACTCCGTGCACCCAGGCCTCTGACGACCGCCGGCTGAGTCACGTGAAGTGTTGCGATGCGGAACCGTACCCAACTTCGCAAAGGCTATGTACGACACAAAGTAAGGGCAGGCAGGAAAATGTGTCATCGTCACATACTAACCCCTCCCCCAACCCCCCCCCCCCCTTCTCCCAAGCAAAGTTGAAGGAAGTAAAGTTTCCTGGGAAAGCCAGAGCACCTCCAATATGACAGTCTTGTAGAAGTCTCAACCAAGGACCTCTTCCAATTCCTTTTTTCTAACATTACTCTCCTAATTTTTCTTTATGTTAACCATCTTATTTTCTTCAGCTTATTCTGGACGTAGTATCCACTGCAGCCGTTGACAGTAAGTAGATGCAGGCTGGGAAGCGAGGTGGTTCTGGTTCCGACATTGCGAATAGAGACTGTTTCCCAATCCCTAGCAACAATATCTTATATATAAAATTCTCGTGTCACAGTTTTCGTTGCCATACTCCTCCGAAACGGCTTGACCGATTTTGATGAAATTTTTTGTGCTTATCTGGTATCTATGAGAATCGGCCAACATCTATTTTTCATCCCCCTAAATGTTAGGGGTAGTCCACCCCTAAATTTTTTTTTTATTTCCAGTTTTTGGTAGGAAATCACCATGGCAACGGCTGTTGCTTTGTTGATGCTTCATTCGTCTCTATGGCAACGGCTATTTCATTGTTAGTGCAGTCCTCATCACCGTTGAAATTTTGCAAGTACTTTAAATATCAAAAATTGCCCTTTTTTTTCAAGTATATATATTTTACAGACTTGAAACTTCACAGTAATGTTCCTTATGTTACGCAGGATGACATTTTCCGAAAATTAGATCCCATAGCATAGGTGGTTAAAACCAGGCAACAGTGGGTACTTTGTCTGCATGAGAACAGTATTTTGCATTGTTCATGCCTTCTGCGTCTCCATGGCAACAGGCATCGCGCGGCTGTGGCGTACCCACAACGAGGGGCATGTATTATGAGCGGCGCAAGAGTGATCTGCCTGTAGACTGCCGTAGCGAAGTACGGGTACATCAGTTGTACGTTGCGTGCACGAGTCGGGAAACCATCGGTACATTATACAGCATTGTAATAAATTTTCACGGAATTTTTTATTATTTACCATTACTGTAAATGGGAGATGTGGCATAATTCTTTTTCCATTAGTATAGCCGTGCGAAGCCGGGTCGGGCAGCTAGTTAAAATATATAGCTAGCACAACAGTTTTTTTAATATCATAAAGTAATATACAGTAGACTATATATCATGAGATATGACAAAACATTTTTTGTATTCCTGGTTGGTATTTAGTATAAATTTCCGCAGTTGTGATATATGAATTCTAATCATGTTCATTGAGTGTTCGGTCATAGTCCAAAAACACTGTCACAGGAGGTCTAAATATGTTTAATAACAAATGGACCACCGTACTTGATTTCAAATTTAGAGCTCAGATGCTAAACCTCTGAACTCAAAAAATTAGCCTCCAACCAAGCATTATCACCAACCGAAAAAGTTATCTTGTCATAATCTTTATTGTATTTTACTTCACGTTTTTAGGAAAAACCTTTAGGTTCTTTGCTACATCATCCCATACTTTTTCCAACATTAAGTTACCCCACATTTTCCCAAAAAAAGGGCTGTCGAGACTAAGATTTAACAAAGAGTCAGTTAATGATCTTAAAAACAATTCTTCTGGAGTATGCGTGGTTGAATAATTTATCACATTATTTAAACAAAATGATAACTGATACAACATTTAATCCCATACCCGACTAAAATAAGTCTACAATGCTCTGAGAGAAACCTTTAAATTGCTATTGTAACTCTCTATCAAGCATGTTTGGGAATAGTAAGGAGTAGATAGAACCAACTTTAGACCACAAAGAAATTCTTAATTCTTTATCTTTGCTGAAACAAAGTATGTTGTATTTTCAGTGACAATAACACATGAGATACAAACACTGGTAGCAGTTACCAGCTGGGAACCATAAAAGTGCCATCAGATTTCAAAACTCACAAAGAAAAAGAAAAATTAAAATTAATGAAGCTGTCTACAATTACAAGAACAAATAATGCCCATATGTCCACTCTTACTTAGATTTAATGAACCAAAAATATTCAAGTAAATTCGTTTTCATAAATACCTATATACCCTTGTGGGATATTCACATCTCGTATTTATCGGTTTAACTAGTTTACTCTCTTTAAATTTGTTTGTACTCATCTCTCCATGTTATGTCATATTTCAGGAAATTTAAAACTCTTATAAATTTGCAAAATGGGTTTATCCCTGTCTAGATGTCTTCCAAAAAAAATGAATTATTAAAAAAGGTAAATGTCATTGATTACAGCGTAATGGGTAAAAGGTCTTAATATTTTTTGTTCGTAATTTCTTCTAATCCTTTTCGCCTTTTATAATGAGTATCACCAAACTATATTATCATATCAGTATTTTTACTTTCAGGATCTTTCTTTGATGTTACTCCATTTCAAGATAAAATTTAGCAATTCGTTAGAACAATCCTATCAGGCAGTTATATTCGTATTGTTACGCCTCTCCTTAGTGCGCTAATAATTTAATTAAGTATTTTCTTAGAGAAACTTCTAAGATACAAGAATTTGGAAACGTACTGGAAAGATAAACTTATAAGCCCCTGTGGGCTTACAGATGGCGGAGAGGATCGTAAGGCTCATAAAAGAGAAGCCGAGGTTTGGTTGGCGAGCAATTCTATTTATTCTGATTAAAAATTGAAATTCTATTTTATTTTGACTGTGCTTTCATAATTTTTATATGGTTTGCATATTACAAATTTAAGCCAACATTATTAAAAATATGTGAAAAACAATTGATAATCGGCCCGGGCCTCAACAGGGTTACTTATGAAGGTTAACATATAATTACACAAAATTGTTTCGTTGCATTGTCTAGCACTTGAAATTATAAATTTACAGTTCTGAAATATGAAATAAAACAATAACATAAAAAAATTAAAACGTCTGTAAACTGGCACTGGTGGTAGGTAGACTTGATATATTTATGTTGGCGGTCAAACATAGTGAACCGCAGACGACGAGAAGAGAGAGATAGCAAAATGACGAAGGCGTTTCACCGAGTGTTGTGAAACTGCTGGGCCAAAATCTTGATGTGGGATGTTCTAGGACGAACTGGGTTCCAGGAGTGTTTTCGAACCCGCACTGCAACAAAGGCCATTCGGTACGAATTACCTCGGATGCAGGCGTTAGGTAGGGTGGCGGAATTCGCCACCGGGATTGGTGTGAATGGGGTAAAAACATAAAAAAAACTCACCACTGTGGGGAGAATTCAGCTGCCTGGCTGCCGCCTCGTAGACCGACGCGGTAGAACACGGTTGACATTGGAAACCATGATGGATACGAAGAAAGTTGGAAGAAGAAAAAAATATATAATTTAACTTGCGACTACTTAGGGCAGACTAAAAGCTAAAAATAGTAAATCGGCACTTGAGGCCTTAACTGTAGTAGACTACATTCCAATTGATTGGTCAGCGGTCTTCTAATTCTCGCGTAAGTCAGGAGAGTCGCTGACCGGAGACGTTCGCAGTTGGCTGCCCTAAAAAAAAAGACCTCGGGGCGCGGTTGGGGTGCTAAATTAAAAGGCCAAGTCTCCCTTGAAAGAGGGTGGGGGGAGCCTTCGGTAATCTTCGGCGCTCGTCGCCATAGACACTCGAAGTTGGCAGCCTTGGCCAGCGCGCTCTGGACGGAGAAGTGGGGAACTCAACTCGCCCGGCGAGCGGTCAAGTCGAGGGTCGATTCAACTTGAACATAGTTCTTATGGGCACGACAGTGCTGCCCTCAGGTGGACAGCCAGGATGGTAGGGAGGGGTTAGTGTCTCTCGCTTCCGCGGATACGTCGTTTAGCAGTCCGTCGCATCTTAATTCCTCTCGTCGCCGGCAGGGTGTGCGGACGAGAGTGTGAGAGCGGCTGTGGGTTATGACCTCCATGAACCAGAGAGGAGGGGGGAGGTTATGACTGGTGACTGACCCGGCCTGGGTTCTGGACGAGGGGACTGGCGAGTGCGGGGGAAATTCTGCAAGGTTCGTGAGAACCGAGGCGACGAAACACCGCGACGTGTCTGCCGCACCGAGAATAATACAAGGCTGGTTGTCCGAACTTGCTGATTGCGAGACGTCGGGGAAGTCACCAGGGGCTGAATGTCTGCTTGCCACCGCAAGTCTGGTCACGAAATGGCTTCGTGTAACGAGACTTAGTACATGACAGCAAGCGGGGATTATGGGACCGGGGCGCTTCAAGCAGCACTCCAAGTCGCAACGTAGCATTGGCGAAGCTGTGAAGCGTGTGGGGGGGGGGGGGAGAGAAAAAAAACACTCTGAAAAAGAATTGGCCCGGCCGTACACTGGGCTGAATAGAATGGCAGGGAGCAAAGAATTTAAGTAAAAAAATTTAAAAAAAACTCAATTATTTTAAAATTAAAGAAGGGTGCCTATAATGCACATTATTAGTACAGTATTACTTTCAGGAAAATAATCTAAACTATTGAAGCAACAAAATTCTTGTTGTTCAAGCATTCCAGAGAGGTAATCAGCTGACTCGTATCTATGCCTTTTATTTGTTTCACCAAAAATTTAAAATGTGTGGGGCTGATTAATCACCTAACAAGTATTCTTAGAGGTTTTTTGATGATAAAAAACAACTGATTGCTTGATTATCAGTATGTAATTCAAAATCATTTAGCTCAAGTTTATCTCTAAACTTATTTCAGCCGAAAATGTAAATGAATCACTCCTTTTCGTTGATTTTATATTTTTGCACGGCAGGTGTGAGCAATCTACTTGTATAGGCAGTATTTATAACTGATTATTCCTCATTCGGACACAACACTGCCCTTTGAGCATTGAACTAGTTTCTACTTTCAAGTTAAATTATTCATCAATATTAAGTAATTTTAAATCTGCAGAGTTCACAGTTAAACTTTAACTTCCGGAAAACCTTATTATGGTACTCTTCTCTGGAAAATTTTAAATTTTTCTACTTTAAGGCATTTGATGGTTCAGAGATGGTAAAAATATAAGGGATAAATTTATAATAGAAACCTGCCATACCCGAAAATATTTCAACTCTCAAATCATTTTTGGGCCAAACAAATTCACAAAATGGTGTACTTATCTAGTTCTATAGATAATATCCCTTATGATACCAAAAAACCCATCTACTTTACATGTGTTTGGTCATACGCAATTTCGTCTTGATTAACTGATTACCCAACTTTCTGCGGTTTTCGTAATATATTATCTGTATGTTACAAGTGCTGATGAAATGTTTCACAATACATAATTACACCAAACAAACTCTTATTAGTAATCTACTTATATATCAAACAAAGAAATTTAGGAGGCATTGCATGAGACCCACAATTTACAAATTCCAAAGTCGAAGGACTATGAAACTCACACTGCAAACCAATTTTAATTAAAATAATAAAATCGTCGAAAAATTTAGCTCTATCAATGTCCTGGAAGACAGACTACACGGGTGGCAAAGGGTATCCACAGAATATATATATGTTTTTCCAAACCCGTTGATAACAATTCAAACTAAATTGGCCCAGTGAATACTAGACAGCATAATTTCTGCGTGAATCCTTAAACTATGAACATTTTATTTAATGTGATTATTATTTGTTTCAATTTTTTATTTCAGGAAGTGACATACTTTATGAAACAGAAGTAACATGTTCTTTATCATTCAGTTTCAACTTAATTAGCTTTTGGTTTTGATGACCTAATCCGGTAGTTACATGCAACATCACAATCTCACTCTTTTGTTATTTTTTTTTTTAATTTTCCATTATTTTCTGGGGTGTTTATAAATTTCGTAAAATTTTATTTCAAATTAAACTTTCTTTAACTTTGCCGGTTGGTCAGAACAAAACTCAAAATCCAAAAATCTTTTTGTCAATATCATCGGGCTTTGAGTTTCCCCAAGAAAATACACCCCCAAAATTACATCCTGTTTTAATTTTTCTAAAACAGAAAATTATACTTTTCAAGACGTTTTATTTAATTATAACCAACACTCCAGCTATGAGTCTATTTTCAATTAAATTTCCATCTGTCGGGAAAACTCTCATATTAGGCTCGTAGCTTGTATGTTTCTGTTGTAGTATCTGTGAGTCATGGAGGAAGAAGTCCTATTGTGCGAAAAGTCACGTACCGTTGTGTGGTCCTCTCAGGCCACGCTCGGTTTGAAGCTTGTATAGTTTTGTTGTAGTATCTGTAAGTAATGGAGGAAGAAGTCCCATTGTGCGAAAAGTTCCGTACCGTTGTGTGGTCCTCTCAGCCACGCTCGGCTTGTAGCTTGTATGGTTCTGTTGTAATGATTGTAAGTGACAAGAAGATTCACATTGTGCGAGAAGTCCCGCACCGTTTGTTGTCCTCTCAGCCACGCTCGGCTTGTAGCTTGTATGGTTTTGTTGTAGTATCTGTAAGTCATGGAGGAAGAAGTCACATTGTGCGAAAAGTCCCGCACCGTTGTGTTGTCCTCTCAGCCACGCTCGGCTTGTAGCTTGTATGGTTTTGTTGTAGTATCTGTAAGTCATGGAGGAAGAAGTCACATTGTGAAGGAAGTCCCGCACCGTTGTGTTGTCCTCTCAGCCACGCTCGGCTTGTAGCTTGTATGGTTTTATTGTAGTATCTGTAAGTCATGGAGGAAGAAGTCACATTGTGCGAAAAGTTCCGTACCGTTGTGTTGTCCTCTCAGCCACGCTCGGCTTGTAGCTGGTATGGTTTTGTTGTAGTATCTGTAAGTCATGGAGGAAGAAGTCACATTGTGAAGGAAGTCCCGCACCGTTGTGTTGTCCTCTCAGCCACGCTCGGCTTGTAGCTTGTATGTTTCTGTTGTAGTATCTGTAAGTCATGGAGGAAGAAGTCACATTGTGAAGGAAGTCCCGCACCGTTGTGTTGTCCTCTCAGCCACGCTGGGCTCCGCCGCCTGCCTGGCCGCCGTGCCACTGGTGGGGTGCAGCGAGGTCGCTATTCTGGTCCTGCTGGTCGCCGCGATGGCCTGCAGCGGCGCCTACATGGGCGGCAGCAAGCTCAACCACATGGACCTCGCCATCAACTACAGCGGCACGCTGTCCGGTGTGCAGGCAGCCTTCGACATCTCCGGCGCCGTGCTGGCGCCCATCGTCAACGGCCTCGTCACGAACCACCAGGTGAGCCTCTCACACAAAGTAGACTCGACATACAGAAATAGTTTGATATTATGAAAATCACGGTTGTTTAGAGTTTTCATAAGAAAATTTTTTTTATTATACATTCCTTATCACGTATCCAAGAGCATATCTTGATCCTGATGTCATGATCCTTAATATGTTTCTGTGGTCCATGATGCTTGCTGCTTTAATTTAGTAAGTCGATAGGTCCTGGACATTAAAAAAATTCTAATATCATAAAACAAACAATTTACTTCACAGGTCTCGTGGAATTTTTTCTTTTATAAATACTTTATGATTATAATTCATTGTTATATCACAAGTTTTTATTATCTCCAGGAAATTATTGAGGTACTAAATTAAAACATGAAAGCATATTGTACCGCATAATCATTGTATACAGAATAATTCCATCAGTATCAAGGGATAAACTTGCATACGTGTTACGGAACTTTTACCTAATGAAGTCATCAAGTGTGGGTTAGCATTGAATGTTAACACAGTTTTATTTTTTTTAAATAACGTAGCTAATTCAAACTTTACATTAAACTCTTGTATTTTTGGCATTAATATACCTAATTGCTTCTCAAGTCTACTAATTAAAGATCCTTTCGTTCATTTTCTTTCATCATTCGGTCTTTTTCTCCCGAAATATAAGGACAGCAGCGAGTTGAAGCCACCTTGAGCACACTCATTAAGTTAAGGAACGTAGGATGCAAAATAAGGCTACCGGAGACCATAGAGCATAACGAATCACTCTGAAAATAATAAATTTAAAACAATATCACGGCTACTGATCCCAAAACCGAGGTATGATATAAAACTTTTGTTATTGGACACGATATATATTTTATGCGTGATGTGTCGTGTATTCTCATCGGTAATTCAGTACCTAACTAAATCACAATTATAGTTTGCTCGGTCCACCACGATTGTACGTTACTTGCGCAAATGTTCTATATAGTTAGCAAGTCATGCAGACAAGGAAACTTAAGTGCTCGAAGCCAAACGAATCATAACTTCATTTGCGATTATTTTTTTCATTTGGTCACTTTCTTCGGGAGACGGGGTCACGAACTTTGCTTAACCAAATTGAGATTTAGCCAGCTGACGGATTAACAGACACCGTTTCTAGCCTCGACCCTAGCTTGGAATGTGTTCTATATTCGCACACCACAGTTTGACTCGTGTTCGTGATCCCTTGTTGCAGCAAACTTTGACAGCTTGGGGCAGAGTGTTTTACATTTCTGCCGCTGTAAATGTGTTCTTCTTCGCCGTGTACCTCATCTTCGGCTCCGTGGAAGAGCAGCCGTGGAACCGGTCCGTGATAAGACAAGACCACGAAGATAAGGGAAAGGTCAATCAAGCTTCGACAGTCAATGTAATGGAACTATACAAATAAAAACTTATAAATATTTTTAAAAGTTTAAATTTACTTTCAAACACGTATATTGTTCAGTTGGAGGTTATAAGTTACACAGAGGGCTAACAGCAACGAGACAGTTTGCAACGAGAATGACAAATAAAACAACAACCCCAGACAACACAGTGACGCACATATTTTCTTTTTGGATTGATCCAAGAATCCGTGTATTCGTCGCTTTGTTGTCCGAGGTTTTTGTTTGTCGGTGTTTACTGTTCTTGTTTCAGTTGTCTCGCCGTTGTCAGCCCACTGTGTTCGTCTCAGCTATATTTTTTTTTCTGACTTAAGTCTTTCACGAAATTCTTTGTGTTGTCTAGGCATTTAACATTTGACATCAGCTGAAAATGTCTGCTGCAGACTTGTAACGTATAGCAAATATCCCAACAAATCCATGCAGTCCTGCATAGATATGTTCTTTTCATGCCGAGTGTAATCCGTCAAAAGATAATACGACATTTTTCCTTGCCGTCACTTTGCAAAGGGAGATTTTCTATCCTTGTATTATGCAATAAACGCTGTTGACTGGGAACCTATTTATTACATGCTTGACGTCAATGATATGGTCAGTTATTTAACATCTCTGATAAAAACCTGTATTGATCTTTATCCTACTTTTTACTTGTAAAACTAGTGAATATCCAATATTGTTCTGTAAGTTTTTAATAAAACACATTAAAAGTAAAAAAATAACTCCATAAAATATTCAAAAATAAAAAACTCCTGCATCCTACAATAGATTTTCCCCAAAACATAAACTTGTTAAAAATTGTTTGAAATTTGACAGAAGATACTGGTTGGCTAACATAAATAATAAAATCCAAGCAGTTCCTTAATATTTTTGGAATCGTGAAAGAACTGTGAGAAATTGTTATAAATAAATAATAAAATTAATAACCCTGCAATAATTGCTACTATTTTTGGTAATTGCTTTTCGAATATGTTTGTTAAATCTAGAAATAATATAAAGCTAACGGACAATTTACCCACAATTTCATGTAGTTTGGTTCTATGGGCAATAAAAAGATTAAATCCACAAATCAACTGGTTGTGATGACATACCCAATTATATTGTTAAAATTTGTGCTAATAATTTGAAATATATTTATCTGCAATTGCTTATCCAATAAGTTTCTGGAGTTTCTCAAGATGTAACTTTGTCACCTCTTCTTTTTAACGTATGTATTTGTAAATGATATTGTAGATGTGATATCTTACTCCCAGGTTTTATTGTATGCTGATAATCTTAAACTATATAAAACTATTTCATATTATAGTGAACATTTACAACTGCAAATTGGCATCTCCCCTATAAAAAATTATGTGAAACTAACGCTATGTCGCTAAACTATAAAAAAAACTATTGTATTACATTTCCTAGAAAAACAAATAAATCTTTGTACACTTATTCACTGAATGATATTGAAATTAAGTGTGTAACCGATATGTACGACCTTGGAGTACTTTCGGATTCAAAACTACTTTTTCATCACCATATTCACAGTCTAATTAGTAAAAAAAATCACGTTCTCTGGGCTTTATTAGGTTCAAAACTAAATATGCTAACGTCAATGATTTCCTATTATTTTATTATGCTCTCATAAGATCAAAAATAAAATATGGTACTGTAGTTTAGAACTATATTACGGAAACAGACTAAAGTGTTTAGGAGAAATACAAATTAAAGTTTTTAAAATAATCCTCAAAGTATTTCATTCATAAGATGCAACGTTTAACTATCATGAACTGTAACAAAATTTTAACACTTACTCTTTAAAAACCCTTGATACGACTTTATAATAAAGAGTCTTTTTCAATATATGACTGTAAACAGGTGAAAGAGCATACTTTCCTGATAGTTCCAGCCTACAGTCATAGAAACAATGAGATATTCACCTCACCACGGTCATATAAATTGCTTATGCGTTGTGCGGCAAGTACTAATAATTGTAGTATATCGTTCGATCCTTTCATGAATACTCATAAAATTATTATTATGACTTAATAATACGGTAGCATGTAAAAAAATATTGTAATTTCCATAGATGATATTTTATGAGTACATGTATCTTGAATGTGAATTTAATAGTGAATTTCTTTGTGTTAATTTTATTAGTAGTTTTATTTTCAATGTGTTGTGTATGTTTGCTTGGATATTTGCGTCTATACTTAACATTTTATTATTTTCTTTATTGTTTCTTTTTTTTTTTTTCCATATTTATGTTGTTTGTATTTGTAACTTTTTTTATGTTTATATAGCCCCAGCCTATTTTGGACTTCGTCTATATTCGACAGCAAAAGGGTTGAAAAAGCGGTCAATTTTTTTTTTTACTATGAAAGTCGTATCTCTGAAACTATAGAAGCAGGCTGTAAGTTATGAGTGTGATATATAAACATGCAAAATCTTCTAACTCCTTTTTTTTTACAATTGGCTTATGTTCTACTTTCTAAAAGGTGAAATATTGTAAATATATTTTTAACATTAAAGAAATAATATTTTCTCATCAAAACAAACTTAATTTAAGAAATTGTAAATGATATATAAACATTCCTTCAGCTACATTCTCTTATTCAACTTTCTACGAAATATAACCTCTTATTTTTGACAGAGGTTAGTATTATTTTGAATTTCAATCTGGGGTTAGAAAATACTGGCTGAATTTGGTTTTTGTATTGCCATATTTATTTAGTTCTGAATTTTTGTATTGGTAATCTATGGGAAAAGAGGAGAGGGGTGAAAAATTTGGAGATTTTATGTAAGTAATCCAAAGCAAACTAAGAATCAACTAATACGTTGGATAATATATTTGATATCGTTCTCTTTATTTCAAATAAAAGTGCGATTGTATCAAATATCCTTAAATAATGGGAAGTATTTGTAATAAGGTTTAATTATTTAATTATTCTAAGCATAGCTTTAACCATAGTCAATTAAAGTGTTAGTGTAAACATGCGGCATAAACATAGTTAAAATGAAATATGTGAATCTTTAACAATATTTTCTAATTATCTACCTCATGAAATGAAAAGGAGGCAAGTGTGATTTCATCAAAGTAAAATAAAAACTCGAACACTCTAAAACCAAAGTTTTAAAATCAGATACTTGATTTATACTAAAAATGAAAAAGGCCTACTCACATCCACTTTAAAATTCATCATTTTTAAACGTTTTTGTTACTAAATAAATATTTTATGCACCTGACAAATTTATTGTGTCTCTTTATTTAGAAAAAAAGTTTGTAATTAATCACATACTTTTCATTAAGTTGTAAGATTTTAGAAATACTCTGAAATTGCGTGAGCGAAGCCGCGGGTTTTAAGCTGGTATTTTTATATAGGGTAGACTGGGTACGATTGTGCCAGGGTGCGGTCGTGACAGTCGTCGTATTGGCGAAACTATAAGGAATACGAGGGGGGAGGGTGGCAAGGGAAGAGAGGAGCGGCGTGCCTGTCCGCACGTGTTCCACAGTATTGCGTAGCGGCTTGCAGAGGACCACATTACTATTTTTCCATGAAAAGTAATTTTTTTTCTTAGATTTCTTTGTGTGATTGTTGTTTTATTAATACAGATAGAGTAATGAGTGTTTTTTCTCGTTAAAAATTAAACATTAGTGGTTCAATATCAGTGATCACTTTGAACGTAGGTTATCCGGTATAATCATGGTAATTTTTTTTTTGCGAATGAATGCAATGGGTTAGGTTGTGCCATATTTTCTGGGTACAGTTGTGACATAAGTAAACTTTTTTTCTTTTAGATGGATTAAATGCCAAGGAAAATGTAAGTAAGCTCTGATCCCACTTTGAGTGCAGAGATGGTAGTCGCCATTACATTTGTCATAACTGTGAAGAGTCTGACTAGATCTCAGTAGGTTACTTTTTTAAAAGTAATAACTTCTTTAGATTTTATTGACTTTGTTTTTGTTGTTGCATGTTCACTTACACAAATGTTTATTTAAGCTATTATACAGCTGATAAGAATTTTAGTTACTATTCGCTGATTAATATGAAGACTGTTAATAATTAAATATGCTATAGAGCCTTATTAGTTATAAGTGATACAAATTTTACTTTGTTTCCTGTATTTTACCACAAAATGATTTTATGATTTTATTACGTACCTTATAGGTTATTTTAGACCATTTATGTGTATTTTAATCTTTAGATGACATAAAGTTTAGTAACCTATTGGCTGATTAATATGAATACTGTTAATAATTAAAGATGCTACAAAGCCTCATTAGTTATAATTGATGCAAATGTTTCTTTTTTACCGACGTATTTCATCACAAAATGATTTTATGACATTTATTACGTGCAATAAAGTTTCGACCACAGGCACTGTCACAACTGTCCTTGGGGTGGGGACGATTATGACATTTATTTATTTTTTTTTCAAATGGCTCCTATAAGTTAACCTTTGCACTTATAGACAAAATTGTAGTATTTATACGTAGACAAATGTCCATTTCACTATAAAAACACACCTTGCTTCCAGCTAACTGGAATACTTACGAAATTATGGGCGATCAAATGAAAATTGGCACAACCGTACCCAGTCTCCCCTATGTTGATACTGATGCAGGTCATTTTCTTATGATTGAGTGTGTCTGAAAATTTTCAATCTCATTGGTTGCCGTTCATTACGTTTCCGTGCGCTGTGGAATCGGCAGACGGATGGCGAAACGTGATCCGTTTCCGTTTTTTTTTTTACGTTTCAGCCTCATTGTAAACGGGCCTAACAACCGTGTAAAACAATCTTCCCATAATAGAAACTAACGCAATATGAAGCTGTTGGCATTAGAAAGTTTTGTGTTCAAACGAACATCATCCCGTCAACGACGGTCACTACAGCCAGTTTTTATATAAATCTATATTCGTGAAAGATTGAAAACAGTGACGTCATCTTACAATAGCTTATCGATGAGGTGAAAGATGAAGCTGCCATTATAAAGTATTAAACGATTGATTGTCAACCAACTGCCAAATCCAGCAAACTTATGTCAGTTATCACTGTTTAATAATAAAAATGACAAAGTAAATACATCACATATAAAACTTCAAGCTCATTCATATTCTGGCTACAAGGTAGAGGTCATCTTTAAATCCCTTGAGTGCAGCAATCTTCATGTGACACTGTTTAACAGATAACTTGATAATGATTTTTGATAAAAGGCTAAACTATCATCTCCTAAGCCCCTAACACAATCAACGTAAGTATTACACAAGCACAACACAGCAGTCTAAGAGATAACAGTTTAACTTGCGTAATTCTGTCTAACTTACTAAAACGTTAATTTCAATAAGCATTCACACAAGCGTGGAATTATTAAGTAGAGATTTCTACAGGTTTAACCATTTTATTATTAATACTGTGTTAACTTTTTCAGCCAATCAAAAGCTCTGATTGGTTTTCTGTGTTGTCATGTAAGAACTTTATTCAATAAATAAGAAAATGCGTGTGTTGACTGGATTGTACCGAATATTCTTAGCTTTGGTTTTTTTTATATTCGCACCATGGCATTAAAATTATAAATATCGTAGTGCATTCTCCGAAGGTGATAAAAATATTTTTGCATTTAATTTTGAAATTATTGCGCTGTTATGGTAGAAAGCGTTTTGTCAAATGGTGCGTGATTCATAATACCAGGTCGGTTTCCTTCAAATGAAAATGCTGCAATCACTCTGCCATGAAGCTACATATATAAGCAACTGTTGAAAACTTACGGGTCTGTAGCTTGGAGCAAGTTTCCGATTCATATTTATCAGCAAAGCAATCCCCATAATGGCAGCGTTCATAATTTTGGGTGCCGCATAAGTTGCGGGAAAGTGTCATCAACTAATTCCAAGTCTATACATTTTATTGCAAGCCAATAAGTTTGATAATTGCGATAGTTATAAAAGCTGGGTTAAGTAAAACATATTCAATGTTCCAAATTCTGTAAATGCCAACTACAACTCTCACCTTAAACACCAGACACTGTTGCTATATCTTCTTTGGTGCTCCCCTCGGAATCAAGTTGACACTGAGGCAGGCAATTTCAGAATCTTAATTCCATTTGCAGAACATTCCCGTAATATTTAATGTTTTTCATATACTTTGAAGTATACCTTTAAATAATTTAATAACTGATCATTAAAATTCACAGTCTTCTTTATAAAACATGGATGTTTTAAGACCAAAAACGATATTTTTTTGAACTGCTGTTGAAAAATTTCCCTTAAAAAACTATCTCAAAATTAATTAACAGGGAAATGCAGTGCTTACTTGTCAACTATCCTACTTCCTTGCCTCAAAACCCTTGGAAGTTATATAATTACATTACTAGCACATTTAAGGGGTAGACATTTGATGTTTTTCCTTTCAAACACTGTTAGAGCTGCGACTTCACATTTGTATTACGTTTGGAATTTCTCCATGTTTCCTCAAACAATTTTTTTTTGCATTTATATTCGTAATGCGTTTTTTTATATCTCGCTAATAGTTCGTTTAGCTCTAGTGAAATAAATGCAGCTCAAGACTCATTCCTTTTAGCGGCGATATTCAAATGTTCAGTATGAAGAAATGCGACAATTTGAAAGGAGGATTATGGGAATAATTAAAGTAAAATTTTAATCAACCACTAACAGTGAGAAAAATTTCTATACCACAAAGGTTTCCATTAATATGCAATTATGTAAATATGACGCTAACATTTATCATTATCTCATAAAGTTTCTCTCGAAGCTGGTAGTTTATGACTCCAGTAATTCCAATAAATAGCTATGGCGGAGCGCTTACGGTTAATGAGAAGAGGGAACTCTGTAATGGTGTGAAAATTTCTCTCGCAGTAGCTACTAAAAGTAGAACATATCACGCAGCACTTTTGTTTCAAGAAATCCTCAACCTGACCAGGGTCTGACCCACGAACTCTGGCCTGCTGACAAAGAGCCGTAACCACCGGAACTGCAGTTTAACAACACAGGCCATTTGCTGCGTGCTCTCACTTGTATACGTAGTGAGGATAACTTGTGATGCGTGCTGCTGGAAAACAGGACATGAATGCCAGGTGGATTTGATATCTTCGGGCTGAAACCACCCCGACGCCAGAGAGTTACCATGCACAGAAACAAATCGCATGAGGGAAAATTTCGTGGGTAGTCTTTATGCCTATACCTCCGATGCCGTTGTGTGAGGTTGACACAGCTTGTCTATTTTACAACATGTTTTATGATTATTTAATACAATTGTTTGGACATGCGCCATTGCAGTTTTGCACTGTTTGTTATGGAAAAAATTTCAAGAATCCAAAATAATAAATAAAATTGAAAACATACTCAACAGTGAACAAGCCTAAAACAGCTGATGTTGAACAGATGGAACCAACATCAAACCTAAACAGGTATTATCGACAAGACAACAACGACCGCACATACTAACACATTCTATCTATTAAAAAAAAATCAGACAGCACAAGAATCCCGTGGAAGGAATTTAGCCATGAAATAATAATATCACAGATGAACACAGTGTGCTGGCAATGACGAGACAGTTTCAGTAATAACAGTAAATGCAGACAATCAACAAACCTGAACTACGCAGCAAACATACGAACATAACGATAAAAATAAACACACAACGACGACAGCGCCGACAAACACAGAAGGTTTCCTATGACAAAACATTTGTAAACGTAACATATGGCAACCAATGAGATTGTTTGGAAATTTTCTGACCAACACTTTAATAACAAAGCTATCAACGTGTGTTAAAATTTTAGTTTATTTGCTAACGTCATGCAGTACAAAACGTGTGAACGTTTAAAGTTTGAAGGCCAAGGAAAGTTAGCGATTTTATAAAATTTATTCTTTTTTTTTTTTTTTTTTTTTTTTAGAGAAGAGAGCATAACATGGTCAAGAATTACATATACATGTATAATAAATATAGAACACTTATCGTATACAACTATTCTTGTAGTTTAAAGCATTTTTAACGTGTTTATTACGTAAACAAACATGACTAACGCTGCGGCCTCATACTTGGCTTCTACCGGTCACACGGCATAACATAAACGAACGGAATAGATCGTTTCCATGTACACATGCGTGCCATTAAAGATACTCTTTCCCGGATTTTCGTATCCACATACGCCATCCATGTCCGATTTCATGTCTTTGTATAATGAGACTTAAACTGGTATTCAAACGTTTTCTTTAAATAACAGTCTTAAAATTAAGAAATCATTATAAATAAATGTTTCTACTTTGGTTAAAAAGTTATTTAATTTGCACAGATCATTACATCTCTGAATAACATAAGCTTTCAAAACATTTGAGTTCAGATTCATACTTTCAATAATCAATTACGTATGCACATAAAAAAAAAGTGAGCGAGACTTTCAGTACTCGCCAGAGATATGTACCATCTAACCTTGGTAACAAACAAATTAATGTACTCTCATGTTGTAAACACACTTTTAATACTAAACTAGGATAGAATTCGCTGCCGGAGCAGCTACGTCGACTAACGAATCATTCCATTTGCAGAGCGAAATTTTAACTATATAATGAAACTGCTCCGATAAAAGCGAAAAAGACTTTAAAATATAATAAATTCGCCGCTTTGGACTTGAATTTCAACAAAGCATTATATTGAAATACAGGCCATTTGTTAAAATTCACTGAACCGTTAATACTATAAAGTTGCACTTTATCTTTGTGAAATTTAGTTCACGCCATCCACCACAGATGGCAGCACTCTGGTTATAAATTTCCGTTACACGCGACTTACTTTCCATTCACGAAATCACTCGTACCAAAAGTCGTACACCGAGAGCTAAGATGTCACACGCCAAAAGCACGTACAAATTGACGAACTCTGAGCAGAATGGTCAGTTAGGCATGCGGAGAGACAGTTTGGGAGCTGGCCTCTTCGTGTGCACCTCTATGTCGACCGTGGATGCCTTGCTCACGCTCGCGTCGTCTGGAAGTGGCTGCAGCGCCCGGTTCCAGGGCTGCTCCTCCACCGAGCCGAAGAAGAGGTAGATGAAGAAGGGGACCACGTTCACTCCTGCGGCCACGTAGAACACTTTGCTCCACGCCGTCAGGGTTTGCTGGAACGTAAGTGGTGAGAATTGTTATTGCACGCGCTGTGTTTGCTATCAAACATACACGGTAATTACAATAGCGTTAGTAACATTAATAGACTTGAAAAAAAGTGTGTAACTTTGCATGCCCTTTGCCTCTTCATATCATATAAGCATTCATATGTATATCTAAAGACAGATACAACACTGTTACGTGATTTTGGTAATTTGTGTCTTATTTATTTTTGTGGTACTTTGGGAGTATGTTAATTATAACTGTCATGTATTTTCGGTAATATTTTTAAAGAAGAATAAATCTTTAAAAAATCTTCCAGTACACTTTTCTTTAACCTACAAATCATTTAAATGTAAACTAATAATTAACCACAAATTTCGGAACATTCTCTCCCACTGCAGGACTTACATCTAAGGGATTTTGTACTGTAATTGGTTTGCATCATGTTTTAGTCGGGCCGATCTAACTCCTTACAAGTATATAAATTAAAATTTACTAAGAAAATATTTTTTGACTTGGGATTTTCAAACAAATAGAAAATATATTAGTCGTTACAACAAATTTTACCTAAACAAGCATGACATTTTATCGTGCTGTATGAAAATTAAATCAATGATTATATCAGAACAAACCGTTTATACCATTGGTTAGGACACTTTACGAACAAAATGGTGATCGAGTATACAAATATGAAGAAAGCTGCAGGTAGCCTTGCATTACATGTTTAATATCGTCTAAGTTTATGGTCATCATATAAACCTTACAGGCGTTTTCTAAAACCTAACTTGGCCACAGTTGGCACTGAAGTGGACGAAGCATTCATAAAGGCAGTATATATATATATATATATATATATATATATATATATATATATATATATATATATATATATTTATTTATTTCACTGTTATCTTGAAAGCGGCGATGTCCAGCGTGTAACCAGCTAGCTGCTTATCTATGGTCAGGGACGTAACTAGAGAGGGGCAGAGGGGCTTGTGCCCCGGGCGCCACATTTGATTGGGGGGGGGGGGGGGGGGGGAGACTAAACTGGCAGAGTAATTTTTACTATAGATATTTACTTGTGTTAGAACACAAAACAAAAATTTGGAGGGCATATGAACTGAATTATCAGTATTAAAGGATACACCCATGTATACAGTCAAATATTTAAAAACTAGTGGCTACTATCTAACTTGCGATGTACTAAAAATGACATGACTGCAAATAAATCTATTTATTTACCATACAACTTGAATAAGAAATATTTGGCATAGTGGAGTAAATAGGTGGTGGCGATATGAGGTGTTATCGGGAAAGTTTAATTTGGTAGGTTTGAAAGAAGAAAAAAAAGGAGTACCAAGATGAGACTTTGCCCTGAGTGTAAAATAGCCTAGACTCTAGTTAGGTACGTCCCTGGCTATGGCACAACGGTAAAACGTTGGACTCGCATACGATAGTAGTAGCCGAGTTCAATCCGAGTTCTGCCAAACTGGTTTCGTTTATCCGTGGCTTCCTGAACTCAATCCGGGTGAACGTTAGGACTATGTATAACTATAAATTCGCTTCCTTTCCCGACGTTCTTTCGATGTATTAGTAGCCCGGTAAACCCTCCAAGAAACCTAAGAAAATATTTTCATTTGCTCAAAATTAGTGTGGATATATTAGATACCATTGTACAACTATATGTGCGTAGAGTTTCAGTGCCGCTCCAGTAGATTAGACACAAACTTTCTTTTTATCGGGTAAAGTGAGATAGTTCAGACCTAAACCCAGAATTCTTCTCTCGCTCGATAATCACAGCAGTTACGTATTTCCATCCAAATGTGCTATAAATAAACAATATTAGTAGTATAGGAATGGGGCCCCTAGGACACGGCTTCAGGCTGAGGTGCCTGAGGTGCCGACCGCCATCTTGGATTACGACGTCACGGCGGCCATCTTGGAGGAGTGTAACGGGACATAGCGTAACGGGACAAGTTTGACCTTGACCTTTGACCCTCAAAATTCGCTAAAATTGGGCAAAAATTGCCCAAAATTCCTCAAAAATCGCCAAAATTTACATTTTTTTGAAAAAAATTTCCGCCAAAAAATCTCAAAAAATTCCTCAATTCAAAAATCAGGATTTCGAAAATCCTCAAAAGTCGTTTTGCCCTAGAAAAAACCCAAATTCCTAAAAGCGGCTTAAAACTCCTAACAGCTAGCCGCTCTAAGCCGCCGAGGTCATGACCTTGAAAACTAGGATGCCATGGCAGCCATATTGTACGATGACGTCACCGTTGCAATTTTCGTTACGGCCGCCATCTTTAACTTTTTTATTTATTATCCGATTTCAATGAAAAATTTTTTAAAATTTATTAAAAAATCCATTTAATAAAATTTTAATAAAAAATATTTAAAAAATATACTTTTACGACACGGAGTTCGGAGTCCTCGGTTCGAACCCGGTGAGGCCAAAAAAAAATTAAAAATGACGACCGATCCTCCTCCCGTGGTGACTTTTGGCAGACTGACTCCCACCACTTTTCTTAAAGCATATATATATCGTCACCTAGTATGACGTCATGTCCGCCATCTTGTCTTCGATGCTGGAAGCCATCATCATCATTGTATCGTCGACGAGAGTGCGCTGACACCATGTTAGTTTAGTTCGTATCCGCTAGAGTGCAGTAATCATTTATTATTACTGTGACACCCGCCATCTTGAAATATGGCCGCCATCTTGAAAATCCGTAATTATTTAGCTAGAAATTCGGGAAAAATTCCAAAATTCATTAAATAAATCACTCATTAACTTACATATTGATTCGATCCGCTCCAGTCCTTGGTTCGATCCCTGAATGATGCAAAACATTTAATTTTATATAAAAAATAATAATTTCAATAAACCATGTTCAAAATTCTTAAAGAGACTTTAAATCCTCTACTACCATCATCCTATCAGACACCAAGACCACCATATTGGAAATTCGTAATTGTAATGCTAGAGATTCGGGAAAAAGTTCAAAATTCATTAAATAAATTTGTAATCTATATACTGATTGATTAGATCGACTAAGGTCCTTGGTTCGACCCCTGGCCGACACAAAACAACTTTAATTTTAAAAAAGTACCAGAAAAGTGTAAGGTTCGAGAAATAAAACACCTCAAAGTCTTTTACAAACATAATATTTATTACACAATTTCTATCCTACTACAGAATCACTTGCGAAAGCCAACAACAATCTTATAAACATTTAGCCCTACATAGACGTGCAACGACTACTTCTTAGCTCCAAATGGCTCCCAAAGCTCCAACAGCCTTCAAATGCTTAACACAGCTCCAAATGGCTCCAAATGCTCCAAACGGCTCCAAATGCTCCAAATGTCTCCAGCAGCTCCAAATGCTTGACAGCTCCAAATGCTTCAAAAGGCTCCAAATGCTCCAACAGCTCCAAAAAAAGGCTCCAAATGCACCAATAGCCTCCAAATGCTTAACACAGCTCCAAATGGCTCCAAATGCTCCAAACGGCCTCCAAATGCTTGACAGCCTCCAAATGCTTAACACAGCTCTAAATGGCTCCAAATGCTCCAAACGGCCTCCAAATTCTTGACAGCTCCAAATGTCTCCAGCAGCTCCAAATGCTCCAACAGCTCCAAAAAAAGGCTCCAAATGCTCCAACAGCCTCCAAATGCTTAACACAGCTCCAAATGGCTCCAAATGCTTGACAGCTCCAAATGCATAACACAGCTCCAAATGGCTCCAAATGCTCCAACAGCTCCAAAAAAAGGCTCCAAAAGCTCCAACAGCCTCCAAATGCTTGACAGCTCCAAATGTTTCCAGCAGCTCCAAATGCTCCAAATGCCTGACAGCTCCAAATGCTTCAAAAGGCTCCAAATGCTCCAAATGCTCCAAACGGCCTCCAAATGGCTCCAACAGCTCCAACAGCCTCCAAATGCTTGACAGCTTCAAATGTTTCCAGCAGCTCCAAATGCTCCAAATGGCCCCAACAGCCTCCAAATGCTTAACACAGCTCTAAATGGCTCCAACAGCTCCAAAAGACTCCAAATGCTTCAAAAGGCTCCAATTGCTCCAAGAGCTCCATCTTCAATTGGTTCCAACTGATTCCTATTACTTTTATCGAACTTGGCATGATTACTAACATGTCTTTATCAGTATACATTTTGACTGGCAGTGGTAACGTTTTTTACACCTTTAAGTTATAAGTTTTATTTAGAAATCAGATTTCGATAAATGATAGCTTCCATCTGGAAAGAAAATATATTAATTTATCTTCAAGTTTATACACATACATTTAATTAAATCCATTATTGTATGTAGCCAGCTTCCCTCAGTTCTTTGAGTATGAAGGATATTTCTTTAATGTTCGAATAGTTTCCTGCACAAAGCGATCCATGTAGTAGTCGTAGCCTGTTAACCAATATGTTAGGATCTTCCCATGAGGTATAATCAATCTCTTCTGCTGCCTTCATCATCCTTGCATGTTTATAATAAATATTATCTCTGGTGTTTATCGTTTTAACACCAACCACAAGGTCACTTTCGTCATCTTGCCAGTGATTATCACAAGCTTGATCAGGATAATTTATTTTATTACGTCGTTTCCATCGTTTTGGTCTCAAACCACCATCACAGTCTTCGCTCTTGCATGCTTTTGGTGCTTCAGTACAGTACTCAATCATGTCAGCCTCAGATGTGTCACCACAATCTTCAATCATGCCAGCTTCTGATGTGTCACCACAGTCTTCAATCATGTCAGCACCACAAACTTGATCAGGATAATTTATTTTATTACGTCGTTTCCATCGTTTTGGTCTCAGACTGCCATCACAGTCTTCGATCTTGCCTGCTTTAGGTGTTTCAGTACAGTACTCAATCATGTCAGCCTCAGATGTGTCACCACAATCTTCAATCATGCCAGCCTCAGATGATTCATCAAAGTCTTCGACCTTGTAAGCTTCAGGTGGTTCTCCATCTTTCACATTTTCATGGAGACGACTAGATATTGGAGTAAATATATTTTCATTTCTAATGTGGTTACAACTTCCTTCGTTTGTTTTAAATTTTAAATTATTATCTTGATCTAGATCAGTAATTTTAGCATTAGCTTTTTCGCCTTCGTTCCTCTTCCGCGATGTTGTAGCCCAGTCTTCGTTATCTTTATTCATCTTAATTGTACAGGTCTTGTAATGGCTATCCAAGTAATATCTTCTACCAAAGGATTTCTGACACTGACTGCAATGAAATGGTTTTTGACAAGGACCCAAATTACACTCGCTTCTCTCATGTCGTTTAGCATTCTTTCTCAAGGTAAACACCTTGCTACAGTATCTACAGTGATGACGTTTTGATACAGCAACAAATCCCGTTTCAGGATTCATATTAGTTATTGAGACTAATGCCAGATGCAAACTAAGAGTTTTAAATTAGATATATTACTTAAATAGAATTTTTTAATTATTTCATCAGCGAGAATTAATTTATCTCATTCAAAGGTACTTGTTGCAAGTAGTTCTGCTTTTCAACAACAGATGTCGCCACATGTTACTTGCAGGTAAATAATATTTAGTTCTTTTATGCGGGATGCGGGATGCTCACTAACGATCGCAAAAGAAGGATGGCTTCGCTAGACTCCAAGGAGAAGGAAGTTCGTCCATCCTGTTAGTGCTTCTTAGATTTCTCAGAGATTATTTGACTGAGTAATGATATTTTTTTTTTTAAATTTCCACCTGATATAAATATTACAAGTGCTGATTTATTGGCAGAATTTCAATAATTAAATGCGACCTTGAATAAAAAATGACATGACTCATTAAGTAAAAAATCCTTCATGCAGAGATCGATTCCTCATCAGTAACCAGAAGCACTCGGAGAAAACCATCAGATGTCTAGTCAGGAATAATCAGAAGCACCCAGAGAAAACCATCAAAATATTGTCAAGAATAATCAGGAGCACACGGAGAAAACTACCATAATATTGTCAAGAATAAACGGGAGCACCCGGAGAAATCCACCATAATATTGACAAGAATAATCAGGAGCACACGGAGAAAACCACCGCAAGTTTTCTTTGATATCATAAAATTTCAGGAAAAAAATAATACTAAAAATAAAAATAAATTAATAAAAAATTTAAAAAAAATAAAATAAAAAAAATACATAAAATTCTGGCTTGTACTAGAACTCTATCTTTGTTCAACAATGAGAAGTTCACAAGCTAGCAGAATATATTTATGTATTTTTTTTATTTTATTTTTTTTAAATTTTTTATTAATTTATTTTTATTTTTAGTATTATTTTTTTCCTGAAATTTTATGATATCAAAGAAAACTTGCGGTGGTTTTCTCCGTGTGCTCCTGATTATTCTTGTCAATATTATGGTGGATTTCTCCGTGTGCTCCCGTTTATTCTTGACAATATTATGGTAGTTTTCTCCGTGTGCTCCTGATTATTCTTGACAATATTTTGATGGTTTTCTCTGGGTGCTTCTGATTATTCCTGACTAGACATCTGATGGTTTTCTCCGAGTGCTTCTGGTTACTGATGAGGAATCGATCTCTGCATGAAGAATTTTTTACTTAATGAGTCATGTCATTTTTTATTCAAGGTCGCATTTAATTATTGAAATTCTGCCAATAAATCAGCACTTATAATATTTATATCAGGTGGAAATTTAAAAAAAAAAAATATCATTACTCAGTCAAATAATCTCTGAGAAATCTAAGAAGCACTAACAGGATGGACGAACTTCCTTCTCCTTGGAGTCTAGCGAAGCCATCCTTCTTTTGCGATCGTTAGTGAGCATCCCGCATCCCGCATAAAAGAACTAAATATTATTTACCTGCAAGTAACATGTGGCGACATCTGTTGTTGAAAAGCAGAACTACTTGCAACAAGTACCTTTGAATGAGATAAATTAATTCTCGCTGATGAAATAATTAAAAAATTCTATTTAAGTAATATATCTAATTTAAAACTCTTAGTTTGCATCTGGCATTAGTCTCAATAACTAATATGAATCCTGAAACGGGATTTGTTGCTGTATCAAAACGTCATCACTGTAGATACTGTAGCAAGGTGTTTACCTTGAGAAAGAATGCTAAACGACATGAGAGAAGCGAGTGTAATTTGGGTCCTTGTCAAAAACCATTTCATTGCAGTCAGTGTCAGAAATCCTTTGGTAGAAGATATTACTTGGATAGCCATTACAAGACCTGTACAATTAAGATGAATAAAGATAACGAAGACTGGGCTACAACATCGCGGAAGAGGAACGAAGGCGAAAAAGCTAATGCTAAAATTACTGATCTAGATCAAGATAATAATTTAAAATTTAAAACAAACGAAGGAAGTTGTAACCACATTAGAAATGAAAATATATTTACTCCAATATCTAGTCGTCTCCATGAAAATGTGAAAGATGGAGAACCACCTGAAGCTTACAAGGTCGAAGACTTTGATGAATCATCTGAGGCTGGCATGATTGAAGATTGTGGTGACACATCTGAGGCTGACATGATTGAGTACTGTACTGAAACACCTAAAGCAGGCAAGATCGAAGACTGTGATGGCAGTCTGAGACCAAAACGATGGAAACGACGTAATAAAATAAATTATCCTGATCAAGTTTGTGGTGCTGACATGATTGAAGACTGTGGTGACACATCAGAAGCTGGCATGATTGAAGATTGTGGTGACACATCTGAGGCTGACATGATTGAGTACTGTACTGAAGCACCAAAAGCATGCAAGAGCGAAGACTGTGATGGTGGTTTGAGACCAAAACGATGGAAACGACGTAATAAAATAAATTATCCTGATCAAGCTTGTGATAATCACTGGCAAGATGACGAAAGTGACCTTGTGGTTGGTGTTAAAACGATAAACACCAGAGATAATATTTATTATAAACATGCAAGGATGATGAAGGCAGCAGAAGAGATTGATTATACCTCATGGGAAGATCCTAACATATTGGTTAACAGGCTACGACTACTACATGGATCGCTTTGTGCAGGAAACTATTCGAACATTAAAGAAATATCCTTCATACTCAAAGAACTGAGGGAAGCTGGCTACATACAATAATGGATTAAATTAAATGTATATGTATAAACTTGAAGATAAATTAATATATTTTCTTTCCAGATGGAAGCTATCATTTATCGAAATCTGATTTCTAAATAAAACTTATAACTTAAAGGTGTAAAAAACGTTACCACTGCCAGTCAAAATGTATACTGATAAAGACATGTTAGTAATCATGCCAAGTTCGATAAAAGTAATAGGAATCAGTTGGAACCAATTGAAGATGGAGCTCTTGGAGCAATTGGAGCCTTTTGAAGCATTTGGAGTCTTTTGGAGCTGTTGGAGCCATTTAGAGCTGTGTTAAGCATTTGGAGGCTGTTGGGGCCATTTGGAGCATTTGGAGCTGCTGGAAACATTTGGAGCTGTCAAGCATTTGGAGGCTGTTGGAGCTGTTGGAGCCATTTGGAGGCCGTTTGGAGCATTTGGAGCATTTGGAGCCTTTTGAAGCATTTGGAGCTGTCAGGCATTTGGAGCATTTGGAGCTGCTGGAAACATTTGGAGCTGTCAAGCATTTGGAGGCTGTTGGAGCTTTTGGAGCCTTTTTTTGGAGCTGTTGGAGCATTTGGAGCCATTTGGAGCTGTGTTATGCATTTGGAGCTGTCAAGCATTTGGAGCCATTTGGAGCTGTGTTAAGCATTTGGAGGCTGTTGGAGCATTTGGAGCCTTTTTTTGGAGCTGTTGGAGCATTTGGAGCTGCTGGAGACATTTGGAGCTGTCAAGAATTTGGAGGCCGTTTGGAGCATTTGGAGCCATTTAGAGCTGTGTTAAGCATTTGGAGGCTGTCAAGCATTTGGAGGCCGTTTGGAGCATTTGGAGCCATTTGGAGCTGTGTTAAGCATTTGGAGGCTATTGGTGCATTTGGAGCCTTTTTTTGGAGCTGTTGGAGCATTTGGAGCCTTTTGAAGCATTTGGAGCTGTCAAGCATTTGGAGCTGCTGGAGACATTTGGAGCATTTGGAGCCGTTTGGAGCATTTGGAGCCATTTGGAGCTGTGTTAAGCATTTGAAGGCTGTTGGAGCTTTGGGAGCCATTTGGAGCTAAGAAGTAGTCGTTGCACGTCTATGTAGGGCTAAATGTTTATAAGATTGTTGTTGGCTTTCGCAAGTGATTCTGTAGTAGGATAGAAATTGTGTAATAAATATTATGTTTGTAAAAGACTTTGAGGTGTTTTATTTCTCGAACCTTACACTTTTCTGGTACTTTTTTAAAATTAAAGTTGTTTTGTATCGGCCAGGGGTCGAACCAAGGACCTTAGTCGATCTAATCAATCAGTATATAGATTACAAATTTATTTAATGAATTTTGAACTTTTTCCCGAATCTCTAGCATTACAATTACGAATTTCCAATATGGTGGTCTTGGTGTCTGATAGGATGATGGTAGTAGAGGATTTAAAGTCTCTTTAAGAATTTTGAACATGGTTTATTGAAATTATTATTTTTTATATAAAATTAAATGTTTTGCATCATTCAGGGATCGAACCAAGGACTGGAGCGGATCGAATCAATATGTAAGTTAATGAGTGATTTATTTAATGAATTTTGGAATTTTTCCCGAATTTCTAGCTAAATAATTACGGATTTTCAAGATGGCGGCCATATTTCAAGATGGCGGGTGTCACAGTAATAATAAATGATTACTGCACTCTAGCGGATACGAACTAAACTAACATGGTGTCAGCGCACTCTCGTCGACGATACAATGATGATGATGGCTTCCAGCATCGAAGACAAGATGGCGGACATGACGTCATACTAGGTGACGATATATATATGCTTTAAGAAAAGTGGTGGGAGTCAGTCTGCCAAAAGTCACCACGGGAGGAGGATCGGTCGTCATTTTTAATTTTTTTTTGGCCTCACCGGGTTCGAACCGAGGACTCCGAACTCCGTGTCGTAAAAGTATATTTTTTAAATATTTTTTATTAAAATTTTATTAAATGGATTTTTTAATAAATTTTAAAAAATTTTTCATTGAAATCGGATAATAAATAAAAAAGTTAAAGATGGCGGCCGTAACGAAAATTGCAACGGTGACGTCATCGTACAATATGGCTGCCATGGCATCCTAGTTTTCAAGGTCATGACCTCGGCGGCTTAGAGCGGCTAGCTCTTAGGAGTTTTAAGCCGCTTTTAGGAATTTGGGTTTTTTCTAGGGCAAAACGACTTTTGAGGATTTTCGAAATCCTGATTTTTGAATTGAGGAATTTTTTGAGATTTTTTGGCGGAAATTTTTTTCAAAAAAATGTAAATTTTGGCGATTTTTGAGGAATTTTGGGCAATTTTTGCCCAATTTTAGCGAATTTTGAGGGTCAAAGGTCAAGGTCAAACTTGTCCCGTTACGCTATGTCCCGTTACACTCCTCCAAGATGGCCGCCGTGACGTCGTAATCCAAGATGGCGGTCGGCACCTCAGGCACCTCAGCCTGAAGCCGTGTCCTAGGGGCCCCATTCCTATACTACTAATATTAATTCAATGCTTCATTTTTTATTACGTCTTTTACGAAGAGACGGAAATTGATTAATTATAAACTTAGCAATAAACACAAGAGCTCAAGGACGAAAAACGCAAAAAACGTAAGAAATCTATAATAATCTATAAATCACGCAATTCGCGTAAGTAACAATACCACAACTTCAAACAGTTAAACTGAAGGAATTGTATTTTTCTTAATTGGGCTACTTTCTATTCTAATTTTCCATGAAAACGTGTAAAATTTTTAAATAATTTTATCAAATTATAATTTCACTTGTGCTAGTGATAGAAAAGATAAACGTAGCCTTCGATACACATAACGTCTGCAAATTTTTATTTTTTTCTTAATAATTCACTTCAAAAATTGAATGCGGATGGAAAACACAAGTTGAAACGCAAAAAGTTTAAAGTTGGTTAATGTTTGCATTGAGTTTTTGCGTCTTGCGTAATTTATGAACTTGTTACTTGAAAACGTCGTTATTTACCTTTTTGTCTTTTGCGCTCTTTGCGTTCTTCAGTAGTTAACTAACCCGGCACGAATAATTTTCTGAGTGGCTAGTAGGCCTATTGGCTTTTTCAGGTTAGTGTTGACGAGTTAGCCAAGCATGTAACCTTCCTCAGAGAACACATATCTACACCACTGCACTACCGCTAGCTGTATGTGTCCATGTATCTCATGACCTGTCGACAAGACGTAAATCCTTAAGATGAAATTTAAAAAATAACAATTCAATAAAAAATGTGAGCAAGTCTTTGAGTATTCTCGAGTGATGTATAAACATCTAGCCTTTGTAACGTGTAAATGCATGTGTTCTGACGTTGCAAATATACTTATAATACGAAACTCGGACACAAAAAGTTAAGTAGAATACTTTAAAATAATGCCGAGCATGATAAATATACAAATATTGTATTTATAAATAAATTTCATAACGCGAATCACACATAGTTTTCGCACCCACCGCTAGAATTCGCTGCCGGAGCAACTACGTTAACTATCGAGTCATTCGATTTGCAAAGCGAAATGTTAAACTATCTATAAAGAAATGTCTCCGATGAAAGCGAAAAATACTTGAAAAAATACTTAATTCCAGCTTTAGGCCTGATTTTCAAAAAAGAATTTTATTAATAACTGCTGATATTGTTAAAATCTACTAAACATTTGATACCAAACGTTTCCCTTTGTCTCTATGAACTTTGGTACGCGTCATCTGTCACAGATGACAGCACCGTGGTTAACCATTTCCGTTCCATTCACGTACTTACTCCTACCAAATGTCGTACACGGAGAGCTAAGAGGTTACACATCAGAAACTGAAGCCGTGTCAGGATTCGTCAGAAGTGTCTACTTGCATGCATTTGTTCCCGGAAGTGACATCACGAGGGGTGTCCCAACGGGAAGTGAAGTATGTAGGTACGCAAACAAGTAAACGAATCTGCGTGCTTCTCATGTACTTCCAGGTAAAGAAACGTCGCTATTTTGAATAGCTTTTCGTAGGCTAGTGTTTATTGGACATTTTAAAAGTAGCTAAAAATACTAGTAAAATAATTTTCACTTCGTATTTCCTTATAACGTTTGCAAGGAAATTTTAACAAATATATGCGTGTGCAAACCAAAATTAACATATGGAAAAAAAATGTATACACTTAATTAGAATGACGTTTGTGTATTTAAAGTTGAGGCAGAATTTACAATTTTCCTCTAAACACATTTTCTAGGGTTTAATTTATTTATTTGTTTAGTTAAAAGTTTACAACATGTTAAGCTGGCTCATAATATTTATAAACACGCGTCCGAACAGCTCTAGTACGCCACAAGGCTGAGTGAAGTACGCGGGATCGTTAAGTACACAAGCCACAAGTGTGCTCAAGCCAGGCTCCAGATTATGGTTGAGGAGGGGGGGGGGGGGGAACAGGGGTGTTAACCCCCTGTCGAGCCTGGATTTTATTATTTCATTTTGATTTGGAGGGTGTATTTACGTTTACTGCATCACTTAAATTCAAGTGTTGCTTTTTTATTTCTTCAAAATTTGAATACAACTTTTATAAGTTCTGCGTTTGAGAGCATGAATTCGTGACTATTCCGAGGCCAATCTCTTAAAAAATTTATGTTCCTGTTTTTCAATCGCTTCCTCTCTATCGACGACAGTCCATCCCGAAGAGTCTTTCAGGAGCCGACTTTGCCTTAAAACACCTGCTCCACGCCGCATTGAGCCTGACAAACGAGGACTGAGAAGCACGGACGATCCTCTCCCCCGCCCCCGCCTGACCAGGCCGTAGTCCGCTCGAACACACCCGCTGCGGACGGGCGTAAGGAGCAGTATCGCATGTACGACCACGGAGAGGCGTGTCAGCCGCGGGTAGGTCGCGGTGAAGGGCCTTGCGCGCCGACCTCGAACGGGATGTCCACGAAAATCTCTGGATTTTCCATGACTTCCCGTGGCCAAGATTACAAATAGGCCTGACGATTTTTTTTTTTTAATAATTTACCAATTTTGCAATTTTTATAAGGAAAAAAATAAAGAAAATCCAGCCTCCACCATTCCTATAGCTGCACTAGTTAAAAATAGAACTTTACATACCCGGTTTAACAGTGTGTATGACTATGCACTAAAACACCATCCGGAAAAAGTTTTTTTTATCAAAGGCTGTGTGTGATGGCATACAGGAGCATAGCTTATTCCCCTCAAACATTATCACTGAAATTTTTTCATGTTTTTTCCAGGTTTTAAAGTAAATTCCCTGACTTTCATTCACCCATTTTCAACTTCCCTGACTTCTCGAGAATGTGTACACCGAGTCAAAATCAGTCGACACCGCCGCCCCTCACATGACCAACTACCCTCGAAACTGCCCCTCCCGAAAAGCCTATCCGGAGCCGCCCTTGTACACTGTTGTAAATTACAGGTAAATTTACTTTTTTTTTTCAAAGAATAATTTAACTCAAATAAACCAAGAGATCTTCGAAATTCAAATTAACTGAATCTGCGCAGAGACTACGCCGTATTTTGTCTTCCAAGTTCTATAGCAAAGGTAAACACATAAGTAAGCAGACAAAATAAGAGTGTTCTTTCTGTAGACTCAACCAGTTTTTTTTTTTTTTCTAATATACCAAGAATATTCTTACAGGTCCATGTTCGAAGTGGGCTCGATGTCCGTGAAATTACGAAGATAGCGGTAAATTGCGAGGACCATACCTGTATAACTTGTAAACAGCGTTCTTCGTGAATTGAAAGTAAAAAAAAAAAAAATTGTTGAGCAGTGTAGCGCAGGGGAAGCCTACAACTCACGTAGTTTCGGTTCCCTACCACGTTCGTGCAACTTCGGATTTCTCTCAAAAATTTAATTTAAAAAATCGAAGGGTTAGGTTAGGTTTTGTCAGTCACAACATGCTTGTTTTCATTTGAAACTTCTGATTTAGCGGCTTGAAGTGGCGTTAATACCGAAACGCAAAAACTTCTGAAATCTTTCGGAAATTCTTGCAGGGAACCGAAACTACGTGAGTTTGTAGGCTTCCCGTAGCGCAGGCTGCAGAGCACCTGGTTGTTGGTGAGCAGGCCGGTGATGGTGGGCGCGAGGATCGACACGGCGCTGAACACCGCGGTCGACAGCCCGAACAGCGTGCCGCTGTAGTTGACGGCCAGGTCCATGTGGTTGAGCTGGCTGCCGCCGATGTAGGCGCCCGACAGCGCCACCGCCGCGCTCAGCAGGCAGATGGTGGCCCGGGCGTCGCAGCTGACCAGGGGCAGGCACAGCAGGACGACAGCCGTGCCTACCGTGGCTGTGCGGAGAGATATAGAGAGAGGACATGGAGGCCCTGTCACCAAGGGTTAGTAAAGCATACAGATAGGGGCATCAACCGTCAGACTTGAAACAGGGTTTTTTTTTTCTTTTTTTTTCCTTCTATTTCTCACAAAACAATATGGGGGACTTTATTTTTATATTTGTATAATCTGTTCTAGAACTGTTTTGATTAACGATTTCGGTGACTTCATAACCCTCCAACTTTATTTGACGCAACATATTAGCAGGTGTTGGAAGCGAGAATTTGACAGTGTGACAGGACTTTAAAGTTAAGAATATTGTGCAATATGTGACCCAGGTCCCAGTGAGCACTGGTTTTCAATTATGTAAAATTTAAAAGACATAATTTAATGGTTAACTTTTGATTTGATAGTTTATTTTAAAAGTTTTATTATAATTTTGTTATTTAAGATTTTTGGTTGATTAGTAATTTCATTTCACTTTACTTTTTAATTTTAAGTAAGGAAATTTCTGTAAGGTTGGCTAAATGAGCATGGTTGTATTTAGTATTTTTCTTAAAGTTTTTTAAAGCTGTTTTGAAATTGTATTAATTAAACATTTATCCAAGTGCTACGAAAATTTTAGGTAACTTTAAATAAGCTTAATTTTTGTTTAAAGCTGTAATTACGTTGGACGTCGGTTTTACTGACTGCCGAGTTTCAGCGCTAGTAATACTCGTGACGTTTAATGTACCGAATGCCTTGTATGATGAAAATCGCCCGTAAAATCATCAGAGCCAATGTGAACATATTGAAAAAGGGAGTTGGTTTGAAAAAATTAGAAACTTTTAACACAAGTTTCTTCGTTTATATCTGATATGTGGAAGGTCCTTTTGTTTTTTGGAATTAATTGATTTGTGCAGAAAATATTTTACGTAAAGCAGCTGTATTTAAACTGAATCACTTTTTTTCTATGGAAGTGTTATAAGCGCCTCGTTGAAGATAATACTTGGTCATAAAGGATTTTTTTTTGTTCTGCCACTTCGCTTGGTGAAAGTAGGTCTAGTGTACCATGGAGATATTAGCCTATGGAGTAGGTCAAGTGGTTAGAAATTGGTTAGCAATTGGTTAGCAAAACAAATTGTAGCTGTACAAAGGCTAATATGCTATAAGTTTGTTTAATAGCTTGAAAATAACTCGCTGGGAAGAATTGTAAAGATACAATAATGTAGTGAATATTGCTAAACAAACAACATACCAATACATCTTCAATACATTTATCTTGAACTTCATTATAGCCAAAAATTGTTTTGCTAAGCAGATAGAAAATGGGGGTGAGGGGTCGTTCTCATTTATATTTCAAGTATTAACATGTCAACGATTATACACACCATCTCCCTTAATTCTTACCGCCATGGGTTATACCGTAATTCACGTTGTAGATGTTTTTGGAATAAATACCAGCAGCTTTGCTAGGCATAAACTTTCAATGAGATTTTCTACCCTTTTTTTTAGTCGAAGTCTGCATGGAGTTGGAATTCTGAGTATTTCTACCTCTCCTTTCTGTGTGAAGATGTACATGCTTATAGCCAAAAAGTAATATGACACAATTAAAACTTTTAAAAAAATTGTTTTATTTCTGTCCACGAAATTTATCCAGAGTTCCTGGAGACAGACGAAACATGGAAAAGGTAAAACTCAGGGAATTTGATCGATGTCTTCAAAACTAAGAAAACACAGGGAAATTGATAGTACTAAGTACAGTGCAGTATCAGTATTTTTTCATAATATCCAGTATCTGAATGCATTAAACCTGAATATATTTTAATTATTAATTTATGTGCTGTTTGTAATCCGTAATCAGTTTTTATTAACCTTAATAAAACTTTGAAGATACTAACCACTGTCTAAATTTGAAGCGGAATTAAAAATATATAGTCTTTAGCTTGTTAACAGTCGGCTATGCATCATTTTAAAGTTAAATTAAACATTTAATATATTTATCGGACTGGCAGTGTTGGTTACGTAGTGTTTTAATAAAATAACGTGCAAACTGTATATTATGCAGGAAAACATTTTATACTCAATTTTTCATGGTATGTATGAATGTTTGTCTTAATGTTTTTCGATAGTAATTTGTATTGTAATATATGTGTTATTTTACTAGAAACCTAACCGATTAGGCAGGGGAAACTCAGGGAATTTAGCTTAAGAAAGTGTGTGGGAACTCTGGTTGTCTGATACGTGCTAAAATTGCGGAAAGTTTATTTCATGCAATAATATAAAATTATTATTATTGACCTCTGGATTTTCTAGATGATGAGCTCAAACATTAAACCAGCAATCTCAACAAAAACATTGTTAAAATAAAGTAAAAATAATAATACCTCCCTTATTGCATAAATTATATACTCACATATTCCATTGAAGATGTTGTATGCCACAAAGTGACTGACGTATTTCCTTCTTCTTATCCATTGTGAAATGAATCCAAATGTTATGATACTCAACCAGGCAAATACTGGAGGTAAAGCAGCAAAATAGCCTGCCTAGAAAAAAAATCACTTAAAATACTTACATGAAATTTAAAGAGGGGGAAAATGAAAGATAAAATACCATTCAGTTAACTACAGAATGAACTTCATAGTCTTGGTAAAAATAAAAATTATACAAGTCAAATCATTACTAACATTTTATTTAATCAACCAACATACAGTTTTAACAATGTATTTTTTGGAACCCAAAAGACGTAGAACATTTAATCTGCAACGCAATCTTCTCAACTCTACACAACCTACATAAACATTAACTAAATTCATCTAAACACAGTTGGTACCAGCGGACACTGCGATCGCAGCCAACACCTCTCACACAATCCTCTTGTCCGCTCACACTCACGCCCAGCCCTAAATACCACAATGAATAGATCGTGGCTTTGCTGGTTCGTTGCTCTTCTTCACCCTCAACACTATGTTTCACATCTCACCACTAAATACCCTTTACTTTCACGCCAAGACGCCAGTGGCGCAGTGAGAGGGGTGGCCGTAAGGGGCCAAGTCCCTTCAGAACATAAAATTAATTAATTAATTTAGAGTTGAGATGCAGCCCGGCACAAATAAGTCACAATTTTTAACTATACCCTTTAACACTCGGGTGAGTTGAACGCTGTTCATTTATGCTACTTACTTCCGTGAGTCCCAAGAACGTAACATTAAATGAACTGAAAATTTACCCTGAATGTAACAATTTTTAAGCATTAGGGACCTATTCGCAATTTCTTTTTATTCATCTAAGCCACCTCATTCGTAAAAATTGGGTTCCGATGTTAATGAGCTGATTTTTACAGATTATAATATTTTGGAAGTAATGATAGTTTTTTATGCGACAGATTTTATGGTAGCTCTAGAACAAAATTTTTGGCTACGTTACTGAACACGCCAAACCTACACTACAAAACAATCGCATGACTTCAAGCCTATCGAAAACTGTGTCAGAAACTCCTTCTCTCTCTCAAACTCGCAACAGCCCTGTTGGGTCGGACAACAATCGGGCTAATGTTGCTCTAGCGGGCTATTTTTTTTTTTTAATTTTTACGAATTTATCATGTCATAATAACTCAAACATAGCATAATGCGTTCGAGCCGAGCCTCCCTCGTAGAGAAAGCAGCGTGATAGCGCCTAATTCCTAGGTGTCTGCGAGTACTCGAAACATATTTCATATTCGTGAATAATTTGATTATCAATTCGACATTTCAAATTTAATATGTATGTAAGACTCTTTACAAGCCTACACCATGTCAGACTCATTCTCAGGAACAAAAATATGGGGGGGGGGGAATGTATCATGTACGAGGCTAATATGATTAATTGAGAAACTTAGATTTGTTTCCTGCAACATTATTCACACGTTGTTTTATATATATGTTCAGTCAGTTCGTCGAGAAGGGACTGAACTAATCGAATCTTTTCTTAAATTGTTTTGAAATTATGTAAAAAAATTTTAGTGATATAATGGATATAATGAAACGATTCTGAATTAATTTTTATAACCATTTTTGGTGTTTTTAATGCGTTCACTGCAAAGCTTGTGATGAATCTGTAAACTCTGTAAAATAGAAAACAAATACTTGATTTATGAGCCTTGGTGAAACGTTGTGATGCAGCTGAAAAAGAATTTATCTTAAAATATGAGTTAAAACCTCGTTCTTCGATAATATTTGGCCCAAATGATGTTATTTGAAAGGAATTATTGTACGTTTGTATATTCTGCAAGAAATTCTTCGATAGAGGTTCTTGGCCAGAAAGCAATGATGCCAGTGGCTCTGGTGATGGTGTTAATTGTGGTGATTTGGTCTTTCCGCTCGCACAACATAATCCTGGTGGCTCATGTGGAAATCTCACAGCATTGCAATATTGACAAACGTGTTCATTGTTCCGAAGTCGATCGATATATTCGCGGCGTATTTGACTGTTGGATCATATCTGAACGCCAAACTGTTATGTCGTAATGTAAAGCTTGGCAGTCTGTTTTGTCGCCGTTACAAATTATTTTGTGTGTAGGCTCCAAATGAGCGAGTTGAACTCGACTGTATCTGTTGTTCTGGAGTCATAATAAATCGCTCTTGAGAAATTCTTATTAGATTTTCTTCCAAATGGTGTCTACGCTCTTCGTCAGTCTCATGTACTCGACGATCACGTAGTTGGCCTGCGTTGCACCTACGCCGACCGATATTTAGATGCCTCACTGGTGGCATTTATATCAATTAACAACGACCTGAAATCAATTTTACGTTCCAATTGGATAATTTTAACGTTTATGTTATGCTATGAAAACATGTTGTGATTTAGAATGCATAGAGATATGATAACCACTGACAAAACGCTGAAATATTCAATGTGGAATTTGATGAATTTTAAGATTAGGTTATGATACGGAAACTGTGACGGTTTCGAATGCATCAAATATATGATGATAACCACTGATAAACCACTGAAATATTTAATGCGGAATTTGTTGTTGTTATGAAAATCTGGGACAGCATAACTCTCAAACTGAACCAATTTTTCAGAATTTTCCGGTGGATTTTCCAAAACTTTTCTTTCATACTAACCTTTTGTTCACAATTACGAACACAAGAAAAACGATAACAACCATATCGGTCGAGCAGTTCTCAAGTTATGATCTTTCATACATACGGCAATTGATTTATATGTATGTGTGTGTGTAAAAAATATATATAAAGTTGAAATAATCTTCCAAATAATTTCCAATGTTTATACCTTTGTGGTGCTATAGTGCAAGACCTTCTTCATGTAGGTGGGCAAGGCGTTGGAGAGTGTCAGGTTCAGCCAGTTGGAGGGCAGGGCCATCGCGATGTGTGCCCACACTGGCACTGACAGCAGTATCTCCTTCCACGGCAATCTGGCCTTGGTCTGCACACGGAGAGCAGTCACATCAGTCACATCAGTCACATAGCCGACAAGAACATGGCGCGCCGAGTGTTACCAGAGCCTTTTCAAAGAGGGGGGGTGTCCATCAAGGATCATAACAACACTGATAGGTACCTAATGGAACGTCGACCTTGCATACATCAGACAGAGCGATGCTGGCGCACTCTAAGAATAGTCATAGGAAACAAATATGGCGAACATTACGTCATCCAAGATGGCGACCTCCAGCAGAAAAAAAAATATGGCGGACGTTACGTCACAATCCAATATGGTGACCTCCGATTTTTTTTTCATTGCAGTTTATGTCTTAAATTTTTTTCGTTGCGTCACAACATAGTTACTCACTAAAAAAAATATCTTAAACATTTAGCATAAGCTATAAGGACCTAAGTACAAATCCTTTGTTGAGTCAGGCCAACTTTAAGTCCAGTTCAAAGAGTTATGCACCTTTGGCTGTTGAAATAAATTAATCATAAGTTCCTTCTTGCCAGGCACACTCATATTGAGGTTGATGGATAACGCCATATTATTGAAAGAGCAGTATTTTTTACTCTATTGTTAATTTTCTCGATTGTGGCATATGTGGCTTAGGCTAGTTTGGTTCTGATAAACAGATTTCCGTCCAATTTCTACCATGTGCTACGCTACCTTGTGGAAATTGTCTTTCTGAGTTTCCGAAAGTTCACGCTTAAGTCTTTAATATTTATAATTGAGCAATAATATTTCGGGATAAAACTCTTGTGAATGTGTAGATACTTCATGTGTTTTATTATAAATTTTCTTAAGAAGATTTTTAGTGTGTTATAGTATTTCTTGTTTACGCCTGTTACTTGATTGGTAAGACCTATATTTAACGCAAATAATTTGTTCAATACAATTTCTGTTACTATAACTAATACCATTAGTATGTCTTTTACTATTGCCATAGCTTTTTAAATACTATTTTTATAGCAATATTATTTTTAACATCACTATATCTAACAAGTAAAAAATTCACATCTTAATTTTGATAAACTCATATCGAATATGTCACCACAATAATGACAAAATGAATAGCTCGTAGCTATAAAAATGTATTCATTATTGAAAAAAACACTTAACACTTTGCTATTCAATCCTATTTTATAGCATAATTTAATAAACGCTACTTACAAGCGCTATTATATTATAAGTGTAAAAAATAGTCCATCAGGGTTCTTTCGAAGTGTTCTTCCGTTATGAGATATCAGATTCTAGAACATAAAAATATTATAGGTATATAAACTAAATATATATCTATCACATTTTTTAGACAAAATAAAATAACTATAATTTATCATATTATATAACCTTGGAAATTTATGGTTTGGAAATTAATTGTAGAGAGTGAAATCTTAAATTTCTTCGGAAATTTTTACTATCCCTAAGTTGTTTATTTGTTGAAAATACTGATTTTTTATTAAGAGAATAATAATGCAAGATTGAACAAAAAATAATGATAGGTTGCACTGATGAGAAAATCAATATCATAGGAACTGTATTTCCAAGAGTATAGTTGCTGATCTGGAAATGTTTAGAACTAAATCTATAGACCTACAAATTTTTAGCAGTTGCAGTGTAGGGTTGTAAATAAACGGGTTTGAAATTTTAAAAAAATCATAATCTTCGTATCGGTACACTATAACCTAATTTCTTATTTATTGTAAAACTTATAAAGGTTATCTAGAAATTTCGTCTGAAATAATTTTTATACGACCAAGCATTACCGCAAGGAGTGGAAAAAACATGGGTAAGGAACAAATTCATAACTCGGTTAATAGGCACACTATCAAATCCATTCATATTACTATTACTTTTAGACCTTATAAAAATTATCTAAGACTTTGAAATAATTGTTTATACAACCAACCATTGCTGCAAAGGTAAATAAAAGAGGAGTTAAAGGACAAAAAAATGCATAATTCCGTATCACATCTGTGACATTATCAAATACTTATGTTACAATTTATTGTAAAAATTTTTAAACATTATTCAAAACCTTTTCTTAAAACTATTTTTGATAAGAGGAACCATTGCTGGCAAGGGGTTAAAAGGAAAAAAAAAAACCGTTTGAAAGCCAAAAATAAAGTATCTGGATTTACGCACCATGTATATTATGAAATCCATTATCAATTATCGTAAACATTCTAAACATTATCTTAAACCTAGGTTTCATTCTAAGTTATTCTATGCTAGATGCATTAATTTTAAAACATTCCAAACATTTTCGTTGCATGGAATGTGAGAAAATGTTATTCGATCATTTTGGAATATTGGAGAACATGTATGATGTTATGTGCATTATGTTCTCAAAATTTTCCAGAAGTTTCCACAAAGTTCTAGAAGAAATAGATACTTCGAAATACACCTTCACTTTTAATCTACGCCGAAATTTTTTTCGGCTGTACTGTATAGCACTTAACTAGTATTTGTGAAACACAGCAATAGTCCGGAAAACCAACCTCTGATTTGTTCTGTCTGGTACTCTCGGTAATGTAGAGCCGCTCTTCTTCAGAGATCCTGGGGTGGTCGTTCGGGGAGTCGAACACGAAGAACATCCACAGCACCGTCCACAGTATGACCAAAGATGAAAACAAGTAGAACACGAACGGCCACCCCATGGAGTCCACCAGATTGCCAGACACAGCATTGGAGACGATGGTGCCCAGGCTTATAGCTGCGAAAGAGGCAATAACTGTTTAGAACACACTGTAGTTTATGAGGTTCCGTTCCTGACAGTAAGAAAACTCCATTGGTGTGACAGTCTAGCTCTGTTTGTTAAGTCTGTCAATTCGTGTGCTTGTCTGTATGTCTCGCTGTCTGGATGTCACTCGCTCTGTTCTACATCACAGGCAAATATATTGTCAACTGGGTTAGACAGAGTGTTTTTAAGGAACTCGTAAACGAAATCTTTAACTGTTACAGGTCTTTTTAATGACTTGTATTGGATTGAGAGGTCATATAACTTGGCAATATCAATTTTTTTAAAAGCTTCCACTGTAAAACGTCGATATAGCCTAACTTATATATGCTTTATTCTTATTCATGTCCTTTATAAAATAAATTCCACATCCAAACAATTAACGCTAAGAATGATCACAATCCATTAATTTGTAAGTTAACATGAAACCAATAAGCAAGCAAGTGGTACTGTACCCTTTTCCTGCTTGAATGATTTATCTATGAAATATTTGTTAACAATTTCAAACAAAACAGATTTTATTTCAATGTTATGCGCTGAATATAAATACCAATTTTGTTTCGTAACAGTTGTACGAATATGGATCACAGCGTGAATAAAGATGTTTTCAAGTGTTAGGAACTCTCCTATAGGGTAACCTTTTAAAGCGAGTTTCGCACGAGTTCAGCTCATATTGTTCAACTGAGAATCCTCCAGAGAGTAATGTCGCCGATGCTTCAGGTTCGTCGGTAACGACTAGTGCTCATTCGGTGAGGGAAGCAGTGTCGTGCCCATTATTCTGGCCTCGGCCAGTAAATCCAC